>NC_089250.1:151655411-152316154 GCF_963930625.1 Muntiacus reevesi
TATCCTTCATTATCTCCCCAGAGTTTGTTCAAATTCATGTCCATTGAGTCAGTGATGTTGCCACTGAAAACAGTATGGAGGTATCAAAAAATGCTGCAAATGCTTAACTCATTGCTTTGTCATTGACTAAGATGGCCTCAACTGATATGCTGAAGTTGTTATAAATCAAACTCATTTTCTACCTTACTTTTTATCAATTATTTCTAAAATACCACATCTTTGAAATTTATTTTCTGTATGCAATAGTTTATTTCATTTTAGCTCAATGCTTTTTATATCTCCATTGAATCCTCCCCTTGACCATGGACTATGAACCAACACTTAAAAAGTTGAAGTTACCACTTAAAGAGCCTCCCAGTGTAACTCCATTGTACATCAGATCTTTTTTAAAAATTGATAGTCCCTCATTAATGCCTCAGCTTTGTGACTCTGCTCTCTGTATCTAAGGTTCCTCAAACAAGGAATCCCCTGTAAGAATTTTGCATCTCTGATCTTTAGATGCTGATTCTCCTGGTCACTCAAGTCATCATTTTACTCTCCAAAATTAAATACACAAAACTCATTTCCAAAATCTTCTGTGATATTTGCAAAATCATAACAATTATACTTCAAATTGATTTTTGTTATATCAAGCTATATCAAATCAAGCTTTATAACTTCTGAACCCAATGGCCAGGGCCAAAGGCTAGGATATAAAATGGGGATACAGATAAATGCTCACAACAATAATCTTTTCTCCAATAATGAAATGAGGTTATAATACAACAATGTGAAACACACATCTATAATAATGTGTTAAATCCAGAATAAAGATTAACTTCTCCAATTAAACGAGTAGAGAGTGTAGATTTAGAAGGCCTGAAACCTTTATTGGGCTCTTTACTAATATTACTACAGGGAGAAAGATGCAGAAAGAGTGGATTTTAAAAACAAACTCTTAGAAAACATGGTCCTACTGGGATAACTAGTTCAATGTCCACACACAGTTTTCTCACTGTAAAATAAGAGAAGACTCATAGAATTTTTGTAAGGAACCAATGAGAAATACAAGATCAAGTGTGAGACAGAGAGAGGCAATTAGAACAACTAAGTCAAAGGCTTGAGGGTGAAACACTTCTGGGTTTGAAACTTAACTGACTTGGACAAACTACTTATACTGAGCCTCAAATTTCATGTTTATCAAATGGGTAAAACACTAAGCTTGGAGGACCCCCTAGAAAAGATCCCCACCCTCTCCTTCCTCAGCAGTCCTCTGCTGTGCATGCCCGAACTGCAGCTCCCTTTTGTAGTTTATCCCATTTTGCTTTTCATCTGCTTAGGATTCTTCACAGCTACTCATCCGTTGAAAGATATCCCTCTATATTCAAGAATACTTATAGATTTTCTGAATATCCTTTCTAGCATTTCAGAGGATTTGGAGTAAATGAAGAAGGCTGTATTTTATGCTTGGTTCTCTGTATTGAATCAATTACAAATGCACGCTTCAAGCAGACATTTATCTTCAATTCATACCCTTTCCCAAGAATGTGGTTTCATTTCTTGTAAGGATTTTCCTCTAATTGCACAAAACAATATCCTTTAAAAAATTTGCATTGTTATCTACACTTGCCCTCTCCTTTCGCTAGAATCTGTCCATATCCTTATTAACGTAACTACTTTTGAGTGAGTTTCTTAAGGAATTTGAGAAAGATTTTCATCCAACTTCTGATATTTCCAGAGTATAGGACAGGCTCATATTATCACCTATTTATGACTTATTATTACAAATTTAGCACCAGTAAGAGTTGTACATAATTACTAAAGTGGAAAAAAAAAAAAGCAAGATTAAATTAGGATGGGTCTCCCTTAAAACAAATGCCAACTTTGTTAGAGTTGAGCCTCCCTTTCTTGTGAGATGATTAAAGATTGGCAACCACTCACCCATCAACTTAAGCCATCTCAGTTGTTCTTCAGCTAAGCTCTGCTACAACTGCTGCCAATCATGACACACCCAAATCAGCATGTAGGCTACTAACCACACAAACACACACACCAATGTAACAGCACCCAAATATAGCAGCAGAAGAAACTCTTCAAAAACCTCTAGCTCAGGGATTCATGAGACACCTAGAGCAAAAATTCCAGAGGCACAATGCCATTTTTCCCACTTAACCTTTTATTTAAAAAGGAGGGAGTTTCAAGAAGGAAAGGATATATGTATACCTATGGCTGATTCATGTTGAGGTTTGACAGAAAAGAACAAAATTATTTAAAGCAATTATCCTTCAATTAAAAAATTTTAAAAAAATTTAAGTATATATATATAAAAGCATACTTTTAAACATATAACATATGTTAATATGTTACATGTATGTTATATAAGGGATTCTCTGGTAGCTCATCTGGTAAATAATCCACCTGCAATGTGGGAGACTTGAGTTCAACCCCTGGGTTGGAAAGATACCCTGGAGAAGGGAACAGCTATTCACTCTAGTATTCTGGCCTGGATAATTCCATGAACTGTATAGTCTATGTTATATATACATAGTATTTATATAATGTTTTATATAAATATATGGTATACTGTATATAAGCATATATATTATCAACTCAAAAATGAGCAAAAGCCCTAAGGTCTAATTATTGAAATTAGGAAGGTAGCTTGGTTTAGAATCTAACTAAGAGTTCTCAGTTCTTTTATGAGAACTTGGGTCTTTTATATCATATTTGTCAGAATACAAATTTAATAATTCAGGTCCTAAGAATTTATGCAGCATCTCCAAACACAGAAGAAAGGCTGACTTCTGCGGTGTTCATTGTAGCACTGTTTACAATAGTTCAGACATGGAAGCAACCTAGATGTCCAACAGTAGATGAATGGATAAGAAAGCTGTGGTACATATATACAATGGAATATTACTCAGCTATTAAAAAGAATGCATTTGAATCAATTCTAATCAGGTGGATGAAACTGGAGCCTATTATACAAAGTGAAGTAAGTCAGAAAGAAAATCACCAATACAGTATATTAACGCATATATATGGAATTTACAAAGATGGTAAAGATAACCCTAAATGTGAGACAGCAAAAGACACAGATATAAAGAACAGACTTTTGGACTCTGTGGGAGAAGGCAAGGGTAGGATGATTTGAGAGAATAGCATTGAAACACGTATATTACCATATGTGAAATAGATGACCAGTCCAAGTCTGACGCATGAAACAGGGCACTCAAACCTGGTGTACTGGGACAACCCAGAGGGATGAGGTGGGGAGGGGGTTCAGGATGGGGGACACATGTACACCTGTGGCTGATTCATGTCAATGTGTGAAAAAAGCGACCACAATATTGTAGACTTCAATTAAAATTAATTAATTAATTAATTTTAAAAATTAAGCTCAAATTTATGTTATCTCTCAAAATCTGCATCCTCAATTTTGGAGTTTTTGTTATATCATTTCTAAGAAACTGTAGAGTTCACTGCTAATGATCTGAAATTCATCAGCAATACGGTTGCCTACAGTTTAAGCGAAATTTATTTTCAGTCTCCCGAGTTAAGTGCCAAACTAGGTAGAATTCAGGAGTTTTATGGTTTAGGAGACTGCTATTTCAGCTAGGCATGTGCTTATGTCCACTTTTAGTGGATCCACAGTACGGGCACTCATTCAATAATTCATTCATGTATGCATCGATTTTAAAATTTTTACTGGAGAATTCCCGGGCTGTCCAGTGGTTAGGACTCTGTGCTTTCACTACCAAAAGTGCAAGTTCAATCACTATGTGGGGGAACTAAGATCCCACTAGCCACACAGTGGAACCAAAACAAAAGAAAACAGAGTAAAAATCGTACTAGCATCTGCAAAGTGTGAGTGTAGGAGGAACGTGGGCAAGCCCGAGTTACTAGAAAAGATACTGGTTAAGTGGTATGTGAAAAGTAACTGAAGTCAGACAGCTTTTCTGGTTAAAATCACGTCTACGTCTACTGTCCCTCCAAAACCTTTGAGAATTAAAATGTATAAGTACTAATTCCACTGAATATATATAAAATTCTCTAGAACATACAAATAGAATTATTTATATATGTCTGGTGTTAAAAAATACCCCAGAGGCACCATGATAGAGTTAACCATCCTTTCTTTGCTGGAGCACATTTGTGGGTTGTTTTATTTTTTCTTTCAGTTATTTGAGACTTTTTTCTGAAACTGAATTTTCAAAATGGACAGGTTACTCTCCTCTGCTATGAAGAGTATCAGAGCAATAGGAGACTGTGGAGAAGGAGGGAACAAGAAGAAAGAATATCTTCTTTTTTCCTCTTTTTTTCACTTTTATTTTGAGGTATCTGGTGGATGTCATGTAGACTATGTCAGGCAAACAAGCAGAAACTCAGATGTTGGAAATTCAGGCATGGAAGTTCTCAGCATATAGATGGGAGCAGAAGCAACCATGTGGATGCATTTGCTCAGGGAGATTTTTAAAGTGAAAAGAGATGCTCAGAAAAGTACAATGAGGCAGACTGTGTGTCCCCATCAACAGAGGAAAATCAGTCCCAGGGGCGTGTGTAATTTTCTTTGACACATGGTCAGTGATCACGTCAAAAATCTGTTTGATTTTAAATCTTTTCACTAAGCTATGCTGTGCCTCAGGTTGACAAGTGTTTGCTGGGTGTCTCCTGCCTGTATGCTGTCACTTCAGCCACGTCCGACTCTGCAACCCTAAGGACTGTAGCCCGCCAGGCTCCTCTGCCCATGGGATTCTCCAGGCGAGAACACTGGAGTGGGTTGCCGTTTCCTCCTCCAGGGGCTCTTCCCAACCCAAAGATTAAAGCCATGTCTCTTGTGTCTCCTGCATTGGCAGGTGGGATCTTTACCGCTAGCGCCACCTGGGGAGCCCCGAGTGTCTCCCGTGTGCCCATATAAGCTACACAGAGAGAGCAGAACAAGGAAAAGGCGAATCTTTCACCAGTCTGTAACGGTATTGTATACATGCTAGGTGACTAGTTGCTAGGGGAGTAATAATAACCAGGCTTGAAAGTTCTTATTAAAATGTTTAACTTTTTATTGGAGTATAGCTGATTAACAGCATTGTGATAATATCAGGTGTGTAGCAAATTTATTCAACTATGCATATGCATGTATCTATTCTTTAAATTATTTTCCCATGTAGGTTGTTATACAATATTGAGCTGCATTTCCTGTACTATACAGCAGGTCCTTGATGGTTATTCATTTTAAATATAGCAGTATGTACATGTCAATCCCAAACTCCCTAACTATCCTTCCCTCCACCTTCCCCTCTGGTAAATATAAAATTGTCTATGTGCATCTCTTTCTGTTTTGTAATTTCATTTCTATCATTTCCTTTTAGGTTCTGTTTATAAGTGATATCATATGACATTTCTCTCTCTCTTGCTTACTTCACTCAGTATACCAAAATCTCTGTCAGTCTTTTCTTGTGCTCAGTCGCTTCAATCTTGTCTGACTCATTGCAACCCTATGGACTGTAGCCTGCCAGGCTCCTCAATCCACGGGATTCTCCAGGCAAGAGTACTGGAGTGGGTTGCCATGCCATCCTCCAGGGGATCGTCCCAACCCAGGGATCAAATCCATGTCTCTTATGTCTCCTGCATTGCAGGCAGATTCTTTTCCACTGTGCCTCCAGGGAAGACCTAGGTCAGTCCATGCTGCTGCAAATGGCATTATTTTATTATTTTTAATGGCTGAGTAATATTCCATTGAATGTATGTGCCACATCTTCTTTATCCATTCCTCTGTTGATAGACATTTAGGTTATTTCCATGTCTTGGCTATTATAAACAACACCTTTATATTCCCTCATCATTTATATCAACTCTCTTAACCATTACTCCCATTAGGAAGACTTCTCATTGCACCACTAGTGATAATTTTAAAGCAGGTATTCTGAAGACAAATTTAACACATGTAATGCTAATTATCTTCTTGTCTGTCCAGATCTTAATTAAATAGAAGGGTCTTCAAATGTTCTCAACTAATCTCCTCCAACACAGGTAATTAGAGAAATATTTATTGTAAGAATAAAAGAATAATAGGCAATTTAAGTGTCATAACTGCTAAAGGTAAATAATACAATAGAAGCAGTTATTAATCACTGGGTTAATGGGTAAAAATTCCAGTGTGGAGTCCAGAAATTATGAGTTCTAATTCACAAACTGATTGAATAACTAATTATAGCTACCAGGAACTTCAGTTTATACTACTCATAGGATGTAAATAAAATTACTTTTCCTGAGCTTTGTGGGAATGAAGGAAGTTAAAATAATGCTAATGGACTCTTAATAACAGTGCATCCTCTTAATACTCCATTCTGTCTCAGACTCATTGAAATGTTTCTAGTTTACACCTTTAACAATTCTGCACTATACCTAGGTGACTGTCACTTACAGAGTTCTCTAATTTTTGGCAAATACTCTTTAAAATGAAAGGTCACTGGAGCCCATTGAGGAGGGTTCTGTTCAAAAAACCAATTAGTTTAGTTCCCACCCATGACCCTATTTGCTCAGTACTTTAAGGCTACTATCCTATTCTCTTCATATTTTCTCTCTCTGAAGTTAGTCTTTTTTTCCCCCATTTATTTTTATTAGTTGGAGGCTAATTACTTTATAATATTGTAGTGGTTTTTGCCATACATTGACATGAATCAGCCATGGATTTACATGTATTCCCCATCCCTGAAGTTAGTTTTTATTCAATATAATATCCATGACCACAAGGAGAATTTAGCTGTAATAATCAGTATTATCTAGTCAAAGATTAATTCTAGGGAAGGAAGAAGCTGGGTGTTTAGAGAACATCAGGAGAAAATATCCAACTTTGGGGAACATGTCACTAATTTGTGGATAAAAATGAACCTCCCACTGATAGTGTCTTACAGAGCTCCCTCCACTGTAGCTTTGAGACCTTGCTGAAAATAACAATGAGCTCCTGAGAGAAGTGATACTGATATGATGGCTTATGAAAAGCAGTATCGTTTTGGTCATGGTTCTGAATGTATACAACCCTTTCCTCACCTCCAAAGAACAGAGAAGGGCAGATCAGAACCACATTTAAGGATATAGTAGATAGAACTGGATTTGTGTGTGTGTGTGTGTGTTGTGTTGTGAGAAAACTTTGTTTAATATCTATCATCTTGGAAAATTTCAAGAATACAATACAGTATTGCTAACTTGTGTCATCACGCTGTGCATTGGATCTCCAAAACTCATTCATCTGCCACTTTATGCCCTTTGAGAAATTATCTCTTCATTTCTCTCTTGTATACCATGGCAACTACCATTTTACTCTCTGCTTTTGAGTTTCACTATTTTAGATTCTTAACAAAAGTGGGAACTTACAGTTTTGATCTTTCTGTATCTGACTTATTTCATTTTTCACAGTGCCCCCTATGTTCCCCTGGAGAAGAAAACAGCTACAAACTCCAGTATTCTGCCCTGGAGAATCCCATGGACTGCATAGTCCATGGGGGTCGGAAAGAGTCGGACACTCTGTATTCATCTATGCTGCTATAAATGGCAAGATTCCCTTCTTTTATAAGACTGAATAATGTATATATATATACATATAATCACTTTTTTGTTATTCATTTAACTGTTCATGAACATTTAGGTTATTTCCATATCTTGGTTAATTTGAATAAATAGCAATGAATGTGGAAGAAGATATGCTTTTAAGACTTTATTTACTTTGGATATAGACCCAGAAATGGGATTTTTAAATCATATGGTACTTCTCTCTTTACTTTTTGATGGATCTCTACATAGTACCAGTCTATATTCTTATCAACAAAGAGCAAGAGTTCCCTTTTTACACACCCTCACCAATACTTGTAACCGTCTATCTCTTTGATAATAGCACTTCTCACAGGTATGAGATGACATCTTACTGGGTTTTTTTTTTTTTTTTTAGATCTTTTCCCATTCATTTTTTTTTTCATTTATTTTTATTAGTTGGAGGCTAATTACTTTACAATATTGTAGTGGGTTTTGTCATACATTGACATGAATCAGCCATGGATTTACATGTATTCCCCATCCTGATCCCCCTTCCCACTTCCCTCTCTACTCAATCCCTCTGGGTCTTCCCAGTGCGCCAGGCCCGAGCACTTGTCTCATGCATCCAACCTGGGCTGTTGATCTGTTTCACCCTAGATAATACACATGTTTCGATGCTGTTCTCTCGAAACATCCCACCCTTGCCTTCTCTCACAGAGTCCAAAAGTCTGGAGCCCATTATACAGAGTGAAGTAAGCCAGAAAGATAAAGACCATTACAATATACTAACACATATATATGGAATTTAGAAAGATGGTAATGATAATCCTATATGCAAAACAGAAAAAGAGACACAGATGTACAGAACAGACTTTTGTAATCTTACTGGTTTTGATTAGCATTCCCCTGATGATTACTGATATTGAATACCTCTTCATATATCTGTTAACCATATGAATGTCTTCATTTGAAAAATGCCTATTCAGGTTCTTCGCCCTTTTTTTAAGTGGGCTCTTTGGTTTTGGGCTATTGAGTTATTTGAGTTCCCTATGTGCCTGTGTATATGAACTTCTTGTCAGATATGTGGCTTGCAAATATTTTCTCCCATTCTATAAGTTCCTTTTCACTTTGCTACTTAACTCTTTTGCTGCTCAGAAGCTTTTTAGTTTGATGCAATCCCACTTATCTACATTAACTTTTAATATCTAATCTATTAATAGTTTTAATGATTTTGGTGCCATGACTAAAAAGAAAAAAAATGCCAAAAACAGTGTCAAGAAGTTTTTCCCTGTATTATTTTCTAGTAATTTTACAATTATGGGTTCTACATTTAATTATTATACATTTATTAATTCATTTTGAGTTAATTTTGTATATGGTGTTGAGATGTTGAGATAAGGGTAAAGTTTCACTCTTCTTCATGTGAATATGCAGTTCCCCCAACATCATTTGTTAAAGAAACTATCTTTTTTCCCAGTTGTGTGTTCTTGGCACCCTATTTGAATATCTGTTGACTGTAAATGTCTATATTTGTTTTCTGACTCTGTTCTCTTCCATTGCTCTGTGCATAGATTTCTAGGCCAATACTGTTTTGTTACAATGGCTTCGTAATATATTTTGAAACCAGGAAGTGTGATGCCTTCAAGTTTATTCTTATTTCTCAAAAATGCGGGGCCTGTTTGGTTTCTTTTTTGTTCCATGGGAAATTTCTGATTTCCCCCCCCTGTTTTTTAAAAGCATACCACTGGCATTTGGATAGGGATTCATTGAGTCTATAGATTTGTCTCTGGTCACGCTGTGAAGTTACAAAAATTGGGTCTGAAAGCATCAGGCTTCAGGAAAACTTGTCTTTTTTTCTCAAGGGAGTTGATTTTCAAAATCTTAAATAATTAGTGGTATAACCAAATTCTAAAGAAAAGAAGCAAGTAAAGAAATAAATTGTTGCTCTACAAAGAAAAACATAAGAGGAAGCACAGTGAGAGATGTCATATCTATGAAGAAGCCATATCACTATAAAGTCATCTATACTAATCTAATTTTGTCCTATTTTTCTCAACCTTTCCAGACAACCTATTGGTGGATCCCATTTCTTTAGATCCTCACACATTTTCTAAGCAAAATGGTAGGCAAAATACCCACAGGCTACTTGTCCAGGAAAAGAGCAAACATAATAATAGTAGTGTCCTAAAAGAGCCTATCAGATTATAGAATTAGCATTCTTATACTTGTTTTTAGGTGAAGAAACTTAAAGAAGTTAATGAGTTTGTCTTAGATCACACACCTATCAAAAAAGGTAGTAGATTCAAGACTAAAAGCACCAATTGACCTTCCTTTTCACCACTTCACACACTGCATCAAAAAAGAAAAAGCATATTTTAAGATGGCTAATTTTAAGAGTATCAGGATATAGCAAATTATACCTATTCACATCTAATTAAAAGTATTATTTTAAAATGTAAAAGTGCAAAGTTGACCAACTCTGATTTGTAAGTTTTTAACCAAAATAGTTTATTAATGGAGATATAGTCTTAAAATTTAACATCAAATATTAATACTCAATGCAAGCCTCCTTTCTCTTTTTCACTTTGCTGCCAGAAGAAACAATAAGCCATTCTGTGAGTAAATCAATATTTGGCCACACTGTAGATGATGAGATCCTACTCTGGTCCCCATCTGCGCCTTGGCACCAAGCTTGCCTCATAAGACCAGCTTTGGGCATTTTCCTAGTTCTCCATTTCAAAGGTGAGAAAACAGTTTCTGCAAAATTCATCAACATGCTTAATCTCAAATAACTGAGAAGTAGATACAAGATTTGAGTAGGCCTTTGTGAGTTTGAAGTTCTTGTTCCTACCAATTCTATCATAGCTCTTTATATCTGTATTCTAGTATTTTTGCAAAGATTTCTCAGGTGGCTCAGTGGTAAAGAATCTGCCTGCCAATGCAGGAGATGCAGGAGATGAGGGTTTGAATCCTGGGTTAGGAAGATCCTCTGGAGGAGGAAATGGCAACCCTCTCCAGTATTCTTGCCTGGCAAATCCCATGGTCAGAGGGATCTGGAAGGCTAGTCCATGGGGTTGCAAAGAGTTGGACATGACAAGCACACATGCACACACCTGCAGTATTTTTGCAGCCATATTTTAGCTTTTTTAGCTAAAGGTTTTATACGCTTTATATCTGTGCATCTGGACATCACTTTTACCATCATTTCTTTTATATAAACCTTCTCAATTATAAAAGAAAACATTAACTGAAAATTACTTCATTTTCTGCCATCTGACACGTCATCCCTGAACATCACTGTTTTACATGAAATAACAGTACAGCTATAGTTGAATAGACCCACAGGGGATAAAAGCAATGTTGCTCTTTTTCCAAACAGGACTTATGCAAAGATGTACAGAAGCAATTGGCTGTTACTCATATTTTGGCTTTATTTCCAAGATGTTCTGGTTTTAATAATGTCTGAATTTGAAGATTTGTTTACATGACCTGTGCCTACTCATGTGAACTTTTGGCCATCTGTATATTAGTTTTCAAGGAATGGGTTGAAAGTGGACATATAATTTTACCACAAGTGTCATAATAAAGAGGGGAATCTTGCAAAGCAAATTTTAATAAAAATAAATCAACTCAACCCCATATTCTGCAGATAGTATTTCCTTGGTGGAGGAAACAAGTGGCTGACAAAAGAAGCCCCCACCACAACTATAATTTTAATTTTCATGTACTATTGTTAGCTCTTAAAATGCACTACAAATAACAGCAGAAGGGAAATGAGATTCATAATGAATTAGGAACATAAATGAGTTCAATAAAAATATTTATCTGTAGTGAAGTGGGATTTGATGACATCTGAATGTAAAGAAACATAAACGGGACATTCCATTGAACACAGATATTTCTACAATATGATTTTTTTTACATTTTTATTTAAAGATCTTAACATGAGTAATGAGAAACATCATTAAAAAGTCTGTACATTTTTTTCTCCTGTTCAGTTTTCCAAAAGCTAAATTTCAAGACATAGTGATGACAGGTACTGAGCAATATACAGTAATTTTGTGTTTATGGGTCTGATATTCATCATTCTGATAACTCACTAATGATTGCAAGGTTGATTTCTATGAATAATAACATTTCCCAAGCAGGATTATCATGAAGAATAAATAAGTCAAGAAATGTATAACACCTATCCAGTGGCTCTGGAAAGGACAGAAAGGAATAATAGTAATCAACACATATTAAGTGATTAGTAAATGTTGAGCATTATTTCCATGATCAAGAGTTGCAGAGTTTTTGAAAGAATGTACCAACTATGATCTTCTTGATTTAAGGCCAATATGTGACAGAATGATCTCTGTTCATTTCCAAGGTAAACCATTCATTATCACAGTAATACAAGTCTATGCCCCAACCAATAATGCTGAAGAAGCTGAAGTTGAACAGTTCTATGAAGACCTACAAGACTTTCTAGAACTAACTCCCAAAAAAGATGTCCTTTGCATTATAGGGGACAAGAATGCAAAAGTAGGAAGTCAAGAAATACCTGGAGTAACAGGCAAATTTGACCCTGGAATACAGAATAAACAGGGAAATAGAGTTTTGCCAAGAGAATGCACTGATCATAGGAACACCCTCTTCCAAGAACACAAGAGAAGACTCTACACACAGACATCACTAGATGGTCAATACCAAAATCAGATTGATTGGATTCCTTGCAGCCAAAGATGGAGAAGCTATATACAGTCAGCAAAAACAAGACTGGGAGCTGACTATGGCTCAGATCATCAACTACTGATTGCCAAATTCAAACTTAAACTGAAGAAAGTAGGGAGAACCACTAGACCATTCAGGTAGGACCTAAATCAAATCCCTTACAACTATACAGTGGAAGTGAGAAATAGAGTCAAGGGATTAGATCTGATAGACAGAGAGCCTGATGAACTATGGATGGAGGTTCATGACATTGTACAGGAGGCAGGGATCAAGACCATCTCCAAGAAAAAGAAGTGCAAAAAGGCAAAATGGTTGTCTGAGAAGGCCTTACAAATAGCTGTGAAAAGAATAGAAGTGAAAGGCAAAGGAGATAAGGAAAGATATACCTATTTAAATGCAGAGTTCCAAAGAATGGCAAGGAGAGATTGGAAAGTCTTCCTCAGTGATCAATGCAAAGAAATAGAGGAAAATAATAGAATGGGAAAGCCTAGAGATCTCTTCAAGAAAATTAGAGATATCAAGGGAAATTTTCATGCAAAGATGGACTCAATAAAGGACAGAAATGGTATGGACCTAATAGAAGCAGAAGATATTAAGAAGAGGTGGCAAGAATACACAGAAGAACTGTACAAAAAACATTATCATGTCCCAGATAATCACAATGGTGTGATCACTCACCTAGAGCCAGCCATACTGAAATGTGAAGTCAAGTGGGCCTTAAGAAGCATCACTATGAACAAAGCTAGTGGAGGTGATGAAATTCCAGTTGAGCTATTTCAAATCCTAAAAGATGATGCTGTAGAAGTGTTGCACTCCATATGCCAGCAAAATTGGAAAACTCAGCAGTGACCACAGGACTGGAAAAGGTCAGTTTTCATTCCAATCCCAAAGAAAGGCAATGCCAAAGAATGTTCAGACTACTCCACAATTGCACTCATCTCATACAGTAGCAAAGTAATGCTCAAAATTCTCCAAGCCAGGCTTCAACAATACCTAAATCGTGAACTTCCAGATGTTCCAGTTGGATTTAGAAAAGGCAGAGGAACAAAGAGATCAAATTGCCAACATTCATTGGATCATCAAAAAAGCAAGAGAGTTCTAGAAAAACATCTGCTTTATTGACTATGCCAAAGCCTTTGACTGTGTGCTAAGCTGCTAAGTCACTTCAGTTGTGTCCGACTCTGTGCAACCCCATAGACAGCAGCCCACCAGGCTCCCCCATCCCTGGGATTCTCCAGGCAAGAACAGTGGAGTGGGTTGCCATTTCCTTCTCCAATGCATGAAAGTGAAAAGTGAAAGTGAAGTCATTCAGTCATGTCTGACTCTTCACGACCCCATGGACTGCAGCCTACCAGGCTCCTCTGTCCATGGGAGTTTCCAGGCAAGAGTACTGGAGTGGGGTGCCATTGTCTTCTCCATTTGACTGTATGGATCACCACAAACTGTGGAAAATTCTTAAAGAGATAGAAATACCAGACCACCTAATCTGTCTCTTGAGAAATCTGTATGCAGGTCAGGAAACAACAGTTAGAACTGGACATGGAACAACATGCTGGTTCCAAATAGGAAAGGAGTACGTCAAGGCTGTATTTTGTCACCCTGCTTATATACAGAGTACATAATGAGAAATGCTGGGTTAGATGAAGCACAAGCTCGAATCAAACTTGCTGGGAGAAATATCAATAACCTCAGATATGCAGATGACACCACCCTTATGGCAGAAAGTGAAGAAGAACTAAAAATCCTTTTGATGAAAGTGAAAGAGGAGAGTGGAAAAGTTGACTTAAAACTCAACATTCAGAAAACGAAGATCATGGCATCTGATCCCATCACTTCATGGCAAACAGATGGAGAAACAATGGTAACAGTGATAGACATTATTTGGGGGCGGGGGGGCTCCAAAATCACTGCAAATGGTGACTGCAGCCATGAAATTAAAAGATGCTTGCTCCTTGGAAGAAAAGTTGTGACCAACCTAGATAGCATATTAAAAAGCAGAGACATTACTTTGTCAACAAAGGTCTGTCTAGCCAAAGCTGTGGTTTTTCCAGTAGTCATGTATGGATGTTGAACTATAAAGAAAGCTGAGCACCAAAGAATTGATGCTTTTGAACTGTGCTGCTGGAGGAGACTGTTGCGTGTCCCTTGGACAGCAAGGAGATCCAACCAGTCCATCCTAAAGGAAATAAGTTCTTAATATTCATTGGAAGGACTGATGTTGAAGGTGAAACCCCAATACTTTGGCCACCTGTTGCAAAGAACTGACTCCTTAGAAAAGACCCTGATTCTGGGAAAGATAAAGGCAGGAACAGAAGGGTTCAACAGAGGATAAAATGGTTGGATGGTATCACCAGCTCAATGGACATAAGTTTGACTAAACTCCAGGAGTTGGTGATGGACAGGGAGGCCTGACATGCTGCCATCCACAGGGTCGCAAGGAATCAGACATGACTGAGCAACTGAACTAAACTGATGTGACAGAAGTACCCTCCCAGTCTCCAGGCTCTATGGCACCTGATTTATATCACAGTTTTTAAAATCTGATGTGTTTCTTGGCCTATATTTTCTTTTTTTTAAGGCTTTAATTATTAGTGCAGTTATACATCCATTAGAAAATAGAAAGTGAGGAAATCAGTCCTAAGTATTCATTAGAAGACCTGATATTGAAACCGAATTTTCAATACTTTGGCCTTTGGAAAAGACCCTAATGCAGGGAATGACTGAAGGCAAAAGAAGTGGGCAGCAGAGGATGAAATGGTTAAACAGCATTACCAACTCAATGGATGTGAATTTGAGTAAACTCCAGGAGACAGTAGAGGACACAGGAGCCATGTGTGCTGCAGCCCATTGGGTTACAAAGAGTCAAACATGACTTAGCGACTGAACGGTAACAATCTTTTTACTATCTTCATGGATTTGCATTTTTCAGAATGACATATACTTGGAATCACGCATTATATAGCTTTTTCATGTTGGCTTATTGCATGTAAAAATATGCATTTAGGGTTCCTCTATGTCTTTTCAGTTTGATAGTTCATTTAAGTGCTGAATAATATTTCATTGTCTGCATGTACAATGAATAACCAGTTATTCACTCATCCACTAAAAGACATCTTGGTTGCTTCTACGTTTTGGCGATTATCAATAAAGCTGCTGTAAATATTTGTGTGAAGGTTTTTGTGTGGACATCATCTTTCAGTCTTGGTATATTGTAAAATATCTAGTTGGGAAGTTGTATGGCTTACATCCGGGCACTTCTCTGTATCCATGATGGTCAGCTGTAGTCAAGCCAGAAGTTTCTGGTCTATACAGGTTTCATGATCCTTTTTAATACATGCTCTGATCAGCCACTTATTAAATGATTCCAGTCAGTATATGAGATGTAGCCCATTTGCCATTCCTTTCCTAGAAACACAGCTTAATAGCATCATTCTAAGCTGTAGTTTGAGAAAGGAGTTAAAATGTACAAGATGAGTAAAGTTTCAGGAAAAGGACAATGACTAATGTTCCTTTTAGTATCTGCTAAGCCCATTCCTTCTCCTGAATACTTATTCTTCATTACTCTAGTGTGGTGACTTACAGAAACATAAATCAGCACATTTCACAAATTTGTCAATATGAGACACCAATAATAAAATATCCAGACTCATGCAGGTACTCCTGTAAGCATGACAACATCATTTATTTCCCAAATGGCTGGGAAGGGAAGAATACAGAGAAAGACAGCCAACACTTTCTTTTAATGTGTGGAGAAACATTGCTATGTGTCTGTTTTCACTTATGGGAAGGTCAATTAACTTTAAATGTGGAAATTACAGGGAGAGAAAGAAAACTGGATCAATGTTGAATGTATGTTGAGATAACTGGAAATTTTCGTTCAATCTCAGCATCACGCCCTTTATTTGAAGAGTTAAAGAGAACATTCTCTCCATATGTTCTTCTATGAGAACATATTAAGAAATTAATCATAATCAATTAAGAAAACAAATTAATTTAGAGTTTTAGACTCCAAGTTAAAACCAGCATGTTTGAAGTGTGAAATAAAAGTATGAAATGAGTGGTGGAAGGGTCTATGTTATCCTGAAAACAGATCTAGATTATACCCTTTCTGTGATCTGCTCAGTGAAGCATTTACTCTCCAAGGCACAGCCAGCTCACTCCACATGAACGGAACAAAGCTGAGAAAGGAGGAAAGAGAGGAAAGATAAGGTGGTGCCTTATCCAACTGTTGCCAAAGCCAGTTCATGTAACTAGTAGGCACTTACTAGCTCTCAGTCATGCCCCTGACTTTAAGGAGGATAACAGAAAAACTTTTAGGAAATATTGACTCTCAGTCAATATTTACTGCATTCCTGACCTCAGGCTGCAGATTTCCACTTTGTACTCTATCTTTCATTTTCTCCTCAAACTTGTTAATGTTTACCACATCTCACCTACATACACACCTGTTCTCTTATCTCTCCTGTTCTATGTGGGATCCTCAAAACAGCAGCATCAACATCACCAGGGAACTTGATAGAAACGCAGAATATCAGCCCCGAATCAGAACATTTACATCAGAATCTAATGTTTACTGTGATCCCCTCATAATACAGTGGACACTGAGGTTTACAGACTGTGCTCAATACCCACATATTTCTGCTTATCATGCCTCTCCCTTGTTTGTTAATCCTTCTTCTTTCTATTTCTCCTCTCTCTTTCTCTTCTTCTATGCAAAATTTCCTTCTTCAAACTGAGTGGAAATGTTAAGATTTTAATTTTTAAACTTGCACCTGAAGGTCACAGGGAAATGTTTGGAATCACATTAAATAAACATATGCAAATAGCATAAATATGCAAATTTTCTCCACAGTCCTCTGTCCACTTCTGGCCTCTGAAAAAAATCCTTAAAAGTTGACTCAAAGGGTAGATTACAGTGGGAAAAAAAAGAGTTGGGGCCATATAGTTTGAGATTCCTGGGTAACTAAGAATCTGCCTTCTTTTCTCTATGAGTGGTAATGTGGATAAATCAAAAACTCATTATTTGGTAAAGACATAAAACTAATATACTAAGATAACTGCTTCCATTGTTGAAAATTTGGCAAGAAGAAAATAATGGCAAATTTTCCTTGGACATCCCAGCACAGAAGTGTCTCTATATTTTACACTTTAAATTTTAGTATTACTATGAAAAAATTACTTTTAAAATGTAAGGAGTCACTGGAATATTCAATTCTGAAAATACATGGGAATAGTTGAACACAGAAGAAGAAATGAAGTTTTACTTAGAAACTAAAAAATGGAGCAATAAAGTCTCTCAATAAAAGAGACTTAAAGGAGAACCAAAGGGAAGCATTTTGAAGTTTGAAGCCTGACTTTGGGAACCTTTTAGTGGACAAATCTGGTTCTTGTTTTCATTGGGTAGAGGTAAAATTTAAGAATGGGTTTTAATGAATCCTATGAGCGTATACAGTTATAGGGGACCAATACATAAAATGGAATAACATGCCCTTGTTCTACTGCTTAATTTGATAATGGGCCTCATAAAGAGTTCAATAATTTATCTCATTAATTGTGTCCATACAGGAGTGATAAAGTAACAGTGAAGGACATACACTTCAAAGTCAGACCAAACTGATTTTGAGAACTGAGTTCTATCATTTCCTTCTTTTACATCCTCGGGGAAGTTCCCTTTAAATCTCATTTTTCTCATATGTGAGATAAGAATAATACTTGTACCTCTTATTATAAGATCACATGTGAAAATACACAAAATGTCTTTAGTGTTAGGCTTAGAACATAAAATACACTGAAGAAATGTCAGTGATAATGTAAATGTTGATGGTGATAGTAATAGTGATGATGATAATTATGATGATGGTGATGGTGATACTGAATTTTGCACATAGAGTAAGGCCTATGCTCTTAAAAAAATTTTTAGAGACTGAGAAACTTTTAGAGATGCTTTTAATAACATAGTGAAGACTTTATATAAAGCCCTCTGGAATCCATCAAATCATTCATAAAACGTTGTAGAGCACAGAATTCCAGAACCAAGCAATGTTAAGAATAAAAGAAGTGTCAGCTAACACTATACTCTTTGTCCTTTATTTAGTCACTAAGTTATATCCAACTCTTTGCAACCTTATGGGCAGTAAGCCTGCCAGGTTCCTTTGTCTGCCAGGTTTCCCAGGCAAGGATATCGGAGTGGGTTGCCAGTTCATCTCCAGGGAATTTTCCCAACCCAAGGATTGAACCCACATCTCCTGCTTGGCAGGCTGATTCTTTACCACTGAACTACCTAGGAAGCCCCAGCTTTACTATAATAGTAATTATATTGCAATATATAAATATAAATATAAATAAAATATAAATATAAATATAAATATAAATTGCAATATATAAATATACCAATTCAATACGTTGTGAAAGTTTAAACTTTCACAATGTGCTATATTAATTATATATCAATAAAAATATTATAAATCTCTAGGGGAAAAAGAGGTAAATCCAGTCATCTTTTTGTGAGTGTGGAAGTTGAGGGTCACAATCTGGTTAGCAGCATCTCTAACTCTAGGCTCTTAGTTCAATACTCTTTGAACTATAATATAATGAAACCTATACAATGGCCCACCACACTCCCACTGTGATAAACTCTTTAAGAGATGAGTTTAGTAAAGTAAGTATCATAAGGATACAAGTAGAAAAGCAGTGATAGAAATATGGTGAAAAATGACCATAATTGAATTGGCCAAAAGAATTTGAGTATGTTCTCTGGTTCCAAATGAGAAGCACTCAGCTGTACACATTTGCAAGAGGCCTGTAGAGCACATAGGTTTTCTTGGTTATTTATGAAGCACAACAAATATTTCATATCATGGTTACATCCATGACAACATATCTCACAGTGTACGATTTTAAAATTGACCTTCCCAAGTCAATTCTCTGCTATAAAGGAGTGAAAGTGAAAGTCATTCAGTCAAGTCCAACTATTTGTGACCTAATGGACTATACAGTCCATGGAATTTTTCAGGCCAGAATAATGGAGTGGGTAGCCTTTCCCTTCTCCAGGGGAGTTTCCCAACCCAGGGATCGAACCCAGATCTCCTGCATTGCAGGTGGATTCTTTAACTGAGCTATCAGGGAATGGTAAATTAGAAAACTAATACTTTAATCACCAATGGAAAAGGTAAGTCAGGCAAGGATCTTTTTAGGATAGTGAAAGGAGTTGGCGGTGAAAGTCTGAAAGAAAAAAAGAAACATCTATTGTACAGAATCACATACCCTTTCTTTTACAAACCTCACTGTGATCAAGTGACATGGGTTATAAAGGTGACTGTTGAGGATCTGAGTATAGCCTAGAGCTATCCAGGAATTTAAATTCACCACTATAGTCTCAGAGGGCTTTCCAGGTGGTGCTAGTAGTAAAAAATCCACCTGTCAATGCAAGAGACATAAGAGATATAAGAGTTCCATAATCGGGTTGGGAGACCCCTTGGAGGAGGAAATGGCAACCTGTAGGAGACAGGAAGAATAGAAGAAAAATAGGACCCGGCAAAGGCTGCAAAAGAAATTCATAATTATTGATAAACTGGATGCTACAAGGCGTGAGACTCTTTGAACAAGTCCAGAGGGAACAGTTCATAGTCTTGAAAACAAGATATGATCCTGGGGGCGGAAAATTGACCCCAGACTGTTTCTTAACTGGCGTCTCAGAGTCACATGTTTTACGTATCTGGTGGAAAATCTATAGATAAGAATATTAGTCTGAGTTACTGATTTGTTTTTGATTACTGTTTCTTAGCTACTCAATGATTAATGATCACTTTGTTCTTTGGCCCTGAAGGCCACATGAGTTATAGCTTAACTCCCTGCACATTCTTTCCTTCATGGCTGAAGGTTTAATAAAGCTGGCTTGAATTCAGTTCCGGCACCTTCACCTTGGAGTGGTGTTGGTCCCCCGATCCTCACTTTTCACTGAATCCTTGTGTCTTGTTTCTCATTTTCTCGCCATATCACACTTTCAGAAACCCTGCTTGTCGAGCCAGTCTCAACAGCAATCCACTCCAGTATTCTTGCCTGGAGAATCCCATAGACAGAGGAACCTGCCGAGCTATAGTTCATGGGGGTTGCAAAGACTCGGACATTACTTAGCATTCTCTCAGATGTGTGCACTAGCCAAGTACATCTACAAGAGCATCTTTGAGATGAATTTTGCCATTCTTATGAGTCTGGGCAGAAATACCTATACCAGTCAAGGACACCTGAGAATTTTCATAATGAGCAGCTGGGAAGCTCTGAAATACACACCAATACTGTCTTTTCCTGAGACTCTAGCTAGAGCGGTGGCCACAGTTTCTTACTCTCAGTTTAAAATATTCAAGACTTTATGTTCTGCCAGAGAGATAAAATGTTAAGACTCTAACCTACATATAGTCAACAACTTGTCCCTCCTTCTCACCTGAGTGTCTCCTCCATTACCCTGCCTGTTTTGTGCTATTAGCCCTGAGATGACAGGAGCAGCCTGCCTGCCTAAGCCTGCTCCTCTGTTTATCACGAAATTTGCCTGGTACTTGACAAAACATATCAGTGAGATTCTGCTCACCTCATAGGCCTCCCTTCCTGCTTGAAAGCACACCCACAAATCCAAACAGTGTTTAAGGATATTGATGAAGTGGATGCCTCTCCAAGAATGATGACCCGGGAGAAAAACAGAAATCATACATAGCAGGCAATCAGGAAATGTCAGCAGAGCTTAGAGAAACCCTTTAAACACACCACAGCACTCAGACAAACATCAAAACTAATGGAGTGTTTGTAAAGAGATGTGCATTAGCCCAGAAAAGGGAGGTAGGAAATACAGTGAGAAGCCAGGTAGAAGGACTGTCTGTGTTATTTGGAGGCTGACAGAATCGTAGAGAAGACTACAATTCACAAGTTGCCAGTCTGAAAAATAAACCAGAAAGAAAGTCGAATATCAGACATTGAAATGTCATTTAGGAATGACCAATGAAAATGGCATGTACACCTGGCCACAGTGATTGATTTAAGGTTTGTCACATGACCCAAGCCTGACCCACTTGAATCATTGATATACAATTCTAGATTTTTATTTGCAACTCTTGGGAAATAGAATATCTCTTTCTGCTTAATGTAAGTAAAGCTTTTCTGCGAAGCAGAGACGTGCAAAAAAAAATTGTATTAAGAGAAATAACTGGGAAATCTGAGAGACAGGACTCTATATAGGTTGTGCCAGCCTGCTGTGGAGTAATTTGGAGTAAGTTTTTCCTAGAAACATACAAGCCCTTTCATTTGAGAGGAGCTACCGGGGGAGCAACTTAAACCTTTCAAAGGTTTTGATGAAATGTGTTATAGCTATACCCTTGATGTGCACTTTGATCCAGACTCATTTCACTTGAAAAATTGTTTAATGTCTGGAACGTCTAAAGCAAAGAAATACATTACTAACCAGGTAAGCCCTATTCTTTGTATAGCTCCAAAATGTTGCTTAAAACAAAACAGTTCCTTCTTTAGGTTCCTTTCTCTTTCCTCCTAACTTTTCCTTTTTTTTTTTTTCCTTTCATTTATTTTTATTAGTTGGAGGCTAATTACTTTACAATATAGCAGTGGTTTTTGTCATACATTGACATGAATCAGCCATAGAGTTACACATATTCCCCATCCCGATCCCCCCTCCCACCTCCCTTTCTACCCGACTCCTCTGGGTCCTCCCAGTGCACCAGGCCCGAGCACTTGTCTCATGCATCCCACCTGGGCTGTTGATCTGTTTCACCCTAGATAATATACATGTTTCCATGCTGTTCTCTCGAAACATCCCACCCTCGCTTTCTCCCACAGAATCCAAAACCTCCTAACTTTTCATATGGGGTAAAACAAAACCAACTGGTATTTGTAACATTCTGGATGAAAAGCATCTTTCCAAGGCTCACAAGTTCATCATGTAAATTTCCTAGCTTCCAGGTAACCACAGAAGCTAGTTTCCCTTACATAATTTAAGGAGATTCTTCCCTAGCTTGATATCACCTTTTCCTAACTGCCTTTCTTGACTTTATTAAATCATTTGTTCACCATTTTTGCAGACTTGGCTAAAATTTTCACTGGATTTAGTTCAAATCTGGATTTCATTACTGAACAAAGTGGATCATGTTTCTAGTTTGGAAAACAGAGGCTGAAAAGGGGCAATGCCAGAGAAATAAAATTAATTTGCAACATATTAATCCAGTGGAGAAAGCTTATCATTCCCCTAAAAAGCTATTATTCTGACCCATATTTTTTTTTTCAAAATTTACTGTTTCCCACAAGGATCAAATCAATAGTAATGAAGCAGAAAAATTATCCATGTTAAGAAATTAATGTGCTCCATTATGGGTTATAAACTTACATTTCTTCATCGCTCATGCACTTTTGATAAGCTTGACAAATTTTAGACCTTTTTAATTTAAGATAGAACAGTTTCAGTTCTTTAAGTTACAGTGGAAATAATTTCCCTATCTATCATTAGAATGGTTCAATACATTGATTAATCTACAAAATATCATGTAGAAAGTGATCTTTTTAAAAAAATTTACTCCAATCATTCAATCTGTTTCAGAAAGGAAAGAGGTTATTTTCTATGGGTTCTCAGTCTAGACTTAAGGCAAATACTTTCATCCTTCATCATAATTTTAGAGTCAAGATCTAGGAATAGCGTCGCAATTGTCACTATGTCTTCCTTGGCATGAGTAGGGCCATAGCCAAGGGGAGAAACCACACACAGAAAAATCAGAAACACTCAGAAATACAGTAAGATACACAATTCTGCCTCTAGGGTACAAAAGAGTTCATTTCTCTTCAACTAGAATTGCTCATCTTCCTCTATTCCTTCTTTCAGTGGTAACTTCAGTATTTATTTGCCAAGCAACTAGGACAGGCTTGAAAATATTTAAATAAAGAACCAGCAAAGGAAGTTATGCACACCATTTCTTGTTGCACTCCACCCACAGTCCTGTTTTGTTGAGTGATCATTTATTAAGACTAAATGGCAACCCACTCCAGTATTCTTGCCTGGAGAATCCCATGGACAGAGGAGTCAGGTGGGCTACAGTCAATGGGGTTGCAAAGAGTCAGACACAACTGAGCGACTAACACTTTCACACACTTTTCTATTTCCCCAGCAGGGCACTGGGATTTATATTCAGAATATACCAGAGGTAGGAATCACTTGGAATATAGTGTATTAAATTTGTCAGTCCACCAGTTAATGTGGTTCCAGTGGACCTCATCAAGAAGGATTTTCTAATCCTTCATTATACATTATACATTACATGTCATTATACATGACATGACATTATACATGTCACATTATACCGGAGAGAAAAAACATATAGGAACAGGCACTGATAGGTTGACAGACTGTCACAGTTTCAAACTATAAGGGTCAGAAAACAAGCTGTACTAACAGAAGGCCTGATCATTCAACTCCCACCCCTACTAACTGTCCAAAGAAATGCTGTGACTTTCAGCATTATTGGACCAGAACTGTGAACTTGGGAAAGAGGAAACGGCAGGGGAAAGAATCAAAGGAATGAAAATAACCATGACAGTGCTAGAAAATGTACATCAATCTTATCTTCCATTTAGCAGACCTCACTAATTAAAACAATTATGGATTTATTGCTATGTAACAAGCCACCACAAAACTCAGTAGCCTGAAGCATTTACTAGCTCACGATTGTGCATGTGAGCTGGGAAATTCTCCTGGTCTGGGCTGGGTTCACCTGCTCCAGCTCATTCTTACACATTTTATAGTCAGCCCCAGTGCTGGCTCAGGGCTGAATGTTCTAAGCTGGCTCAGCTGGGAGAGCTAGTCTTTGCAGGTACGTACCCTCATTCTGCAGAGGGATAGTATGAATTTGTTCAAATTAAGGTAGTGGTGAAAATTCTAGAAGCAAAAACAGAATCATAGAAAGCCTCCTGATATCTAGGTTCAGAACTGAGAACAAAATTGCTTTCACCACATTCTGCTCACTGAATCGCATCTCAAAGCAGCCCATATTTAAGGATTGGAGAAATAGGCTCTAAATATGAAAGTGACAAGGTTCAAAAAATGTAGCCACTTACGCAAACTCTAATTTAGCACAAAATCCCTCTCTGTTAAGGAATTAGGAAGCTTTAATTCCTTAAGAGGACCAGTCTTAAGAGCCCAGCCATCAAAGAAGTCACTCCCAAATTTTCAACAGGAAACACATTTGTTATCCATAGTCTTTGACAATGTCTAGTGTTGAACTACTCACTGACATAATCTAATAGAATGATATGTCCTCATACGATTTGTCCTAGTCATGTGGTAATTTTGGAGTGAGTAGAAATTGACTTTTGTATAAAATACTTAGAATTTTTTGTCTCTTCCAGAACATGTATTGTTTAAACCACCTAGTTATCACTTTACCATGTACTATCATGAGTGGCTCTCTTTTTTTAATTTTAATTTTTTGGTCATGTGACATGTGGGATCTTAGTTCCCCAGCCAGGGATGGAGCCTTCCTTAGAAACCCAAACCACTGGACCACTAGGGAAGTCCCTAGCGTTTCTCTTTTGATGTAGCAAAATTATTAAGTGTGTGGGCATAAAATATAGTATTTTATAAATTATAGTTTTATAGAAGCTAACTTATCTATGATGTAGACAAAGGAGGGATTATCATCGTAATTCTAAGATTAAAAGATATCGAAGAGCAGAGAAATTTAATAAACATTGAATTTCTCATATTTAGTAAATGAAGGGCATTTTGGAATAAAAATTTAATCTTTCTCAGCTAATTTGGTTTTGTACACTTTACATTGGCAAATGTTCCCTAGAATGTTTTTAATTAGCTGATTAAATAGGTTGAAAATTGCAGAAATAAGTGATAGGTAAAGATATTTCCAAGTTTAGCCCCAAAATATCCTGAGGCTGAGGTGAGTGTGTTTTCCCAGTTTTTCTGAAGCTTTAGCTATGACATATTTGGATTTGAAAGCCTCCTTGCCAAATCCAGGACCTCTGCCCTCAGAATTAACAATATCTCAAAATTCTAAGATTATAACAACCAGGAAATAAAACGACAATGTACCATAGGAAAGGAAATTACTTTCTGATCCTCCAGGCACTTGTTTTATGCACTGATGCGAGAATATTTGAATATTTTCTTAGCTGTCTCATGGAGAATGGCTACAGATATTATGAGGCACTAGGAAATTACATGACCTTGTTAAAGCTTGGAAATGATTATCCAAATAATCACATCCTGCAATCACGTATTTTGTATCATTAAAATGAGCTACACCATCAGAGATCATGGTCATGGTCTTGGGGATAATCAAGATCAAAATTAAAGATTTGTACCTTATCCCATAGCCAGTAGATTAGAATGTGAGCTAATATCAAATCTCAGAAATAAGCAAGAACAATAAATAAATAAGCTCTGGACAGAAAATTATTAAATTTCTGTAAAATAAAAAAACATGAAATGCAAGTCTATGGTGGCACTACTCAGATTTCCGAGGTATTTAAAGAAAAGACATAGAGTCTTCATTGGTCGAAGCTTATAAATAAATGATAGTCTTTTTTCAATTGTTATTTTTTTATTGAAAGATATTTAACATAATAGTTTCAGATCATCAAATTCAAGCATTTCCCAATTCAAGCATTTTATTTTGGAACATGTTGTTAACCTCTAGTGGGTAATTCACAGAAATGACTTAATTTTAAAACATGCACACTACTATATGTAAAGTAGATAATCAGCAAGGACCTACTCTAAAAGCACAAAGAACCATACCCAATACTCTCCAATAACCTACATGGGGAAAGGAAGAATCTGAAAAGGAATATACAAACATGTATAATTAAATCTCTTCTCTGCATACATGCAATCAATACAACAGTGTGAATCAACTATACACCAATAAAAAATAAAAATTAAAATAAAACAAAATGTCAACAGAAATTGAACTTAGAGTCAGGAACTACATCCTGGATACACTCACTTTGATATCTAAAGTGGAAATGAAGTCGCTCAGTCGTGTCCGACTCTTTGCGACCCCATGGACTATAGCCCACAAGGCTCCTCCGTCCATGGGATTCTCCAGGCAAGAGTACTGGAGTGGGTTGTCATTTCCTTCTCCAGGAGCTCTTCCCAACCCAGGGATCAAACCCGGGTCTCCCGCATTGCAAGCAGACGCTCTCAGTTCAGTTCAGTCGCTCAGTCATGTTGACTCTTTGCGACCCCATGAATCACAGCACACCAGGCCTCCCTGTACATCACCAACTCCCGGAGTTTACTCAAACTCATGCCCATCGAGTCGGTGATGCCATCCAGCCATCTCATCCTCTGTCATCCCCTTCTCCTCCTGCCCCCAATCCCTGCCAGCATCAGGGTCTTTTCCAATGAGTCAACTCTTCGCATGAGGTGGCCAAAACTGGAGTTTCAGCTTCACCATCAGCCCTTCCAATGAACACCCAGGACTGATCTCCTTTAGGATGGACTGGTTGGATCTCCTTACAGTTTAAGGGAGTCTCAAGAGTCTTCTCCAACACCACAGTTCAGAAGCATCAATTTTTTGGCGCTCAGCTTTCTTCAGAATCCAACTCTCACATCCATACATGACCACTGGAAAGGAGCCCCTCAAATTTAACATTGCTACAACAGAAAGCATTATCCTCCCTCTCCATTAATTTATTTTTTCTTTAATTTCTCAATGTTGAATACAGGAAAATCAGTCTTCACAGTTAGAAACCTTGGTCTTTCCCTTAAATCCCTGCTCCTCTTTTACTTCTGATAATAAATCGATCTATAAATGAAGCTGGTTGTAGCTCATAGTGTTTCTGGGTGCAGGTGTTCTTACCGTGATATTGCAATATCACCAAGGCAGGCCCTGGTCTCTCATGCTTTCCCAACAGTCCTCTTTCTGGTCTCTCCAATTTCAGTGACTCTCTCTATTCTAATTCATGTACCTAGGAAGGTGAAATCCCCTCCAGAAACAGCTTCTTAAAAGTAAAACCTAGTCCTCAAAGTGACCTGCATAGAAGCTATCTTGGTTTCCCAGTGCCTGAGTAAGTCCAGATATTTTAATCTGTCACTTGAGGCTGTTCACACTTTCCTGTACCCTCCTCTTCAGTTACTTATCCAGAGAGGAATAAGTTTCCAGAATATTGATCTATAAGGGACACAAAAATATATTTTAAATTAAAAAAAAAAAAGGAGTGCTACATGTGATTCAAAAGCATATTTTCCTAAGTTATTTGGGATGGTAACAGTTCCAAAAGGCAAGCTGAGTTATCAATCATGGTAGCTAAACTTCCTTCGTAAGATTTGCTGTGCTGAGACATATATCCACAAATAAGATTCAAACAAATTGTGAAGAATAACAGAGATCAAAAATTCCCATAACAGTCCCCTCTGTCTTGGCCTTTCTCTTATTCTCAGATTATCAGTGAATCTCTTTAAATAAACAAATGAAATTCATGTTGGTGAAAAGAAACACCAAGACCTTTACCCTCCCTGACATAATCCTCTCCTGTCTAATCCTGGTGCAGGGCACTGCAAATTTCACTTGACTTTGGAGGAGGTCATCAAGAGGACATGATCAGTAGTTGACCTAACAGCTGGATCTAGACAACTGGAGGCCCCTTGCCTCCTCCCCTGTTTGGGAGATGTACATTCTGTTCCACTGTGAGAGCCATTTTAAATGATGCAACCGTGAGGGAGCAATGTGTTGTTGACACCATCTCAGAGGTATATGATCTAGATAAGACTTGCATACAAATTTTCAGATTCTAGTGGACAAAAGCAGAGATCTACACATGTCATGGCCACCCAAGGCAAGCCTCACATGTAAGCCCCTTTGCTTGTTAATTTTGCACCTAGCAATCTGACTTTTCCCTTTCTTCAGGCTCTCCTTGCCCTCTGTGCAAGAGCACCACTTTACAAGCCAGCACTTGCCCTAAACAAGCTGCGTCTTTTATCATGCTATGCTTCTGCCAAGCTGTTCCTTTTTTCTGGAAGCATTTCGGCTCTCATATCCCCTAACTGCCACCTTGCTGGTACCCAAATCTAAATTATCTTCCTCATGCTCATAACTGAACTTAAGAAGAAAACAAAAGCTTTTTCTGCTGACCCTCAGTGAGTTTCACTCCTTCCTCTGCAACCTGCACTTAGTTCATACCTTTATAATATCACTTGCTATGTTGATCTTAGTGCAATTGCTTACAAGTCTATTTCCTGTCATAATCTCAGCTATTCAAGGCAAGTAGAATTTCTTATTCATCGTTGAGTTCTCAGTTCCTAGCTCACTAGCCATCACTGGAGATTGGCTCAGTAAATGTTTGTTGATTTAATTGAATGAGTTCTTTGAGAGAGAATCTGGATTTTACTCTCTCTCCAATTTTATGAAATGGGTTCCAGTCCCCGCTGAGTCACTAGACAGGTGTTTAACCTTGGGCAATCACTCTGCTTATGAGACTCAGTAGTTCTTTTTAAAGAAAATAAGAATCATATCAAGTGTTCTGTGTAGCTCAAATGGTTACTTGAAGAATAAAGTGGAATTATGTGTGGGGAAATGTAAAAATTTGAGAATCCCTCTGCATACTAAATTGTTCTCTGGTATTTAATATCATGCTAACATAAATACTTGTTAAAATGAATAATGTGAGTTGATCATTGATCAAGGTCCTTTCTAGGGCAGAAGACATTAATGCAAAAGCCCAAGGCTCTGTCTCCCATCCAAGAACAAAGTGATGGAAATGCCGCATTCTAGAATCTGGACTCATTCAAAGGAACTGCCAGAGAAATGTATCCATTTTCAGTGAGTACCATAGATTAGTCCATGGGCAAGTTTTGAAAAATTCTATAAAATGAAATTGAATTTCAAAGGAAAGGTTAAAACTGGTCAATACCAACAGAGAGAGAAGACAAGCATAAATCAATAAGCTCGACATAGTTTGTTATGCAGAATAGATCACTGAAACAAACAAACAAAAAATGTGTATCTCTGTATCTACACATATTCAACCAAGTGAGACAATGAAGTATTCTAAACCCAGTCATCTGAAAATGATTCATCACTTTGCATAGCCTAAGATTGCTTCATAATCATTTATTCCCTCCTTATTCCTATCCATTCCACAGTTAAGCACCTATCTGGGGGAAGGTCAGTGTATCAGAGATACATCAGCGGTGTAATGTAACCCTTGCCCTTAAAGATCTCAAAGTCCATGATGAGAGAAAGAGAAGTAAATGCACAATGACCCCAGAGTGTGGAAAGTGTTCTAATAAGTTGTGTGCTGTTTTTCAGGGCAATATGTGGGCCAGCTAAGCAGTCTTGGTGCCAGGAAATATATCTAAAAACACAGTTTTCTAAACCATACCAGAACACCTTGCATTGTTTATGAAAAAAATACCAATTGCAGGACTATAAACTAGACTTTTAAATCAGAATTTCTGAAGTCAGGGCTCCAAAACATGCAATTTTAACAAGAGTCTGAGGTAATCTTACTGCTAAGGAAACTTGAGAAATACTATTCTTAATAACTGTCACCTATGTTGAGTCTCCACAAAAAGCCAGCTTCATTTCAACTCATTTTATTCTTCATTATCAATATAATAACTAGAAATAGAGATGGCTTTGAATTAAACACACAATACCGGCTTTGCTTTTAAAACCATAATTAGTAAAAATTTACCTGTAACTCAGCACATCACAGAAGGCTAACAGTTCAAATTCTGCCACCAGACCTTCTGGATTCAAACCTCAAATTTGCAGTTTACCATATGTGTAGTTTTTAGAAAGTCACATAACATCTCTGTGCATCCATTTCCTCATTTGTAAAAGTAGGCATACTTCATTTTATTGTGCTTTGCTGTATTGCTCTTCATGGGTATTGCATATTTTTTTTTCTTTTTTTTTTTTACAAATTAAAGGTTGTGGCGACCCAGGGTCATCAAGTCTGTCAGCATCATTTTTCCAACAGCATTTGTTCACTTCATATCTCTAGGTCAGGTTTTGATCATTCTCACAGTGTTTCCAATTTTTTCATTATTTTATTTGCTATGGAAATCTGCGATTAGTGATCTTTGATTTCACTACTACAATGCACTAAATACTCAGATGGTGGTTAGTATTTTCTAGCAATAAAATATTTTCTAATTAAGGCATGTACTTTTTTTTAGACATAATGCTATTTCACACTTAATAGACTGCTGTATAGTATAAACATAATGCTTATATACACTGAAAACAAAATATGTCCTGTGACTCACTTTATTGTGATATTTGCTTTATTGAGGAGGTCTGGAAGCAAATCTACAATATCTCTGAGCATGGATGTTTAACAAAATCACTCCTATCTATCCAGCAGGTAGGTTGAAGTAAATGACATAAGTAACTGAGAACATCATCTTGCACCTAAGAGCTATACATGTATCAGGCGTCATGACTGTTCTGTTTGCTTCCTCTCTGAGCTTAACCTGGGCTCAGTGCTCATTCCAGATCAATCCTCATTAATTACCATGTATTTTCCTGCAGCTAATTTTCCTATTGCATTTTCTGGTGGTACATAGTGAACACTAATAATGTCATCTTGAGACACTAGAAGAGAGATCCTATCTTCACTCAAGAAGTGTCCACAGGAGATAATTGTTTCCCTGTGATATTAGTCACATTCTTACTCTGCATAGTCTGTGGGAGGGAATCAGTCAGGTTTGTTCTTGAGATAATATATGTCTAGAAAGATGATGATTCATTTTATTTTTGTACAACAAAAAAATTTTCCTTCCCCTTCCACTGTCCTTCAAAACTAAAGTAATTGGAAGGGACAATTTGCCAGGAATAGGAATATTAGGAAGTTAATATTTTATCTTAACAGAAATTATCCAAACTACTGGGTATAAATTAACATTTCCTTCTTTCCTCCAGCCCACATCCCCGATTACTTCACTGATTGCATCAACTTCTCTCTTTTTTAGCTTTCAACAGTTTGTACCCGTGACTCTTCATTGGATAACTTATTGAAATTATATACATTTTGTAAATTTACTTCTGAAAATGCTCTGTTGAAGGTCTTGAAAATGGAACCTGGGCAATTTGGAATAACATCTTGTATCTGACTACTTAAAACTCCATAAAATTAAAGTACAGTTAAATAAGTTTAAAAAAGGATTTGGGGGAGGGGGAAGCATATAAGTAGAACATTTAATGATCCTGCCCCAGACCATTGTGGCCATTTTTGTAATATGATTACTTTAAAAATTAAAACATTGTAGTTACTTAGTGAGGAGATATTTTAAAGCTATACTTAAAAGTACATTTAAGTCAAAATGTAGTTAAAAGCTAAAATAGAATGACAAAGTCTCATTTGGCTCAAAAACCCAATGGAAATAAATGTCTTCTCTCTACTTAGACATGTTTAATGGCATCCATATTGTTCTCAAAGAATATAACAAAGATTGTGGCTCAATAAGAACCCTGAAATTGATTAAAAAGTATTTTCATTGATGTTAAAATATTACAATCACCATAAGCATATAGGAACATAATTTTAGATAAGGTTTTGTTTTTTCGTTTGCTTGCTTTTTAGTCAATCACAAAGGAAACTTCCTTAGTTTGGAACGTATACAAACATTTCATAGGAAAATGTTGAAGCAACCAGTACTGTTTTTCCTAGAGAAGAAATGACCACTGAACAAGTCAGCTGAAAGTACCTTGCTAAATATCATATTATTTATGAAGCTAAAGTTCTAAATGAAGATTCTAAAGCATTCTGATTACATAATTACAAATAGGATTAACATCATTTTATCTTATGCTGTTTAAGCAATTTGAAGTTGTTTTTGAACAGAGGGAAAATAATGAGAAAGTGAGAAAAAGAGAGGGGGAAGGAGGGAATCAAGGATTTTGAACACTCAAAATGTTCTCCACGTCATGCCAGGTTGTAAGGGGATAAACAGAAACAAAAATGTCATAATGTGGTTGTAAAAATAAAACTAATGAGTCTGACATAATGCATACCATTATATCCTAAAGAGCTTGTAACTCCTGAGCTGCCATTTAGCAAAAAACAGGAGAAGCAATATTTAAACTCTGATTACATCAACTTGCCAGGAAAGTTCATTTAAACATTAGAATATGACAAATCTCATCATAAAAATTCTTATACAAATAAAGTTACTTAGAGAAAATTTTAAATAATTCAAAAGAGTACTATCTAGAACACATTATGTGATGTTCTGCAACAATAAAATACATACTGTATTTTGAAGACTACATACCAACAATGAATATAAAACATCTCATTAATGTTTTTTATATTGCTCACAGGTTGAATGATAATTTTTAAAGATATTTTGAGCTAAATAAAAACATTATTTAAATTATTTTCAACTAATCTTTTTTATGGTGACTACTAGTAAAATTAAATAGCATATTTGGCTTGTATTAGATTTCTGTGGGGCAGCACTCATCTGGAACTGCTTGCTTCCATCCATATAATAGAGACAAATATTAAATGCTAACCTTTAGCAATTCAGGAGAAAAAGAGAGAGATAATAATACAGATAGAAAAGTAAGAAACCCTCCTAAGGACATGAAACTTGACTTGGACCCTGTTGACTAGTAGTATTTGGATAAAGAGAAGGGAAAACATGGGACAAAATGGAGCCAAAACATGAACATGGAAATGAGTTTAACAGCAAGTGATGACTAATTAGTTACAATTATGGTGATGCCAAACAATATCTGCAGATAATCAAGCAAGGAAGAATGGGTTTGAATAATTTTATTTTCCAAATGGGCATAATGGAGTGAAAACTTAATGAAAATTTCTAATTTAAAATGATAATGATCAACCAACATTTATCAGAGAATTTCTCTGAACTGACCAACTTCTGCTCACAATTTGTTTGGTGGTTCAATTCATGTATTTATTAAAGTAAGAACAGTTAGAATGAGATTTACCCTGTAAACAGATTTTTAAGGATCTAACATAGTATTGTTAATTGTAGGCACAATGTTGTATGTCATACCTCTAGAGGATCATCAAAAAAGCAAGAGAGTTCCAGAAAAACATCTATTTCTGCTTTATTGACTATGCCAAAGCCTTTGACTGTGTGGGTCACAATAACTGTGGAAAATTCTGAAAGAGATGGGAATACCAGACCACCCGACCTGCCTCTTGAGAAACCTGTATGCAGGTCAGGAAGCAAGAATTAGAACTGGACATGGAGCAACAGACTGGTTCCAAATAGGAAAAGGTGTACATCAAGGCTGTATATTGTCACCCTGCTTATTTAATTTATATGCAGAGTACATCATGAGAAATGGTGGGTTGGAGGAAGCACAAGCTGGAATCAAGCTTGCTGGGAGAAATATCAATAACCTCAGATAAGCAGATGACACCACCCTTATGGTAGAAAGTGAAGAAGAACTAAAGAGCCTCTGGATGAAAGTGAAAGAGGAGAGTGAAAATTTGGTTTAAAGCTCAACATTCAGAAAACTAAGATCATGGCATCTGGTCCCATCACTTCATGGCAAATAGATGGGGAAACAGTGGCTGACTTTATTTTTCTGGGCTCAAAAATCACTGCAGATGGTGACTGCAGCCATGAAATTTAAAGACACTTACTCCTTGGAAGGAAAGTTATGACCAACCTAGATAGCATCTTAAAAAGCAGAGACATTACTTTGTCAACAAAGGTCCATCTAGTCAAGGCTATGGTTTTTCCAGTGGTCATGTATGGATGTGAGAGTTGGACTATAAAGAAAGCTGAGCGCCAAAGAATTGATGCTTTTGAACTGTGGTGTTGGAGAAGACTCTTGAGTTTCCCTTGTACTGCAAGGAGATCCACCCAGTCCATCCTAAAGTAGATTAGTCCTGGATGTTCATTGGAAGGACTAATGTTGAAGCTGAAGCTCCAATACTTTGGCCACCTAATGCGAAGAGTTGACCCATTTAAAAAGACCCTGATGCTGGGAAAGATTGAGGGCAGGAGGAGAAGGGGACGACAGAGGATGAGATGGTTGGATGGCATCACCGGCTCAATGGATATGGGTTTGGGTGCACTCCGGGAGTTGATGATGGACAGGGAGGCCTGGTGTGCTGTGGTTCATGGGGTCGCAAAGAGTCGGACACGACTGAGTGACTGAACTGAACTGAGAGCTAATTCATCATTTGAAATTTTATATATGTTGATTAGCAATTCCTCATTTCCCTCTCCCTCTAGCCCTTGACAACAGCTATTCTATTCTTTATTTCTATGAATTTGATTACCTTAGATGCTTCATACAAGTGTAATCATGCCGTTTTAATCCTTCTGTGACTGGCTTATTTCACTTAGCATAATGTCCTCCAAGTTAATCTAAAATTGTCACATACTGTAGAATTCTCTTCTTCTTCGATGATGAATAATATTCTGTTGTGTGCATATGCCACATTTTCTTTATCCATTCATCTATCATTGAAAATTTAGGTTGCGTCTATATCTTGGCTATTATGAATAGCCTTGCAATAAACATTGGAATGGCAATATCTCTTTGAGATCCAGATTTCATTTCATTTTCTTTTTTTTTTTTTTTTGGCCTAGCCACTGAGAAGTTAGGTGTTGGTAATTCTAGTTTACATTTTTTGAGGAACTTCTATACTATTTTGCACATTAGATGCACTTTGCAATCCTACCAGAAATGTATAACCAACACTTCACAAAAACTTGTCTTTTGTGTTATAGAAAAAGCAATTCTAAAAGGTTTGATGTAATATCATTTTGGTTTTGATTTGCATTTTTCTGATAATTATTGATGTTGAGCACTTTTAACATACCTGTTAGCCATTTTAAAAAATTTTTGGAGAAATGTTTGTGTAAGTCTTTAGCCTATTTTTAAATTACTAGACTTTTGCTAGTGAGTTATAGGAGTTCCTTATATAATTTTGGAAATTCATCCCTTATCAGAAATATGATATGAAAATATCTTCTCCTGTTCCACAGGTTGCCTTTTCAGTCAATTGATTGTTTTTATTTGCTGTGCAGAAGCTTCTTAGTCTGATGTAGTAACACTTGCCTAAATTTAATTTTGTCGCTGTGCTTTTAGGGTCATAGACATGAAATCATTGCCAAGATTGACATCAAGGAACTTTGTCACTGTGCTTTCATCTAGGAGTTTTATGATTCCAAGTCTTACATCTAAGTCCTTAATCAAGTTAATTTTTAATTTTAAGTTAGTTTTTGTGAGTGGTGTGAGATAGAATGAATTAGATAGAAATTTAAATTCATTCTTTTGCATGCAAGTATCCAGTTTTCTCAGCACTGCTTATTGAGAGATTATCCTTCCCCCACTGAACATTCTTGCTTCCACTTTGAAATATTAATTGACCACAAATGTGTCTATTTTTTTCCAGGTTCTCAATTCTGTTCTATCATCTATATGTCTTTTTTAATGCCAATAACATACTATTTTCATTACTATAGTTTTTTCATACACCATTTCACTCAAAGAATGAATTTCAAAACTTCACATACTCTCGCCTCCCCCCAAACAAATCAAAGAACAAGGAGTATTTTCAAATACATTTTATTAAAACAGAATTACTCTGATATCAAAGCCAAACAAAAACAATAGAAGAAAAGAACATTATAGGCCAATATCTCTGATGAAAATAGATATAAAATTCCTCCACAAAATACTAGCAAAATAAATTCAACAACATATTCATAAGAACATACACCATGAACAAATGGGATTTATTCCCGAGTTGCAAGGATGATTCAACACATGAAAATCAATGTGAAATACCACATCCACACAATGAAAGATAGACAATACCTCTTTCCAGTTTCAAAGAGTCCACCAAGTGCTTAGCATAATAAATGGAATGAGAAAACCAATGTGCCTCTTTGTGTAATTTCAGAATCTCAGAATAATAAGAAATCCTAAAAGCTTTCAGAGAAGCCAAAAGAGTTGGAACTCAGAGTTCATTCTTTTTCAATCACATTATTGAAGACAGAGGTAAACTTTCAATCAACTCCTAAGTAACAAAAAATTGTCCCTAAAATTTAGTGACATAAATAATGACTTGATTGCACCTAGAAATTTGTGGCCAGGCACAGTGGTGACAGTCCTTGTCTTCTCCAAGAGGCCTCAATCAAGGGACTCAAACAGCCAAAAATAGCTGGGATAGGCTGACTGGGGTCATAAGTCTAGGGCCTCAGTTTCTGTTGCTGGATGGATTATTTTATTTCTCCAGTAATGTCTACTGGGTTTGAAATCTCCAAAATGACTTCTTCACTCAATATCTGGGGCATGGGCTGGGATGGTTAACCATCTGAAGGCTGCACAAGCATCTCTCATTCCAGGCAGCCTCTTCACATGGTTATCCTGGGCTTCTTCATGACATGGTGGTCCCAGGGGACAGCTTCCCCAGAGCAAGTTCTTCAAGATGACTGGGTGGAAGCCACAAGGGTTTTAATGATCTAACTCCACAATTCCCAAAATATTTTTTGCCAATTTCATGGTGGCTCAGATGGTAAAGAATCTGCTTGCAACGCGCAAAACCCAGGTTCAATCCCTGGGTTGGGAAGATCCCCTGGATAAGGAAATGACAACACACTTCAGTATTCTTGCCTGCAGATTCCCTTGGACAGGGGAGCCTGGTGGACTACAGTTCACGGGTAACAAAGAGTCAGACATGACTTAGCAACTAAACAATGACAAGTTTTTCAGGTAAGTTACTAAGGCTAACCCAGATTCAAGGAGAGGGAATTGGACTGTACCTCTCAATGCTCAATCTCTCGGTCTTTGCGACCCCGTGGACTGTAGCCTGCCAGGCTCCTCTGTCCACGAGATTTTCCAGGCAAGAATACTGGAGTGGGCTGCCATTTCCTTCTCCAGGGGATCTTTCCAACCCAGGGATCAACCCACATTTCTTGTGTCTCCTGCATTGGCAGGTGGATTCTTTACCACTTCACCACCTGGGAAGCCTGTTCCTCTCAACAGAAGGATTAGAAAAGAACTCACATTTGTATTCAACATGCCATTTTAAAGAAAATTATTTTTACCTTAGAATTATATATTCATCTTAGCTTTCAATCAAGTGTGAAATAGACATTTCATACATTGAATAACTTGGTGTTTTGCTTGAAGACTTTTCTAAGGAATCTACTAAGAACTATTACCTACCAAAACAAAGCCTATAAATAAAGAAGAAGATATAGAATCTAGGAAACATCAACTGTACAAAATCTAAAAATCAACCAGTTTAGGTTGCAACAGATGAATTAAGATTCCTAGAGAGAGAGTTCCTTGAAAACTTTTTAAAAGATTAAATATTAGATATGTCTGAGTGTTTCAGGGAAAATTTTGATCAAGATGCATTTGATATATTCAATGAAACATTAAAATAGGCATATTGAAACTCAAGAAACTGATCAAAATAACAGATATAAATTAAGGAAAAATAAAGTATTGCATAAATAAACACTATGATTCCATATATTCAATGACTAGTACAATAGTCATAATAATATACACAGTGAATATTTATCCCAAGAATATTCAGAATAAATATACTGTCAGAATGGGAAAAACTGAGGATACAGCACTGTATAAGAATGATATAGCTTTATTACTACAGCATATCAATAGATACTGTACATTACTGACAAGACAGGAAAATTTTAAAAATCAATACAAATATATTATTTAAAAATAAAAACTTAAATAGACAACTAAAATAAAAAAGAGATTACTTCTAGGAAGGATAATTGGGTAGTAAAAAGTAGTGTAGTGTAGAAGAATTTCCTGTATTTTGTTATAAGCATTTTTATTTTAAATACACATACAAACCCACACACACAAATGGGAAAATGAGAGACACACTGAACCTATAATTTGTTTTTCTGTTTTAGGTTTTAAACATTTTTTTGACATATTTGCAAAAAACTAGAAAGTGAAAAACAGAAGGTTTTGCTAGAAATTGCTTCATAAATGATTTAATATGTCACCTAACCCAAAGAATGTGGTAGATTTCTATACATAATGCTTCTCTGACAGGACTCAGACTCACAAAGTAACAGCTTTTTAAATTCCAGACTTTGTAAAATTTGTATGTGGCATTACAGACATGGAGAGTTATATTCTGTAGCAAGAATTCAATTCTAACAAACATCTCTGATAACTTCAGTGTACCTTTTGCTAAAAATACCAATATCTAGGAGATTGGTAAGTGAGAAGAGAAGGTTGTACTTATAAAACAAGGCTCCATAAGACATCTGTGGGAGCTATATGCATCTGAGAAAATAGGACTGAAAAAAAAACTAATTCGTTGAGAAGTCTTTTCTTTCTTTTTTTTTTTATTTATTTTTTTTTCAAATTTTTCAATTAGTCAAATTTATTCATATTTTCTTTTACTGCATCTAGATTTTGAGTGATAGTCAAAAGCCTTCCCCTATTCCAGAATACCTCAACTATGGCACTAATGACATTTGGGGCTAGCTAAGTCTTTGTTATCTAGACAGTGAGACACTGTCCAGCGCTTTGTAGGATGTTTAGCTGCATCCCTGACATATACCCAATTGATGATAGTAGGACTCTTGATAGAGTTGCTCTAATATTTCCGAATGATTATCCAATTGTCTCATTACCATTTATTAAAAAGTTCCATCTTTTCCAGTCAGTTTGAGGTAATCATTTTTATCATATTCTAATGTACTTGGACCTATTTCTTCATATGTACTTGGACCTATTTCTTCACTTTCTTTTTTTTTTTTTTATTAGTTGGAGGCTAATTACTTCACAGCATTTCAGTGGGTTTTGTCATACATTGACATGAATCAGCCATGGAGTTACATATATTCCCCATCCCCATCCCCCCTCCCACCTCCCTCTCCACCCGACTCCTCTGGGTCTTCCCAGTGCACCAGGCCCGAGCACTTGTCTCATGCATCCAACCTGGGCTGGTGATCTGTTTCACTATAGATAATATACACGTTTCGATGCTGTTCTCTCAAAACATCCCACCCTCACCTTCTCCCACAGAGTCTAAAAGTCTGTTCTGTACATCTGTGTCTCTTTTTCTGTTTTGCATATAAGGTTATCATTACCATCTTTCTAATTTCCATATATATGTCTTAGTATACTGTAATGGTCTTTATCTTTCTGGCTTACTTCTCTCTGTATAATGGGCTCCAGTTTCATCCATCTCATTAGAACTGATTCAAATGAATTCTTTTTAATGGCTGAGTAATATTCCATGGTGTATATGTACCACAGCTTCCTTATCCATTCGTCTCTGATAGGCATCTAGGTTGCTTCTATGTCCTGGCTATTATAAACAGTGCTGCGATGAACATTGGGGTGCACGTGTCTCTTTCAGATCTGGTTTCCTCTGTGTGTATGCCCAGAAGTGGGATTGCTGGGTCACATGGAAGTTCTATTTCCAGTTTTTTAAGAAATCTCCACACTGTTCTCCATAGTGGCTGTACTAGTTTGCATTCCCACCAACAGTGTAAGAGGGTTCCGCTTTCTCCACACCCTCTCCAGCATTTATTGCTTGTAGACTTTTGGATAGCAGCCATCCTGACTGGCGTGTAATGGTACCTCATTGTGGTTTTGATTTGCATTTCTCTGATAATGAGTGATGTGGAGCATCTTTTCATGTGTTTGTTAGCCATCTGTATGTCTTCTTTGGAGAAATGTCTGTTTAGTTCTTTGACCCATTTTTTGATTGGGTCATTTATTTTTCTGGAATTGAGCTGCAGGAGTTGCTTGTATATTTTTGATATTAATCCTTTGTCTGTTGATTCGCTTGCTATTATTTTCTCCCAATCTGAGGGCTGTCTTTTCACCTTGCTTATAGCTTCCTTTGTTGTGCAAAGCTTTTAAGTTTCATTAGGTTCCATTTGTGTATTTTTGCTTTTATTTCCAATATTCTGGGAGGTGGGTCATAGAGGATCCTGCTGTGATTTATGTCGGAGAGTGTTTTGCCTATGTTCTCCTCTAGGAGTTTTATAGTTTCTGGTCTTACATTTAGATCTTTAATCCATTTTGAGTTTATTTTTGTGTATGGTGTTAGAAAGTGTAAAAATACAGAATGCTTCATGAATTTGAGTGTCATCCTTGCACAGAGGCCATGCTAATCTTCTCTGTATCATTCCAATTTTAGTATATGTGCTGCCGAAGCGAGCACAAGAAGTCTTTTCAAATATGTTAGAAAGAAAAGGAGAGAAATGGGAAGAAAGAAGGTATTACAGGTAAGCCATGTGCTATGTTTGTTCATTATTTGATTATTTTTATGGTGAATAATATTGCTAATGGCTTAATATAATACAATTAATGCCAAATACAGTAATTATAAGGTGATTATAATTAAACTCAACAAGTAAATTTATGAAAAAAAAAAAACGAGATAAAGGAAGTAACATGGATGCTTCATCAATGAAAATATTACTTAATGAATAATTACTTACACACTTCAAAAATGATGGCATTTGTAGAAAGTCTTCACACTGTTAATTTTCACAGCAGGAAAAAGGATGTCTCCAGAATACATTTACCAAACAACTGATTTCCTCACTCAATGCAGAGAAATCACTTTGTGGAGTAAGTACACACATAAGTAAAAATCATGCCTGTCTGGCTAATTCCATTATTTATGCAAAACGTCTAAGTCACGAGTGGCATGTTCATAGTTTTGATATTTCATAACAACTGCTACCATTTTGTGATGATGTATATTGAATATTTCATACACATTTTCTTAAATTGTTAGATCCTCTTAGAAATTCTGCAGGAGATATTATTTCCTCCATATGATTTCTAGAAAGATATGAGGAACTGATACTCAGAGAATTTAGGTCATGTGCCCATGGTCTCAGCAGCCAATGGTGGGGTCTAGATTTGACCCTTAATAACACTGATGCTAAAGCCACCCCCTTCTGCCTTCCTTACAGCCCCAGCCTCAATGGTATTTACAGTGCTTCCCTAACCCACCTTCTAGATTCTCAAAGATATAGTTGAAAGGCCTACAGCTTAAGTAAACAGTTGACAATAAACCACATCCTGAAGACAGGACTTCTTGACGTCTGGCCTCTCTGGATCTGGAGTTGTGGAAGAGGAGCAGTATGGTGGTGCTGGGGCAGGAAGTAGCTGATGGAGCAGTCTGTGGGTAGGACAGGACCAGCTGAGTCTGCTGACACCCTGACTACTGATCCATCTCTTCTGTCACTGTGGGCACACACCTCCATGAATAATGGCCGCTGGACCTGGTTTTTAAAACCTGATTCAAACCTTCCATAAGAAAAGCTTCCTTCTCCAAAACTGCTTTTGCTTAGCACTTTGGCAATTTTAATTCACACAAAAGGGATTCCTTGACCTTTCATAGGTTCTGGATTGTTTTTGGTTTGGGGGGAGATTTTATCGTAGTTCTGAAGTTTGTTGTTAAATTCAAGGATGTCTTCTCATTGTATGTTGGAAAGAGAGAAGTCTGGAGTCCCAAGGAACCAAACCAGTGAAAGAAATCCTACTGCTACTATCTTCCCTGTGCCCTCTGGTGGTGGTGGGTGCTCTCTGTTAGTCGTCGATATTCGAATTAAAGAGAGGAGAGGCAACAGGTGTGATCCACTCAATCAAAGCCCAGCCACACAGCAACGAACACAGAGGCTTTGGCAGAAGAATGAGGGAGAGGAGGAGGCAGCTACAGAGTGACGGGTACACACACACAGGGAGGAGGAGATTTCAGTTAATTCAAGGGACAGATTCATTTCCTGTGGTGACTCTGCACCACAGTTATGGTTTAGCTGTCAACTATGATATCACACATCTTTGCTGGTGAGAGAGATCTATCCCAGGAAGAAAATTTAGTGGACAAGGGGGGAGTTCCCCTCCTAAATAATCCAGACATTTGAGTCCATCTCAAGTCAAAAACTGTTTTGCTACCCAAGGTAGGACACTAGTAACTTAGAAACACTCAAATGAGAACTGCAAAGACAGGTAGAAACAGTCCATCAGAGAAACAAAGAATACAAAATAGCAAGAGGATCATTGAGACAACTTTTACCAAATTGACTGAATTGGACTTTGGATGAAGAATCATAAACCATATAAAAGGAAACAACAGTGATAAGGTCTTTGGAATTTTTTTTATATAGGTGATTATATAAGTACATATTTGCAGAAGAATTGACAACTGATTACACTTTAGAAATGATTTGAGATTCTTAATAAATAGTCTCCCCAAAATGTTATAAGGAAACTTCTTAAAGAGGGGGAAAGCCCCAAGGTGTATGGAACTCATCCAAATATTCAATGCTGACTTAATGTTACCAATGTGCCAAAAATGAGCTGAGGAGTACTCATACATCTCTCTCTGACAGACACTTTGGGTGGCTGATTCATCATTCATTTCCCAATCACCTTCTCTGTTCAATACCTCTAAAATAGAAGCACAATTTTTAGCCTTCTTAATAGATTGGGAATAGGGGGAGAGGTGACCATTCTGGTCATGATGAATTTCATTTGTGAATCACATCTAAAGCGAATGTGTCTTTGGGAATAATTTTAATCTCTGTTGGAGATTAGAAAATATGAGATTATTTCTTCCTTTCTATCCTCATCAGTTTGACCCATCTCAGTAAACCATATTTTTAATATTATCTCAAAATATTGACATACTGTTTTTGTACAGTATTAATAAATGTTTTACATTGCCACAAATAATAGCTTACTGCAATGCCACTGCATTCATTCAATCTTTTGCCAAATTTTATTAAACATCTGCTATGTTCTAGGCATTGGGCTTCCCTGGTGGCTCAGTGGTAAAGAATCTGCCTTCAATGCAGGGGATGCATGCAGGAGATGCAGGTTCAATCCTTAGGTCAGGAAGATACCCTGGAGAAGGAAATGGCAAGCCACTCCAGTATTCTTGCCTGGAAAATCCCATGGACAAAGGAACCTGGTGGGCTACCAGTCCATGGGGTTGCAAAAGAGTCTGACGTAACTTGACAGCTAAACATAACAGCCATCTTCTACGCAATGTGGCATATACACCGTTTAGTTCTCCAGACATAATTATGCATAGCTCTTCATCACAAATAGTTTTAAAATACATCATTTAAAACGGGTCCAACCCCAGAATCTTTCGAGTACTGTTTGGGTGGGTGCGTGGGTGTGCATGTGCATTGTACTTTGGAGAACTAATATGGCAATTGGCTTGTCTGTGTGGAATAAGACAATTCCATTAATAGCAAGCTATTTAATTTACCAGACTTCATTTTCACCCCTGTAAACTGGAGAGAAACAGTTATCTTAAAGTATTGCGGTGGTTAGAGATAATTCACTTTAAATTCTTGTCACCTAGTGGTTAGCTACTCATGAAATGCTACCTATTTCAACCTTTGATGAGAAATGTTCTCTGACTTCAGTTCTGTTGTTTATCCATTGAGTTGGGTGTGGGAAAGTTCACTCTTATTGACTATTCATTGAACTGAATATTTTGTATCAAGTTGCTGTGTAAGAAACCCTTCAGTAATCCCAAACTCAGAAATGAGTCCAATTATTCGATTACGGATGAAAAGTATAAATATGTCTCCATTAGAGGCTGATCCTTTAAGGCAGATACTCAATTAAAATGTCTTATACTGACACTTTGCCTTTCATAAATCTTTCTGGGGAGGACATTCAAATTGCAAGTAATTTTAGCCTCTGGTCTTGATTTTCCACAATCTCTTAATGAGAAAATGAGCACATATTATTTTTAAAAAAAATTTTTATTTCTGCCTTGAGAGAAAAGTAGTAAGAAGAGTTGTGTGTCTTAAATATTTACAATGACACACACTTATTCCATAACTTTAAACATTGTTATTTTATAAATATTTAAGATAAAGATAATCTAGTTTTTACTTACAAGATTTAAAGCAAATTAATTCCTCATTAGTTATGGAAGAAGACACTTTGAAACAAGTTGTTTATTTTACAACAGGAGAGTGATGTGCCAATGGAAACAATTAAACTAGAGTTGCACCAAAAATCAGCAGCTCAGTCAGTGGAACATAATAGCAAATAATCCACTGACTAACTTTCTGTTCCCTTTTTCAAGCCCATGTTCTTACAAAAGTGTAAAGCAACAATTAAATACACACACACACACACACACACACACACACACACACACACACATATATATCTCCCATATTTCATTAAAATAAATCACCAATTGGGTTCAAAGAGTAGTCATGCTATTAATATACAACAGTGTGTCTAAAAATGTTAACTGCAACTATAGAGAATTCACAGATGGTGCAGAGGGTGATGGGTGTATGAGACAAATTCTGAATATAAATACATAGATATTATCTCATGAACACACACACGAAAATCTCCTGACAATAGTTAAGTGGATCCAGTGTACCACTTGTAAATATCAGATGCTGAAAGCAGCAGCTGATACCATACATAAACTTATTTGTAGAAAGATATATTTTATATAACAGTGTTTTATTGATAGAGTAAGGAGGTAAAGTCACATGCAAATTACTGTCAAGAATGAAAACAACTGCAACCCTTAAGACTATCTCTTAGAACTAAAAACAATTTACCCAAAAGATGATATTTGGGCAAGTTTTGAACATGCGGCTAATATTTCTTAAATATTTTTTCTTTAAGAAAGTGTAATGCTTTCCATATTGAGGCATATCTACCTTACCCACTGCACTCCTACATGACCATCTGGGCCACAGAAATCATAAGCAGCTTGCTTGACATAAAAAGTGGGGATAGATGAGGTTTGCACGTCTCTACCCTTTCTCTGTTCACAGTCTTCTGAGATAGAGTGTTCTCTTTTTCCCAAAAACGGCAGGGTATTAGATTTCTAGTACAATGACTCCCAGTGCTTAACTATTTCCCTTGACTTATTTCTACTTAATTAAAAGAATAATTATTACAGAGTTACAGAATAAATAAAACACTGATGTATTTTTTTACATTGCTGAGCATTTTGTGTACTTTTGACAGTTCAATCTTAAATTCAGATTCCCTTCCCCCACCATAAATTAAGGAGCATATATTGCCATCTAGTGTCCTTCTGAAATAACACTTCTACCAGGATCTCGAAATAAATCATGTCAAATTAGACAAAGAGAATGTACAATTTTTGCAAGTAGGTAATTTGGATTTTCTGAAGGAGATGGGGATACCAGACCACCTGACCTGCCTCTTGAGAAACTGGTATGCAGGTCAGGAAGCAACAGTTAGAACTGGACGTGGAACAACAGACTGGTTCCAAATAGGAAAAGGAGTACGTCAAGGCTGTATATCGTCACCCTGCTTATTTAACTTATATGCAGAGTACATCATGAGAAACGCTGGGCTGGAGGAAGCACAAGCTGAAATCAAGATTGCTGGGAGAAATATCAGTAACCTCAGATATGCAGATGACACCACCCTTATGGCAGAAAGTGAGGAGGAACTAAAGAGCCTCTTGATGAAAGTCAAAGAGGAGAGTGAAAAAGTTGGCTTAAAGCTCAACATTCAGAAAACTAAGATCATGGCATCTGGTCCCATCACCTCATGGGAAATAGATGGAGAGACAGTGGAAACAGTGTCAGACTTTATTTTTTTGGGCTCCAAAATCACTGCAGATGGTGACTGCAGCCGTGAACTTAAAAGACGCTTACTCCTTGGAAAGAAAGTTATGACCAACCTAGATAGCATCTTAAAAAGCAGAGACATTACTTTGCCAACAAAGGTCTGTCTGGTCAAGGCTATGGCTTTTCCAGTGGTCATGTATGGATGTGAGAGTTGGACTGTGAAGAAAGCTGAGCGCCGAAAAATTGATGCTTTTGCACTGTGGTGTTGGAAAAGACTCCTGAGAGTCCCTTGGACAGCAAGGAGATCCAACCAGTCCATTCTAAAGGAGATCAGTTGGGGATGTTCATTGGAAGGACTGATGCTGAAGCTGAAACTCCAGTACTTTGGCCACCTCATGTGAAGATTTGACTCATTGGAAAAAGCCCTGATGCTGGGAGGGATTGGGGGCAGGAGGAGAAGGGGATGACAGAGGATGAGATGGTTGGATGGCATCACCAACTCGATGGATATGGGTTTGAGTAAACACCAGGAGCTGGTGATGGACCGGGAGGCCTGGTGTGTTGCGACTCATGGGGTTGCAAAGAGTCGGACACAACTGAGTGACTGAACTGAACTGAACTGATCTCACAAGGTTGTTGTGGGAATTAAGTTAGTTAATATTTGTGAAGATCTTAGAACAATACTTGGAAAATAGTGGGTCCTATACAGGTGCTTATGTGGTTAGTATCATAATTAGTTGTGAAACCATCTCATGACATCTTCATCCTACCTCCAGAACACACATTCTGAACATAGTATCTATGAATTTTTTTTTTTTACTGAAATATAATCCTTCTTAGTTCTAGGAGCCTCCAGTTCCCACAACAATGCATATTGTGTGATAGGGGGAAGTGGTAGGACAGCAAAATCTGTCCTGGGAAATGCCCTTATCAGGAACTTTGACTTTCTGCCTAAAGCACTGTGAGTCCTGGTTATATCAGACATATATTGCTGCCTAGATTCCTACTCCATAACCAGCAGGTTTAGATTAGGGAAAATGCCCAGATTCTCTTAAAGTCTAGATATCAGCTGGGGAAATGCAAACCATCGTAAGGCAAAAAGAGGCAGGCAATTATCAGATGGTGCAAATAAATATACAAGAAAGTATCAGAGTAAGGCTTGGCCTTGAAGAAACTAGAGCCTTTAATCTCTGCCATTTCAGAAGTAGCTAAATATATCGTCCTCTCTTTTTTAAAAGCCACACTGCCAGTTCTTCATGACCTATGTCCTGCTTTCTCTTACTTTAAAATGATGTTTAAAATCCATTATAATAAGCTAATCACTATGTTAGAGACCAAAACACCACTATACTGTTTTTTCAAGCTCTTCTCTGCCTAAAAGTCAGTAATTTCAGGAGATACACTGGGTGGTGGACCTAATATGACAAGAGTCAAGGCTGCCAGATGAGACAAACAAGTTTCCATCCTTGGCAACTGACCTGCCCCATCACAATGTAGAATTTCTATATACAGTTTATTGTAAAATAAAAATTTATTTCCTCTGGTGTTTTCAGTATTTTAGAACTAAAAATATCAGAGGAATTCTTTCTTTCATGATTTTAATAACAAAAAAATATGGAACACTACAATTATATGGCATGAAAAATGTAAAATATCTGTCTCCTTAGAGAAAAAATTTGCTAACACCTATTTTAAATTGACAAGTGTGCCTTTTATCCAGGAGTTCCAGCTCATTCTAAGATTGTATCTCAAGGGAACAAGTGAACAAATAAAGACACAGGCAGGGGTGTCCACTGTAATGGTGTGCAAAATAGCAAGAAGTTTAAAAACAATCTAAAGTACACAAAAGATAATTTATAAATGCATATATAATAAAAGGGCATATAGATTCAGAATGTATACCAAAATATCGACTATTAAAAATGGTTGAAAAGGGTGAGATTTGATGTGACACAGAAATGCTTGAACAACAACGATCATGCCACACCTAACTCTCACTGAGTAATTAACCCAGACCAGCTACTGTGCTATTATTCCCTTTACATGTAGTAGTACCCTCAATTTATAAGTTACAACACTGAGGTTTGGAAAGATTATATATGTTCTGAATCAAGTAACACAACTTAAAAGTGGCAGAGCTGAACAGAGATCTGCCTGTTTTCCCAAAGACAGAGAAAGAGACAAAGCTAATAGATTACAGCTTACAGAAGAGCCACTGGCACTTCAAAATGCTCTGCATAGCCATGAAATGACTACAAAAGAACATTTTCCCCCTTGAACTGCTTGATAGTGAGCTGCTGATCTCAGAACCCCACAACACTTTCATGTTATTTCATCAAACAAGAGCATTCTCCCATGTAACTATAATACAATGATCATCATTAAAGCCAGAAATTAACATTGGTATATTTTAACACTCATATACCAATTGTCCCAAGAATGACTTTATAACAAAAATGTCCTACTCAGAACCATTCACTGTACTTCCCTATCAAGTCCTTTTTAGCTATGGCCTATTTTCTATCTTTCCTTGACTCTCAAACTTTGACACATTTGAAGATTGAAGGTCGGGTATTTTGCTAAATGTCCCTCATGGGTTTGTCTGCTATAACCTCATGGTTAGATTATAAGCACATTTTGTTCTGTTTTCTTTTTTTATCATCTTAATGATTTAAATTTGCCCCATTACTGGTAGTGCTCATGTTATTATTATAAATGATGTTCAGTGGTGCTTCTCCACTGCAAAAATAACTTTTTTCTCCAGAAATTTTTTGGTAATGATTTACTTTGAAATGGTACAAAATTTATTTTTCTCTTCAAAATTATTCATTTACTTATATATGGTTAGATTCATGATTTCCTGTTTTATGCAATGATTAATAATGATTAATCTGTTACTAGCATTACTGAGGCTTCCCAGGGGGCGCTATTGGTAAAAAACCCACCTGCCAGTGCAGGAGACATAAGAGGTCCCCTGGAGGAGAGCATGGAAACCCACTCCAGTATTCTTGCCTAGAAAATCCCATGGACAGAGGAGCCTGGCCCATAGGGCCACAAAGAGTTAAACCCGACTGAAGCAACCTAGCGCACAAGCACACTAACATTATTTATTTTAATGCTCAAATTACACTTAATTTGGCAAAGAGAGTCCCCTCCAAACTGACTTTTATGTTGTTTTGACATGGATCATCACTCTGTGCATTTTCTTATATTCTGGCACAAAACTGGTTCCTATTAGTGGATAATATTAATACATTCAGAAAATAAGATATGAGCATAAGGTGTGCTCATTTTTACTGATATCTCACCTTTCCCAGACCTTTTCAGTGGACAAAAAAAAAAAAAAGGAATGAAAACACACACACACACACACACACAAACACACACTTCCATGAAGTCATACTGAAACTTTGAATTCCAATCTACCAAAACTGAAGGTATTCCTTTCAGTTTTCTCACTTTTGATATTTGATCTCCCTTCTCTGACAGTGTGCAAGCAAGCTCCCATTGTCCTTAATTTTCTTGTTTCTCTATTAATACCCCTGTTCATAACCAATATTTCATCTCTTCCAATCCTCACCTTGGGCTCCAACAATTAATGTGGGGCCATCCCTAACAGGTTAGCCTTAGTCCTTATCTATTTGTATCCAACACACCAAGCTGGGCCTCTCCCACCACCCACAACATGGAGGCAGACCTTTCTGCCCGGCTTCACCTCTGTTTCCCTGTGCCAGGGTCACTGTGGCTCCCTTACCTTCTAGCACAGGTTTTCTGTCACTCTGCCCAACATAATGGCTTTAGAACTTAGTTATCCATGAGGGGGAAAATAGGGAAAGGAAAAAATTGGGAATAATCAGTCAATCACAAAATTTAATACCACCCAGCATAATGCAAACTTGGGACAAGAGAGTGGAGGAATATGTTCATGGAATAGGACATTCTACAGAATATGTCCAAGAGCTGAGAAAATGTGAACTGCCAGAAAAATTAACCTAGAAAGATAATAATGTGACTGTGCTGTTGACAAATATTCACTAAAAGGGAAGAGACGGTAGGGAAGAAAAAAGTTTCTGGATTTGGGATAAAGAAAAATATGTCTTCTATGGATGAGGACTTTGATGTCTTTTAATACAGAGAGAAGTACCTCCTTTATTAAGACTCTGCATTATAGACAGTGTGGCTGTGCATTTCAAATTTTCTAAGTCAGTCACAATTGTAGATAATATTATCTTCTCATTCAGTCTTGTTCATACAAGTATAACTAAATCTATTGTAAGGGATTGGTAAGCCTGTGTGTGTGTGTGTGTGTGTGTGTGTGTATGTGTGTTTATATCAGAAACAAATCTTTTGTTATTTCACAAGATCCTATTTTAGAGGAAGATATGATCATTCTAACCACATAATTTTGATTTGACAATTGACTTTTCAAAAAGATTGTACGAGCATGGGGGGATTCTAATGATCCAAGGTCTGTCTCCTAAATTACTTAGCATCCACGTCAAAATCTCACCCACTGCTCTATATTCATCTCATAACAGAAACACCAAGAATCCATGCTACTTCCATAACAATCATTTTTGGTATTACAAGACAATGATAATCTATATTAGACTTTGTACTAAAGTATTTTGCATATTATGGGGTCAAGCAGTACATAGCTGTAGAATACAAATCCATCCCCACTTATAAAATAAGAAACTGATTTAGTCACTTATGTAGAAGTTTTAAGAGCACAACTTTTAAACACAGAACAGGAATTCTTAATCTGGTCCTTTTGACTTCAGTATATGTGTTAAATACTACCTCATCATGCTGCCAAAAGAAGATGATATGGAATTTATAAATATTTGATGCCGCTAGGAGCATGCACTAGAGGAAGGAAAACAAACCCTCCACATGAAGTCTTCTACAATATCCATTTTTACTTTGAAAAAGCAAACAGGATCTGGAGATGTTAGGCTGAAAGGCTGAAAGCCCAACTTGGCAACTTCTTAGGGCCTAGAGCAAGTTATTTAACTTCCCTGTGCCTCAATTTTTTCACTCATGAATGGTAAAAAAAAAATATATATATATGTTTCCTAAGGACCAAATGAAATAATGCATAAAGCACTAAATGCAGTACCTGGCACATGGTAAACATAATTAATTTTTATTGTTATTATTGCAATTGATGATGGTATTGTTGTTTCATACCCCTAGCCATGCTTTTACATCTGCTGCTTATTTCCTAAGATTAATTTCATCAGGGTTAAAGGTTGAAACTTGAGGAATGACAATCCTTGACAAGACTAACCCATCCTTAATTATGACAGTTTATAAAGTCCTAGTACATAGCATCAAGCAATCAGTTAATGTGCAAATACTTCATAAACACCACCTATGTGCCAGATGCTATTCTAGCCATTAAAGAATATTTCCTATAGGAAAATACAAATGAGTTCCTCGCCATCACTGAACTTTCCATCTTGCTGGTTCTTAAGTGTGCTTCATGCCCAGAGTAAAAATAAGAGGCTGAGATACAGTGCCTATTCTCTGGCAAACATTCTAGAGATGTTAGAGTCACAGAAGGCACAGTTAGAGAGTTATTTCATGATAAAAGTATTGGCCCTTAAGTACAAAGGTCCCAAGATAAATCAACCCAAGACTGAGAGCATGTTGCCTCTGTGTAGGCCCCTTGAAAGAGAAGCAAAAATGGAAATATTAAATAAAACAGTGTTCAGTCTGAAAACTGGAGGCATTGAGAGGGCTCTCTTTGCTAGTATTACATTTTTGTTTGCAATAATGAAATCTTTCAGATATAAAGGGAGTATCAACACACACTGTGAACACCTGTATATGTATCTTGCAATCAAAAAAATAAATATTTATTGATTGAAGCTTTCTGTGAATTCCTTCTTACTGTCTATGAATATCACAGATGATTGCATCTGAGCAGCTGCCCAATGGCTGTATCGTCACCTTTTCTGTATCTTCATGGATAAGATTATTCAAGTACTTCAAGGGTATGAATAGCCAACTACTTATAAAAATGCTTTCTAGTAAAACAAATGCCTTTAAATGAGCCAAAACAGTCACTCATTGTCTGCTTTTGAAATGATTCCAAAGTTCAGAGTCAAGCAAAGTCATTTACCTGATAACAGGCAATGTGCCAGGCCTACTCACTAACTCTGGTTTATTTAATTTTCATCACAATCTTAAAATGATCACTGTTTAACAGACAAACCAAACCTCTAGGGGATCACTCTTGAGCCCACTCAGCATCACCAACCTATCTATGAATGTGTTAAAAAGCTTAATGGAACTCCAGTACTGGCTTTATCCCACACTGACTTTAAGCCTTACTTTCCATATCTGCAAAGGAGAGGCAGTAATAATATCCATGATTAGAATAGTAGATATAATAGATAGTAGAATAGTAGATAAAATAACCATCTATGGTGCTTAGCACAGTCTCATGAAGAGTAGATAGATGCTCAACAAATAGTAACTGCTATTATTCTTTCTCATGAGAATGACCTGCAAAAGACCATTCATGACATAAAGACATCATGGCTTCTCTCCTCATTTAACTGCCATAGCCCAGCTTGTCCTCACCCTTCTCTCCACAGGGAAAACTAGAATTGGCTTGGAAATAACCTCAACTGGAACATTGGTGAAAGGTCCGACCTTGCAGGGAAGTCTGAGTGAAGTGATTGGTGTGGCTACATCAGAGGCTTTGTTCAATGGTCTGGTCTCCAGGCTGCAGACTAAGTTGAAAGATCAGTGCTTTCTCTACCTCTTATCAAAGAAGCAACACATGTTACACTGTTAAGAGGAGTATATAGGAGTTATTGTTTTTTTTATGAATGAATGCTTTGGAATTAAAAAAAAAATAGACTATTTTACGGGTACAAGTTGGTGATGCCTCTGTCACCCTAAAACAAAAATTATTACAAAATAAAACTTATAAAACTATTTGAAACTGATATTTTTTAAGTCAAAAGAAGAAGAAGAGGAATAAAATGGCTATTTCCTGGCAAGCTAGGGCAGTTTTAGTTGTCTCAGGTTTGCTGTAAAATAACATGTTTGCAGAGAGCTGTGAGAGGAAATTTCTCTAGATTCAGATCCAAGGACTTTATCTATTCTTCCCTGGAGGGAGCCTGGTGTGTTCTAAAAAATCAACTAGTACAGAGTCTTTTGCAGACTCACCAGCTCAGATGCCAATAAAAATATTTTTGGATCAACCCACTGACATTTTTATAAGGAGCATGAAAAATTCTATATTGAAAGAGCCAACTTCCACAAACCCCATAGGTCTTTCCTTCGGCCAAGAACAATATTGAAGTGAATAAGAGTACTTGACAGGACCAGATTTGAAGTGTTCTTTTCATGTGGGAAGTGTGGGAAGATTTACCAGCTCGTTGTTGACCTTTTCCGCAGACACATTTTGATTTGTTTCCTACTCTGTGTAAGAAACTTGTTTGAATTCTCCATCAAGACGAGAAGATGGTAATTTGGTGGTTGATGAAATTGGCCAGAACCACAGGTCATTTCTGAACTCCAAGTTTCCTCCAAGAAAAAACAGTCTTACACTTGCGTCTCAGGATGAAGGTTACTTGAGCGTCTGTACCCTGTGGCACAGAGAGAATCTCTCAGCATAGACAGCAAGGCCCGTACCTGCACAACAATCTTGTCTGCCAATGCAGCCTTAACCTCCCTGCCCTGACTGTGTCCAGCTTCACTGTTACTCTTTCTGGTACTTGAATGTAAACAAGATCATTGCAACCTGGGTCCTCTGCCAACTCTCTCATTTTCCCTGAATGATCTTTCTCTCAATTTCCCTCATTTCACGACCAAACTCTCTTCTACTTGTATTAAGCTGGCTCATCCTAAGCCTTCAGCCAAAATTTTCACTTCTTCAATGAGGATATCCTTATATGTCAATATATTTTAAGCCCTTTGTTATTTTTGGTTGTAGTCTGTCGTAGCCTGTAAATTTTTGATAGTTCCTCTACAAATACTCTTATGACCTGCAGGTCACTACTGCAAATTAAGTCTATTTTAAATCTTTTGACCAGACTTTATCATTAGAAAGTAATTCTTAATTAAAAAATAAAAATCTCTCTGTAAGCTGAGTGTAGGATACATTAGCTAATTAAAAGTTTTTGTGCTAAATCAGGTAATTGAAAGGAGCATATGCAAAGGCCCTGAGATCAGAGAGACCTCATTACACTGGAAGAATTTGAGTAAGATTGATATTCTTGGACTAGAGGACAGGAGGCTGGAAAAATTGACAGATACTTATTTTCCATATTAATTTTTAAACTTAATTCTACACAAAGAGACCAAAGGGAAATGGTGTGATATTCTTAATGCTGTGTAACATGATGGACTGGAAAAGGGCAAGAGTTTGTCAACCCCAGAAACATCCTTCAAATTCCATCTTTGTCTCCAAATCCATTGATTCTGCCTTAATTCATGCTCTATGACATCTTGACACGTCAAGTATCTGGTTTATGATTTCTGTCTTTCATAACTGGTCTCCCAGCTTCCAATATGTGTGATGTGCATATGTATCCCTTTCTTCTGATCACCAGCAAAATCTTAAGAAGTTTCAGGGTTGATCTGGAGTAAAATCCTGGATGCACTGCCTATAAGCTTTGTGGCCATAGGTGAGTTAGTTATCCTCTCTTGCCTTCAAATCCATCATCAGTGAAATGAGAATAATGGTGTCTAGTTTGTAGGGTTATTCTAGTTCATTAACTTTATGACATCCATAAAATACCTACTATGGGGCTAAAATATATAAGAGGAACATAATAAGTAGGGGCTCCTATAGTTTGTTTTTTATATTCTGTTATAAAAAGTAGGTTGTATAGGTCCTTCGACAAGCAGGATTGTAGAGAGTTCACCCTATTCTTGGAGACAGAAATTATTCCAGAGAGAGGCCATGCATATCTCTCCAGCTTGCTCTGCTAATAATACCACTTCCTCACCCTGTCTCCACACTCCAGGCACATCACCATTCTCACCCTCCCTGTTTATCTCCAATTCCATGGCTTCTGCACATATTGATCTCTCTGTATATAATGGCCATCCCTATTTATTCACTTGGAAAACTCCAAGTCATCTTTTAGGACCAAATGTACATTTATACTTATCTCTATAGTCACAAACATTTTTAAGCACCTATATGAGTAATTCCCTATGTTTGAGTCAAAGGTAGAAATTACACGTAGAAAAGGCACTGGCTGGAATAGAGATAAGTTATTTAGACTCAGAAGCTCTGAATTATTATTGGCTTTATAAGCATGAAGAAATTCCCTGTCTGAGAGTCAGTTGCTTCATCTTTATCATGAAGGCATTAATTATTACAGATTTATGAGATATGTGGGACATACAAACGAAATGAGATTGTGGTTATGAAACCTTAAAACTTAACTCAGTTATTAGTTGTTTTTAACACAGCATCCTATACCTTTATGAAGGGTAGAATTTAACACATAGAAAAACCAAATAAAAACACACATAGAAAACTCTACATTAAAATGTGCATAGAAATATAGACAAGTTCTGGTTGCAGGTGGTGATGCAACAGCATGCTGACCTCCCAGAAACATGCCAAATTCACAGCTATATATGAAACAATGTTCTCTGGGAGGGAAAAAAATAGAAACTGGCTGAACGATTTCACATTGGGCAAAAGAGAGAGACAGGTAGACACAGTCTCACCATAATCCCCATCTCTGGTGCTGTGACCCAGAGTTGGTAGGAAACTCAGTACCCACATTTTGTGTGGGAAAGGCTCATTTGCATGTCTTGAAACACTGGGCTGAGGGATAGGCATCTGATCTAACACATCTATGTGGGCCTGCTGCAATATAACATGACACCATATAAATGTAATACACAGAATTCAATTCACATAGAAAAATATATTTATAAAACATCATATCAATATTCAGATAATGATAGCAATTCAAGAAAAGTTATGTGTAATGATGTGATTAGTTAATTCTATAACAAATAAGACAAAATGTCCTGTGAGTTAATGGTCAAGGGTGTCAACATGGAAGAAGTGTGACTTAAAGACCAAATAGAATTCATATATAGCAGGAGAAGGCTGCCTGTGCTTCCTTACAGGGCTCCAGAGCTGGAATTACAGAGTAGCTGGTAAACATTCTCAAGGGTTGAGAATGGGAGGTAGGGGTTGAGGTAGGGGAGTGGTTTGCTACTTCATTTATATCATCTTGATGACTGATGGAGCTGAGACAATTTTTATATATTCATTGATCATTTGTAACCTTTTATGAAGTGACTATTCAAATCTTATCCATTTTTCCTTTTTAAAATTGATTCATAAGTGTTTTTTATATAATCTAGATGTTAATAGAAATGTATTTTGCAAAGGTATTCTCCTATTTTGTGGGTTTGCTTTTGAGAAGTGTTATTTTATAACAGTTTTAGACTCACAGAAAAGTTATAAAGATAATACAGAAAGTTTCCAATACACCCAGTTTCCAGTTTCCCTTATTATTAAGATTTTATATAATTATGATATATCTGTATATTAATAAACTGATATGGATAAATTCTTATTAAATAAGGATGCAGTTATTGATATTTCCTTAGTGTCTTTTTCCTGTTCTGGGATCCAGGGTACCAGGAAAGAAAAGGTCAAATGTTTCTTACTTGATGTTTTAGTATTGGAATATAGGATTCTATGTTATACTACTTGAATATTTTAAAATTCAAGGCCAGGTGAAATTTTGGAGTCAGGTGGCTCTGTTAGAATCCTAAATCTATCATTGCCTGCCTGTAAGGCCTTTGTCCAGTTATTTAATCTCACTTAGCAACATATTCACACCTATAATATGAAGATAATGATAGTACTTATATGCAATAGTTCATTGAATCAACATTCATTAAATTATGATTATATGCAAGGTCATTTGCAAAATACGTTTTTATATCGGATCATTTAAATTTCATATAAATCTTCATTTTACTGACTGGGAGAAGCTAAATATTATAAATCCTTCTCTGAAATGTACAACCATATATATGCTTTGATTTAAAGTAATTTCCAGTCAGATTTTTCTTTATCCTTTACTTACATCCTAGATAAGGTTGAAATATACATTCATTGCTGCAAAACACACACATTTATAAGAATGTTTATCTGGCAAGGGAATTTACCAAATTTTAATAACCCCTTTTAAAATGACAACTCTGCCTATTTCTGTGACATCTTCTATCCTTATACTCAACTATTCCTGCCTGAGTAAACATCCCCTCAGTAAAAAATGTATCATAAACTAATAATGTGCATATTCCCATACTCAATATTTTATCTCATCTGAAATATACGTTATCACTTTGTTTCATACCTCTTACTTTTGGGCTTCCCTGGTAGCTCAAAAGGTAAAGAATCTGCCAGCAATGCAAGAGACCCGAGTTCGATCCCTGGGTCAGGGAAGATCCCCTGGAGAAGGGAATGGCTACTCACTTCAGTATTCTTGTCTGGAGAATTCCATGGACAGAGAAGTTTGGAGGCTACAGACCACAGGGTCACAAAGAGTCGGACACGATAAGTGACTAACACTCACTCACTTTCTATTTTCTTCATTGTCCATGGTATTTAAAGCTGTCTTTATAATTTATATTAATTTCTTATGACAAAATTGCAAATAGAAATTGATTAGTCTTATGAAATATTTAATCTAATATATTGTTGTCTTTCCAATCCATTCACATATGAGTATGATCAACTTCTTCTGATTAATCATTTTCATTTTATCATGTCAATAATATTGAATTTTATCTTGATCTGTGTCTTACAGACAGTGTAAAATATTATAGATAACAAGCAGACCAATAATCTATTATCCTGGTTATAATTCCTAAGGGGAGGGTGAAAAACTAATACTACAAGTAACAATGTAAGATTAACTCTCACTGATAACATTATTAAAGGGGTAATGTAGGTATAACCATCAGCCATTGGAATCCATGAAGTATATTCTAGTATAACTAGTATGACTACTTCAGTATGACTTCTGCTTCTGCCCATAATAGAGAAACTAGCCCTGGTCTTCCAACCAAAAACCACTACAAAACTGGATAAATTATATAAAGCAATTGTTTTCAGACACTGGAATATAGGTGGCATAGAACTTCCTTTCTTTGATGGTGGAGAAACGTGTAAAGTGAGCCCTTCAACTCCTCAAACTTTCTGACTTAGATTACTTTCAAATCTATGGCCTGAGAGAGCCAAGAATTTAGGCAGAACATGACCATCTCGCCAAAAGAGGATAGAGAAATTGACAACTGAGTTACTAAACGTGTGAAGTGAAAGTGTTAGTGACTCAGTTGTGACCCCATGTTCTGTAGCCTGCCGGGTTCCTCTGTCCATGGAATTCTCCTGGCAAGAATACTGAGTAGTTAGCCATTCCTTTCTCCAGGGGATCTTCCCAACCCAGGGATCAAAGCCTTGCAGGTGGATTATTTACCATCTGAGCTTTGCAGGGAAGCCTTGCACTGCAGGTGGATTATTTACCCTCTGAGCCACTCAGGGAGATACTGAGTTACTAAAGTGATCAGAATTTGTAAAGACATGTACTAAAATGAAGATGGGCCAGGAAGTTTGCACACACAGAAAAAGGAGTGTCCAAACTTAAAGATGCCCCGCTAGGTTTCCAGCCATATGCTAAGCTGTGCATGTAAAGAGCAAGGATCTTGAAGATGGGCAAAGAAAAGTTTCCAGGAGGGATACTGAAGAAGAGTGAAGAAGAAGTTAAAAACCATGGTGGTCTTGATGGCCAGAGCAGAATGACTTTCGGGGCTTCTCAGAACAAATGCGAGTTATTACAGTTATTACAGTACAATGTAATCTATTATGTAATATGATTATGTAAAAAAATGTATATACCTTAATTAAAAATACTTTATTGCTAAAAAATGCTAACCTTTTGAGCTGACTAACATATGAGCCTCCAGTGAGTTATAATCTTTTTGCTAGTGGAAAGTTTCAAACTATTGTGAGTATTACCAAAATATGACACTGAGACACAACATGAAGAAATGCTGTTGGAAAAATGGTACTTAAGGACATGACAGGGTGGTCACAAACTTTCAGTTTGTAGAAAAAAATGTAATATCTGTAAAGCATAATGAAGAAGCAGAAGTGTACTTGCTCTTTGCTCTATATTTCAATCTGGGGCTATGTTGGTATCTGGTTCAAAGTGGAATTCACATTCTTGTTGTTGTTCAGTCACTCAGCCATGTTCTACTCTTTGCAGCCTCATGGGCTGCAGCATGCCAGGCTTCCCTGTCCTTCACCATCTCCTACAGCTTGCTTAAACTCATGTCTGTTGAGTTGGTGATGCCATCCAACATCTGTCATCCCCTTCTCCTCCTGTCCTCAATCGTTCCCATCATCAGGGTATTTTCTAATGAGTCAGTTCTTTGCATCAGGTAACCAAAGTGTTGGAGCTTCAGCTTCAGCATCAGTCCTTCCAATGAATATTCAGGTTTGATTTCCTTTATAATTGACTGGTTTGATCTCCTTGCAGTCCAAGGGAGTCTTCTCCAACACCACTGTTCAAAAGCACCAACTACTCAGTGTTCAGCCTTCGTTATGGTTCAAATCTGACATCCATGCATGACTACTAGAAAAATCATAGCTTTGACTATATGGACCTTTGTTGGCAAAGTAGTGTCTCTGCTTTTTAATATACTGTCTAGTTTGTCATGCATCCTTTTCTTCACTTCATAACTTCGCTACACAAGTATGTCTTTGCTGGAATCATTTATCAAATTAAATGCCTGATTCAAATTCTTGTTTTAGGGTTTACTATCAAGAGGCCAATGGATAATTGACTTGCTCAAACTCTATTGACATTTCAATTACATTAAGAATAAAATCCAAATTTCTTAGTTTACATGGCCTTTGGACATTAGCCCTAATTGTCGTTTCTAATGTTCTTTCTGAACACATTCTGCAGGGGACAATTTATTACAACCAGATTCAACCCTGTCTTCTTTCCTGCATCTGCTTCATATTCTCCAGGCCTCACTTTTACACTTATACTATTACTTATATTTGGAATTTCCCATAGTAGTGATTAAAAACAGACTCTGAAGTCAGGCTGCTTGCATTTAGATCCTGGTATTGACACTTACTAGTTATTCATCAAGTTATTTAGGCTTCGTGTGACTCCATTTGCCCATCTATTTTACAGGACTTATACTAGCACCTAACTCATGAGGTAAATATGACAATTAAATAATTAACACTTAGAAAGGTACCCCATTACTTAGCAAATACTAAATAAATGTCAGTTTATTATTATTATCCCATCTCCAAATCTTACCTTTGAAGCTGCTCAACCCTCTGCCTCAAGAAAGCCTTTTTTTTAAATCCATAGCTATATATAAGCATTACATTTCTTAAAGTTTCTCTTTACTTATATTTTTTTGCATTTAGTTTCTATTATGCATTATACATAAAATAAACTTCCCTGATAAAATTTTATGTTTCATAAGAAAAAAGATAACTTCCTTTCTTTGTATCTGACTCAATTCTTAGAACATAGTACATACTAAATAAATATTTAACAAATGACTTAGTTTTCATCACAAAACAGAAAGATATATATAACACACATTAATACTTGTCGATTTATAATATCTTAATGTCAGCTCACAAAAGCAGTAGAAAATTCCCAATTCAAAACTTCATTTTACCCCTCAGAAACAAATCACAAGTTAAAAACCGTGGAAGTTAAATAACAGTTCAACATCACTTGTTCATTTCTATTATATATGAGGATTGATTCCACTGTGGATTAATTTATATCACAAAAAAAATCAGGTTCCAAATGAAGAGACTGGGCCTGCTTTGTTGCTGCTGTTGTTATTGTCTGTAGCACACAAATCTCTAGGCTAAAACATTATTTCCAATTACTCCTCTGGTTTACGATCACATAAAAACTCTAAGTAGCCCAAACATTCACACAAAACATTATTTTTATTCAAACATGTTTCTCCCCAGTCTCTTATCTCTTTCTTGATTTAAGAATCTATTCAGTTCACATTTTAAAAAATCACCATGCTAAGATGGTGATTTGGAAGGCAATTACATGTAATAGCTCCTGCTTTATAATTGAAGAGATGCTCCTCATTTATCTCCCACACTAACTCACATCTCTATATTCAAATTGCTTCCAGTTTCTGAGACCAGGTTTCACAAGATTTCAAATCCAAATTTTAGAACAGTTTCTGTGAAAGGAATAGAGTGGAGCTCAGTTGTTTTGTTTTGCTTAATGCTCTAGTGGAAATATAATTAGCATTTTAGAAAAACAGAATTGGAACCTAATTCAGAAAGTATTTACTATACTATATCTCCTGACTGTAAGGCGCTGTATTGGTTGCTTTAAAGAATTCTATGATGATGAGATAGAGTCTCTACCCTTCATGAGCTCTTAGTTAAGACAAATGTTCACACTCATCTAAGTAAGAAAAAGCATATTATAATAAAGTCCACCTGAGAAGCACAAATGCCATTTGGATTAAATGGAGGAAGGGAACAAGTTCACCAGGATAATGACAATTGAGTTCAGATAGTTGCATGCTATGAAGCTTATTTTTTCTGTTGCTTATAAATTTGATTTAGTAAAAAAATGCATAGATCTGAAAAATCATGTGTAGAAGTAATATTTCTCTGGCACTAGGAAGGTTTCTGCAATATCTTATTATCAATAGCTGTCAACACTTTGCACTCTCAGGAACTGACATTTACCTTCAGTGTCAGACATCACCATGTACACTTCAATAAGCTAAATCTCAAAGAGAACAGAAATGAAGTCAAGGCAATGAAGGGTCTTTTAATGTGACTGTCAGATTTCTTTTTCTTTTTTTTTTTTTTGCCCACTTCATATCACTTTTCTGACAAATGTTTGTATAGTCAAAGCTATGATTTTTCCAGTAGTCATGTATGGATGTGAGGGTTGGATTATAAAGAAAACTGGGTACCGAAGAATTGATGCTTTTGAACTGTGGTGTTGGAGAAGACTCTTGAGAGTCTCTTGGACTGCAAGGAGATCAAACCAGTCAATCTCAAAGAAAATCAGTCCTGAATATTCATTGGTAGGACTGATGCTGAAGCTGAAACTCCAATACTTTGGTCACCTAATGTGAAGAACTGACTCATTGGAAAAGACCCTGATGCTAGGAAAGATTGATGGCAGGAGGAGAAGGGGACAACAGAAGATGAGATGGTTGGATGGCATCACTGACTCAATGGACATGAGCTTGAGCAAGCTCCGGGAGTTGATGATGGACAGGGAAGCCTGTTGTGCTGCAGTCCATGGGGTCGCAAAGAGTAGGACACAGGTGAGCAACCGAACTGAAGAACTTTTAGATAGGGTCAACGGAGAGCTTGCCTACTTGCTTTCACTGGTATGGAGATCAACACACAATTCTGTTTAGAGTCTAAGATAGTTAGATAGGTGCCCAGCAAATTCCAGGGATGTGGAGAAATAGTCAATTGTGGTAGAGAGATCAGCAATTGCTCTCTAAGGCTGTAATTAATAAATAAATGATTACTCTGAAATATGTTATTCTTATTGACCAGAGGAATGCAACACAGCTGGGAAGGATGAGGTCCAGAAAAGTGAGCTATTCTGAGAAATGGACTGAGTCAGGGTGAGAACTTGACCACTCTAGACAGATCCTCTGAGTAGATCCTTGTTTCTCAGGGCAAGTTTTAAATCTCAGTCATAACTAAGACCCTGGAACTGGTGTTAGTATAAAGAGCTTGGCAGTCAAGTGGTCAAACCACTGGTTCTCATCACTGAATTTTCCTAGGGCAACTATGTGCCAGAAATTGAGGAAGTGCTACTTCAATGAAGGAAATAAATTAGCCTCTGTTAAAAACTGTCACAGACAAGTGTTCCTAAGCTTTCTCAATCACATGACAGTGTGTGCAACCTTTTTGTGACAGACACTATTATCCTTAATTTAGCAAATAAGAGAAGTGAGGTTCAGAACACTATGTACCATGCCCCCACTTCACACATTTTCAAAAAACAGAAACTGTAAGCCTCTTATACGTTTACCTATCTACAAATATATCTAAATGGAGTTTTAAATGTGACTGTATCACATCACACATTCACTCCCACCGCATGATTCTAAATTATGTCAAACCAGCAATTCATTCCATCAATGAATACATAAGGTTTACTTTTTTTTAACAAATTATATTTAAAGTACATTTTATGTGTTGGTATGTTTGCTTTGTTAGAAATTTTATTTTTGGTGTGAAAATTAGTCCAGACAACCTTTTCTTTAAAGGAAAAAGAGAAACCAGTCTTTATGCCTGATGTTCTAGTTTTTGAGTACTGTGGGTTAGAAAGAAGTAACTTTAAAAAGAAAGTACAGTCTAACATTCTTTTTCTTTTCAGTACACGATGGGACCTTATATCAACATCCCAAGTTACTGGGAAGTATAAAGTAAAGTACAAAGTACAAAGTAGCCATCAGGCCTCTCAGTACATGTAACTGCAACCCTCAGGAAGAAGTGGACACACACCACCACCCCCCAAAAAAACAACACAAGATTTGATTTTTAGTTCCCTTTTTCATCAGTTTGATTACATTTACCAGAACATTCTAATAGCTGCATCTCTGTCACCAGCTGTATGACTTTGGAAAACTCTATATTCTTGATGTTTTCATCTTACAAACTGCTGGAAGAAAATGTCATCAAGTTAGTTCCCTGATAGTGAATAGGACTACATCCCATCCATCTCCACTGTTCTCTGAGAATACAGGGGAGAAGCTACAGTAAGTCTTGGAAGTTAAATGTTTCCAAGGCCAGACAGGGGATGTAAACCAGTGATGTGAGAACATAGGAAGTGGTGGAGATCACAGTACCTGGAGGCATCCAGAAGGCAGTTTTGCAAAGTGGCTAACACTGGTAGAATTTGGAGTAAGGATATCTGGGATTCAGTCCTGGCTCTTCTTACTAACTCTGTGTGTTTAAACAAGTTATCTTAGCATTTAATGCCTATGTTGCCACAAAATGGAAATAAGACTGACTTTAAACAGTTGCTATAAAAAATTAAACAATATCTATATGAATTTTTAGCACAATACCTGACAAAGGGTTAATGATCAACAGATTTCTTTTTTTTCTCCAATGTACAGGGATAACATATTTTTGTAAAGTCTTGTTTTTGTAAAGTCTTGATTGGTTTGACTTAAACTAACCAGAGTAGGGGGGAAAGGGATGTCTTGTTAGCCTTGGGGAAAGTGAAACACTTGTAAATCACTTGCATAACTTAAGCACTTGCTATTTATTCCTGGCAATTAAAGTTTTATTTTATTTCTTGACTATAAATTGTGTTTTACATTTTAACATTCTAGAGTAAACACAGAGCTGTCCTTGAAAAGTATAACATTAAAAGCATGAAATAAATAAGAAAGCAAGAGAAGAAACTGCAAATATTTTGCTAAGTAAAATTTTAAAATCCTATTTTATCTAACTGAACACAAACTGAAACAAGTATTTCTAGGAAGTACATCAAAGGGGCAAAATGTTTTTCTATAAGAACTAACAGAAGCAAATAAACAACACCCAAGGCCAAACTAAACAGATAGCAAACATAAAGAAGAAGCAATCAAGAGAGGAAATGCATTAGGAAATTAAGTACATAGACGTGTCCAACTTTCAAAGATGTTAATTAAAAGAAACATGAGATGCTTTTCTCAACACACTGGCCATATTTTTTTTAATGAAGATAACCAATGATTAGAAAAATTCAGCAGGCACTCATATATTTGTGTTAAGCGTATAAATGCTATAGGTAATGTTTTAGAAAATGTATATCTGAGCTTTAAAAATGTCAAAAGACAGAGTTCATAATGTCAATTATGAGGGTCTATCCTGTGAAAACAGTACAAAGACCAGAATAAGCTCTACATGCAAACATCCAAATATGTTCTTTTCATCTGAAATACTTAAAGGAGATGTTTGAATTTTAAAAACTGACACATAGTAGCCCACAATTTTAAAACAATAGTTAAACACAAGGAGAAAATATGAAGTGGCATATCAAGAATTTTCCTGTGATCCCTGTCCTTCAGAGTCTGCAATATAATTGAAAGGGACAAAGCACATACTGAAATATTCGTGAGAACAATGTGATATAGTATTTAATAAAAATTTGAGAATAATATAAAAAGCAAAAATTAAATGCTACAGAAAAGCAAAGTAAACTATCAGACTAAAAAAAATCAGACTAATCTGTGAATTTTTCTTTTATATCTATTTTATAATACTGAAAGTAATTATTCAAAAATTTGAATAATACAGGATAAAGTAAACCAAAGAATATAAAATTATCTCAATTTCTTTAAATTTTGTTTAATTTCTTCTTTTCTCATTGTGTTTAATCATTTTTTTCCTTCAACAAATAGACCTTTTTGTTTTTAAATACAAATACACCTTGACTCTGTGAGGTGAGACCTGGGAGAGAGTGACTAGATACTCATATAATAACTAGCAGAGGATCCTTCTAATGTGCCTGTGATTATGTCATTTAGACTCCATTAAAGAACCTAACTGATATTTTAAAAGATAACCCACACTATAAATACATAAGTCCACTACAGACAAATTATTTCCATTCCAAGAGTGTGCTCATAATTCTAATACATTTGTTAAGTCCAACAAAGTTAGCTTAGGTACCCAACTAATACAATCAGATATATTGTACTGTACTGTAATAGGTTCATTATACTTTTCACACAAATGATACAAAAAAACAAAAAATTTAAAAAATTAATTCTACAGTACAGTACCTTGAAAAGTATGATAGTACCAGCTTCATTGCTGCTGCTTTTATGCTTGCTTCTGCATATCCTGGGCTTGAAATGAAGATATCATGCTACTGCGCTCTATGTCATATTATACAATAAAGTACACAAAAGCACAGCCGCCTGCAGAGCATGCATGCACGTGGCAATGCACCCCAGACACTTGAACTAACTTCTGTGCCTGGACATGCGAACACACATTCACATCTTTGAAAGTTGACAACTTGAAGTTTCATATATAGGGAACTTATTGCATGCATTTTCAAGGACAGAGTCTGTCTAGACATCATCTATTTTAGTCAAATTCTTTGAATTAACCATCAAGAAATCAAGTGAATTTTAGTTGAGACCAAGTTCCCAAACCTGAGTCTTTGGTGTCTCTAGCACAACAGGTCAGACCTCCTATTCCTACTAAGAGTTACATAAAGAGTCAGCTCCTTGGGTTCAAGTCCTAAGTTTTGTGATCTTAGACGTGTTATTTAAATCATTAGTGGTCTCAGTGGACTCATAAGTGTGCCTGTATAAAATGGGATGACAATAAAAGAAACTTCTTCACAAGGTCATCATGGAGATTAAATGACATAATTTGTAAAAGCACTTTCCTAAGTGCCTACCCCCTAATAATACATGTATTACTGGTTATTATAATGATTGCTTTTAGTCTCATACTTTTCTCCTCCATAATGTTTCACAACACTTAGAGCAGTTCATTTTCCTTTTAAAAATAGCTAATACTCTGTGTCACTCTGATGTCCCCTCTCCTAGCTACTAAGAAGGTCATCTGGGTTTGGTCAGGGAGTGATTGGAATAGCTGAAGGAGGGTGGTTTGGACCCAGTGTCTTCTTTCACATCCCAGCCTCCCCATTTATAAAGTCTGAGACTTGGTAACATTAACTACTCTGAGCTTCCCAAGTCTCATAAAGAGACAGTACCAGGACTGACCTTAGAGGGCTGTCAGAAGGACTAAATGAGACACCCCAAAGATGTCTAGCGCATTGCCCACCGTGTAAGAGACGCTCAGGAAATAGCACCCTGTGTCAGAGGATGGAAGCGGTGCCCCAGAAGTCATAACCTGCTAAGTCTCTGGCAACAGGGACACTCATTTAAATGTTCTTCATTCTCTACTCTTTTTTTTTACCCTGGGATTTACATTACAGTATACTAACACATATATACGGAATTTAGATAGATGGTGGCGATAACCCTATATGCAAAACAGAAAAAGAGACACAGAAGTACAGAACAGACTTTTGAACTCTGGGGGAGAACGTGAGGGTGGGATGTTTTGAAAGAACAGCATGTATACTATCTATGGTGAAACGGACCACCAGCCCAGGTGGGATACATGAGTCAGGTGCTCGGGCCTGGTGCACTGGGAGGACCCTGAGGAGTCGGGTGGGGAGGGAGGTGGGAGGGGGGATCGGGATGGGGAATACGTGTAACTATATGGCTGATTCATGCCAATGTATGACAAAACCCACTGAAATGTTGTAAAGTGATTGGCCTCCAACTAATAAAATAATATTTAAAAAAAAAAAAAAAAAAAACCTTGTTTAAATGATTTTGTGATTTATTAGCGGTGTTAGTGATGCCTAACGATTGATTCACTCTTCCCTGTAATTAGTTGGGGTGATTAGTGAAAGCGTTCCTATTACTGTAAAGTTTGATTTGTAACAATCCTGTTAAACCCAGAGGGAGGGAGTTGAGAAGAGGTCAGTGCCTTCTAATAATGAATACACACTCTCCCATGCAGGAGTAGTGTGCCTTTTTTGAGGAGGGTATTTGGAATTTAGATGTTATTGACTAGTGACTCTTTGCCAGCAAGGCTTTAACCTTCAAATTAAAAGAGCCAAAATCTATACCAGCACCTTCCCAAATATATTCTGTGGACTATTCAACGCCACCCCCACCATGGAACACACCACAGAGAAAAAAAGGGAGTGGGTCTTATGTTTAAATAACTTTGAAAGAATTACATGAACTAACATTCTTGAGGATTCACAATGCACAAGATACCCCATTTATTAAAGATTGGGAGAATCTGAATAAAGACCATTATTTAAAGAAACGAAGCTTTGTCCCCTGCCAATTAATATCTCTTAATGTTATGAAGAATTAACGTAAGCCAAAAACTGCCTAGGAATTCTTACCTGTAGAGATAGAAAGACATATTATATATATATATATAAACTATATTAAAAGTTTCACATAAAATAGAATGTTCTTACGCTGGTTATAATAAATGACTACCTTAAGAAGGGTATTATGCTGGAGACATACTCTAAATAATGGTGCAAGTTGTCTTGCTCACTTAACCCACTCTCTTGCTTTAACTGCCTTCCTCATATTGCTTGCTCAATGAATCCATGGTGTCAGCTATTGAATGGATGGGAAATGGACAGCCACAGAAGCATTTCTGTCTCTAAACTATGACTTTTTGTAGTAGCAAAGTATGAGTTTTTATTCTCAAGTCCTTACTGTCTAGTTTCTGTTCATTATAAGACATTCTATTTAAGAGGTGATGAGGGACGGGATCCCTTAATAATTAGAATATTTGCATCAATGATAATCTGAAGTTATTGTCATTGTGTAGCAGAATAGAAGCATGTACAGAACAAGGGAAGATTGATTTTCCAAACTTTATCCTTTCCAACAAGCCTCATTAAGTAAGTGAATTGGAAGTTTGCTTGTTCCTCAGCTCAAATATAAACAGTAGTCACTGTTCAGTCGCTGAGTTGTGTTTGACTCTGTGACCCCATGGACTCCAGCACACCAGGCTTCCCAGTCCTTCACTGTCTCCTGGAGTCTGCTTAAATTCATGTCCTTTGAGTCAGTGATGTTATGTAATCATCTTTCCTTCTGCTGAATCCTTCTCCTCTTGCCCTCAATCTTCTCCAGCATCAGGGTCTTTTCTAATGAGTCAGTTCTTTGCATCAGGTGGCCAAAATATTGGAGTTTCAGCTTCAGGATCAGTCCTTTCAATGAATATTCAGGGTTGATTTCCTTCAGGATTGACTAGTTTGAACTCCTTTCTGTCCAAGGCAGGTAAATTTACTGTGTGCTGAGATAAATGACTATACACTGTTAAGAAGCTCAGGATGCTGCTTAGGGAATAGGTCAAGGTGATTTATTCCTTCTTTCTTCTATCCATCCTTCCTTCTTTTTTAAAGCTAAAGTTTATATGAATTAATATGTTCATTAGCTGTCACATATAAGCTTGAGGTGAGATATAACTGGCACAAATCCTATGGTTTTGAAGAGCACCATAGATGGGCCCTCCCACTGCAAAGGCTTCCAAGCCACACCAGCGTAGTTGGCAGGTTGTCTGTGTTGCTGCCTTTAAAGGTCTTCCTCTTGACATTAGTGAATATAAGATGTTTATTTATTCTCTGTTTTATACTGAATATAATACATTTATTTATTCTCCTGATAAAAAAAGAAATGTTCATTTCTGGAAGAGAAAATAGTCAGTTATTCTTGCTCATAAGCAGAGAGCTTTAAATCACATGGACTGCTGTGGCCTTCACACTACCAAAGCATATTCATCCCTCCTCTGTCTTAAGTAAGACAAACACCTTTTAATCTTATGGATAGAAGCACCCTGACATTAAAAAGTCGATTAGCTAATTGCACGCAGTTAATTTACTGGTGAGACTGAGAAAACGGCAGCAAACAGAAATATTAAATGGATGATTATATAGACATATAAAGAGAGCATATATGTACATATACATATATGTATATATCAGTTCAGTTCAATTGCTCAGTCAAGTCCGACTGTTTGTGACCCCATGGACTGCAGCATACCAGGCTTCCCTGTCCATCACCAACTCTCAGAGCTTGCTCAAACTCATGTCTGTCGAATTGGCGATGCCATCCAAACACATCATCCTCTCTTGTCCCATTCTCCTCCTGCCTTCAATCTTTCTCAACATCAGAGTCATTTCCGATGAGTCAGTTCTTCACATCAGGTGGTCAAAGTATTGGAGTTTCAGCTTAAGCATCAGTCCTTCCAATAAATTCCAATGAATCCTTTAGGATTGATTCATTTAATCTCATTGTAGTTCAAGGGACTCTCAAGAGTCTTCTCCAACACCACAGTTCAAAAGCATCAATTCTTCAGTGCTCAGCTTTCTTCATAGTCCAACTCTCACATCCATACATGACTACTGGAAAAATCATAGCTTTGATTAGATGGACCTTTGTTGGCAAAGTAATGTCTCTGCTTTTTAATATACTGTCTAGGTTGATCATAGCTTTTCTTCCAAGGAGCAAGCATAATTTCATGGCTGCAGTCAACACCTGCACTGATTTTGGAGCCCCAAAAAATAAAATCTCACACTGTTTCCATTGTTTCCCCATCTATTTGCCATGAAGTAATGGGACCAGATGCCATGATCTTCGCTTTTTGAATGTTGAGTTTTAAGCCAAATTTTTCACTTTCTTCTTTCACTTTTGTCAAGAGGCTCTTTAGTTCTTCTTCACTTTCTGCCATAAAGGTGGTGTCATCTGCATATCTGAGGTTACTGATATTTCTCCCAGCAATCTTGATTCCAGCTTGTGCTTCAAACAGCCTGCCATTTTACATGAGGTACTCTGCATCTAAGTTAAATAAGCAGGGTGACAGTATACAGCCTTGACGTACTCCTTTCCCTATTTGGAACAGTCTGTTGTTCCATGTCCAGTTCTAACTGTTGCTTCTTGACCTGCATACAGATTTCTCAGGAGGCAGGTAAGGTGGTCTGGTATTCTCATCTCTTTAAGAATTTCCTACATTTTGTTGTGAGCCATGCAGTCAAAGGCTTTGGCGTAGTCAATGAAGCAGAAGTAGATGTTTTTCTGGAACTCTTGCTTTTTCAATGATCCAACAGATGTTGGCAATTTGATCTCTGGTTCATTTGCCTTTTCTGAATCCAGCTTGAATATCTGGAATTTCATGGTTCATGTGCTGTTAAAGTCTGGCTTGGAGTATATTGAGCATTACTTTGCTAGCATTTTGTGGTAGTTTGAACATTCTTTGGTATTGCCTTTCTTTGGGATTGGAATGAAAACTGATCTTTTGATGAGCTATATACGTGTGTGTGTGTGTGTGTGTGTGTGTATGGCTTCACTGGTAGCTCAGCTGGTAAAGAAACCACCTGCATTGCAGGAGACCCCAGTTTGATTCCTGGGTTGGGAACATCCCCTGGAGAAGGGATAGGCTACCCACTCCAGTATGCTTGGGCTTCCCTGGTGGCTCAGATGATAAAGAATCCACCTGCAATGAGGGAGATGTGGGTTCAATGTATATGAAATGTACCGTATACAATACAAAATTTACAAAGGGACATTTTCAGCCACTCCTCCAGTGATGGCTCCTGGACTGGGTCGGACAGTGGTTGTGCCTTAGCCAGTGGCATGCATGGGCCACAGGAGGACAGAGCACTTGCAATGTCAAAACAGTTTCATGTCAGAGCCTTTGGCAGTAATGGTTTCATTGAATTATCCCTTTTTCATTCAATACATAATTATTGAGTTTCATGACTATGTGTTGGAAGACAGCAGCAAACAAGAAAGACAAGACTGTTGATTTCAAAGTTGACACTGGAAGGGGGAACAAACACAGAGTAAATTTAATATGAGAGCCTCAAATAAAAGGGTTTCTAATGGAACCCAATTTACTTAACCCTCTTCCTCCCACCCCATTCTAGACAAAGAAAGTATTTCTCAGTAAGAACTAAAGAGCTATTTTTATCACCATTGCTCCTTGTTCTTTCTCTCCCTATTCCTCTCCCCCTTTTTCTCCCTTTCACATGCTACACATATGAATGTACACAACTGGTATTATTTCAATATGACAATAATAATTTGGAAAATTGACATAAGGTTGCAAAACATTTTGCAATGTTAAGACATATACTTTTGCAATGTTAAGACATATACTTTTGCAATATTAAGATGTATACAATTTTCATTGCCATTCACTCTTAATATTAAAATTTCATAATCACTTAATCTTCTGTTTTTTCATCTACTAGCTCATTCAATCCACATAACACCTTATAAGGTGGGTACTGCTATTATTCCCATTTTATATGGGAACTGGAACTCAAAGTGGTTAGGTGTACTATCCAGTCCAATCCCACGGCAGAGCCAGGCTGTGTACTCAGGAAGTTTGGCCCCAGAACTTGTTCTCCTGCCCATTCCATGTAAGGTGGACCCTAATACTATTAGAGTAAAAAACTCACTTGTATTTATTTTGTCAATTTCCCTGAAAACTGTTGAAATTTTTGTCAAAGCTCTGCTTTGACTTACTAACCTGTGTCCAGAAACCCCAGTCCCATGATATCAGCCTTATGAAAGTTTATAATTCTCATCCCAGATTTATGTTACAGATGTTGTAGGAAAAGAGCTTGACTGTGTTTATAAGATGCTGTTTACAATTATTTTGCCAAATGGCTTTCAAAAACTATACATACTACCTGATTTTGAGTACCCTCCCTGACTTTTGTTGATATTATTTAGTCACTAAGTCATGTCTGACTCTTGTGACCCCATGGACTGTAGCCCACCAGGCTCCTCTGTCCATGGGATTTCCCAGGCAAGAATATTGGAGTGGGTTGCAATTTCCTTCTCCAGGGGATCTTCCAAACCCAGGGATTGAACCTGCATCTCCTGCTGGGGCAGACAGATTCTTTACCACTGTGCCACCTCTTTTATTAATACATTATTAACCTGGTTGTCAGGAAACTGGGAAATGACCCTCAGGTGATGAAGAGTTCTTATCACAGAGCCCACAGATGGACTTGAGATGCCTAGGAATCACCTGAATTCAAATGAGAAGTGTATTTAAATGTTGGTAACTCAGTATGCACTCGCGCGTGCGCGCGCGCACACACACACACACACACACACACACACACACAATCTCTCTGTCTCACACACACACATACACATACTTTGGGGCAAAGATCCACAGGTTTCAGAGGATTTCTGAAAATATCCTTAAGTCAAAAGAACATAAGATCTACTGCTCTAGGTCTGAGGACTAATTTACCATGTGACCTTTTGAAAGTAATTTTGCCACACTGTAGCTCAGTTTCCACCCTTGTCAAATCATAATTTAATTCTACTTTGACAAATATTTTGAAGGGTGAAGACTGAATGATATAAAGTGCTGCATATACATTGAATGCAAGCTCAGCCACTAAGGCATGTCTACCTCTTTGTATCCCCATGGACTACAGCCCACCAGGCTTCTCTGTCTGTAGGATTCCCCAGGCAAGAATTCTGGAGTGGTTGCCATTTCCTTTTCCAGCGAATCTTCCCAACCCAGGGATCAAATCTGTCTCTCCGGTGTCTCCTGCATTGGGAGGTAGAATCTTTACTACTGAGCCACCTGTACATTGGCTATTATTATTTCTTTAGTCTTTCTCTTTAGAGAGATTTTGTGAAAACTAGCCATGAAAATTCTTTTGGGCAAGTGACTAAATTTCATCTGTGCAATGATTTCTCTATTTTTATTTTTGAAGATATTTTAGTATTCTGTGCTCGCTGTCGATGGAAAATTATTCCAATTTGTCCCAATAGCCAAGAAAAAGTTAAATTAAGGATAAGTGAAAACAGCAAGTATGCCCATCAACTCTAGAACTAGATTAAGTGAACAGGTAAACATCAAATTACACAGCATCATTCCAGGCTGATTTTCAAACCTCCGTAGGGGGTTATTCTAAGAGCACAGCGGCTTTTCTAAGGAAATAAGCAGTGCTATGTAGTTGTGCTTCAGCACTGTACTACAATATCAGGACCTCTCCAGAAGAAAAAGAATTTTGCCCCCAAGAAAGCAACTTTGTCCCTAAAAAGAAGGCTCCAGCAAGCACCAATGGCATTGCCATGATTTCTCTCATGGTTCTGCTTCTCTGTCCATGAGAAGCATCATATGCTCACACACATACACCCCAAAGCAACAAATGGCGCCTAGAGACATTGACGGTACATCTGATAGCTTGAGTTCTTAGGATTATCATCTATCCTGAATTCCCTGCAGAAAATCTGTAATTAGGTGACATTTAGGAACAAGGTTTTATTGTGTTTCCCTCCTATGGGTGAGTGGGATGCTTCTTACAGTGGCTGGGGAAACATGCAGATTCTGAAATCCAGGTAACCAGGAAACAGGGCGAGTTCAATATTAATATATATCATATTGTTCTGTTTTCCTGGAGAATACTAACACAGTTTCCACAATTAGGACAATCATTTTGAGTTTCCTAGTTTAGTCTTTTTTTCTTAAATCTTTGCTATAAGGCTTATGTGGCTCAGTGGGAAAGAATCTGCCTGCCAAGCAGGAGACCTGGCTTCTATCCCTGGGTTGGGAAGATCCCCTGGAGAAGGGACCAGCTACCCACTCCAGTATTCTGGCCTGGAGAATTCCACGGACTGTATAGCCCATGTGGTCGCAGAGTCGGACATGACTGAGCGACTTTCACTGTCTTTCACTTTATGATACATAGTCATGTAGTCCATACTACAACACCTCTAATAGGTAGCTAACTACCTCCATGTATAAAGCTTTAATCATCATTCATTTATGCATTACTTCAAAAATTGATTAAATTTCTACTATCTGCTGGCCCTGTGTTATGAACAAGGAGCACAGCAGTGGACAAGAATCTCTACTACAGGGAGCTATGGATTTAGTGGAGAGACAATTAGATCAGAAATTACATTATAGCACATTTTGTTAACTAAACATTATTACATGTAAATCTCACTTACTGTTCTGGATGAATCTCTTTGCAATACATATAACAAGTCTAATGTATATCCCAGAGACACATCTGTTAGATATTTGAAGACTATCACAGCTTTGTAAGTGAAAAATCCCTAATCCAATTATTTTTTCAGAGCACCTACTATGTGCCATAATGTGGAGATACAGCAAATTATGTATTAACACAACCCCTACAGTTCAAGTAGTCATCCCTCCTTTTCTTATAGCTGTTTTAAGTCCTCCCCTCTAAATACAGTGAAAGTGCAAGTGTTAGCCACTCAGTTGTGTCCAACTCTTTGTGACCCTATGGACTATTGCCCACCAGGCCCCTCTGTCCATGAAATTCTCCAGACAAGAGTACTGGAATGGGTTGCCATTTTTTCTCTCCAAATCTTCCTGACCCAGGAATTGAACATGTCTCCTGCATTACAGACAGATTCTCTACCATCTAAGCCACCAGGGAAACCCATCTAAATAACTTTCTACCTATTCACCAAATTAAATGCTAACAACCAGCATTGTGCTAAAGACTGATTTAGGCACAGAACCAAGTGACACAGTCTCTGGCATCAGGAAACATACAGGCCTGTGGTAGAACAAGTGTAGTTACTTCATTCACCTCATTCATCATGAATTCACTGAATTAGTTACATAGAATATACCTGGTTCATCTATTTCCCTTTTCCATCACTATCCAAAGTATGTAAATATATGTGAAAGTAACAGTGTAGTGATGTTTACATTTATTAAAAGCAGCATAAAATGAATGTCAAATACTGAGATTTGAGTGTAGAAATTATCTGTAGTATTTGAAGATTACTAAATCCACAAAACCCACTGACCCAACCAACAGTAATTTATGCTTTATTCCTTTTACTGGATTATTTTCTAAGATTTAGGGCTTCAATTTTTCCTGAAATACACCACCCAACATTTTGAGACCCTACAGAAACACTAAAACTTGGAACTTGCTAGGAAAACTGTTTCAGCAAATGCTCTAGGTCTGTGCTGCATCACAGGCTCCTCTGGCTTCAGTCTCTAACTCCTGCCTTTAGGAAAGTCAGAGAATACCACTAACTGTTGCTTGTCTTCTTTCCACCAAAATACTACACACTGTTTAATCTACCTCCAATATGTCCAGAGAGATGGGGAACATCTTAACAGAGGTTAAGATCTTCTTTAATCTCTTTTACTTTCTTGGCCTGAATCTCTGACTTTCACTATTGAGTTCCCCAAAAGCCTCTCTGTCCATTTATCCATTGGGTACTCCAAACATTGCCATGTTTCTTTAATGGATTACTTTAATACAGTGAAAGTCGCTCAGTCATGTCCGACTCTTTGTAACCCCATGGACTACACAGTTCATGGAATTCTCCAGCCCATAATACTAGAGTGGGTAGCTTTCCCTTCTCCAGGGGATCTTCCCAACCCAGGGATTGAATCCAGGTCTCCCACATAGCAGGCAGATTCTTTACCAGCTGAGCCACCAGGGAAACCCTCTTTAATATAACCAATTTTAAATGAAGATATATTAACACGGCCTAAGACAGAAAAACTTAAATTTCAGTTTTTTAAATTAACACTTCAGGAATAAGTCCATACCACTCTATTCTTGTGGCTCTCCCCTGCCATCCATTGCCAACCCTCATCCCTGAGGTAGGGTTTGGAGATGAAGGACCAATCAGAATCATCTAACAGACGAGCACAGATATCCTGTTGGCTCCTCAGCAAGGTCCTCCTGGCCCACCCAAACTACAGTAGCAGCCACAGCACTCTTTCATACCACCTTATTTTTTTTTTACTTCATACCATTTTCTACAATATGAAATTAATATATTCATCTATTTCAGTTTGTTTATAGTTCATCCATTATCCATATTAACCCCACTCCTAACTTGCTGTAAACTGTAGAAGGAGAGGCCCTGCTCCTGTTCTTTATCACTATATCCCCAGCTGGTACATGATGCGCAGATAGAAACATTGAATAAAAAATGATTGAACCCAGAAGACCAGAATATATATCTTTCATTGTGGCTCATCTCGGAACAACAACAACAACAAATTATCAATCATTCTAGGCCAAGTGGTTGTACTCAGAATTTATTTATATGTTACATATATATCAATCACAGCCTATCTGATTTTTCTCTGACAATAGCTAGTGAATACATGATATTTTTATCAATTAAATGAAAGTAATAAATTAGATGCTAAATCACTAAGCTTATTCTATTTTCTCTTTTTTTGTTGTTGTTGTTTAGTCTCTAAGTCATGTCCCACTCTTTGCAACCCCATGGACTAGAGCAAGCTAAGCTTCTCTGTCCTTGACTATCTCTTTGAAAGTCTAGAATTTGGACACATGCACTTCTATAGGATTCCTACAGAATGTGTTTAGGTTAGGTGTGTTTAGGTTAGATATTTGCGGCAGAGGAGTACAAAGGTATTTGACTACAGTATGACGCTTATTTGCAATTCTAGACTTCAGGGAAAAATTCTCAGTTAACTTTTAAGAGTTAACACAACATACTAAATATCATATAATAATATCATCTTTAACATAATGGGATTTCCTTGTAATGTCTTCAGGGTTAATACAGAGACTAATTGAATTCTAATTGTTTCCTGCTACCTCACTGAGTACTTCTCAGTTTTTCTTGCTATTTCTGCTCCTTCTCTCTGACTGGGATCTGCTTCTCTGTCTACTCACTGCCCTTAGATAATATCATCTAATCTCATAATAACTGTATGTCCCTCATCATACTTTAACTTTTAGTTCCAGATCAATACATTTAGCTACTTAATTCATATTTCCCCTTGGATACTGCCCAGGTATAGCTCTAACTTAATACAAACAAAATAGAGCTCTTGATGTTTTCCTCTAAATATATCCCTCCAACGCATCAACCCTTTGTTTCAAACTTGAACATTCAAGTTACCCTCATATTCTCACCTTCTTCCAGTCTCGTCAACTCAACAACTATTTTTGGAAACTGTTATGTTCTCCTTCAGCAGTATATGCATTTGAATTCCTCTAATTTAATACTAGGCTTCCTTAGTGGCTCAGTGGTAAAGAATCCACCTGCCAATGCAGGAGACATGGCTTTGATTTCTGGGTCATGAAGATCCCCTGGAGAAGGAAATGGCAACCCACTCCAGTATTCTTGCCTAGAGAATTCCATGGACAGAGGAACCTGGTGGGCTATAGTCCATAGGTTAGCAAAAGAATGAGACATGACTTAGCAACTAAACAACAACAATAACAAATTTAAAGCTAGTTTTCTCTGTATCATTGAACTTCAGATTTTCCAATAAAATGTAATGAGTTTGTGGTGACATTTTTCATAGCTCCATGGGTCAATCTTTGATAATCCTAGGCACCCCCACAGACCATTCTCCATGACAAGCCAAGCAGTGACAAGCATAAGTACCTCCAGAATGACCTGTACGGTTGCTTATAAAGTCTCTCTTTAGTAAACAATAACCACTACCACTACAGGCAAGAGTGTCAGACAAAGGATGTACTCCCAACTCTGATGCCTTTCTATGGCTAGCATTATGGCTCAACAAGAAAATTCAGGTGCTTTAGCATCTGTCACCATTTAGAATTCTCTCCCACCATAAATCTTTTCCTGGCTGAGTTATTGAGAGCAAAACAAGAAGGAATGCCAGAATAGAGTTTTTATAGGCAAATAAACATGAGCTACTCCTAAGGTCAAGGACAGTGATGAAAGAAAGTTGTCATGATTCAAAATAGTGGAGAGGAGAGGAAACAGGAAATAGATCACCGTACTCTAAATTACAAAGAAGTGCTATCAGACATCTTGTGAATTACTCCCAAGTCCGGCAGAGTAAAATAGTACCAAGTAGGTTAGCAACCACCAAAATGGACTCTGATCAAGTTGCAGACTTAGACTTTCAAACTAGACAAATCACAGCAGCTATCTCCACTCATATTTGCCTCAACTGGAGCATGCACCCATGGTTTATTGGGATAGGAGAGAAAATACTGTTAAAGCAATCAGCAATGACCACAAAGAATGAAGGACATGACACCACAGCCCATGACACCACAAATCTTACCTAATTGGCTAGTTACTACTCCACCTTTTCTAGAAAGAACTGCCACGAAGTGCTAAACACTTGTGGGAAACTGACTTTGTGTCTCAGTTTCCTTCCATCAGTGCAGAGAGAAACTTGTGAGTTTTGTAAAGTACTGTAATATAAGCACTATAATTGCAATTCTTTTTGCTTCCAGATGAAACTACTCTGGTGCCAGCAGCAGACCAGAAATAAACACCTTAAATACATTTAATACCTGTATATCAGTATCAACACATAGTGAAGAATGGTTTAAAGTATAAAGTAACCAAACCTCTGTAACATAAAATTAAGAGTTTTAGGACAGTTGAGTTGGACCACCTAGGAAGGCAAGTGTCAAAGTTGATTATAGCAACAAATTCCAAAGCAGAAATTTTTACCCAAGACTGAAAAACAGTCACTGGATAAAAAAGAAAGAACAGTAGAAGACCTGCCAGAATTTGTAACTGCAACTGAACATGTAGGTGGTAACCATTCTCAGCAGCATCATCCTCAAATGCCAGAGACCAATGACAAAGGCATGAAGTATGTGAGTCGCAGTCAGAGACCAATGATTACCTAATGTCTAGAATTAAAAAAGAACAATAATCAAATACATTAGTCACAGTTCTATTGGCTGGGGTCAGTCATTCATTATCAGTGGAAAAGCTAGTCTTATTCAAAGCTGTTAGTGTCCATGAGTAACTTGAAATATGTTTTGATACTTCTGTTTTTATTTCATATATCTGGTTCCATATGACATCAGGAATCCACTTAGATTATATTTATATGTATAACTCTAAACATAAAAAAGTGAATTTTCTTCCACAATAGAATCTAAACAGACTGCAGTTCTTTAGTTTGCAGAATAGATTTCAATCATAAAATTACTCAGTTTTCAATCATAAAACTGCTGAGTGTTCATTCGGCATATACATCTTAACCACATCTCTACCTATGGGGTCTTGGAACCCCAGGTTAATGTTGAACAGAATGATCTGTTCTTGAGTTAAAATTTTTGCAAGTAAATGAAATTTCCCCATCCTAGAATGCAAAACAAAGTTCATCTTGTAGAGAAGATCTTGTATTTCTTCCGTATCATTTAATGTTCAAGTAACAGTTTTAGCATTCCTGACAACTTATACAACCAAACACATGAAGAAGGAATGCCTTTCTTCATATATCTTCAGAAGCAAAAATCCAAAAATATGGTTGGTTGGTTTCTTTTGTATGCATTAATTATCTTATATATAGTTTCTGCCACCTTTGTGCTCCCTCTCTCTTTTCTGAAGCCAAGTAAATATCTTTAGTTTAATCATTTAGCAGTAGGCAAATTTCAGCAGGTCTGGGGGTCACTGAAATCTTGGTAAACAAACTCTTCAGTCCCCAGTACCACTCGCACTTGACCCTCACTGGGTCATAGACATCCTCTATGTCATTATTTGCACATCTTCTGACAGTGAAATTTCTTACCTCTTTTCTTTATAATTAAGCCATTTCTGTCCAAGTGTATTGCATACTAACTGGAGTCGGGCTTACTTGCAAGCACAAAGAAACATCAGACAGTGAAACTGTGTTGTGGGTTAAATCAACCATCAGCCTGGAGACCACTCTACTTCATCCTAACCAAATTCACCACCAACAAGACCCATATTGCTTTGCATATAGATGTTGTGTCTAAATATTCCTAGAAGAAATTCTAGAAAGATACACGAATGATTTCTTCCTGGAAGCATATATGTTTATTTTTTTCCCAGCATTCCCATTGCATAAGCAAAAGTATATAAATAAGATCATAAAAGAAAGAAAAACAAGCATGGAGGTTTTCCCGTGGTCTTATTCTCTTCCTCTTCCCCCCTTATCCTGTCAGAACAGTATATATCAAACTAGAGCTCTACATTGTAACAGCTTCCTGCTTTCATTTTCCTTCATGAAACTTTCAGTTTTTAAACTTCTGTTCAATATACTAAGATGGATGACACTATCACTTAATAGATACAACCTGTTTCCCAGCCACTGATGTGTGTGTTCCTCTTTAATTTTCTGTTACATCTAAATTTCATTTGGCTGCTCATATTTTTAACACACTCATTTTTCAAATATTTATCTTCCAAATCTTATTCTCAAAATAATAATAGCTACCAGATTTTTATTTATTTTTAGCACATAGCATGGTGACATAAATGCTGCAACCCACTCAGCTATGTTTTCTCAGGTTCTGTGTCATAAAGAACCACTCCATTTAAATGAGCTGAGAAAGGCAATAGACAAGAGAGACGAAGACTAGATATATTTGTGTAAAAAGGAAAAATGAAAAGAGAGAGGATCACCTAGAAAGATAAAGCTCCTCTTGGTCACCCCAACTCCACTAATTCTTCTAAGTTACTGGTTCATTTTTTACCACATCTTGCAAGTTCAGAGAAGAAAATGCCCATCTAGAAGATAAAACCCAGCACAGATCACTAAATATTTACCTAAAATTTGATTCTCTAAACAGCTGTAAAGTGTTAACAGTGGTGCTAAAGCTAAATGAAAAAGAATCATTCTTTAGGTAACCTATATTAGATTCTGGGATCTTGCAGAAATGGGAAATCACTAAAACACAGTTTAAGGAGACATAACAGAGAAGAGGTGGCACCGTGGGCATTGGAGCATTCACCAGTGGACACACACAGCCAGAGAGCACTAGCAGGCAATTACTATTGAGAAATCGCCAAGTGGTGGGCACTGTGCTGAGCCATTCACATCTGTTCTCTCTCCTAAATGACTCCGTGGTATTAGAACTGTTATTATCCCCATTTTACAAGTGAGGAAATTGAGGCTTACAGAGTTTAAGTTGTGTACCTAAGGTGAAAACTAAGCCCCAGAGCCTGAATTCAAATGTAGGCAGTAAGACTCTCAACCACTATGAATGCAGCAATAGCTTTGCATCCTATGGAAATTTGCAAACATGCCTACTTAAGGAAAGAGGGAAGTTTATGCAAGAGAGAGAGAATACTAGACAATCAGTGAGAGATCGAGCCTCCTGCCATTTTGTTCACTACCTATGCTCCTTAGAGGAGCTAAATATGGGAAATATGACTCATACTCCCTTTATCAGGCTCAGTGTCTCTCTAGGACTGAGTAAGAAATAATTTATGACTGTGTTAGGCACTGAGAAACTCTCATTAAAAATGCTTTAGATGAGAGGTAAGAGTGCAAAAATGGTTATAAAATCAGATTCTCCCTCCAGAAGATAGGCATTATTACTCTGTCATTACTAGCCAATTGGGAAGTTACTCAAATCCTTTAAGACTTTAATTAAAATGCAAGTAATAGGAGTACCTCTTACTTTATACAATTTTTGTATAATTTTTTAAATGTACATAAAGTGCTTTATCATATATGGCAAATCAAATATTATAGTGACATTGAAGATGATGATAATAATGATGTCATGAGATGTCAAGAAATGTCAAGACATCAAGAAGATATTGGTGGAAAAACTTTTATTGGAGAAAACTTTCTTTGGTGGGAACTTGAAAATTTGATTTTTAATCATGGAGCTTACGTTTCCAGTTGGTATGGATAAGTAATCAGGCTATTCGAAGTGATACAAAATGACCTGATTTCTCTGTGATTTAGTCGCTAAGTTGTGTGTGACTCTTGTGACCCCATGGAACTGTAGCCCACCAGAATCCTCTGTCCACTGGATTTTCCAGGCAAGATTACTGGAGTGGGTTGCCATTTCTTTCTCCAGGAGATCTTCCCAACCCAGGGATTGAATCCCAATTTCCTACATTGCAGGTGGATTATTTATTGACCAAGTTACCAGGGAAGCCTGTTATTTCTCTACCAGAGCATAATTGGATTTGTCACCCATTAATTATAATTAATTAAGTATTTTGAAAGGTTAGGAGAGGTAAATCACTGAAAGAGGCATCTACTGCATTTCTTTGGTGTGTTTCTATGGATTGTAGATGGTCATGGCCTCAACATAAAATTCATCATTTGTAACTCAAACTGTGTCTTGCATCCCCTGAAATTCCACCTAAAATGAAATCCAAGGAAAATGATAATACAAAGGAGATGAATGTCTGCAGTAAGCTCCTTATAAAAATAGTTCATCTTCAGGTGGTGCACAGGGAAGATTATCAAATCAGGCTTGTTCTTAGAATAGATAAATATAAACTTCAAATACACACTAGAGTTCCTTTCTGTTCGTATTCAAGCTCCTATCTCTTCCCTTCATCTTATTTATTCAACCATGAAAGTGGCTTTACTTACCTCTTAAAGATAAGCAATTATTAAATGAGAATGTCAACTTAAACTTTAACCTATTGCATCTATTTAAGAAAAAAAATATAAAACTCAACAAACAATAAAGTAGACAGGTGAGAAAAGAATTTAACATTTCAAAGAAAAAGCTGCTTTCATTTATGCAGTGGATTCACTTTCATGGGCAAAATAATGAGACAGAAAGGTATCTTGTGACTTTCCTGAGGACAGGTGTGTGTAGTAGGTGAGGCTAGAAATCAGTAGAACCAAGTTCCACCTAATGACTCAGGTAAGCTTTGACCAAAATCTACTCATGTAAATCATTAAAGTCTGAATGATTTTCAAAGAGATATATATTGATTCCCAAAAATAAAAATCACCTCTCTGTGTCAATTCTTAAAATTCTTAGGGACTTGGTATATGAAGTGTTGAAAAGTGGGATGGAGGGGCCCATCTCCCCTGCTTTGTGGGAAATTGAACTGCAGTATAAAATTAATATTTCATTGTTATTCTAGTCCAATTTAAAAATAATAATGTATACTAAAATAAATTAATTTTATCCCTTTCTATTTCTGCCATGAATAAAATATTGGAGCCAAATTGATCTTTTGAAGTTACACAAACACCCTTTCCCCTTGATCCTCTGCCTGCATTGTTTCTGTGCAGGAATATTTATGGAGAAAATTAGATTCACTATTTGCTTGAACCAATATATTTTGCTAGTGGCTATACCATGACTAAAGCGACTTAGCAGCAGCAGCATACCAATCCAATTAACTTCTCTGACAATACAGTAAAATTAGGATATTGGATTATGTTTGTAGCCTATTAGAAAAGTCATGGTTGAATACTCATTCTTGTAACATTATCTAAAATTATGAAATCCTAATACTGAAAAATGTTTCATGAAGTAGGAGAAAAAATTTGTGAGGAAACAATTCTTTAGATCATGATATGAAAAGTATAAGCTCTTACATATGTTTAGGAGTAAAGAAGGATTTTTTTCTGTAAGAATCAGAAATATCCAGTGCATAAATTAGGAGAAAGAAGTCTCTTGATTATAATTAATAATATCATTACTACCACATTAAAAGATTAATACTGATGGTAGACAATAAGTAAAATGGATGGAATACTGTGTTAAGAAATCAATAGACCCAAGTCCCAATTTTATTTCTGCTTCTCCTCCCTGCTCCATAATCTTTCTCATTTGAAAAGTGGAATTAATAATTTTGCTATCATCAAAATCAAGTGAAATAACATATGTGACATGCTTTGAAAAGTATTCATCATAAGGTATAATACATAAAATAAAATTAGAATAATACATAATTCTTCTGAAATTATGTTAAATTCTGATGCAAACAAATCTTACTTTATACATTAGAAATGCACACAAGGAGATATTTATTTAAAAGACTTGAGAATCAAACTTCACTCTAATTGTGCTAAAGACAAACAAGTAGACCTCTCTTCTCACCCCTCTGGTATAAATATTTGTTAATGAGAATGGAGATTGCAATATACCACAGAAAAATTGAAAAGCATATGCCAGAAAAGCAAAAAGTCACCATGAGTGGGCAGATCAACAACAATAGAAAGGGATCTTTTGAGAAACTAAAAGCCAAATAAGTGAGCAGTTCTGAGCACCAGGACCAAAATTTTCACCTCAGTTTTCAATCTCCCATCACCAGTTCTTACCCTCTACAGCCACAGTTTAGCCCTGATTCAACAATGGCAATATTAATAGATAATTCTCCCAGGAATACTTCTTGGTTGGTATTGTTACCCATAGCTCAAAAATAAGAAAACCGAGACTCCAAGAGATTATGTAACCTCCTCAAACTCAGACAGCAAATATGTGAAGAGTTATTTAAGCTTTACCTGAGAACTCCAAAGCTCATGTACTCTTTATTCCTTTACTCTAAGCAAAGAAGTCAGGTATTTCTTCTGAAGTGACAAGTCTGCTTTCACTTTTGTAACCTGTGTACTCCTAAGCCATTTTCCTTCTCTTACTTATCATAATCATCAAAACACCACATGTTCTTGATTACATACTGAAGAGACAAATACAGACAGTTCCTGGAGGAACCAGATGATGGCAAGAGCAAGTGACAGATGGGGCTCCTCCATTCCCCAACAGAGTGAGAAGGCAGAACTAGATAATGAGAGCATTAAATTGCTCAGAACACCCACATGGCTGCCAGGAGATGGTAGGGTTAAGGGTCACGTGTCTACCCTATCATAGTCTGTGATCCACTAACCAGCCTACCAACACAAAGGACTGTTTGTTTTCCATTTTACACAGCTCAGACCAACAAGGAAAAATTCATGATTAATCACAAAAAGTCTCTATCTAGACAGCTTAGAAACTATTTTTAACCAGGAATAGCCTTGGTCATGAGTATGAACACACTTAAAGTGATACAGTATAGTATGAAGAGACTCAAAGCTGCTGGGGGCTTCTAAAACCAACCGTGAAATTACTTGTCTGAAATTCTCTTACTTGTAGCAGTTATTAATCCTTAAGTCTCATAGCATCTTTTTTTATGTAGAAAGCATCACTTCCCTAATATTTTATTTTGGTATAAATGTCTGACCTAACAGTTTAGATAGTGTTAGAGCTAAAGTTTATGCCCCAATTAAAAAAAAAAAAAAAAAACAACTAAGGTTTGTTTAGCAAAGAAGGAAGTAGAAGAAGTAAAGCAGATGGGTTAAAGCAAATGGTGCTTATCTGCAGAGAGAATAATGGGACACATTAATAGACAAAAGCTGAAATGAGGGATAATATGGTCTCAGAGAGACACACAGAGACAGAAATAGAAATTGAGACATAGTCTGATAGAGTCAGAAACACACTTCGATGTAGAGAAAAATCTGTAATTGTTTTCAGTTATAAAATTTAATTCCCATAAAATCTGTGAGAGTTCTAAATTCTTAAAGCAACTTTGTTCTTCTATTTACATAAATTTGCTTAAGTAGGTTTCTTTCTTTCTTTTTTTTTTTTTTTTTGTAAACCAAAGATGCATGGCTTTTATAGTAATAGATTTTTGCTCCAAAGGACGTATTTTGTTTATTTGTGAACTCTATTGGAACATTGGGACTCCCTGAATTCTTTCATCCTGATCCCTATAAGATGTAACTCCAGACACACAAAAACGTGTGAGTATCCTCATTTGCCATATCACTATATCCTCACTGAAATATATGCTTTGAAATGTTAAAATATACAATGGTGATAGATTGAAAGCGTCAGTAAAAATCTCCAAGGGAGATAAACAAAAGAGTTTCCCTCAATACATAGAGCAGACCTCGTTCAATACAACGCCTTAGTCCTTCCTGCAACAATGAGCATTTCCAACAGAAGCAAAGTTCAGTGTCATCTTGCCTCATCAACCTCTTGAAAAACGAGACAGAAACATCAAGAGGCAGCACAGAGGTGAGACTTTTAGAATGACTGTGTAAGGAGCTTAACAAATCCTTTCTCCAAAATAGTAGCAATAAAACTAGACAAAATTTCAAAAACAACCATTTAAAATCTCTGACAATTCTCCAGCATGTGACAAATTGGGAAATAATTATTAAATAACATATAATGAATCTCAGTAAGAAGAGTAGAGATATATGGTGTTTGTTAATAAATCAGAGGCTGCATCATTTCCCCAAACTCCATGTTGCAGAAGTTTTATTCTGGACAGGCAAGTCAGGCTGTGATAACTGGCAACTCCAGTTCCCTCTCTGCTCCAGGTCTAGCTCCAAGGCATAGAGATTCCACTACAGATAGGTGAGTAGAAAGTGAGGGTCAGCAGCTATGTGACCCTGCCTTGAGGATGTTAGCATTATTCGAAGCAGAATGTGGGGAAAAAAACATATCCAGGAACTCTGTTAAGGACAACAGAGGTCTTAGTGATAAACAATCAGAAAGGGCTAAAATCTCTGTGATAGAAGAGAAATTATCTAATCCAAAGAACAGAGAGACAAAGCAAAATAAACAGCCTCAGAGACCTGTAGTATATTGTTAAATATATAGCTTATTATTATTTTAATTGTTGCTTTAGGTGTTATAATGTACATCTTTAACTTATCAAAGTCTACTGTGATGGGTTGAATAATTTTCCCCAAAGATGTCCATATCCTAATCCCTGGAATTTGTAAATATGTGCCCTTAACAGGCATTCTGCAGATGTATCTAAGTTGAGGATCTTGAGATAAGGAAATAATCCTGTCTTAATCAGGCGATCCCAAAGTAATTATAAGAAGTTTTATGAGAGAAAGGTAGAAGGTTAGAGTCAGAGGGAAGGAGATATGATGACAAAGCAGAGGAAAGATGTTACAAACTGAAGATGTTACACTCTGGCTTTGAGATAGAGGGAGGAATGATGGCCAAGGAATGCCTATAAAAACTGGAAAAGTCAAGGCAATGGATTCTTCCTGAGAGCCTCCAGGAGGAGCATGAATCCTACAGTTAGAACAAATTGAATTATTAAGCTCTAGAACAAAAGTAATAAAATTGTATTCTTTTACATCATTAAGTTGTAGTAATTTGTTACAGTAGACATAGGAAACTAACACATTATATTCAAATCATATTGTACCACTTCATATGTAGCAGGTATTCTTAGGTGAGGATTATTTTTCCCCCTAGAAGACAATTAACAAAATCTGGAGACATTTTTTGTTAGCACAGAAGGAAGCCGGCAAAGGAAGAGTGTGTTAGTTGCTCAGTTGTGTCCAACTCTGAGATACCACGGACTGTGGCCCGCCAAGCTTCTCTGCCCATGGAATTCTCCAGGCAAGGATACTGGAGTGGGTTGCCATTCCCTTGGGTAGGAAAAGGAAAGAGGCTGCTGGAATCAACTTGATAGGAGACAGAGACCAGAGATGCTGCTAAACAATGCAAAGGGGAGACCGCACAGAGAGAGAGAAATACCCCGTCCAAAATGAAAATAATGCTAAACTGAATATTCTAATATGTAGTTGATAGACATAACTGTACCCTTTGTATTCTAGACTCCCAAACTCTGTGATTTTGTTGTCTTATATATTACTAACATGGAATACAGAAATGGAATACAGTTTTTCTGGTGGCAGCGTTGAAAGTGAGTAACCTAAAGGAGGGCTCCCAAGTGGCTCAGTGATCAAGAATATGCCATGAATGTAGGAGATGCAGGTTCAGTCCCTAGGTCTGAAAGATCCGCTGGAGAAGAAAATGGCAACCCACTCCACTGTTCTTCCCTGGAAAATCCCATGGACAGAGGACCTGGCAGGCTACAATTCGTGGGGTGACGAAGAGTCGGACATGACTGAGTGACTAAGCACACATTTTACTAACACAAAAGTTATAAACTATAGAATACATTGCTATGATTTGTATTTAGACATTTGGTGAGCATTTTAGCATGTTAACTGAGTTATAATTCACACATTTAAAGTATAAAATTCATTGTATTTCTGTGGTATCAGTTGTAACATCTTCTCTTTCATCTCTGGCTTATTTGAGCCGGCTCTTTCTCAATGAGTCTACCTGTCCATTTGTCAATTTTGTTGCTCGTTTGTTTTTCAAAGAACCCACTCTTAGTTTCATTAGTCATTTTAATTTCTATGTATCTATGTCATTTATTTCTGATTTGACCTTTATTATTTCTTCTACTAAATGCGAACTTTGGTGTTTTTCTAGATTCTTTAAGTATAAAGTTAGATTGTTTAAGATTTTTCTTGTTTCTTGAGGAAGGCCTGTATTGCTTTAAACTTTCCTTTAAGAGACACTTTTGCTGCATCTCATATATTTTGGTATGTTGTATTTATACTCTAATTTGGCTCTAGGTATTTTTTTATTTCTCCTCTGATGTCTTTACTGATCTGTTGTTCAACAGCGTGCAGTTTAATCTCCACATTTTCATAGTTTTTCTAGTTTATCTTGCAACTGATTTCTAGTTTCATATCATCATGGTTAAAAAAAATAAAAAAGGTGCCTGATATTATTTTAATCACCTTGAAGTTGTTGAGGACTCAAAGCTCCTTTCCTTTGGAAAATGCCACAGATTCTCACTTAAACATATTTGCTCACTCCTAGCAGAGGCTTCAAACCTTTACAAAATTTGAATAACAAAGGGCATCTGGTTCCCTAATTCACTGTAGCTTTCATATTAGATGTAGCAGATGCTTCCCATTGTCAGACGTCTGCTGAAAATACAATAAACAACAGTGGAGTTTTAAGAGCTGACAGTGAAGAAGACTGGGAACTGTAGAAAACAAGTAAGTAAACAATGAACTCAGATCTTTAGGATGAGGAGCAAGTAATCTTACACTTTCTGATATCCTTAAAGGCACATCATATTAAGTTCAGGATAATACATAATGACCATAGTAGGCATTGATTAATCCAACAGTTACTGAGCACTTTAGCATGTTATTTGCATTGTTGTAGATGCAGGGAATGTATAATAAATATTGCCATCAGTGTCACAACCATTATGGAGTTACAATCCTGTGGTGAGGGCAATTTATAAAAAAATTAACATACATTTATAAAGTGGTTATGTTTAAAAAGGTAGGAAATAAAATACCTCTTAGAAAAAAAGCATCAAATAGAACTTTATTTCTAATCTTGAGAAAATAAGTATGGGCATGCTTTATGAATAAATAAAGAAAACTTGGTTATTCTGAAATATTCATTCCCCAGGAGTGACCAATAACTGGGCTTTTATATATAGTAACTGCCTTGCACTTTCTCTGCTTTCTGTATGCCTCCTGTGTGAAAGGCTTTGGCAAACAATTATGTAGTAAATACAGGGCTATGCAGGGGAATGGGCGACTTACAGAATTAATTCACAGAAAGAATAGCTAACCCTTGGAAAATTGTAAATAGCAATGCGAAAAGGACAAGTGGAGTACAGTATACTGTAGAGAGTTCCAGAGGCCAGGAGAGCTGGGTTTGAAGATTAGCTCAGCTATCTAGTGACTGTGCAATCTTGAACAAGGAATTTTCTCTCTGAACCTCGGTTTTGGGGGATATAAAATGAATTTTTTAATAAACACCTAGCTTTGAGAGTTGGGAAACTAGATAGAAATATCAAATTAAAAACACATAACTCATCAGTTTTTGGCCCATTGATTGTTGCTGTTTAGTCGCTGAGTCATATCTGATGACTCTTTGCTACCCCATGGACTGTAACCTGCCAGGTTCATCTGTCCACGGGATTTCTCAGGCATGAATACTGGAGTGGGTTGCCATTTTCTTCTCCAGGGTATATTCCCAACTATCAAATTCATGTCTCCTGCACATAGCAGGCAGAATCTTTACCACTGAGCCACCAGGGAAGCCCTTGACACATTGATAGTACAAACTTAATAAAGAGTAGTTCCCCTCAATTCATACATACATTCAGGTCACTCTGCTAGCAGTAGAGACAGATTTGTGTTGGTCTAGCCTGGTGGGCTGCCGTCTATAGGGTCTCACAGAGTTGGACACGACTAAAGCGACTTAACAGCAGCAGCAGCCTCATCTTGACGGAGAAGGAAATGGCACCCCACTCCAGCACTCTTGCCTGGAAAATCCCATGGACAGAGGAGCCTGGTGGGCTGCAGTCCATGGGGTCGCTAAGAGTCTGACACGACTGAGCGACTTCACTTTCACTTTTCAATTTCATGCATTGGAGAAGGAAATGGCAACCCACTCCGGTGTTCTTGCCTGGAGAATCCCAGGGACAGGGGAACCTGGTGGGCTGCCGTCTATGGGGTCGCACAGAGTCGGACACGACTGAAGTGACTTAGCTGCAGCAACAGCAGCAGCCTCATCTTGGAGCCCAAGAGTGCCCAGTGATGGCTACTCTTGACTGTTTATATGTATATTTTGTTAAGCTGGCTTTATCCAGTGGGCAACAGTCTATGGAGTCACAAAGAATTGAACAGGACTGAGCATGTGTGCATACACACACACATACACACACACACACACACACACTGAGAGAAAGTATCCACACACACACACTGAGAGAAAGTATCAACATGGGTATTTCAACTCTACAGCCCTTGACTTGTTACATGTATTAACCAAACTGAATTCACCAAACCAGACCACCCAAACCTTAGAAATCTACTAGCTTCAGAATCAGGAGTAGCATTTTGCTTATGGAGTTCATCTGCAATTCACTTTGCTGTGTTCCAAGTGTTCTCTGAAATGTGCCAAGAACTGTTTCAGTACTTGGAAAAATGTACTGGGCTTCCAGAATCACTACCAACCAGGGCCAAGCATGAGGAAGGAAAGACAATTGAAGAGCAGAACCCATTCTAGATCCACTCAAGATGTTTAAGGAAAGCCAACTGCTTACAATACAGGTCATACTTGCTTAACTAGCTGTAATCAGAGCCTTATGAGATTCACACAGAAATTAAGTAGTAACAAATAACTGAAGAGAATTTAACAATTTCATACTAAACACAGAACAGAATATAATAAACAAGATGTCAAATGAAATTGTAGGTTAATGACCTTGTACTTCACAATATAATTAGGCACATACAGTATGAGGCTGGAATAACATGTATTATAGGATATAAATACATATAATGGCAGTTTATAAATAAATTATTCTACACTGATTGCAATTAAATTGCCTTGTTTTAATACGATCTTATAATTAAGGTGTAAGCAGCTTGCTGCCTAGTTACTGCCTGATCAACAACAAATACAAATATTTTTCTCAGCTACAGTAGTTCTAAATAAACACCCAAACTTTTTATACAAGCTATTTTGTTGGATGAACATCTATATGCAAAATCAGATTATCATAAATTGGTTAAACGTGCAAACATCGTCAATTCTGACTCAGTACTCTCCCCAAAGACTATTTCCAATTGTTTTCAATTAAGGAAAATTATTTCCAAGTTAAGGAAACCTTTAAGCCCTCCAATTTTATCACTGATCTACTCTATAGCACTGGATAGAAGGCACTCTGGTCAGAAAAGCCATGGGAACTATGAGATTGGCTACAATGGTGTGTAAGGCCCCATCTCCTCCCTTCGCCTTCTATCTGAGCCAGGGGCACTTCCCTTGCACTGCTGTGTGTAGTTCTGTCTTGGCACTGTGTATATCACATTGTAAGCATCCACTCACAGGGCTGTCTATGTTGGTCCTGAGCACAGAAGCATGAGGGGTTTGATGACATACTCTTTCTGGAATTGAGTTAGAACCCAGAAGTATACAAAGGAAATGAAAACTCCACAGCCCCTGCATTAAGTAAGTAAGTAAGTGTTAGTCGCTCAGTCATGCCCAACTCTTTGCAACCCCATGGACTGCAGCCCACCAGGTTCCTCTATCCATGAGATTTTCCAGGCAAGAATACTGTAGTGGGTTGCCATTCCCTTCTCCAGGGGATCTTCCCAACCCAAGGATTGAATCCGGGTCTCCTGCATAAGCAGGCAGATCCTTTGGTGACTGAGCTACAAGGGAAACCCCTTCCCCTGCATTTAAGAGGCTTCAATTTGGCAAGAGGAATAATAACTTACAAACTACTTATGTAAAGCACAGTAACATTAGCTTTCAACAATGTTACAAGAAGCAATTTTTGGAAGGTGAATGTAAAGAGCAACTAATTAGCTGGCAAGTTATAGGAAAGTTCATGGAAGTAACATTTCTTTGCCCTGAGACTTTAAGGAAGAAATTTCTGCCAAGGATTTTTTGCGTGTGTCTCTGAAATGGAGCAGAACCCTATCTATGGTCCTTCCCCCATGCGTTCAACCTGTCTTTTGTCTGTGAAAAAACTTTAGCCAAAAAATCAGTTTAATCAAAGAAATGAGAAAACACAGAAACAAAGGAAAACAGTCAAAGAAGACCAAATAATAATAGATTCGTCATTAAGCAGAGTCAAGGACCTTTAGTTCATCCTCAAGGGCTATAGATAATATTGAGCCATATCTTGTAAGCTGTGTTATACATACTGACACCTCACCAGGTGAAAGAATGTGATGACCAGACTGTAGGCATGTTACAAACTGCCACAATTCCAAGAATCGGCCTCAAGGAATGGGACTGACCTTGGAACTGAAGATTATGGGCATGTGTGCCAAGTCATTCCAGTCATGTCCAACTTTTTGCAGCTCTATGGTCTGTATCCCTTCCAGTTCCTCTGTCCATGGGATTCATTCAGACAAGCATACTGGAGTGGGTTGCTATGCCATCCTCCAGGGGATCTTCCCAACCCAGGGACTGAACCAGCACTCATATCTCCTGCATTGGCAGGAGGGTTCTTCACCACTAGCGCCACCTGAGAGGCCCCCAGAACCGAAAATTAGCTGTAGTTTAAAAAGTCCAGATAATGCTGGCCAGATCACCACATGACCAATTTTAAGATGACTCTGAGCACTGACTGTGCTGTTTCTAAGTATAGCCCCCCACCTTGTGTCTATGAAAGCTCTTGCTCACTGATTGTCATTGAAGGGGAGTTGACCTTTGGATAGGAGTCCACCCTGCCACACCCACTCACCCACCCCACCCCCAGTTCCAGCAGGCATCAGAAATAAAGCAAACTTTCTTTACCACCAACTTTACCTCTTTATTGGGTTTCCAGCAGAAAGCAGGGGAACCCCACTTTCAGTTATACATCTTTTTACATAAATTAAAGGACTTTTCAAAGACTTCCCCAGTGGCTCAGACAGTAAAGCATCTGCCTACAGTGAGGGAGACCTGGGTTCAATTCCTGGGTCAGGAAGGTCTCCTGGAGAAGGAAATGGTGACCCACTCCAGTACTCTTGCCTGAAAAATCCTATGGACAGAGGAGCCCAGTAGGCTACAGTTCATGGGGTCACAAAGAAAAGTACCATTCAATGAAGGAGGGAAATCTATTCTGCTTGAAGAACAAACAACCTTATCTATATTAAGGAAAATCAAACAAATTTTTAAATAAGTATATTCTGGATTGAGGGTAGGAAATATTTTTAGAGAAGTGTAGGGGAACATGGGATTTGCAAGATAAAGATGATTTAGCACAAAGGGGGACTGTTATTAGAAGAAAGTCACTATCAAATAAAATATTGGATTATCCAAGTAGAGTGAAGGACCTGAGGATAGACAGATCAAAGGAAGTTTGCAGATTCAGTGCATTGGTTTGTACTAATGAGTCAATTGTAGGTAAATTTAAGTAGGAAAAGGCTTAGCTAAATGGATTATGTTCTCAGAAGGTCTAATAAATAACAGCCCTCTGTCCCATCCTGAATTCTGAACAAAAGAGTAAAGTCAATGGGAGTTCAAAACATTACCTGTACTATGATAAAAACCAAAGGGGTGGGGGAGAGAGAACTTAGTATAATAAAAAACATAAACAAAACAAAGCAGAATAGGTTTGCCAATTAAACTCTGAATCAGAAAGACTATCAGTGCACTCAGAAGTATTGGACCAGGGCAAGTACTCCCATACACTAAAGGAGGAAGCAAAAGGGAAAAGCCACCTTTGAAAGAACAGCAGAGAGCACCACTTACCTGCAGGCAATTGACAACTGAGAGGAAAAGCCAAGGAGGACTGACATGTTATTTGCAAATTTACCAGTCCAATAGGTCATTTCAAAGGGGTTTCATAAATCATTTCTAACAAGCAGCCACCACTCCCATCTCATTCTCCTTCCCTCCCTGCTCCAAGCCTGTCCGCTACTGTTAGTGATTTTCTTGCAGTTTGTCTGTAAATGCTCTTTGAGGATCAATGCACTACCTACCTCAATAAGTATTCTTCTGTTTTCATTTTACTTTTCAAAGTACATATATATTCTTTAAAGAAATTCTCTTTACCTTGTTGGTCCAAAGAAAGTCAAAGATTATTTTCAGTGAAGAGTTGTTTGATGACTTTTCAAGTGTGAAGAAGAGCACTCTGCCAAATGGTTCTCCAAACCAGTTGTGAGAAACAGCCTTCAAATTCTTCTGACAATCTTTTTCCAAGAGCTCTCCATCCCAGCAGAAATGTCCTAATGCCCCAGGCATTACATGAATCTAATCCCAGGTTTCTTGATTAAGTACCCATTAAAACAATCCCATCTTTCTACTCCTTGGGTGTTTTAGGTGCTATTTCAAATAAAGGACCAATAACAAGCAATCAAATGCTATACTTCCTTTTCCATGCTGGGACAAGACACTAAACCTGCATAAGAATGGAGGTTGTGAGATCAAGCAAGGAGACACAGGCTTTGAGAGCTGCCTACTTTGCTATTGCAAAGGTTTCACTGAGAGTATTTTCTTTGTCTATGTCTGACTTATTTGACTAATTGTGGTGCTACACTTGACAATCCTTAGAATCAATAAACATTTTAGAATCAATAGACACTTCAGGCATCACTGTTTTAGTTAACAAAATATTTCATTTATATTAGGTGGTGAATGATGGAAATGTTCTTAGAATGAAGATGGGAGTTACATGGGTGTTCTCATGTATAAAGATTTTTAATCATTTCAATTTTGTGTTTACTAATTCAACTAATAATTGCAGTAATAAGATGATAATAGCTATAACTCATGAGGATATATGCCTCCTTGCATGCTAAGTCACTTCAGTTGTGTCCAACTCTTTGTGACCCTATCAACTGTGGCCTGCCAGGCTCCTCTGTCCATGGGATTCTCCAGGCAAGAATACTGGAGTTGATTGCCATGCCCTCCTCCAGAGTATCTTCCTGACCCAGGGATCAAACCTGCATCTCTTTTGTCTCCTACATTGGCAGATGGGTTCTTTACCACTAGCACCACCTGAGAAGCCCCATGGGAAGATTTAAGTGTAAGATATCGTGCTAAGTACTACATCTCATTCAACAATCTTTTGAGATAGATTTTATTACTAACATCATTTTTTAGGGGGATGAGGAAAATGTGGTTCAATATATTAAAGATTTTTGTCCAAAGCTATGTGGCTAATGATTGGTGGTTTTAGGATTAAAGCCCAGATTAATAATATACTGAAGTCCATGGTCTGACCCACAATGTCAGAGCCCACCAGTACTCTTATGAACCAATTCAGATTAACGGGAGACAGAAAGCTCTGATGATATGAGAGCTTTGTCAGGCACAAGCACAACAAGCCACCATTTATTAGTAAGATTTGAGGGGGCATCAAACTTTACATGTTCAAAAACCCGTATATGCAGTAGGCCAAAGATTCTTCTTGGTCATCAGCAAAGTCTTCTTTTAATTCTAAATAACTTGTGTATAGAGCAATAGGAATGTACCAAGATTCTTTGGATGATACTCAGGCATTTTGTGTGACTTGAGGAAATGGAAACAGGAGAGCCCAGATATCGTGTAACTTAAGAAGATGTCAGAATAATGATAGGAGGATTTATCTTCCTTTTTTAAAATGTTGTTATCTAGGATAAAAAAAGTCCTAGAAAAAAGGTAAGGTTTGCCATAGTAACCAAAGGGGAAAAAATGTATTTCTATATTCTTAATCTATTCACCTGCCAGCACAGTAGATTGAAATAGTAAATGATAATAGTAATACTTACTTGAGATTTGTAATCTCAAATCAGAGGGCTTTAGTGTTTATTACCCTCTTAGATCCTTACAACAGCCATGTAAGAAAATAGGATGGGAATTTTTTATCTCCTATTCTACAGACTTCCCTAGTGACTCAGATGGTAAAGAATCTGCCAGCGATTAGGGAGATCCAGGTTTGATCCCTGGGTCAGAAAGATCACCTGCATGAGAGCATGGCAACCCACTCCAGTATTCTTGCCTGGAGAATCCCATGAACAGAAGAGCCTAGTGGGCTATAGTCGGTAGGTTCGCCAAGAGCCGGACATAACTAAGTGACTTAGCTGGCACTCACACATGGTTAGTAATTAGCAGAGCCAGCACCAACCCTGGGTCTTCAGCCTCAAAGATCTCTTCTACTGCAGCTCAGAGACGGGTTGAAATTAAAAATAAAGGTTTCAGAGTGTCAGAGGGCAGTTGATGGAGAAATCTGTCAATACTGATTGCATTCTGTCTTTATCATTTCCTATTCTGCCCTGAACGTTGTGCTTAAGAGAATAAACTCCATTCAGATACACCTGGGACGTACTCTAGATGTTGTGCTGGCTTGGATAAGGCAGTTCTCCCCAGAACTTCATGTTATTATGTATAAAACAGACAGTAATACTAGCTATCTCATAAGATTTCACAAAATTAAATGAGCTAACACATAAAAAAGGAACACTGATGTTTTGTACATTCTCAGACTCGTTAGCTAGAGGTAATAGTAATAGTAGCAGTAGGTACAATAATAATAGCAGTAACAAGCAAAACCTTATAGGAAAAGAGCAAAACTGGGTATGTTTAGATGTGGCTCAAGAATGTATATAGGAAACAGCATTGCAAGGAGTGCCACATCAGAGTTTAGAGGATCACTAAAAATGCTACTGCCAATCCAATAGGCTCATCAGAAAAAGGAGTGATGACCATGGGCTCTACCACAAAAAGAATAGATAGAGAAAGATGTCTAAAACAGAGAGTGGGAACTAGAGCATGGAGTAAGTTCCAAGTCAGCTTTTATGGCCGAAGCCCTTCAAAGGCTGCAGCACTGTACCTATAGAGAGTGTGGTGCACCACATGACCACATCACTATTCACCCTCTCCTTCCACTGGGAGTTTGAACAGAGTGCAATTCCAATTCCAGATGTAGAGCAGAGAGATCCTGGAAAGGGGAGGTTGCCAGCCCATGTACACAGTTCTAACATAACGAAGGAAAGTCCCAGAGGATGCAGATCAGGGGAAATTAAACTGAGTAAATGTTTAGAGATAAGCAGAGAGATCACAAGAAATATAGTAGATGTAGAGAGCAGCCAATTCCAGATCTGTCCTCCTGGAGGCTTACTTGCTGGTGCTCTTGAGACTTTGTGCTCAGCTCTCATAGGATTCTCATGAAATCTCATAGTAGTTGTTCCATGGTTCCCACTCCATCCTTTTCACCTATACCTATTTATTTTCCTTTCTTTCCAAATAGACCAGAACCCCTATATTAATTCTAAAAGCAAAGATTTGAAGGAACCAATTAAGCAAAGTTTTCTTTTCCTAGAGTTTATTCATGCTGGCTGATGCTTTGGGATTATCCAGAAAAACCATAAGCAAAACTACCCACAACAATAGCTTCAGAGAGTTGCAGGTAAACCAATTGCAATCCAATCTGACTAATAAAGGTACATCTCCTCTCCTTGAAAAGGCATCTCAGTGATGCAGTGTAGACTCCACAGTGGGGTGGGGGAGAGAGGTAGAGAGATTGCGGTGGCGGGGGGTGGGGGGGTTGCACAGAGCAGGACTTGAGTCCTCCATTTACTGATTGTCTGACCTTGGATGAGTAATATCACCTTTATAGGGCTCACCCTCTGAAGTTGTAAATCAGAGACAATGAATATCTAGCTTATATGAGTTCCACATAAATTAAATGTGCATTAAACCTTCAGTTTGTGGACCCACAAACCTATACAACATTTATAGGAATAAGAAAATTATGCTTTTTCTTCTGGGCAAACAACTGGCAAGCAGAGTAGGTCTCTGAAGAGCAGTATGTGGCAACTCTGCTTAACAGTCACTAAGTGGTAATTATTATGTTGTTGCACCAATAATTTATGTTCAAGTTTGCTTCTTTTGAAAAAGCAGCATGGTTGTATAAAAAAACTTGTATTTTATATAATTTTTCCTTTGTGATGGTTCATAACTAATCAAGTAGTTGGGGGTGGGAAAAAATGTTGTCGTCAAGGTTTCAGCCTGATGGGAAAATCAATGCAGCCCAGAGTGCTGTCAATAGCACCAATTACATCTCATTGGTCATGATATAAAGCAGTTTACACCTAATACAGATTTTTTTTTTAACTCAATGCCTGATTATATGTCACTCTAAACACTGAATCAGAGCAGGTTGACATGAAAATAAAACACATCCCCGTCTTCCAAGGTTCAGTTAGCTGCCTAGGGAGAGTTGATCCATCTATAACACAGAGTGCATAATTCAAAATGACAATAAAGAAAAAAAGAAACTTGCATAATTTCACGCACACGGAGGGTAAAGACTGCTGACAGATTTATGGGTTATAACCTACTGAAGATTCTGTGTGGAAATGTATCACTCAACTCCTCTTTGTAGACAGGCAAACTCTTTCATCTTCAGGCTCTTTGGATAAATTTTCCCCATGAGTTGTTGGACATTAAATCTGTCACATGGAGACCTATTAAATCTGACTCGATGCTATAAATGGTAGCAGCCTGAGGCCCCGAGTTGTAGCAGCTCTAAAGATGACACACACCTCCACATGTGGCATTTTATGACAGAGGTTGTTAGGATCTCCAAGATAGAAATGGGATGGAGCATTTGCAATTCCTGTCCTCCTTAGAGGGGTCCACCTTATAAAACAGGTGTTGGTTGCCCAGACATCAACCCTGGGCAGCTGTGGTAACTGTGACTGAGCTTCGTTCTCAGGTCAGTGGTTCAGTGGTTGGATGAAAGAACAAAGAGTCATGTGATTTTTCTAGAACTGGTTAATGAATACTATCCAAAAGGCGGGTAAGTGGTGATGGTTTTGTACTCAAAGCTGTCAGCTGCCAGCTATGGATGTTGAAGCATTCTAAAGGTGTCAGATTTGGGAAAATTTCATTCTAACACACTCAGTTGTGTGAATAAGCCATCAAAAGTCCAAGCATAATGATGCTTTAGCAAACGGAGTTCTCTACAGCATGTATTCCATTTGTCTGCTTCCAGAGAACAGTGCTTAGGCACCAGAACCTAGTCAAGAAAAAGAGAAATGAGATATCTAGGGGAAAAGTCAGATGGTGGCAGGCAAAAGCCTAGTGCACAACAGATGTTTGTTAAAGGGTCCTCTTCTCTCACCTACCTAGGACACTCTACCCTTCTCACTAGGGGGTTTCTTCTTAGCATGGGGGAAGGAAGAATATTAATTCTGTTCAAAGGAGAGCTGGACATGAGGATTCTCAGGGTTTATTGAAAATCGGTATATCACAAACAGATAATAAGATTGAATTTGGCATGCTAGATATCTATTAGGGATCAATACCTGTGGGAATGTATTAGAGGAAGTGAGATTGGTAAAGGGAGAAGTCTAATTGCAAAGCAGGTCATGCAAGACCTTGGCCAATCCCATTGGAGGTGTTACAGTATGTATACCTTGTCTGAGTTGTTCCATGTTGACTCAAAAAGTCCAGGCTTTTGGTCATGTCCTCAGGGGTGGTGGCTGTCTGTAGTGAAGCGAATCCTGAATGAGATGACAACTGAAATCTGTTTGTTGGGAGCTGGCAGCAAGACCTTTCTTGAAAGGAAGTTTCACAAGTTCTCAGCAAAGCAGACCTCCTTTAGTTCAGTTCATAATCGTCTCTGGAGCGTAGCCACTCTGGCTCAGTACATGGCCCTCAGATTTCTCAGTACTCCTGTTCCAAAGAAGAGAGCCTCTCCATAAGTTACCAAGGATTCCTTCCCTTCTGACTTTCACATGTTTATTTCAATTGCCTCTTTATCTCCTGGGAATTTTCTGTAACATCATTTTCTTCCTCAAATGCTGTTACATATGCTATTTATTTCAGGTTAAATGTTACCAAGTAGCCTCTATTACTGAGAGTTCTCTGATCCTATTGCTGCCAGTGAGTCTAGTTCCATCCTTCTATTTCTGTAGCTTTCAGATTACATAGGTACCATCCTGGGCCTTATAGCTTCATAATTTGTCCATTTTAAAATTGATATCCTATTCAGAAGGTAAGGTGTAGAATATAATATCTAACAGTGAGTATTCCAAAGTCACAGAGATCAGGTTTGAATCTCAGCTCAGTCTGTAGCTGAGTAAACTTATCCAATAATTTGGGTAAATTATTTAACATGTTTGAGTGTAGAATTTCCTACTTACAAAAGGGTATAATACTAGTGCCCACATTAGGCTTATGAGAAAAATATTTAGCAGAAGAAAAGAAGAAAGGAAAGATGGAAAAAAAGAAGAAGAGAAGAAACCAAAGAAAATTGTCCAAAGTCAGCTATATATAATTTATATGAATTTCTAGAATAGGACAGATTGGAGACATCCTTTTTCAAGCATTTCTTCCAAAGCCTGTTCTTGTTCTTGAATTTCACCGATAAAATTACAAGCCACATGAATTAGAAAATAGAGCAGAATATAAACATGGAAGAAATATTAATCATCAGGAGCATGTGTAGAGGCCACCCAAGTGTCAAGCACATTTGGTGGTGAGGAGGGGGGAGTGAGAAGATGCTGAGTCCCCCTATGGCCATATGGCCTAACAAAGAATATCAGCAGAAAATGGCCTTGCTCTTGTTATGCGATTATAGATACCATTACAAGAGTAAGTGAAAGCAAAACACCTACTACGGTAACTTAAATGCCTGTTGTTGGCCCCTCTGACTGCACACATCCTCAGACTTATTGGGGAGGTACTTGTGCTCAAGCCCTAGTCTGTTGAGATGCCTTCTCATTATCATTTGGCAGCTGATTTTACAGGAGATGTACAGTGGAATACAGTGACCACAATTTGTTCCCAGCAAGATTCTCTGGTCCCAAGATCATGATTCTCATAAACCTAAAAGAGTTTGGATTTGTGAACATATGCTGCTGCATACGGAGGGTAACCACATAATACATCATACAGACTAAGAGACATATTAAAGAGTGAACATAGTATATTAACAACTCTTTAGGCAATGGATCTAAATTAGAGATATCCCAGGTAAACTGCCAAGAGTTTACCTAAATATAGACACAAGCCCAATGCAGGACAAGAATTTAGTGCTTCCTGCTGCATAAATCCATTTTAAAAAGCAGCTATGAGATATTAATTGGTTATCATTCTCCCTTTGGAAACTACTTAGAGTGAACTGAATAATGGTCCCCAAAAAGACCAGGACCTAATCCCTAGAACACATAAGTATCACTTTGAATGGAAAAGACAGCAGATATTTTAAGCTAAGGATTTTGTGATGAGGAGATCACACTGGATTATCTATCTTTACCCTAGGTACAATAGCATGCATCATTATAAGCAGAAAATGGAGGGAAATTTTACTACACATAGAGGAAAAGAAAGTGTGAAGATGGAGCAGAGAGAATTTAATGATACTGACCTTGAAGATGGAACTGATGCAGCCATAAGCCAAGGAATACCAGCAGTCATCAGAGCTAAAGAGGCAAGGAACAGATTCTCCATGAAAGCCTCCAGAGAGGGCGAGGCCCTGCTGACCCCTGCACTTTGGACCAGTAACACTGATTTCAGACTTCTGGATTCAGAATTATGAGAAAATAAATACTAACACTTGTTTAAGTCACCACGTTTGTGGTAATGGTTTACAGCAGCCACAAGAAACTAATATGCAAGTTAACATTATTCTCTAGCAATGATTTCTGAAAATAGAGTACACTGTAAAGTTTTAACAAATAAGTAATACAGAACTATACAAAAAAGAGAGTTAAAATAAAATCACTAGGTGTTTCACATCTCAGGGAGGCTGAAACAGTATTATCATTTGTTGGACTTTGGCCCCACTATCTTTCTATTCATTGAGAATAAATAGATGGATAGAAAAATAGCTGTATTGAAGAAATCTAATTAAACAGAATCATAATATATTCAATATTATTAATTAAAAGTTTTAAATTTAATTTGGCATGACAAAGGAAAGGAAAATGGAAAAAATAAAAAGAAGTATTGATTGAACTTAAAGTAAATGCTTCTTCATAAGGATGTTGAGTTTTTAGTCCCAAACTCTCCAGGACTCCACAGACTACACACCCTAATCTCCTGATTTACCCAAGTCCAGTGTCAGTTTAATTTAGGTTAAAGAGGAAGTTAGCCAATAGTAGGCCCTGGTGGTGAAGCCAGAGGAACACCAAAGATGTTCCCTGTGCCACAATATCTTCCTTGAGGTCCTGGGGTCTGTAATGTCCTCCTTCAGACACAGGCTTTTGAAAGTCCTCTGACATAATATGTAAGTGTGTCTTAGAAGGTGCATTGCAACAGGAAGAATGCTTAATAAAGACAGGACCAAGATCTTTCATCCTTGCTAGTTTCACTTGCTGCTGTCTAATTATCACTTAAGATTTTGATCCTTTAATGCTACTGTGAAGATCAAAATGAGACATTGTTTGATATCCCTGAAACATAAAACTCTAAGGTATGGCTAGTACAGTAACCCATTCAGTTGCTGTATGGGTTAAATAGTTACTGTATGCTTAAATTCAGTGCATTTAAAATTTTGATCTAGGAGGAAAGAACAAACAGAAAAGCAAATAAGCCACATTTCTATGGACTTGATGATCCAGTTTCTTAATTTCCCTGAACCTCAGTTTTCACATCATTAAAATCAGAATAATAAAACTTGCCTTGTAGGGTTATTGTGAAAAATACACTACATACCTTATAAAATGATCACTGAGTGGATTCAGCTAGCAAAATACAACAAAACAAATATTCATGAGGACTGGTCAGGGAAAATGCAAGGAAAAGGTCCTTTCTGGGACAGACAGAACTAAATAAAATATGGCAATAGGGACTCATGACCATGAACAGTTCCAGAGGAGCATAATGGCAACCCATAATAAAAACAAGCAGAAAAAGCCATTTTCCCCTTGTCAGATTTTTTTAATTTTACCCAGTTCTGCTGATATGATTTACAGTTAATGCCTATAATGTATAAACTCTCTGCAAAACACTGACTAGAGTAGAGAGGAAGTATAAGAAGAATAAAACTCCACATTCAAAAAACTAAGATAATAGCATCTGGTCCCAACACTTCATGGCAAATACATGGGGAAAAAGTGGAAACAATGACAGATTTTATTTTCTCAGGCTCCAAAATCTCTGTGGTTGGTGACTGCAGGCATGAAATTAATAAGAAACTTGTTTCTTGGAAGAAAAGCTATGACAAACCTAGACATCATATTCAAAAGCAGAGATATCACTTTGCTAATGAAGATCCATATAGTCAAAGCTATGGTTTTTCCAGTAGTCACGTGTGAGTGTAAGAGTCAGACCATAAAGCAGGCTGAACATCAAAGAACTGATGCTTTCAAACTGTGGTGCTAGAGAAGACTCTTGAGAGTCCCTCAGACAGCAAGGAGATCACACCAGTGAATCCTAAAGGAAATCAGTCCTGAATATTCACTGGAAGGACTGATGCTGAAGCTGAAGCTCTAATACTTTGGCCACCTAAAGCAAAAAGTCAACTTATTGGACAAGACCCTGATGCTGGGAAAGATTGAGGTCAAGAAGAGAAGGGGAAGACAGAGTATGAGATGGTTGGGTGGTATCACTGACACAGTGGACATGAGTTTGAGGAAACTCCGGGAGATAATGAAGGACAGGGAAGTCTGGCATGCTGCAGTTCATGGGGTCACAGAGTTGGATGCGATTTAGAGCCTGAACAACAACATGGGAAGAATATAGGCCTTGGATTCAACCATTGGCTGTACCTTGCACAGACTGTGTGATCAAGGGCAAATTATTTAGCCTTCTTATTTCTTCATCTGTCATGTGGAAGTAATAATTGACTTAATTTAAAATGTGCACAGTATTCTGTTTGCAATATATGTCTGATAGGTCCTGTTCCCAGAAGCAGATACTTCAGAAATTATAGCTAATTTCATGACTAATTTTAGTGGAATTGATGCTTTTGAACTGTAGTGCTGGAGAAGACTCTTGAGAGTCCCATGGACTGCAAGGAGATCAAACCAGTCAATCCTAAAGGAAATCACTCCTGAATATTCACTGGAAGGACTGATGCTGAAGCTGAAGCTCCAATACTTTGGCCACCTGATGCAAAGAATTGACTCACTGAAAAAGACCCTGATGCTGGAAAGATTGAAGGCAGGAGGAGAAGGGGACAACAGAGGATGAGATGGTCGGATGGCATCACCAACTCATTGGACATGAGTTTGAGCAAGCTCTGGGAGTTGGTGATGGACAGGGAAGCCTGGCATGAGGCAGTCCATGGGATCGCTAAGAGTCGGACACAACTGAGCAACCGACTGAACTGAACTGAACTGAATTTTAGTGGAACCTGCCTTTGAGGAGGTTACAGCATAACTAGAGGGACCAGACTAATCAAAATGAAATAAATGAGCTAACAATAGAACATAGGAAACCATTAAGAAGTAAAATTAGAGATTTCTGTCAATAATATATATTAACTATGTATTGTACTAGTAATTGTGTATTACTATGTGCCAGGTACTGTACTATAAGCTACAGAAACAGTAGTGAATAAAGTAGCAACACTCCTTCCCTGGTGTTGATGACTCTGCAGGAGTTGTTTTTCCTCTTGTTTCTGACTAATATTATCCAGAGACCAGTACAGAAATTCCTGTTGATAACCAAATCTAAATTTGAAGAGTCAAAGGTTGCTGCTCTGAAGCCTGATTTGCATTCATGAATAGCAGGATATTGCTTTACAAATGTGGCAGTGGCTAAAAAACAATATACACCCTAATGGTTATAGAGCAAGTTATCTGGTGCTGGGCTTGAACTGATCTTTGAACCATTATGGAAACTGGGCAAGGAAGCAAACCATCACTCATTGAAAATCTACCCTGAATCAAGACAGATGCCTTTAAATGATACCGGCATTTTGAAAAACTGGTCTGTCGAGTTTGTATTATTATCCCCATTTCAGGGATAAAGAATTTGAGGCTCAGAAGTGTTAAGTGACTTGGCCAAGGTCACAAAGCTAGTGAAGGGCAGAGTAAATTTCAAAGCCTAGTCTATTTGCTTCTCACCCAAGAGCTCATTCTACCCTATTGTGGAGCCTCGGGGGGCAGACACACTGGCTCTAGCTCTGTCACTAACTCATTGAGCTGCTACAGATAGATTATGCATTGCTTCTTGGGCTCTGTGTTTATGAATAAATAAGTGTTTTGTACTAGAAGATATCTGAGCCCTCTTCATGCTCTCTTCCTAACCTTCTGGATAGAACTTGACCAAGAACATCAAAGACCAGAGGTGGGGATATCAAAAACAGTGTATACGGCTTGTAGAAGAATTTCTCTGGATATGGGGTCATGGTGAGTCTAGTACTCAAGATGGCTTTAAATGACCCTTTCCTTAATCCAAGAAATTATAGGTGCTGTATGTTCTGGGAGTTAAAGAATGGCCCTTAAACAGGTCTCTATTTACTTGAGATAGTTTTGATTGCAATTTAAGGATATGTCTGGCATAAACAGAGCCAAAATCAATAGTTACAAACCTGATTAATCTAGAAAATTCATCTAAACTTGCTTAGCCTCAGTTTCTGCAGCTGTAAAATGGAGGATGATACATATTCTCATTTGGATCCCTTGAATTTCAAATAACAAAAATGAGATGTGGAAAAGCTTGGAAAATGATAAAATAGTCTCCGTAGGCAATTTAGATGTCTATCCGGTCCCACCACTTCTTGGCAAATAGATCAGGAAACAGTGGAAACAGTGACAGACTTTATTTTTCTGGGCTCCAAAATCACTGCAGATGGTGACTGCAGCCATGAAGTTAAAACATGCTTACTCCTTGGAAGGAAAGTTGTGACCAACCTAGACAGCATATTTAAAAGCAGAGACATTACTTTGCCAACAAAGGTCTATCTAGTCAAGGTTATGGTTTTTCCAGTGGTCATGTATGGATGTGAGAGTTGGACTATAAAGAAAGCTGAGCACCGAAGAATTGATGCTTTTGAACTGTGGTGTTGGAGAAGACTCTTGAGAGTCCTTGAACTGCAAGGAGATCCAACCAGTTCATTCTAAAGGAGATCAGTTGGGGATGTTCATTGGAAGGACTGATGTTGAGGCTGAAACTCCAATACTTTGACCACCTGGTGTGAAGAGCTGACTCATTTGAAAAGAGCCTGATGCTGGGAAAAATTGAGGGCAGGAGGAGAAAGGGACAACAGAGGATAAGATGATTGGAAGGCATCACCAACTCAATGGACATGGGTTTAGGGTGGACTCTGGAAGTTGGTGATGGATAGGGAGGCCTGGCATGCTGTGGTTCATGGGGTCACAAAGAGTCGGACATGACTGAGTGACTGAACTGAACTGAACTAAACTAGGAGAGAGTATAAGGCTGATATCATAAAAGGAATAAATATATTTAAATTTATATATTAAAGCCTATGTTAAATTTGATCATTCATTCTGCTAATATTAATATTCTGTACATTTTAATGACTAATTTTAAGTACTGAAACCATGTTTTCTGACAAAGTCATCTGTATTTGTCATCATGATCCAAAAAACATAAGTCAGAAATGCTGGGAACGCATATAAAAGAAGGTGCTTGTGGCACCAATAAGATCAATTGCCTCAGAATTTTCAGGAGTAGGACCTAGGGATCTATATGTTAACTAATTACCTACTTTATCAACTGAATCACATATGGATGACCCATGGGATTCTGAGGAGAGAGAGTAAGCTGAAAGCTTTTTATGGTGAAAGTTAACAATGAAATATTCTTTTTTCTGGGATTAATTAAGCAGATAATAATGGGTACCTGGCAGCAGCTGGTGGCAAGTGTGGATGGACTTTTCTTATATTTCAAGGAATGGGGGATCAGTTTAATCAGGGTACCCAAAATCTTGCCAATGAACAACATTTCTATTATTGTATAGCTAAAGAACTAGAAGTGTCCAAAGAGCTAACAGCTGACACTTGGAGTAGAATCAATAATCCTAACGCTCTGAGAACCTCAGACCATCCACCAAGGAATTACATAGGTATAGTGGTTAAGAATGTGGCCTCTGATATGGGGATAACTATGATGAAATCCCAACTCTACTGATTATTAGCTATGTGATCAGGAAAGTCAGCTTCATTTACCTCATCTGCAAAACTGGGATAATAATAGTCTGTGTTGCCTAGTACATGTAAATATAATATAAAATGACATATTCCTAACACAGTACCTTGCACAGAATGAAGATTTGATAAATATCAGTTTCCCAGGAAAATGGATCATATAAGTTATGCATTTTGATCTGTCTCATTTGGGAAATTTGCCAAGTAAGCAATTATAATTTCTAGGATGAAGGTTAACACATGCACACACTTGCTTGAACTGAGACAATATTTGGAAGTGCATGAAGGAGCCATCACACCTAAGTTCTAGCTGGGGTAACCCATAAAAAACAGAGATATTCCCAGTGAACATAAGATAGTGGCTCTCTCTCCCTTTATTGAAACTAAATCATACATCTGGATCATGACTGTCCAATTTTTTTCCTACCTAGAGTATACATATTATTCTATCTCTTGATTCACAATGAGGAGATGAGGCTGATAATTAACCACACACTTACTGAGATTCTTTCCCATGTTTCAGGACTGTTTTATATTATAAGAGGTTAGAGTGTGTATTTTTTCATAAGAATCCCTGTCAGACAGATATTATGATCCCCACTGGATAGGTGAGATACTTATAATTGCTCCAGATTGCAAGATCTCCTAGACCAGGAGCCATGCTAGAGCTTCTCTGACTGCCCTCTCAGAGTCAGCAGAAGCTGTGCACAGAGAAAGTACTTAATAAATGTCTGTGATCACTCTCAGCAACTGCTCCCATGGGACTCTAACTGTAACTTTCTTTTTCTTATACCAAGCAACTGCAGCAGCAGCTTCCTCAAGTGGTTGCTACCAGTCACTGTCCTGTGAAGTCCTGAATGTTTCTCTCCTCACACACCACCTTCAAAACACTATTAGGTTCCTCTGAATCTGAACAATTTCAGTGGACTTGCTTCCAGAAAGCGGCTAAAGCATAGACATGATGCAAATCCATTAGTAATGGATGTTATGCTGCAACTGGTCTTTGAATTTACAGGTACACGGCCCCCCTGTCTGTTAGATGTCCTCTCCTGTCCCCCAACGCAGACAAATGTCTATGAATCCAGTCTGGTTTAGGTGAACTCTCATGCCACAAAAGGCTGTTTTGATTCATGAGGTAGGAAATTCTCAGTTTCCAAACTCAGATGACAGCCTTAACCACAGATCCAAATCTTCCTCAAAATTCCCAATATTATTCACGAGGACCATTTGCTAATCAAATCCCAGAAGTTGCTTTCTTGCACATATAATTTAATTAAATATATGGACTCTAATAGTGGCTCTGAGATTATACCAGGACTGAGGTTGGCGGGATGGCATTGGGGAAAACCAAAACCATACATTTCTATTTCAGTATTCTCAAACTGTGATCCAAGGTTTATCACATTATAAATAAATGGGCTATTTTGACAAAATCTAAGTTGAAAACCACTTAACTAATTATTAGATGTAATTGGTGGTCACACAAGAAAAAGAGAAAATGCAGGGCTTTCAATTTCATAAATATCACCTTCCCCAAACAAGCACACAGAATGGTTCACAAAAATTATATACCTATTATATATATGTGTATATATATATAAAGTTGGTTAATTACCCACTGTTCAAAGTCCACAAAGCAGCCCTTCTACCTTACCTATGATATAGTTCATGGATCCTTAAGATGAACCTGTGGATGTGCCCAGTGATATCCATAAAACCCTCTTGTGTTTACCACAGGTAACAACCAGGTTTCTCTGTGTTGTGTCAAAGAATACATCTCAAATCACCTTTACCAAAAAATAAATGTATCAACTTCCTTACATGACAAATTAGTTTAAGGCAGGGCCGAATCCAGAGGCTGAAGTGATATTAAAGATTTCCTGTTATTTTCCATCTCTCTGTTTCCATATGATAGCACTCAAAATCTTCTATCTTGGACTTTTCCTGCTTTGACTACAGCAGAAGAGGGAGTTTCAGCTTCCTAAAATCTCCAGGCTGAACCAATTAAAGTAAAGCCGTCACTCCTGAATAAATACCTGTGACTAGTAAGGGTGAGTATCTCCTACTGCTTACACACCAATTCCCAAGAATTGTGAAAGGTGGAAGGATATCACCTACCCCCCACTCCAAACAAAGTCTACCTGCCCTTGCCAGAAGTGTGAATGGATATTATACAGGCAAAATAAAAGATTTCACCATTGTTCATAAGTGTGTTAATTTTTCCCCCCCTGAGAAGAGTGTGCATGGATTTTATCAGATTGTCAGTGTTGTCAAAAGCCTCTGAAGCTGCTAACAATTGATAGAAGCCCATATTTCCTTAATCTACAGTGAAGGCAATTGTGAAACAGAAAAGAATTATTTAAGCCAGGCTGAAGAGGGTACAGTTTGTAGCTCCTACATCTTCCTAACAAATCCTGAGGAATTTCATTTCCCTCATCTATATTTATGAAAAGTATAAAGAAAAACCTCAAAGATCCCATGATATCATTCTTTACACTTGTAATCACTTTTTAAATATAACTTCTTTTTTGACCAATAATTAAATGTTAGCCATACATATCATTTTAAAATTTCTAGTAGATTAAGAAAAATGAAAGGAAACTAAAATTAATTTTAATTATAAAGACATTTAAACAATTACATTCAAAATGTTATCATTTCAAATAAACGTGAGTATCAGTGAATCATTTTTAAAGCTTCATTGACACATAAAGTAACAAGGTGATGGTGGTTTAGTCGTTATGTTGTGTCCAACTCTTGCAACCCCACAGACTGTAGCCCGCCAGGCTCCTCTGTCCATTGGATTCTCTAGGCAAGAATACTGGAGTGGGTTGCCATCTCATTCTCCAGGGGAGCTTCCTGACCCAGGAATCAAACCTGGGTCTTCTGCATTGCGCAGATTCTTTACCGACTGAGCTACGAGGAGAGCCTAAAGTAACAAATGTGTACTCAAACATAGTGTACAATGAAGTCATTTTTAGTGTATTTGCAGTTTTACAAAAATCACCATAACCTAATATTAAAATATTTTCATCAACCTGAAAAGAAACCTTATACCCATTAACACTCCCCATCCTATCCCTCTAGTTTCAGACAATTCCTCATGTACCATCTGTATTTATGTGTTCACCCATCCTGTACATTTCATATAATGAATTGAGAGGCTGAATACTCACACACAAAAAAGTGGACAGATTACACACAAAAATAGAACTCTGACCCACAACCTGTTGTAATAAAGCCTTGAAGGCCATCTATGTTTTAAAGTAACCAGTCTAGGAAATTGGATAATAAACCCATGTAACAACAGGCCCCAAATGGCCAGGACTTGATTAATGACTTACAGCTTTCTAAGTTTTTCTCCCATTTCCAAATTAGGGCCACCTGGAAAAAACCAAATATGTAAACCTTAATCTATTACTTAGGATGCCTTGCTTCTAGCTGGCCCATCCTACACCTCCCCTGTGTCAACACCACGCTCGTCAAACAGGGCATACTTGAAGCTGACCTTCTTTCCTACTTCTCTCCCTGCCATTGAGTCTCTGTGAAAAGTGAAGGTTGGTGGCTGCCTCACCCAATATAGACAGCTCTGAATAAATCATCTCAGCTTGTTCCCATTAGGGTTGACTTCATTTATAGTCTACAGAGTCATACCAAATATGGCCTTTTGTGAAGCTTTTTCACTTAGCATAATATTTCAAGGTTTGTCCACATTGTAGACTATATCAGTACTTCATTCCTTATAATGGCCAAATGACACCCTATTGTATGCATATTCCACATTTTATTTCTCTGTTCATCAGTTCATGGACTTTTTTGCTAATGTAAATAATACTCCTATGAAAATTTCTGTACAAGTGTTTATGCAGAAATTTGTTTATATTTGTCTTGGATATATACTAAGGAGTGGTATTGATGAGTCATATGATAAGTTTATATTTAATATTTTAAAAAACTAACAGATTTCCAAAATATCTGTACCAATTTAAAATTCCCCTAGCAATATATGAGAATTTAAATAACTTTACATCATTGCCAGCACTTTTTATTGTCTGTCATTTTCTATTTTAGCCATCCTTGTATGTATAAAGTGGTTTGTGTTTTTTATTTGCATTCCAATAATGTGTTTACCTGGTGGCTCAAATGGTAAAGAATCTGCCTGCAATGCCTGAGACCTGAGTTTGATCCCTGGGTTAGGAAGATTCCCTGGAGAAGGGCATGGCAACCCACTCCAATATTTTTGCCTTGAGAATCCCCACGCAAAGAGGAGCCTGGTGGGCTACAGTATGTGGGATAGCAAAGAGTTGGACATGACTGAGCAAATAAGCACAGCACAATGACGAATAATATTGAACATCTTCTTACAAGTTTTTGGCTATTTGTATATAGCATGATGCTCTTGTTCAGTCACTCAGTTGTGCCCAACTCTTTTAGACTCCATGGACTGCAGCACGCCAGGCCTCCCTATCCATCACCAACTTCCAGAGCTTGCTCAAACTCATGTCCATTGAGTCAGTGGTGCCATCTAACCATCTCATCCTCTGTTGTCGCCTTCTCCTTCTGCCTTCAATCTTTCCCAGCAACAGGGTCTTTTCAAATGAGTCAGTTCTTCGCATCAGGTGGCCAAAGTATTGGAGCTTTGACTTCAGCATCAGTCCTTTCAATGGCTATTCAGGACTGATTTCCTTTAGGATTTACTGGTTTGATCTCCTTGCAGTCCAAGGGACTCTCAAGAGTCTTCTCCAACACCACAGTTCAAAAGCATCAATTCTTTGGTGCTCAGCCTTCTTTATGATCCAATTCTCACGTCTATACATGACTACTGGAAAAACCATAGCTTTGACTATAAAGACCTTTGTTGGAAAAGTAATGTCTCTGTTCTTTTAATATGCTGTCTAGGTTGATTATAGCTTTTCTTCCAAGGAGTAAGCATCTTTTAATTTCATGGCTGCAGTCACCATCTGCAGTGATTTTGCAAATGAAGAAAATAAAGTCTGTCACTGTTTTCATTGTTTCCGCATCCATTTTCCATGAAGTGATGGAACCAGATTCCATGATCTTTGTTTTTTGAATGTTGAGTTTTAAGCCAGCTTTTTCATTCTCCTCTTTCACCATCATCAACAAGCTCTTTAGTTGTTTGCTTTCTGCCATAAGGGTGGTGTCATATGCATACCTGAGGTTATTGACATTTCTCCCAGCAGTCTAGATTCTAGCTCGTGCCTCATCCAGCCCGTCATTTCACATGATGTACTCTGCATAGAAGTTAAATACGCAGGGTGACAATATACAGCCTTGATATACTCCTTTCCCAATTTGGAACCAGTCCATTATTCCATGTCTGATTTTAACTGCTGCTTCTTGATCTACATACATGTTTCTTGACCTGCATACATGTTTCTCAGGCAGGTAAGGTGGTCTGGCTTTCCCATCTCTTTAAGAATTTTCCACAGTTTGTTGTGATCCACAGAGTCAAAGGCTTTAGCATAGTCAATGAAGCAGAAGTAGATAATTTTCTGGAACTCTCTTGCTTTTTCTATGATTCAACGATGTTGGCAATTTGATTTCTGGTTCCTCTGACTGTTCTAACTCCAGATTGAACATCTGGAAATTCTCGGTTCATGTACTCTGAAGTATAGCTTGGAGAATTTTGAGCATTACTTTGCTAGCATGTGAAATGAGTGCAATTGTGCGGTAGTTTGAACATTCTTTGGCATTGCCTTCCTTTGGAATCGGACATGAAGGTATATCTATTCAATCCATTGTTTATTTTCCATTTTTATATTGAGTTCTGGGTCTTTTCATCATTGAGTTATAAAGTGTTCTTTGTATATTCTGGATTCAAGTACTTTATCATGCATATAATGTCTAAATATTTTCTCCCACACTATTGCTTGTCCTTTCACATTTTATCAATAAAATTGGAGAATAAGTAAATTCTACATATTATTCTATTCTGTTAATCTCTAGACATAGGCTCAAATTATAGTTTTCTGCACCATCAGAAAATAGAGCATTCCTGTGGAACTTTTCCTAAGCAGAAATGAATAAAGTGAAAAGTATACTCTACATTTCAGAAATTTACCACTTTGCTTTTACAAAAGATCTGCCTTAGTACAATAATGGCTTTTTTAGTAAAATTGAAAATTCTCCTTGGCTTTATTTCAGGTAGCCAAAACAAGTAGTAGAGTATGTATTCCTGAGAGTGAAGCAGCATTAAGCTATGAACTTTTGGAAAGCAGGAAAATCTGTATTGGGAGAAAAAAGTCACCTGTTGTATTGAAGGGAATGTCAGAAAATCTTTGTTCTAATCCATTCTTCTATTATCTGAAAGGGAGACTTTACATGATTAATTTCTCTGAAGCTTTATTTTCTCATTTGCAACATATGGGGACCAAAGGGGGTGATCCTCAAAATCCCATTCAGGTAAAATTATGTTGGTTTCATATATAGCAGACCAAAGTATGAATCTTGAAATATAGCCATTTCACATACCAAATCCTAATGTAAAATAATTGCTCTAGAGTTGTAGATCGTGCATATGAGCCCTGATACCTGACACCATACATCGTATACTTTCCTCATCTTCACTTCCTTTAGATTTTTTCCTGCATTCATTAGTTACTGAACTTTCTCTGTATGCACCAGCTCTATAGGAGTTTTTAAAAATGAATCCAATTTCTCTATTCCTATCTTCAATAACAGACTTTACTCTAGGGCCATAGTATTTGCCTTTTTAGAAGTTTCAAAGCCTAACCATTATAGCATTAACTAGATAAACTATTTCCTGATCTTGAATTCACAGCCTATTACATATTATGTAGATGACAGACTTATGTCCCTATAATAAGATCCTTTAATAATAGAACTTTGGACATAATAAAACAACTAAATATACAGTGAAGAAGAGCTCTCTCTGGTGAATTTCCTCTTCCAGTACAGATTGATTTGGCTGTGCTTACTTGCCTGAAAACTTTCCTAGCCCTCAACCATATATTAACACTACCTATGCTAAATTGGTTTCCATGATGTATTACACATGGATGTGAAAAAAAAAAAGTCATTCTTCAGACAATATACTTTATACCACAGGTACTGCAGCTCTTACCAGCATGTTCATTGGTTCAAGTCCATTAATAAAACAATGAGCAAATAAAAAGACCTCAGGCATAAACACAACAGGAGCAAAAATCTAGATGATGGTTTGCACTCATTTGTAATGTATTTTTCCAGCATGTTGTAAGATTTTTACCTTAAGGAAGAAGTTGATGATTTTGTAATATACTTTTCTTTCTAAATTTTTTCCTTTCTGCTTAAAAACTGCCAACTTTCACCGCAGGCTCTCACACAATTACTTGCCAACACACATCTCTAAATTGCAAAGCTACCTCAATAATGCTTGGTTAATTGTATGGGCACTTGGTGATAAGAAAAAGACGAATTATTAATTTTAAAAATACAGCATTTAAATGATATTATTCTTCTCAATAAAATCTCATTTCAAATGTAAATGGTACTTCTTTAATTTCAATTACCTAAAAATAAATCATTTCACACCAATAGTGTCCTAGTAATTCAGAACAATAATTAAGAGCTTTCTGGTCTTACATATCAGGATTCAAACTCCATCACTCTCACTCCCATTTTTAATCATGAGACTTTGTTTATGTTACTTAAATTCTTTAAGTCTGGATACCCTTACCTTTAAAATGGAGGAGTAAAGTACATACCTCATAGGGTTATGGTGAAGTTTTTCAAGATAGATCTTCAGGTGCTATACAGGACAGACAAAATAAAAACTTCATAAATTTGTGTATGGTACTTAGAAACAGGATAGGTATAAGCCATGGTTGTGTGAAGTATGCCATGGACATTCTTGCTATCCCCTTTACACCTGACTTTTTCTAGACTTTGGATTCTAGAAGTGACACAAGTAAAAGACAAAAAAATCTTGTTGTTTAAGATATATGGTCAGATGAGATTGGACACATTCAGGGTGGCCATCATCAAAATGTCTATGAATAATAAATGCTTGGGAGGGTGTAGAGAAAAGGGAACCCTCCTACACTGTTGGTGGAAATGTAAATTGGTGCAGCCACTGTGGAGGACTGTAGAAACGTTTCTTACAAAACCATTGAAGTTATTGTGTGCTGTGCTGTGCTTAGTCGCTCAGTCGTGTCCAACTCTTTGAAAGCCCATGGACAGTAGTCCACCAGGCTCCTCTGTCCATGGGGATTCTCCAAGCAGGAATACTAGAGTGGGTTGGCCTGCCCTCCTCCAGGAGATCCTCTCAACCAAGTTTTTGAACCCAGCTCAAAGATGCAGCAATCCCACTCCTGGCCATATATCCAGAGAAAATCATCATTTGAAAGGATACATGCACCCCAATGTTCATAGCAATGCTATTTACAGTAACCTAGACATGGAAGCAAGCTAAATGTCTATTGACAGATGAATGGATAAAGAGGAAGTGGTACATATATACAATGAGATGCTACTCAGTCATTAAAAAGAATGAAATACTGCTTTCTGCAGCAACATGAATGGACCTGAAAATTATCATACTAAGTGAAGTAAGTAAGAGAAAGACAAATATCAGATGATATCATTTACATGCAGAATCTAAAGAAAAGTGATACGAATGAACTTATTTACAAAATAAAAACAGGTACACAGACTTAAAAAGGCAAACTTGTGTTTACCAGGGGAGAAAGGTAGAGGTGAGGGGTAGATTGGAAGTTTGGAACTGAAATATAAACCTACTATATTTACAATAGATAACCAAGAAGAAACTACTATATAGCACAGGGAACTCTGCTCAATATTCTGCAATAACCTGAGTGGAAAGAGAATTTTACAAAAAAATATATATGCATATGTTTAACTGAATCACTTTGCTGTACACAACATTGTAAATCAACTTAGTGCAATATAAAATACAAATTAAAAATAAATGAAAGTGTGGAAAGATATGAAGTGATCAATTTGTTGTCCAAGCCCTTCCACTTGATCAGCCTCACACATAAACAGCCTTCTTGTGTTGCTGGGATCTCTCCACACACCTTCAGAATATTGCTGTTGCTTTCTAACCCAGTTTCCCATTTCAGCTACTTAATAACCTTCCCTGGTGTCCTCTCTTGTCTACTCACAGTCCAATCAAACACAGCCTTCATCCATCCACTTTTTTGAATCCTGGACGATATAATTTTTAAAATCCTTTATCTCACCAAAAATAAAAATGCCAGTTTTCACAATAAAAACTGGGAGTCATTGCATCACAAATATCAGTTTATTTTCCACCTAAGATTCAAGATGCATACCGTGCTTCTGAAACAGTCTTTGCATCATTTTAAGAACCAAAGTAGAGAAATGGTCATTATTGTCCAGAGAGAAAAACTTAATTTCTCTAAGAATCAGAGCTAGACTCTTTTTGGTATAATGTTAGTTGCAGCAGAAGAGGACTGAGGAATAAAAATAAAGCAAATCCTTTTCACAAGTCAAAGGGATCAAACAAATAACGTTTATAAAAAGATGTGCCTGATTTTCATTTTGCGATGGGGAAAATTAAAATGATGAGAAAGTAGAAAATTATTATAGGCATACTGTTAACTGTTCTCATAAAAACACATGCATTTTCCTAACTCTAGGATAGAACTCTGTCAGGATTTAAAACCCATTGTTTCTGGAAAAAATAGTTTAATTCTATCTGGAAAAGTTTGCATGTGTTCTTTAAAACCTGAAGTATATAAAACATTTGATAAATACTGTATATATAATAGTAATTTAATTAATTTCAAAGTCATACAAATGCCCTGAGATGTCAACTAATCCAATTTCCTGACTCCACACCCAACAGTCATCAAATTATTCCAATAATACTTCCCCTTTGAGTCTACCATAGTGTGCTAGAAAGTAATCAGGATCTTTGAAAGGCCATGCTAAATGATAACTAGGTAAGGTATAGGATGTGTTAATTAACTTGCTTGTGATCATGATTTTATACTTGCATATACATATATATAACATAATAATTAATGTTATGTTAATAACATTAACATAATATTTATATATATAACATAATAACATAATAGTTCAGTTCAATTCAGTTGCTCAGTCATGTCTGACTCTTTGCAATCCTATGAACTACAGCACGCCAGGCCTCCCTGTCCATCACCAATTCCCGCAGTTTACCCAAACTCATGTCCATTGAGTCAGTGATGCCATCAACTATCTCATTTTCTGTCATCCCTTTCTCCTCCCATCTTCAATTTTTCCCAGCATCAGGGTCTTTTCCAATGAGTCAGCTCTTCGCATCAGGTGGCCAAAGTATTGGAGTTTCAAACATTATATATATATATATATAGGCTTCCCTGGTGGATCAGATGGTAAAGAATCTGCCTGCAATGCAGGAGACCCAGATTTGATCCCTGGGTCAGGGAAGATCCTCTGGCTTAGCCATTCCAGTATTCTTGCCTAGAGAATTCTGTGGACAGAGGGGCCTGGTGGGCTACAATCCCCGGGTCACAAAAAGTCAGACATGACTGAGCAACTAGCACTTTCACTTTTTCATATATATATATATATATATATATATATATATATATCTCAAACCAGTCATTCTTAAAGGAAATCAATTCTGAATATTCATTGGAAAGGCTGTTACTGAAGGTGAAGTTCCATTACTTTGGCCACCTGATGCGAAGAGCTGACACATTGGAAAAGACCCTGATGCTGGGAAACATTGAAGTCAGGAGGAGAAGTGGGCGACAGAGGATGAGATGGTTTGATATCATCACCAACTCTATGGACATGAATTTGAGCAAACTCTGGGAGATAGATAGTGAAGGACAAGGAAGCCTAGAATGCTGCAGGCCATGGGGACACAAAGAATCAAACATTACTTAGAGACTGAACAACAATATATATACATACACATACAAATCATCACACTGCATACTTTAAATACACACCATTTTTCTTTGTTAACTATGCCCTGAATAAAGCCATGGAGGGAAGAAAGAAAGAAAGACAGACACACACACAAAAAAAAAACCAAAGTCAGGAAGGAGAGGAAGGGAAGGGGAGATGGAGGGAGGAAAGAAGGGAAGGAAGGAGGGAGGGATGGCAGAAGAAATGAAAAGGAAAGAAAAGAGACGAAAAGAAAGAGAAAGAAAAGAAAGAAAGGGAGGGAAGGCATGTTATGCTAACCCTTCACTTCAATCACCTGCTTCAAGAATTTAAGCAATTTTCGGTTTCTATTCTTCAGTGACTTGATTCTGACTTAAATCCTCCTCTGTCTGCTCAAATAAACATAACATGACATGATAAAGTCTACTTTCCAAGTACACAAGGGCACTTGCGTTAGAACTGGTCATCTAGAGGATGTGAATATTGGTTGACCAGCAAGCTGGACACAGGCAATTCAAAATTCCTTACCTCCTCTGTTGCCTTTGGAATGTACATTCTGCTCACCATTTCCACAATGGGAACCATTTTCAAGGACACAGCCTTGAGAGAGCAAAGTGTTGTTATGACCATCTGGATAGTACAGATGACTTAACCTAAGTAAGGCCTCTATTTGAACTATTGAGGCTCTGGCAGGCCAGGCAGAGAACTACTCATATTGTGGCTGCCCAAAACAAGCCTTGTACGTAAGTTCCCTTGCCTATTAAACCTGCCACCTGACTATCTGTGGTGGCCAGGCTCTTTCTTAGGTTCTCCTTGCCCTCCATGTAAGGAGGCCAGTTTCAGTTTCCACCCAATAAAATCCCAAGGTTTCAAACCAACAACCCAGCACCCTACATACAGATACGTTTCCCCCCAACACATACGAGTCCCCCTCTCTGAAAATATTCCTCATCAATTTTTATTCCTCTGCATAGGAAAGTATTGAAATTTGTATTATACCCAAAAGGTGTTAGAAATTTAAATCCCTAAATTTTCAAAACTTCCAATTTTAATGAAAGTTTTAGAACTGGGCTTCCCTCATAGCTCAGTTGGTAAAGAATCTGCCTGCAGTGCAGGAGACCCGGGTTCAATCCCTGGATCGGGAAGATCCCCTGGAGAAGGAAATGGCAACCCACTCCAGATTTCTTGCCTGTAAAATCCCATGGACAGAAAAGCCTGAAAGTTCTTAAGCTAGATTGATTTTAAATGAACTGCATCCTTTCTCAGTTTACTCTATTAGGATAAATGTAGTCTTTTTTTTTTTTTTTTTTTTTTTGTCTTTATTTATGAAATGCTTTTCCCTTTCTCAATGGCTGAATAGAGGTCAGAACTAAAGAAAGGGCTAATGCCAACTGTTACTTAAAGGGCTAAAAAACACATGCCCCATTTCCTTAGGAATACTATTCTAGTGAATAATGTAGAAAGAAATCAGTAGAGATGCCCAGGTGCTACATTAAAATGTCAACTCTGACCTTTGAAGATCAGAATAGTCAAAGACAGCTATGATTAATGGGCAAGGAGGCACATTCATAAATTACAACCCTTGGAATAAAAAGAAAGTCTGTGGTCACTGGACAGGATATAGAAAGCATTTAACTCCCAGGCTCTAACCTCCTATTAATTAATTATGCCCTTTTTAAAAAGCTGATTAAAATGTGACTGGGTCATTTATTCATGTTTTTGCCACATTCAGTTATTTTTGCTTATTCAATCTATTAATTTAATATATTTTTCTTCAATGCATTAGTGGCCATAGATCATCCATGTTTCAGAAACAGAAAGCTAGGCAAGGATCCAGACAACTCAGCATGCACCTCTTGTTTTTACCTAAAAACCTATCAACATCCCTTCCCATCCAATTCCCAAAACAAGTTCAAAGGGACAAGGCAGGTGGTTGTGGACATGCCAAGCATCTCGTCTCCTGTTACTGAGTCCAAGCTCGCTTTGCTTGCAGCACGACAGGCCAGGCCAATGAATCAGGAGACTTGATGTTGATGCAAGGAATAATGACTTTGTTCAGCAAGCTGGCAGATGGAGAAGATGGCTGGCTAGAGTCGGCAAAAAAAAATCTTATTGGGGTCTGGATGCCACTTTCTTTTATACTGAGGGAGAGGAGGTAAGGAAGTGAAATAAAAAGGCCTTTATCTTGTAAAATAAAAGCGGATGTGTTAATTTCTTTTCTGCAGCCATTCACAGATACACAGGGTCAGATTGTCTCCCTGTCAACTGAATAAAGCCACTTTAGCTTAACAGTCAGAGGGCAGAGTTCCCTAAGGCAGGCCCTTATGTATGATTATAATAACAAAAGCAAAGATTAAAGTAAAAATAAAAAAAACCAGATCCAACATGTAGTCAAAATTGGCTCTTCCCTGATACACTCCAACACAAACACACACACACACACACAGAGGAAGCCAGGGCTTTCACACACACACACATACACACACACACATACACACACACACATACACACACACACTGGAAGCCAGGGCTTTCACACACACACACACGGACACTGGAAACCAGGGCTTTCACACACACATACACACACTCTGGAAGCCAGGGCTTTCACACACACACACACACACACACACACACATACACACACACACACACACACACACATACACACTGGAAACCAGGGCTTTCTCACACACACACACACACACACACACACACACACACACACACTGGAAGCCAGGGCTTTCACACACACACACACACACACACACACACACACACACACTGGAAACCAGGGCTTTCACACACACACACACTGGAAACCAGGGCTTACACACACACACACTGGAAACCAGGGCTTTCACACACACACACACACACACACACACATACACACACACACTGGAAGCCAGGGCTTTCACACACACACACACACACACACTCACACACACACTGGAAGCCAGGGCTTTCACACACACACACACTGGAAACCAGGGCTTACACACACACACACTGGAAACCAGGGCTTTCACACACACACACACTGGAAACCAGGGCTTTCACACACACACACACACACACACACACACACACACACACACTGGAAGCCAGGGCTTTCACACACACACACACTGGAAGCCAGGGCTTTCACACACACACACATACACACACACACACAAACACACACTGGAAACCAGGGTTTTCACACACACACACACACACACACACACACTCTGGAAGCCAGGGCTTTCACACACACACACATACACACACACACACACAAACACACACTGGAAACCAGGGCTTTCACACACACACACACACTCTGGAAGCCAGGGCTTTCACACACACATACATACACACACACACACACACACACACACACACACACACACACTGGAAGCCCGGGCTTACACACACACACACACACACACTGGAAACCAGGGCTTTCACACACACACACACACACACACACACACACACACTCTGGAAACCAGGGCTTTCACACACACACACACACACACACACACACTCTGGAAACCAGGGCTTTCACACACACACACACACACACACACTGGAAGCCAGGGCTTTCACACAGACACACACACACACACACACTGGAAGCCAGGGCTTTCACACACACACACACACACACACACACACACACACACACTCTGGAAACCAGGGCTTTCACACACACACACACACACACACACTGGAAGCCAGGGCTTTCACACAGACACACACACACACACACTGGAAACCAGGGCTTTCACACACACACACACACACACACTCACACACACACTGGAAGCCATGGCTTTGGTACAAAGTAAAGGACAACCAATAAGTCCAAGGGTCAAAAGCAAACAAAAGAGCAACAGCAAACCTACATCAACCACCAGGCTAATCTCATTTTCTCCTTGTTCATGATGAAAACTCATAAGCTCATTTCTAAGAAAAGGTAATTAGGATAATGTCAATTTCAAAATCACTTTAAATGATGCTTTAAAAAATAAAGAAGACAGTTCTTCATTTGAATAGGCTTCAATGAGCTTTAATTATGCAATGTGAGCAACTGAAAAGAGCTAATTAGAAAGTATATGCTTGTTTAGGCACATTCCTATCACTGTGCTTTCATAGATGGTGTTTCTTTGAAAAGAATTTTTTAAATTCTGTATAAGAACTTTATGCACAAGGAATGAACAAAAATAGAGGTGTTAAACAGGAAAGAAGTGAAAGTAAATATATCAAAGTTTTGAAAAATACAAATATAATCCTAGTCTATCTCAACTGAGTCAGTTGATTGATGCTACTCTGAGCTCTGAAACTGCTGAAAGATGATCTCTTGCTTGACTCCAATTGGGAGATGCTTACAAGCTCTTCAATTTGCGTTTATCAAGAAGGAATTGATTTACTATAGAAGCCCTAAAAGTTGCAAAGGGCTTTACCAGATCATATTAACTTTTGGATGAATACATAGAGGAATTCAAGTTCTCCTCTACTTAATCATGTCTGAATTTAAAGCCAAAGCATGTTTTGAAAGGAAGACTATATTTCTATACTAATATTTTTATTTATAATGTTGTTGGTAATTATATTGCTATGTTTTATGAAATTCCTCACCCAACTGATGTGTCTGACTTTATTTTAACTCCAAAATACCCCAGATATTATGGAGAGGTGAGTGACACATTATGATATTTAAATTAGCTAACAAGTTACAAATAACAAAAATAATACTTCCTTATATCTCTTGAAGAAAGTGTGTCTGGCTCTGTACTTTGGGCTTTACATAGATTTACTGAAGCATTTCAATGTGTGTTAATTATATGGTTTAATTTTATCTCTAACAATACCTATGTTTTGACTAACCAGAGCTCTCAAGTCCCTATCCTCTCTTCAGATTAACTCTACTACAAACTGAAAAATTCTCCATGGAGAAAATACCAGGGAAATCTTAGCAATACCAGCCCTGTGGTTTCCTTCCTCAATCACAAACAAAAATCATCAATTTATGCCATTATTCATGTGAATCAGACATATCTGATATCTGATCAGAGTTCTTTCCATCCTAGGGAGGTGGAGTGAGGGGCATAGTGATGAATTTTTCTGGGTACTCAAGGGTGATCTCCTGGACCAGGAAGCTACAATTTATTCTGGGACCTGGCTCTCTATGATCATCTAGCCCCTCTTTGCAGGGTACCTCACATTTCCCAGATAATATTTCTTTAAGTGCCCCCTTTATGGCAGAAAGCAAAGAAGAACTAAAGAGCCTCTTGATGAAAGTGAAAGAGGAGAGTGAAAAAGTTGGCTTAAAGCTCAACGTTAAGAAAACAAAGATCATGGCATCTGGTCCCATCACTTCATGGCAAATAGATGGGGAAACAATGGAAACAGTAACAGACTTTCTTTTGGGGGGCTCCAAAATCACTGTAGATGGTGACTGCAGCCATGAAAATAAAAGATGCTTACTCCTTGGAAGAAAAGTTATGACCAACCTAGACAGCATGTTAAAAAGCAGAGACTTTACTTTGCCAACAAAGTTTTGTCTAGTCAAGGCTATTGGTTTTCCAATAGTCATCTATGGATATGAGAGTTGGACCATAAAGAAAGCTAAGCGTCGAAGAACTGATGCTTTTGAACTGTGTTTTGGAGAATATTCTTGGGAGTCCCTTGGACTGAAAGGAGATCCAATCAGTCCATCCTAAAGGAAATCAGTCCTGAATGTTCATTGGAAGGACTGATATTGAAGATGAAACTCCAATACTTCGGCCACCTGATACGAAGAGCTGACTCATTTGAAAAGACCCTAATGCTGGGATAGATTGAAGGCAGGGGGAGAAGGGGATGAGAGAGGATGAGATGGTTGGACGGCATCACCAACTCAATGGACATGAGTTTGAGTAAACTCCGGGAGTTGGTGATGGACAGGGAGGCCTGGTGTGCTGCAGTTCATGGGGTCACTAAGAGTCAGACATGACTGAATGATTGATCTGAACTGAACTGAACTGAAGCACCCTCTATGATGCTTGCCAATCCTGTTCATAATGGTTTAGTCCATGTGGTCAGAAGTCCTATAGCTCTGAGTAATTGGTCAATTTCCATCAGTGTGCCATTCTGTGGCTGGCAATTAAGGGGCAGCATTCAGTTCCATAAAAGAGGATGATGGTAAGGTCAGGATAGAGGGTCAGGGATCCAGGGACAAAATTTGCTTTCAACAGGAAAACAGGTATAAGGCAAAGAAAATCCAGGTACAGAAGGAGAAGCAAAGCCTGAATCAACATAGCAACAAGTTGGGTTTGAAAAGGTTGAGACTTTATGGGTACTTGGGGCGGGCGGGTGCACACGGAGAGGGGACGGGGGAGGGGGGGCAAACTACAAAACAGGTGCAGTTTATTCATGCCAGACCAAAAGCAGGCACGACCTGGAGTGCGGAGGCTGCTGATGAACTCCACCACCTGGTCAGGACTGACTTAGGAACTAGATATAACAGATCTTGAAAGTAGAAAGCATCTAACTTCAGCTGTTTCTCCTGACTAAATATTTTGAGGTAGTAGAATCACAACCTCAGAACCCCTACACTGAGAGCTTGTTCAATATCAGACATATGTATTCTGTGATTCAATTATCTCAGGAATTCTAAGCAGTGAACACGACAACTAATTCTATTTTAAAATAAGACCACAAAGGCAAAATAGGATTAATAAACGTGCCCATGGTCACATAGATAGGAAGTGGCAGAAGAAGGTTTCAAGTCAACAGCCTGACTCTAGAGCCTACACACTTAACCATGAGGTTATACTGTAGTTTTCTATTTTTCTGGATGACATGAGCAAAAACCAACCTACCGGCCCAAATGCAGAAATATCATGGAAATTACCCAATATTTCAAATCAAAATATCTTTGTCCCTGAGTTTTATAGTGTTGTTCAGTCACTAAGTCTTGTCTGACTCTGCAACCCCATAAACTGAAGCATGCCACATGTCCCTGTCCTTCACTGTCGCTCAGAGTTTTCCCAAACTCATGTCCATTGAGTCAGTGATGCCATCCAACCATCTCATCCTCTGTTGCCCCCTTCTGCCCTGCCCTCAATCTTTCCCAGCATCAGGGTCTTTTCAAATGAGTCAGCTCTTCACATCAGGTGACCAAGGTATTGGAGTTTCAGCTTCAACTTCAGTCACAATGGGTTTGATTTAGGTCATACCTGAATGGTCTACTGGTTTCCCTACTAATTTAAGTCAGAATTTGGCAACCAGGAGTTCATGATCTGAGTCACAGTCAGCTCCCTGTCTTGTTTTTGCTGACTGTATAGAGCATCTTCATCTTTGGCTGCAAAGAATATAATCAATCTGATTTCAGTACTGACTATCTGGTGATGTTCCTGTGTAGAACTGTCTCTTGTGTTGTTGGAAGATGGTGTTTGCTATGACCAGTGTGTTCTCCAGACAAAACTCGGTTAGCCTTTCCCTGATTCATTTTGTACTCCAAGGCCAAACTTTCCTGTTACTCCAGGTATCTCTTGACTTTCTACTTTTGCATTCCAATCCCCTATGATGAAAAGATCTTTTCTTTGTGTTAGTTCTAGGACTTGTAGATCTTCATAGAACCATTCAATTTCAGCTTTGGATTACTGTGATATTGAATGGTTTGCCTTGGAAATGAGCCAGGATTATTATCTCATTTTTGAGACTGCACCCAAGTACTGCATTTTGGACTCTTTCATTGACTGTGAAGGCTACTTCATTTCTTCTAAGGTCTTCTAAGAGTTTTACAGTAGCAGATACTATATTTTTGTTTGAGTATTGCAGCATTTCAGACATGTCCTCTGAAGATGTAGTGGCTTCTATGATGTTGGAATTTGGTGAAGATCTCAAAAAAAAAGCAAAGGCTCTTTCGAATCAACACACTTCTGAAAGTATTACTTTTTTCTATTCAACTCTCAGAAGTAGGAAAAAAAAAAAACTAGCAGATGGGGGTATTATGTATAGCAATGGAGAATGTCAGCTGTTCTTTTAGAACATTTTTTGAGATAATTATAGATCCACAAGCAATTGTAAGTAACAATGCAGAGAGACCTTGTGTGTCCTTTACCCAGTTTCTCCCAATGGTTTGACCATTTAAAAGCTCATACTTGGAAGCAAAAGTGTTATTGAATGGTCTGTATTATGCCCATTTTGAAATAAAATAGCAAACGTCAGTCGATAGGAATCACCATAGTGTTTTTAATGGTATGGCAATGGGCTGTAATTATGTTTCTGCCAGTGCATTAATACTAGATAGACATTTTTATTTAATCTAATTAAGGATTACTTTTTAATAATATTTCAAACAAATGAGAGTGTGATAAGTTATTAGTAAACACTAGCTAATAAATCTACCATATATTTTAGTCTAATTTATTCAATTATATATATGGTAGACAAATGATTCCTGCTTGAATAATTCAGCAACTGAGTGTGAAATGTAGTAGCGTACAATGACCAGCTACTAGACTTGTTTTGGATTTGGGCTTTTCATTGAAGGTTGAAAGAAGGATGGCAAAATACAATATTCTTTTTTGAGAGATTAAGATTAAAAAGAACAGTTTGTGGTAAATGCATGTTCAGTTCAGTTCAGTCGCTCAGTCATGTCCAACTCTTTGCAGCCCCACGAATCGCAGCACGCCAGGCCTCCTGTCCATCACCAACTCCTGGAGTTTACTCAAACTCATGTCCATCGAGTCAGTGATGCCATCCAGCCATCTCATCCTCTGTTGTCCCCTTCTCCTCCTGCCCCCAATCCCTCCCAGCATCAGGGTCTTTTCCAATGAGTCAACTCTTCACATGAGGTGGCCAAAGTACTGGAGTTTCAGCTTCACCATCAGTCTTTCCAATGAACACCCAGGACTGATCTCCTTTAGCATGGACTGGTTGGATCTCCTTGCAGTCCCAGCGACTCTCAAGAGTCTTCTCCAACACCACAGTTCAAAAGCATCAATTTTTCGGTGCTCAGCTTTCCTCACAGTCCAACTCTCACATTCATACATGACCACTGGAAAAACCATAGCCTTGATTAGACGGAACTTCAGTGGCAAAGTAATATCTCCGCTTTTTAATATGCTGTCTAGGTTGGTCATAACTTTCCTTCCAAGGAGTAAGCGTCTTTTAATTTCATGGCTGCTATCACCATCTGCAGTGATTTTGGAGCCCATAAATATAAAGTCTGACACTGTTTCCACTGTCTCCCCATCTATTTCCCATGAAGTGATAAGTCCATGTTAAAGGTGAGGAGATGTTAAGAGAATGTTAATCAATCAAAAAGGTACTTTAAAAATATAAATATACAAAATACTTGAATCAGAAATCTCAGAATTAAGTACTTTGTTTCCTGGCCAGTGGATAGCTGTGGCAAAGCCTCTGGAGATCTACAGGACACAGCCTGTCCCTGAGCCCCCAGCTCACCCATCAGCCCCTACGATTCAGGGCCTGGAGGTGAGAGGTTGCAGTGCACCTGTCACCTCAGGGATCAAGACCTCTAACCACCATGCTAAGGGTTTCCTGCTAAAGATCCCATGCTAACAGTGGTGTGCTAATGCTCATGGGCCTGCTCTGACTCAATTACACAAGTTATCCTCTGATCAGAGCTTTAGATTCTGGATCTATAAAGTGAGGTTAGTGATAATACTGAGTACCTCACAGAATACCTGAGAATTAAAGATGAGGATATTGAAGTGAAAATTGCAACAGTATCTGGCACAAAGGTGATAGCGATAATGTGATTATTAGGTATAAGGACTTCTCCTTGCTGTTAGGGGATGCTTTATATCAGGAACCTATGAGCAAAATATTTACATTCAATAAATGTGAGTGCTCATAAGTTGAGAGCAAGGAAAATTTACTTTTTGACTTGGATATTCAGAGGAAGCCTCATGAAGCAAAGACTGGTGAGGGTGTTGCAAAATGAAGTGGAGGAGATGGATATAGGGATGCTCACCCTTTGAAGAAGATAGGCATTGACTTCCCCAACTATATTGAGAGAGTTAATTCCTAGGTAGGGTGATAGAAGTCCAGGCTTCCGGAGGAGGAGAAAGGGGTCTGGGGCTCTCAAGGAGAAAAGGATAGATGTTCTTTTCCACATTGCTTTGTTTAAGTCAATATAGCACAATAAATTGTGGAAAATTCTGAAAGAGATGGGAATACCAGACCACCTGACCTGCCTCTTGAGAAACCTGTATGCAGGTCAGGAAGCAACAGTTAGAAATGGACATGGAACAACAGACTGGTTCCAAATAGGAAAAGGAGTACATCAAGGCTGTATATTGTCACCACGCTTATTTAACTTATATACAGAGTACATCATGAGAAATGCTGGGCTGGATGAAGCACAAACTGGAATCAAGATTGCCAGGAGAAATATCAATAACCTCAAATATGCAGATGACACCACCCTTATGGCAGAAAGTAAAGAAGAACTAAAGAGCCTCTTGATGAAAGTGAAAGAAGAGAGTGAAAAAGTTAGCTTAAAGCTCAACATTCAGAAAATGAAGATCATGGCATCCAGTCCTGTCACTTCATGGCAAAAAGATGGAGAAACAGTGGAAACCATGGCTGACTTTATTTTGGGGGCTCCAAAATCACTGCAGGTGGTGACTGCAGCCATGAAATAAAACGACGCTTACTCCGTGGAAGGAAAGTTATAACCAACCTAGACAGCATATGAAAAGCAGAGACAGAGGCTGTCCTAAGATGGCAGAAGAATGGGATGGGGAGACCACTTTCTCTCCCACAAATTCATCAAAAGAACATTTGAACGCTGAGCAAATTGCACAGAACAACTTCTGAATGCTGGCAGAGGACACCAGGTACCCAGAAAGACAACCCATTGCCTTTGAAAGGAGGTAGGACAAAATATAAAAGATAAAAAGAGAGACAAAAGAGGTAGGGACAGAGATCCGTCCCAGGAGTGAAGTCTTAAAAAAAAGAAAAAGAGAGACGTTTCCAAACACCAGGAAACACCCTCTCCAGTGGGTCTGTGTTAAGCCTTGGAATCTCAGAGGGCAAAATAACCAGCAGGAAAAATAAATAAATAATTAAAACCCACCGATTACTTGCCTAACAGCAACTCCCAGCGGAGCAGCAGCCCAGGTGCTCACATCACCCACTAGCAAGCGGGGGAGGGGCACTGCTGCATTGCTTAGGGTAAGGACTGGGCCTGAATGCCCTGAGGGCAATCTGAGTGAACTAGCTTGAGATAGCAACCTAGACTGTGGGATAGCTATCTGCGAAAAATCCTAACCTAAGACACTGCCAGGCACGCTCACAGAATAAAGGACTGAGCAGAGCTAGCTGGCTGCAGACCGGCCCATCCCCCGCCGGACACAGGCAGCCAAGGGCAGCCAGAGCCGGAAGGGGCCAATCACTGCCCCAGAGAGGCATCAGATACCAAACTGCAAGCAGACTTCGCTGCTAACCAAGACTTCTTGGGATTCTGGGCAGTTGTTATCTGCCCAGAGGGTCGCAGCCAGAGATCAGCTCCCCAGAAGAAACACACATTCCCATTGTACACTCAGAAAACCTAGCGGCTGGGACGGGGGAGGGGATAAGCCACAACCTTCAACTGAGGGTGACTCTGTGCGCCAAGCACCTAGTCACCTGAGCTGCTTGGACCTGGCCCGAGCCAAAACGCAGGCCCAACCAAGTCAGTGCCTTTGTGAAGTTCTGGAGAACCTGAACCTGAGCGGCTTAGACCTGGGAAGTACATGCAAACCAGGGCCCACATCAGATAGTTCCCAGCAGAGCAACCTAGTCTGAGCAGTGTAGAACTGGGAAAGCACACACGCCGTGAGTGGGGGCAAACCCAGAGCGGCTGAATCACTGTGAGCACACGCCAGTGATATTTGTTTGCAGTGTTTCCCCCTCCCCAAAGTCCGACTGAACAAGTAAGCCTAAAAAACGTGACCACCACCACGCCCCTTCTGTCAGGGCAGAATTAGACACTGAAGAGACCAGCAAACAGAAGAAGCTAAAAGAGACAGAGGGAACTTCTTTGGAAGTGACAGGTGCGATAGATTAAAACCCTGTAGTTAGCACCAACTACATAGGAAGTGCCTATAGACCCTGAGAAGCAGAACCCAGACCAAGGAACTATCTGAAAATGAACTGAACTGACTCCACACTGTCCATAACAGCTCCAGAGAAAGTCTTAGATATATTTTTTCTATTATCATTTTTTAAATTAAAAAAATTTTTTTATTTAATTTAATTTTTTTTAATTTTAAGTCCCCATTACTCCTTTAATTTTCATTTTTATAACCTACTATTACCTTGTCTCCCCCCAAAAGACTCTATTTTTAAAGCAAACTTCATATATATATATATTTTATAATTTTTGTGACTTTGTTTTTTGTTGTTGTTGTTTGGTTGGTTGGTTGGTTTTCTTTGTTGCTGTTGTTTTTAATATTGTATTTTTCAGAATCTAACCTCTACTCTAGATTTTTAATCATTGCTTTTTGGTATTTGTTATCAATTTTGTACCTTTAAGAACCCAATTTCAGTACCCATTTTTACTTGGGAATGAGATCACTGGGAGTGAGATCTCCCCCTTTTGACTCCCCTTTTTCTCCACCAGGTCGCCTCTATCTCCCCCTTGCCCCTTTTCTTCTCTACCCAACTCAATGAATCTATGTGTGTGTTCTGGGCTGCAGAGAACACTTAGGGAACTGATTACTGGCTGGATCTGTCTCACTCCTTTTGATTCCCCCTTTTATCCTCCTGGCCACCTCTGTCTCCTTCCTCCCTCTTCTCTTCTCTGTGTAATTCTGTGAACATATCTGAGGGATCCAGACTGTGGAGAGCACACAGGAAAGTGATTACGGGCTAGCTTGCTCTCGCCCCTTTTGATTCCCCCTCTTCTCCTCCTGGTCACCTCTATATCCTTCCTCCCTCTTCTCTTCTCCATGTAACTCTGTGTACCTCTCCAGGTGTCCCTCACTGTGGAGAAACTTTCATTATTAACCTAGATGTTTTATCATTGGTGCTGTATAGATGAAGAAGTCTTGAGGCTACTGTAAGAATAAGACTGAAAACCGGAGGCAGGAGGCTTAAGTCCAAATCTTGAGAACATGAAAGAACTCCTGAATTCAGGGAACATTAATTGATAGAAGCTCATCAAATGCCTCCATACCTACACTGAAACCAAGCACCACCCAAGGGCCAGCAAACTCCAGAGCAAGACATACCATGCAAATTCTCCAGCAACACAGGAACATAACCCTGAGCCTCAATATACGGGCTGACCAAAGTCACACCAAACCCATTGACATCTCAAAACTCATCACTGGACACTTCATTGCACTCCAGAGAGAAGAAATCCAGCTCCACCCACCAGAACATCGACACAAGCTTCCCTAACCAGGAAACCTTGACAAGCTACCCGTCCAACCCCACCCACAGCGAGGAACCTCCACAATAAAGAGGAACCACCAACTGCCAGAACACAGCAATATAAACAAGATGAAAAGGCAGAGAAATACCCAGCAGGTAAAGGAACAGGATAAATGCCCACCAAACCAAACAAAAGAGGAAGAGATAGGGATTCTACCTGATAAAGAATTATGAATAATGATAGTGAAAACAATCCAAAATCTTGAAAACAAATTGGAGTTACAGATAAATAGCCTGGAGATAAGGATCAAGAAGATGCAAGAAAGGTTTAACAAGGACCTAGAAGAAATGAAAAAGAGTCGATATATAATGAATAATGCAATACATGAGATCAAAATCACTCTGGAGGGAACCAAGAGTAAAATAACAGAAGCAGAAGATAGGATAAGTGAGGTAGAAGATAGAATGGTAGAAATAAATGAAACAAAGAGGAAAAAAGAATTAAAAGAAATGAGGACAACCTTAGAGACCTCTTGGACAATGTTAAATGCCCCAACATTAGAATCATAGGGGTCCCGAAAGAGGAAGATAAAAAGAAAGATTATGAGAAAATACTTGAGGAGATAATAGTTGAAAAGTTCCCTAAAATGGGGAAGCTAATAATCACCCAAGTCCAAGAAACCCAGAGAGTCCCAAACAGGATAAACCCAAGGTGAAACACCACAAGACATCAAAGATCAAACAAAAAGCACAAATATTAAAAGCAGCAAGGGAAAACCAACAAATAACACACAAGGGGATTCCCATAAGGATAGCAGCTGATCTTTCAATAGAAACTCTTCAGGCCAGAAGGGAATGGCAGGACATACTTAAAGTGATGAAAGAGAAAAACCTACAGCCCAGATTTACTGTACCCAGCAAAGATCTCATTCAAATATGAAGGAGAAATCAAAACTTTACAGACAAGCAAAAGCTGAGAGAATTCAGTGCCACCAAACCAGCTCTCCAACAAATGCTAAAGGATCTTTTCTGGACAGGAAACACAGAAAGGGTGTATAAACATGAACCTAAAACAACAAAGTAAATGGATACGGGGTCATACTTAAGAATAATGACCTTAAATGTAAATGGGTTGAATGCCCCAACCAAAAGACAAACACTAGCTGAATGGATACAAAAGCAAGACCCCTATACATTTTGTCTACAAGAGACCCAACTCGAAACAAGGGACACATATAGGTTGAAAGTGAAGGACTGGAAAAAGATATTCCACATAAATAGAGACCAAAAGAAAGCAGAAGTAACAATACTCATATCAGATAAAATAGAATTTAAAACAAAGCCTGTGAAAAGAGACAAAGATGGACACTACATAATGATCAAAGGATCAATCCAATAAGAAGATATAATAATCATAAATATATACACACCCAACATAGGAGCACTACAATATGTAAGACAAATGCTAACAAGTATGAAAGGGGAAATTAACAGTAACACAATAATAGTGGGAGACTTTAATACCCCACTCACACCTATGGATAGGTCAACTAAACAGAAAATTGACAAGGAAACACAAGCTTTAAATGATACAATGGACCAGTTAGACCTAATGATATCTATAGCCATTTCACCCCAAAACAATCAATTTCACCTTTTTCTCAAGTCCACATGGAACCTTCTCCAGGATAGATCACATCCTGGGCCATAAATCTAGCCTTGGTATATTCAAAAAAATTAAAATCATTCCAAGCATCTTTTCTGACCACAATGCAGTAAGATTAGATGTCAATTACAAGAGGAAAACTATTAAAAATTCCAACATATGGAGGCTGAACAACACGCTACTGAATAACCAACAAATCACAGAAGAAAAAAAAAAGAAAGAAACAAAAATATGCATAGAAACAAATGAAAACACAACCACCCAAAACCTATGGGACACTGTAAAAGCAGTGCTAAGGGGAAGTTTCATAGCAATACAGGCTTACCTCAAGAAACAAGAAAAAAGCCAAATAAATAATTAACTCTACACCTAAAGCAACTTGAAAAGGAAGAAATTATGAACCCCAGGGTTAGTAGAAAGAAAGAAATCTTTAAAATTAGGGCAGAAATAAATGCAAAAGAAACAAAAGAGACCATAGCAAAAATCAAGAAAACCAAAAGCTGTTTTTTTGAGAAGATAAATAAATTGACAAACCATTAGCCAGACTCATCAAATAACAAAGGGAGAAAAATCAAATCAACAAAACTAGAAATGAAAATGGAGAGATCACAAGAGACAATACAAAAATACAAAGGATAATAAGAGACTATTATCAGCAATTATATGCAAATAAAATGGACAACTTGGAAGAAATGGACAAATTCTTGGAAAAGTACAACTTTCCAAAATTGAACCAGGAAGAAATAGAAAATCTTAACAGACCCATCACAAGCATGAAAATTGAAACTGTAATCAGAAATCTTCTAACAAACAAAAGCCCAGGACCAGATGCCTTCACAGCTGAATTCTACCAAACACTTAGAGAAGAACTAACACCTATCCTACTCAAACTCTTCCAGAAAATTGCAGAGGAAGGTAAACTTCCAAACTCATTCTATGAGGCCACCATCACCTTAATTCCAAAACCTGACAAAGATGCCACCAAAAAAGAAAACTACAGACTAATATCACTGATGAACATAGAGGCAAAAATCCTTAACAAAATTCTAGCAATTAGAATCCAGCAACATACTAAAAAGATCATACATCATGAACAAGTGGGCTTTATCCCAGGGATGCAAGGATTCTTCAATATCTGCAAATCAATCAATGTAATACACCAAATTAACAAATTGAAAAATAAAAACCATATGATTATCTCAATAGATGCAGAGAAATCCTTTGACAAAATTCAACATCCATTTATAATTAAAAAAAAAAAAAACCCCTCCAGAAAGCAGGAATAGAAGGAACATACCTCAACATAATAAAAGCTATATATAACAAACCCTCAGCAAACATTATCCTCAGTGGTGATAAATTGAAAGCATTTCCCCTAAATTCAGGAACAAGACAAGTGTGCCCACTCTCACCACTACTATTCAACATAGTGTTGGAAGTTTTGGTCACAACAATCAGAGCAGAAAATGAAATAAAAGGAATCCAGATTGGAAAAGAAGAAGTAAAACTCTCACTGCTTGCAGATGACATGATCCTCTACATAGAAAACCCTTAAGACTCCACCAGAAAATTTCTAGAGCTAATCAATGAATATAGTAAAGTTGCGGGATATAAAATTAACACACAGAAATCCCTTGCATTCCTATACACTAACAAAGAGAAAACAGAAAGAAAAATTAAGGAAACAATTCCATTCACCATTGCAACGAAAAAAATAAAATACTTAGGAATATATCTACCTAAAGAAACAAAAGACCTATATATAGAAAACTATAAAACACTGATGAAAGAAATCAAAGAGGACACAAATAGATGGAGAAATATGCCATGTTCATGGATTGGAAGCATCAGTATAGTGAAAATGAGTATACTACCCAAAGCGATCTATACATTCAATTCAATCCCCATCAAACTACCAACGGTATTTTTCAGAGAACTAAAACAAATAATTTCACAATTTGTATGGAAATACAAAAAACCTCGAATAGCCAAAGTAATCTTGAGAAAGAAGAGTGGAACTGGAGGAATCAACATGCCTGACTTCAGTCTCTACTGCAAAGCCACAGTCATCAAGACAGTATGGTATTGGCACAAAAGAAATATAGATCAATGGAACAAAATAGAAACCCCAGAGGTAAATCCATGCACCTATGGACACCTTATCTTCAACAAAGGAGGCAAGAATATAAAATGAAGAAAAGACAATCTCTTTAACAAGTGGTGCTGGGAAAACTGGTCAACTACTTGTAAAAGAATGAAACCAGAACACTTTTTAACACCATACACAAAAATAAACTCAAAATGGATTAAAGATCTAAATGTAAGACCAGAAACTATTAAACTCCTAGAGGAAAACATAGGCAAAACACTCTCCAACATAAACCACAGGAGGATCCTCCATGACCCACCTCCCAGAATATTGGAAATAAAAGCAAAAATAAATAAATGGGACCTAATTAAAATTAAAAGCTTCTGTACAACAAAGGAAACTATAAGCAAGGTGAAAAGACAGCCTTCAGAATGGGAGAAGATAATAGCAAACGAAGCAACAGACAAAGAATTAATCTCCAAAATATACAAGCAACTCCTGCAGCTCAATTCCAGAAAAATAAAAGACCCAATCAAAAGTGGGCCAAAGAACTAAACAGACATTTCTTCAAAGAAGACATACAGAAGGCTAACAAAGATGTGAAAAGATGCTCAACATCACTCATTATCAGAGAAATGCAAATCAAAACCACAATGAGGTACCACTTCACACCAGTCAGAATAGCTGCTATCCAAAAGTCTACAAGCAATAAATGCTGGAGAGGGTGTGGAGAAAAGGGAACCCTCTTACACTCTTGGTGGGAATGCAAACTAGTATAGCCACTATGGAGAACAGTGTGGAAATTCCTTTAAAAACTGGAAATAGAACTTCCATATGACCCAGCAATCCCACTTCTGGGCATACACACTGAGGAAACCAGAAATGAAAGAAACACATATACCCCAATGTTCATCGCAGCACTATTTATAATAGCCAGGACATGGAAGCAACTTAGATGTCCATCAGCAGATGAATGGATAAGAAAGCTGTGGTACATATGCACAATGGAATATTACTCAACCATTAAAAAGAATACATCTGAATCAGTTCTAATGAGGCAGATGAAACTGGAGCCTATTATACAGAGTGAAGTAAGCCAGAAGGAAAAACACCAATTCAGTACACTAATGCATATACATGGAATTTAGAAAGACGGTAATGATAACCCTGTATGCGAGACAGCAAAAGAGACACGGATGTATTGAACAGTCTTTTGGACTCTGTGAGAGAGGGCAAGGGCAGGATGATATGAGAGAATGGCATTGAAACATGTAAATTATCATATGTGAAATGAATCGCCAGTCCAGGTTTGATGCATGAGACAGGGTGCTCAGGGCTGGTGTACTGGGAATATCCAGCGAGATGGGATGGGGAGGGAGTGGGAGGGGGTTCAGGATGGGGAACACATGTATATCCATGGAAGATTCAAGTCAATCTATGGCAAAACTAATACAATATTGTAAAGTAAAATAATAAATAAATAGATTTTTTTTAAAGGGAAAGAAAAAAATATACATATATATATATTTGTGTATACAGAGTACAAATAGAGCAAAATATAAACAACTGTTAAATCCAGATATAGGGTATAAAGGTATAAATTTATCTGTTTTATCAGAATTTATGTGTGCTAATTTTTCATAACAAAAAGTTGGAAGAACTTTCCCCTGCCTAAAAATATAAAAATAAAAGGCAGAGACATTACTTTGCCAACAAAGTTCTGTCTAGTCAAGGCTATTGTTTTTCCAGTAGTCATGTATGGATGAGAGAGTTGGACTATAAAGAAAGTTGAGTGCCAAAGAATTGATGCTTTTGAACTGTGGTGTTGGAGAAGGCTCTTGAGAGTCCCTCGGACTGCAAGGAGATCCAACCAGTCCATCCTAAAGGAAACCAGTCCTGAATGTTCATTGGAAGGACTGATGTTGAAACTGAACTCCAATACTTTGGCCACCTGATGTGAAGAACTGACTCATTTGAAAAGACCCTAATTCTGGGAAAGATTGAGAGCAGGAAGAGAAGGGGATGACAGGATGAGATGATTGTATGGCATCACCGACTCAATGGACATGAGTTTGGGTAAAACCCGGGAGTTGGTGATGGACAGGGAGGCCTGGTGTGCTGCAGTCCATGGGGTCACAGAGAGTTGGACACGACTAAGCGATTGAACTGAACTGAACTGAAGTGAGTCACGGCCGCTGCTCCTGACTTTGGATGTGGGGTATATCCTCTTGGCTGCTCCTGCACTGTGCAGCCTTGTTAAAAATTGCTGGTGGGTGTGTTTCAAGGTACCAAACGCCCTCTTTCTGTTCCTCCAAAAGTAATGTCTTCTCGGAGTGGAAGTCTGGGCCAATGCGGAGAAGGGAAAATGAAGGTGTCCTGAAGACAAAGAAACCTGGGCAGCTGCTAGGGCAACCTCTCCCCTATTCTCCACAGCAGCCTCAGAGTTCTCAGCCAAGATGGTTGCTGGGGTGTGATCAAGGCCCCATCCTACAGCAGGGGAACCCTGACAATCTGACCTCAGAGAAACCCTCCAACCTTCTACTTCTACCAGTCCATCCTGAAGGAGATCAGTCCTGGGTCTTCAGTAGAAGGACTGATGTTGCTGAAACTCCAATACTTTGGCCACCTGATGTGAAGAGCTGACTCGTTAGAAAAGACCCTGATGCTGGGAAAGATTGAGGGCAGGAGGAGAAGGGGACAACAGAGGATGAGATGGCTGGATGGCATCACCGGCTCAATGGAAATGAGTTTGGGTAAACTCCAGGAGCTGGCAATGGACAGGAAGGCCTGGCATGCTGTGGTTCATGGGGTCACAGAGTCAAACAGGACTGAGTGACTGAACTGAACTGAACTGAACTGGAGTCAGTAGAACAATGTATCTTGCTTGAGGACATGTTTCTCCTTAACAAGAACCTTCTGACTAATCCTGTCATCTTAAAATGCATACTATGGGAGTGGGTCTGGTAAGATCTTTCTATTTTTCATTCTAAGATGTATGTTGTGGGAGCGGGCCTGAAAAAAGTATATAAGTCCTTGATAAGACTAGCTAGGGGGGCATTCTCCGTCCCCCTTCTGATGTCTATGTCAGAAGCTTTCTCTGTCCCTTTTCTTACTTTAATAAAACTCTGCTACTGAAAAGCTCTTGAGTGATCAAGCCTGGTCCCTGGTCCTAAAGCTAAATCTTCTTCTTTTGAGATCATAAATCTAACATCGTTCACCATAAGCTATTAATATGAAGAAGTTTGGGTTCACAAATTTGTTTCTTCTTTTTCTGTTAATGAAAAAAAACAAAGAAAACTTTTCTTTGTGTCATGTGTGGCCATATAGGTGACATCCAATTCCACCCCAACTCCCTCATCCACATACCTAGGACACTCTTAAGAGTCTACTCAACATCACTTTCATTGTAAAGACCTTTCTCTCAGGCAGAATTAGTTCCCACCCCCTCAAAGACCCATAGCACTCTCTGTGAATTTTTATTGTATATATCACATAACACTGTAATTATGTTTAATAAACCTGGAACTTGGTCCTTTAATATTCCATAATGAGTATAGCAGTGAAGATGCTTTTTATAATAATCAAATAATCTTGAAAACTCCAGGTATGCAAGAATTAAATCCATTTTGTCATTAATAGTTTCACAGCACCTATTACAGCTCCTGCACAAAATAGGGGTGTAATAATTATAGAATGAATGAGTGAATATACATAATGAACTGGATTGACTCTAAAGACAGATATAGAAGAGGCATATAAAAGGAATCATACAGATCTTTCTTCTCTAAAACACAAGATAGGTCCTTAGAAGCTGCTCAAGTTGCTTCAGCTTTTATTTTACCTGTTTTTTTTTTTTTTTTTTTTAAAGGCCAAAAGGCTTATAATAAAGGATGATGAAGAATACCAAGAGAAAATGTAATTCTGGAACTTAGTCATTTAATATCTCATAATGAATGTAACAGTAAAAATGCTTTTTGCACTAGTCTTTAAAGCTTTGCCGGGTTGGAAAAAAATGTCAGAAATTCATTTCCCTAGATGGAAGCCACCAATTTTCTAATAATAAAAAAGCAGATGCAGAATTAGCCCCATAATATCTGCTATTAAATAGTGTCAGCCTAATATAACTAAGATACCTACAGACATAGGAGGCAGCACCTCACCCAACGCATTTCATAGATTCATTGATCTGGCTCATGCTACTCACATTAGATCAGAGGTTGAGGTGACCCCTGCCTAGTGTCTGAGAGAAAATGAATTAATTTGGTGAAAATTACATATAACCTTCCCACTGAAATGTCATTTCTCACGTTCAAATTTAGCATGATTTACATGATGCAAAACATATTTATAAGAGCCAACCAGCACTTTCATGTCTTTGATTTGGGGTAATTATTTTTATGCTGAAAGACTGTCCTCCTATTACTTTTGCCCACAAGTGTGTCAAATTATTCTTTTCTGTTCTCTTTCTGTTTAAAAGAAATAAATTTCTCAAGAAATTATTTTCAGAGGCAAATTGCCCAAAAACTGACCAGAAAAGGGAGTGATCTGTTACTGCAGCCTAGGGAGGAGTCTCTAATTTGACTGAGCCTGGCTCAGGGACTGAGGCAGAGTCACATGGATGTCTGAGTTCTACTTAAATCACCTTCCAGTGTGCTGGCCAGGAGCTTTCACCAAGACTATTGCCACAGCTCCCCACTCATCTTCCTACCTCTCCTTTTGGCTCTTTTTAATTGACTCTCTATAGCCAGAGTGAGGTTACTTAGCATAAATTAGATCTTGACATTTCTCTGCTTAAATTGTTTCAGTGGCTTCTCCTGATTTAAAATCAAAGCCATGTCCTTAGGGGTTTCCCATGTGGCACTAGTGGTAAAGAACCTGCTGGCCAATACAGGAGAGACATAAGAATTCTGGGTTCAATCCCTGAGTCAGGAAGATCCCCTAGAGGAGGGCATGGCAATCCACTCCAGTATTTTAGCCTGAAGAATCCCATGGACACAGGAGGCTGGTGGGGTATGGTCCATAGGGTCGCAAAGAGTCAGACACAACTGAAGTGACAGCACATACCATGTCCTTAGCAATACTTATGATCTGATTTGAACTCTTAGACTGGGACAACCTTGTGAAAGTTCTGAGGGAACAACTGAAAGAAAGTGAAGCTGACATTTATCTACATGATTATGACCTAAGAGATTTTTTTCCTTTAAAGTGACTGTCGGCTCTCCCAGCACATCTCTCCCATCCCTCTTGAATCACTCCCCTCTCTGCCCATATGCTTCTGCCCCATATTTTAGATAAGCCTATTTCTTGTGACAATTTGTCTTTGGCACTGGACTAAGAACAAAGACTATGGAACTGAAGTGGAACTTCCATCTGAGACTTTTGGGAAAAGTATAATTTTCACTCTAATAATCTTTGCATTTGATCCTTTTGTAGCTCTTAATTTAGTAGCAGAAATGGACAGCCTATGCCAACATTCAAAATCAGCCTGGCCCATTAGAGGCATATAATAGGAAGCAGAAGAAAGCTCTTTATGTGCCTAAGTAATTCACTTAGTGTACAGGGAACCGTTCATTTGCTGCAATCACCACAAGTTTTCTTGCTCTCAGTTCCTTATCTGTAAGTGCCTATTTCCACTGCTGAGGGGCAAATATGTTTTAGTGTGTATGGTGAGAAGGTAAAACTGGCACTGTTTTACTGCCCATCTGATTCCCATGGTAACCAACAGAGTGAAAATCTTAGAAACTCTCCATAGTTACTGTACTCACATTAGGAACTAGGAGATAAGAGAATCTATGAGAATCCTTTGTGTTCCACAGGAAATTCAGGAAAGGGAGGACGTTGCTCAAAAACAGTAGTGGATACAATGAAACTGAAGGAGCTGGAGCTGCTACTCATCGTCCAAACACAAGAAAGAAGATGTAAGGAGCAAAGATGAAGCCCAACGACCAGGAACACTGCTCTCCAAGATCCTCACAGATCCCTATGGAAGCTTCTACCTTTTCTTAGTTGCTTACTCACCAAATAGCAAAGATATGGACAAAGTTAGTGATTTATTCAGCTACAGAACACCAGGTACTCTAGCTCTGTTGTGTAGAATTATTTGTGATTACTTAAAAATATATAATATTGTAATTAGTTATTAATTGATATATGAGAACTTGAATTATTCTCCTTCTGACTCCTGTGAAAAGTCATCTTTCAGTCAGCTAACATTTTCAAAGCTAGCAAAATAAAGACACTTTATCAGATTCATCAGATATGTTGGATGGTGTCAATATTGCCAGATCTCACTGACACACTATCTATAATAATATGAAGATATTACATGTATTGTTGTGTGATTAACCTAGCTATGAAATAAGTGATGGAGATAGTGATTTCAATAGTTTTGGAAACACGAGTTGATGGAAACTTCTATCACCTAAAGGGAGATGTTGCTCAGGCATAATTCTTATTTGGTTGCAGAAGAGAAAAACTTAGAAACTATATTTTTTTAAAAGCTATAACTTCTCAAAGATACATATGCAGTGTCAACAAATGAGCAATTTATAGTGCTGAGTAAGGAAGGTGGCAGTCCTTATACACTTTTCCAGCAAAAGTAAGAAAGTGAGCACTTTCATAAGAGAAAGGAAACCCCAAACTCATCACCCTTATGGTTAAGCTAGTGGTCACTACAATCTGAGTTTGAAATGTTTAATCTTAAGTGAATGGTGAAAGTCACTCAGCACAATCTCAGAAGCAGGAGAGTTTTGGAATTTCAGCCTTCAGCTCTGGGACTCCCTACAACTCCCTGTCTCTCTGCAGGATGTAATCTCTTCTTGAATTCAAAATGGTGTGCTTCCTAAAATATAATCCTTGGGCAACTTCTGAAGTACTTTTGGGGAAAACACCAAAGAAATTATCATGATCCATTGAACCTATTCATCAAAGCTAAAGCACTTTTTAGAACTAGGCATCTGATTACAGTACTGTTTTGCCTTCCTCAATACTTACTAATTTTGAAAAGGAGGACAACCTATTTAAACTCTGCTTATTTTCCATGTCCTTGATATTTGTTAATACTACTACTTTCTTAGTAGAGTAGTTTTGGAAATTAAATGAGTAAATAAAATACACACTTAAAGAGAAATTTTAGTGATAACTATCACAATATCATCATCATAACCACCATTATCATTGTAATGATCATTCATCATCATCTATGGATTCTGAGCTATTCAGTTTGATTTCATGGTGGAGGAATCCTTAATGATTCAGAAAAGTAGCACTAAGTTTATTTCCTAGATGTTTTGCTATGGTGTGTGTTTCATGTTCTAAGTAAATAAAACCATCTCTACAGCTGCGATCACATATGGCTGGACCAGGGATTGGCCATGAGCTGAAAGCTCATCCAATCAGTTAAATGCCTACATAGAACAAAAGTTTACCTTCCCTCACACAAGATCAAGTCCTGCCAGCAGACAGCCTGCAGTCTCCACCTGCAGCATCTGCTCCTTTTGTTTTGCCAGCACTCTGCCTTCGATCTCAAACTGCAACACTTTCCTGAGCCTCCGAACTGCAAACCTCCCTTTTGCTTTCCAAGCCTCCACAGTCACATGAACCAATGTCTTAAAATAAATCTCTTTCTACATACGTGGATCCTATTACTTCTGTTTCTCTGGGGAACCCTGACTAAAAGAGACCCTTACCTTTGACCTCATTTAGCCTTAATTATGTTTTTAATGGCCCTATCTCAAAATGCAGTCACATTTTGAGGTAGGACTTCAATGTGTGACTTGGGGGAGAGGGAAATACAATGCGGCACATAACAGGCAGTATTCCAAATGAGGACCAATCAGAATTCTTTCTTGTCCTGTGCGTGGGTACTGGGAGACAGATATTTGAACTCTGACACTAGAATGATGAGCTTTAACAATCCTGTGAACCTGGACCTGCTGCCTGATGGGATGCCTATTAAGAAACAATCTGGCTCAAAGGGAATCAAGTAAAAGTACAGAGAAAAACCCTCACAATATTACAGGGAAAATGGAGTCTAGGTACATCTAAAGTTAAATACTGGACATGCAGATATGAGAGCTAAAGTTAGAAACAGAGGTCTTTCTTTGATACTCCTAATTCTAATCAACCAAACATAAAATCATTTCAATTATACTTCCAAAATACCTCTTGACTATCACTATTCCCTCTTCATCTCAGTTTGGCTTCCTTAGTTTATATTTTTTTATAGTCCCTTGACTGGACAGTTGTAACTGCCTCTTGTCTCTAGTCCTCTTCTCTCCCTAAGATCTACTTTCTGTACAGAATTCTGATAACATGTCTACTTTTATTTGGGAATCCATTCCCTTCCCTTGCCTCCCATTTCAAGAATTTTTGCCACACTTTTCCTATTTCCCCCACATACCATCCCCTGGCAAACATTCTCTACTTTCTGTTTCTATGAGTTTGATTTTATTTAAGATTCCACACTTAAGTGATACTAAGAGAGAGAGAGAGAAAAAAAAAAAAGCTTTGTATAGGTTTTCAAATTTAGTCCTATAAAGATAATATAGACATTACTATCATGAGCATTTTATATATGAGGGAAACCAAGGATCAAGGAGAAGCAGTAACTTGCCTAATGTAACACAGGAAGTACTCAGATAAGACTTAAATTCAGCTTTGTTTGATAACATAGTAGGTGCTTTCATTCATTTCTCCTTTTCAAAAAATACTGTAGCAAATGTTGCTGATGTCCCCCAGATCTCCTTTATCAATTCTGCAGGTAAATCCTGCATTTCTGTGAGCTTCTCCTAAGGATTTGCACCTGCAAACTCTTTAGAGGTCCACCTTTGGGTTTTTAGAATTACTTTGATCACACAAGTGGTCAGAAGTACCTGGGAGTTTAATTTCAAAGGGAGAATCATGAGGCTTTCCTGAAGGGGTATGAAGGCCAAGCTACAAACTGTGCAGGTTAATTGTGCGCCAGTACCCATGTAGCACCAGACCAAAGGCTAATGCAAAGCCTAAAGCCCAGTTTGGCTTCTTCCACTTCTCTTTCCTGCTTCTATAACTCCCTTCTTGGATTCTCCTGGGAGCATCCCCTTAAGAAATAGCATACAAATCCTTGTCTTTGTGCCCACTTCTGGGGAATCTAAACAAAGACAATTATGTTTGGTACTAGTCTAAACTTAACACCACAAATGAGCCCACCTTAATGGAAGGCTACAAGAAATCATAATTGAACGCAACTAATGAAGAAACCTTTCCCAACAAAGGTCCATCTAGTCAAGGCTATGGTTTTTCCAGTAGTCATGTATGAATGTGAGAGTTGGACAGTGAAGAAAGCTGGGCCCTGAAGAACTGATATTTTTGAACTGTGGTGTTGGAGAAGACTCTTGAGAGTCCCTTGGACTGCAAGGAGATCCAACCAGTCCATCCTAAAGGAGATCAGTCTTGGGTGTTCATTGGAAGAATTGATGTTGAAGCTGAAACTCCAATACTTTGGCCACCTCATGTGAAGAGTTGACTCATTGGAAAAGACCCTAATGCTGGAAAGAATTGGGGGCAGGGGTAGAAGGGGACAACAGAGGTTGAAATGCCTGGATGGCATCACCAACTCGATGGACATGGGTTTGGCTAGACTCCGGGAGTTGGTGATGGACAGGGAGGCCTGGCGTGCTGCGATTCATGGGGTCACAAAGAGTTGGACACAAACTGAGCGACTGAACTGAACTGACTGAATGAAGAAACCAGAGAGAGCTGTGGAATCCAAAGCAAATGGATATTGTCAGTTACCCACAATCTGAAAGTTAATAGGATTATCTCCAGGAATTTGAAAGTCCTGTCAGAAAGCGAAGGTAACAAAGCCTTCTGGTGGCCACAAGGCTGGGATGATCAGACTTTCTTAAAGGGTAAAGTACAGCGTGGCAAAGCAGAACATTCAAGGCTCACAAGGTACTTGTAGAGTCTTTGAGGCATGATTTCAAATGTTTTTGATCAGTTTTTAAGTCATACCTGACTCTTTTGCAACCCCATGGACTGTAGCCCACCAAACTCCTTTGTCCACAGGATTTCCTAAGCAAGAATACTGGAGTGGGTTGCCATTTCCTTCTTCATCAAGTGCCTTAGATGCCCTTTAATTTCTGATTCATGTTTGAAAGAATGAGAAGACCAGTGTGTTTTCAGGGGAAATTATCCTGGGCATTTCCAGTACTGAACAAACTGGAAACAGAAAGTTTGAACTTTCAAAATTCCCACAAGACTCTCAGGCTTGTCATTAGTCTTACCTGAAAGGGTTGGAAAAGCAACCTATCTTTTTTTTGTTGTTGATGTTTGGAAAGTCAAGAATGTCCACATTTAACTCCTGAAAACCATTACTTGGGTTTTCTGTCCTTGTTCCTAATCATAGGAGGGTCTAAGCTATAATTATGAATGTTATGCTTATTTAGGGCTTTCCTGATAGCTCAGTTGGTAAAGAATCCGCCTGTAAAGCAGGAGACCCCAGATTGATTCCTGGGTCAGGAAGATCCACTGGAGAAGGGATAGGCTACCCTCTTCAGTATTCTTGGTCTTCTCTTGGGGCTCAGCTGGTAAGGAATCTGCCTACAATGTGGGAGACCTGGGTATGTTTAAATTATGGCATGTGGAGTGTATGCTCAGTCATGTCCAACTCTTTGCAACTTCATGGGCTGTAGCCCACCAGGCACATCTTCCATGGGATTCTCCAGGCAAGAATACTGGAGTGGGTTGCCATTCCTCCTCCAGAGGATCTTCCTGATCCAGGGATCAAAACCTCATCTCTTGCACCTCCTACACTAGCAGGAGGATTTTTTACCATTAGTGCCACCTGGGAAGCCCTCCTAATTCAGATGCTTATCGTGTATTCAGTTTTTCAGTTTTCAAAAGTCATTCATATATTTTGGTTAAAAATCGACTGTAAGATACATGGAAATACCTGACAAGTACGACAGATTCTCAGAACCTAGCCCCAGCATTTAAGTCAAGGATTCCAGTGAGGAACTGGATGACTCAGCAGGGAAAACATAGCCTTTCCACGTTTATTATTGTTGTTGCCGAGGTGACTAATGATGCAATAATTTGAAGATAATGGGAATGAAAACCAAATTATTCACATCCGTAGAGAGAGATCATGTTTCACAGTAGAAAGCAAAAATTAGTTCTGTTTTTCTCTCATTCAATTGATCTATTTAACAGAATCACCAGTTAACCTAAAATGCCAATTAAACATAGACTAAAGATTTTTTGTTGAGAAACTCTTCTTGGAAATATGCCAATTGGATATGTATTGGATTTTACGTGACATTTTATTGTTACTTCTTTGCTTATCTAATGTTCCAACCTGGCAAAAGAGATCCCAGGAAATAATCACACTTACATCAAACTGCCTTAAGCCTTGAAAGTGATAGCACTAGAACTTGAAGCCCATTCAGGCACATGGCTCCAACCAGTAAATGTGAGAGAGCATTAAATGGATAATGCATAACAGCACAAAATATTCGGCATATTGTGGATTATTTGTGGCCGTGTGAAACAGGGAGGATGGGAGGCATCCTCCATTTCATAAAATTTAGCTCTATACCTCACCTCACAAGATGAGAAACCAGTGTAGCTTCACGATGGTAAATAGTGCAACCTAGGCTTTGGCTTTCTCACTGACTAAATGCAAACAAGAAATGGATATGAAGATTTAAATTCATGATACTGATGTTTTGTTGCTCTTGTATAAAATCTGATAAGAGAAATTAAGCAAAGAAAAAGAAATGATAATGCCAGTTATTTTCCAAGACCAATGAATCAAGGAACCAAAATGTCTTCGTTTTTTTACAACTATTATGCCTCCCACACTGTGCTTAGTGTAACGGGACAAAACTGCTTTCAAAGGAGAATAGTCTAGCAGAGAAGGCAAGACTATAATATATGCAAGACAGAAAAAAAAAAAAAAGACAAAATAGTGGAAAAGAACACACGACATGCTGAAGTCATCAGAAAATATCTTGAATGGAGGAAGATATAAAGCAAAACACTTTTAAATCAGATCAGTAAACACACTTGTCTGAAGCAATGTTATACAAAAGATGATTACATTCCTGATAGGAAAAGTTGATTGTGCTGGCACCTAGGTACAATAGAGGCAACCCCAACTTTCAACTCCCACATTTTGAATTTAATTTTAATTTCAAGTGGTCCTCTGGAAAATGGGGGATAAATACATCAATTTCTACCTAGTAGTGATGTTGCTGTGCTGCTCTTTGTATACATTTATCTATGTTGCACTTTGAGTTTTGAAAGTCACTTATATATTGTGGTTAAAAATCTAGTGTAAGATACATGGAAGTACCTGACAAGTACAATAGATTTTTAGAACCTGGCCTCAGCATTTAAGTCAAGGATTCCAGTGAGGAATGATGGATGCTTCCCACCCTGCCTGTTTCACAGGGCCACAAATTATCCACAGAATGCCAAATATTTTGTGCACCGTGCTAGTGAATTGGTATTGCCCAAGTGAGAAGTGAAACTGCTGCTTCCAAGGTAAGCTCAGCAATCTCAACTGCCCTTCATTTTTGCCCAAAACCCTAATCTCAGTTCCTTACTACCTAAATGAGATAAGGTGAAGGCCAGGAAGAACATACCATGGGGAAAAAATGGAAAATTTTTAAATGTAGTAGCACATAGAGGTCAGGTATACAAACACTGGAGTTAAGGCAGAATTAGATATGAAGAATTACTTCATCATTTATTCAATTTGTAAACTAATACTATGATTCATGATTTTTTAGTATCTGCACATTATTTCAGAGTGCAGCTGTTCTGTAATTAAGTTGTTGTGCCATTGGGACAAGTGACTGACTATAAAGTGGGTATCACAAGGGAGTGTTTTGGGAGAGCTCCGTTTATAGGCACTCACTGTGTTCAGTCGTTTACCAGTAAGTACAATGCTATAATAAACATCCTTGTACAGATACCTGCAAAAACCTGAAGCTCTTATTTTTGTGGAAGAGATCCAAATAGTGGGTCTTCTGGGAGAAAGGGTTTATGTAGCTTCAAGTTCTAACAGCTGTTACAAAATTGTTTAAAAAAAAAGAAAACTCTATGACAATTTATATGTTTATCAGCAATTTAGGAGCATCTTTTTTTTACTCAAATTCCTGCCAGCAATAGGTGTTGGCCTCCTTGATTTTTGTTTGCTTTCTACTTTTTGAATATATGCAAAACATAGAAGATTATGTAACAAGTCCTCAAATGCCCATTGCTCGGTTTCTTCAATTTGGAATATCATACCACCTCTGTAACCTTATATGTCAATTCAAATTATTGATATATCATTTATATCTAGAAAATGCATCTGTTTTAGTGTACAGTTCTATAAACCTAAATGAATGAGTATTGCTGTAACCATCAGCACAGTCACACACAGAGCTTTCCATCATATTGCCAAGTTCCCTTTGCTGTTCTGTAATCAAACATTGCCCTCACACCCTGAAAGGAAGTGAAGGTGAAAGTTGCTTAGCCGTGTCTGGCTTTTTGTGACCCCATGGACTTATACAGTCCGTGGGATTCTCCAGGCCAGAATACTGGAGTGGGTAGCCTTTCCCTTCTCCAAGGGATCTTCCCAACCCAGGGATGGAACCCAGGGCTCCCGCTTTGCAGGCGGATTCTTTACCAGCTGAGCCACAAAGGAAGACCAAGAATACTGGAGTAGGTAGCCTATCCCTTCTCCAGCAGATCTTCCCGACCCAGGGATGGAACCGGTGTCTCCTGAATTGCAGGTGGATTCTATACCAACCTCACATCCCAGTCCCTAGCAAGCACTGGCATATTTTTCCCCTATATGTTTGCTTTTTCCAGAATATCTTATAAATGCAATCATACAGAATGTAGTAGCCCTTTGAATCTGACTTGTGCATTTAGCCTAATACATTTGAGATTTATCCATATCATTATTTGTATCAGTAGCATGCTCCTTTTTATTGCTGAGCAGTATTCATTTGCAAGGGTGTGTCTGAGCTTATTTACCCATTCACAAGTTGAAATTTGAGGTGGTTATTAACATGCCTGAATGAAACATTGATGCCCAAGTGTTCTTGTGAACATAAGTTTTCATATTTAATTTCATTTTTATCAGAACATATTTTTCAGATTAAAAATTTAGGAATGGAATTACTGGGTTATATTGGTTATTATATATTTATATTTACAAAAAAATTACAAACCTATTTTCCAGAATGACTAAAACATTTTATATTCCCACCAGCAGTGTATGAGAGGTCTAAATTCTCTGCGTTGTCATAAGTACGCGGTACTGTGAGTTTTTATTAAGCCATTCAAATAGAAATTTTCTAATCATGAATGATGTTGAGTATATTTTCATATGCATATTTGTTTTCTTTGTTGAAACATTGCTCAATCTTATTTTTAAATTGGGTAGAATATTTTCATATTATAAATTTTGAGAACTATTATATATTCTAGGTACATACTCATTATTAGGCATGTGTTTTGAAAATATTTTCTTGCAGTTTATGCCTTGTCTTATCTTTCTCTAACAATCTCTTTATTTTATTTTTTAAATTTATACGAGAAAATTGACTTGGCTGCATACAGTTCAGTGAATTTTAACACATTTTTAGGTCCATGTAAAAACCACAATTATCACTGTATGGAAAGTTCATGCATAGAAACTTCTTTATATTCACCCTATTTTCTCAGTAATAACTCCTAGAAACAACTGGTATATTTTCCATACCTACAGGTTTATTATTTTTGGATATTATGTAAGTGTAATCCCTCAGCAGGAACCTTTGGATACCAGGTTCTTTCACTCAGTACAATGCCTTCAGGATTCATGCAAGTTGTGTGTATCACAATTCTGATCTGCAATACTGTTGTATATGTGGCTTGGCTGTCCTAAACAACATACATTTACTGCAGATGATTATTCATAATAATAATAGTTAACACTTACATAGTACTTATCTTGTGCCAGGCATTGTTCTAAATAGCTGCATCTTGTTCTTGCATATTAAGTCATTTTGCCTTCAAAACAACATTATGAGGGAAGTAATATTGTTATCCATTTTTTACAGCTAAATGAAAGCACAGAGAAATAACTGACTTACTCAAGATCATAGAACAACCAAAGGACAGAACTGAGACTTGAACCCAGGTCACTTGGCGCTCTTCATCCTTAAGCTCTATTATTGATTTTTAAGTCTGGAGTCCATGCTCAATGGAGAAGTAAACCAGATAATTTAAAGCAAAGAGAAGAAAATATCTCAAGGCACTAAGTTCTTTCACTCTACTGTTTTATTTTATATACTAGAGTTTTTAAATCATTATTTGACACATCAGAAAATATATGGTCTCACTTTTACTGAAGGTTTGAAGATAAACCCACATACATGTACAAACAGAAACACAATATTCTTTAATGATTCAGAAAATGAAATTGGAATTTTGAAGTCTGATTTCTAAAAGTCCATAAACTCCAAAATTCCGAGACTTTGATGCTGGTGCTATCAAAAGATTTCTTCTCTTTTTATTAAAAAAGTTGAAATTGGTAAGATTAGTAACATTGTGTCAATTGAAGTCTCTCATGAAAATGTTGAATACAGTCACATAATTGGGGTCTTAGCAAAGCAGAATAAGCATTAGACAGTGACAGTAAAACAAAATACTACCATTTTCTCAGTGCCTGCAAACCCAGGCATTTCATGGTAGAATTGTTTTTATCAGTCTCAAGGGGGAAGAAGAAAAAGAAGTCTTAGACAGTGTGTCTGTGCGTTTGCAATAGCTGGGATGTCAGTACCCTTGAGGGTGTACCACATTAGTCAGGGTTCATTCCACCTACAGCATGTGCCAAGGACACACATGCAAAAAAAAAAAAAAAAAAGTCAAATAGGAAAAGTTTATTGGGTTGGCCTTTTAAGGCAGATGTCCAATAGCAGAGCTGATACAAAAACATAAACAATTATCTCTTATCTTTCTAGCAACAAGTATTCATTATAATTATGACCTTAATTTTGTAAATGCTATTCAAATTAAAAGCTGTTTTTACATGTGGACAGCAATTATACTCTTACCCCTGATCCCACAGCTTAAGAATAATTGTTCTTTTCTTTAAAAGCTGTTTATCTTCATGGCATTTCAAGTCATTATATAATGCATCATTATATTCAACTTATTTTATAATGATTTTCTTTATAATAGAATGGAAGCAAAATCTCCAAAGACCTTAAGTAATCAGCTTGAGGTGAAATATTTTAAAAACCTTAGTGCTAAAAGATCTTCTCAAAGTCATTTCCATATCCATGTAAATCTTTTCACTTATAACCACCTCTATGAGTCTTGGAGGGCAAAGTCAGCAAATGTTTAGAAAATAAATGTTAGAAAACTGCAGTACAGATGGAGATAGAATGATGAAGAAGGACAGTATTATGTTGAAAGCTGCATTTTAATATGAGATTATAAAAAAAATCTTATCTAGCACCAAAAAAGAGAAGAACCATTGCAAAGTAACCTTGATTTTTATTTCTCTAATATTGTTTCACAAATAGGAGTAACTTCTACAGGATGAGGAGCAAGAAAAGACCTCATTTTTTTTTAATTTTTATTTTATTAGTTGGAGGCTAATTATTTCACAGCATTTCAGTGGGTTTTGGCATACATTGACATGAATCAGCCATAGAGTTACACGTATTCCCCATCCCGATCCCCCCTCCCACCTCCCTCTCCACCCGACTCCTCTGGGTCCTCCCAGTGAACCAGGCCCGAGCACTTGTCTCATGCATCCCACCTGGGCTGGTGATCTGTTTCACCATAGATAATATACATGCTGTTCTTTCGAAACATCCCACCCTCACCTTCTCCCACAGAGTTCAAAAGTCTGTTCTGTACTTCTGTGTCTCTTTTTCTGTTTTGCATATGGGGTTATCGTTACCATCTTTCTAAATTCCATATATATGTGTTAGTATGCTGTAATGTTCTTTATCTTTCTGGCTTACTTCACTCTGTATAATGGACTCCAGTTTCATCCATCTCATTAGAACTGATTCAAATGAATTCTTTTTAACGGCTGAGTAATATCTCATGGTGCATATGTACCACAGCTTCCTTATCCATTCGTCTGCTGATGGGCATCTAGGTTGCTTCCATGTCCTGGGTATTATAAACAGTGCTGCGATGAACATTGGGGTGCACGTGTCTCTTTCAGATCTGGCTTCCTCGGTGTGTATGCCCAGAAGTGGGATTGTTGGGTCATATGGCAGTTCTATTTCCAGTTTTTTAAGAAATCTCCACACTGTTCTCCATAGTGGCTGTACTAGTTTGCATTCCCACCAACAGTGTAAGAGGGTTCCCTTTTCTCCACACCCTCTCCAGCATTTATTGCTTGTAGACTTTTGGGTGGCAGCCACCCTGACTGGGGTGTAACAGTACCTCATTGTGGTTTTGATTTGCATTTCTCTAATAATGAGTGATGTGGAGCATCTTTTCCTGTGTTTGTTAGCCATCTGTATGTCTTCTTTGGAGAAATGTGTGTTTAGTTCTTTGGCCCATTTTTTGATTGGGTCATTTATTTTTCTGGAATTGAGCTTCAGGAGTTGCTTGTATATTTTTGAGATTAATCCTTTGTCTGTTTCTTCATTTGCTATTATTTTCCCCCAACCTGAGGGCTGTCCGAAAAGACCTCATTTTTAAAGGAAAGAACCAATGACTTGTGCAGGAAGTTTATTCCTTGCACAGAATCCAAGGAAACTACACACCCAGGTTGTATTATCATAGCTTGGAGTTCTTATCAAAGTAACTCCATTGGCATTTAAATCTATTTGAAGGAAGGAAGGAAAGAAGCAAAGAAGGAAGGGAGGGAGCAAAAGAAAAAAAGAGGGAGAAAAGGAGGGAAGGAAGGATGAAAACATTAAATGAGTCTCTAGTCTTCAGATGTCAGCAAACGAAAAGAGAAAAAGTTTTACAATAAGTTATATTTACAGCAAATATACATTAATTTAAAAATGTGCTAGAAAAATAGTTCTAAAATTTATACAGAAACGTTAAAGACTCAGAATTGCCAAAGCAGTACTGAGGAAAAAAAACAAAACTAGAGGCATAGCCCTCCCAGACTTGAGACAATACTATAAAGCTAATCAGAACAGCATGATATTGGCACAAAAACAGACATATGCATCAATGGAACAGAATAGAGTGGTCAGAAATAAATCAACACACCTAAGGTCCATTAATCTCCAACAAGGGAAGCAAGAATATATAATGGAATGGAGACTCAGATATACAAAATGGACTTGTGGACACAGTGGGGGAAGGATACAGTGGGACAAACAGAGGAAGTCGCATCAACATATATACATTACCATGTGCAAAACAGATAGCCAATGAGAAGTTGCTATACAACACAGGGAACCTGGCATGGCACTCTGTGATGACTTAGAGGGGTGGGGTGGAGGGGAGGGAAGGAAGCTCAAGAGGAGATATGGCTGACGGGTGCTGTGGTATGGCAGAAACCAAAACAACATTGTAAAGCAATTTTCTTCCAGTTAAAAATAAAAAATAAACAAATACATAAAAAGACACACACACACACAAAGAATATATAATAGAGAAAAAAAATTTTCTCTTCAAAAAGGTTGTCCTTATAAAACCACAGGAGAATTTTCTGTATCTAGATGATTCCATTAAATTCTGAAAGGATGTATGAAAAACAATGGGGTGAGAAAAAAGCTGCATAACAAAGTCCATTGTGAATATAGTTGCTCAGAAGGTCCTCTGAGGAATAAATCAAATCATGTCATTTCTCTGCTCCAAAATCTCCAATGGGGTCCCCAGTTTCTAGAGAAAAACAAATGTCCTTGAAGTCTTTAAAATGGGCAGCAATGCTCTACACAATCTGATCTTCTGTTAGCTCCTGGTGGCAGCTCTCACTAGTTTTCTCTCTGCTCGTTCAGTTCCAACTAAGTTGGACAGAATACACACCGCTGCCACCTGTTCCCTCTGGCTAGAATGTTCCTCCTACAGACATCCTTGAAGCTCACTCCTTGGTCTTCCTCAGGTCTTAGCTTAAATATCACATCTCAACATGGCATTTCCTGAATCACCTATAATAAATGCGACACCTTCACAAACCAGAATTGCTGATCCCTCCTTTTTACTTTTCCATTTCACATTATACACATTGTATAATGCACATTTTATTGTGTTGCCATCATTCATCATCTGTCTCCAGTCACTGGAACATAAGCTACAGAAAAGCAGGGGAGTTTTTCTGTGTTTTATTTTTTATTCGCTGTTCTGTCTGCAGCACTTAGAACAGTTACTGAAACAGATTATGCATTTACTAAATATTTGTTGAAACAATGAATGAACATGAAAAGATCGATATATGTGAAAAGTCCTTTTAAGGAATTTCACATTGAGAGACCAATTATAGATTTGTATCCTAAGTAAACACCATTTATGAATTAAGTGATACTTCACCCCTGAAGATTTACAGAGATAAGAATGCAGGCTGTTCCGTGTCATATAGATGAGCAACTGCCTATAAAAAGCATAAACAGAGAATATTTAGGATCCTTTCACTATTCTTTTTAAGAGAAATGCGTGTGTGCTCAGTCATGTTCAACTCTTTGTGACCCCATGGAATATAGCCAGCCAGGCTCCTCTGTCCATGGAATTTTCCAGGCAAGAATACTGGAGTGGGTTGCCATTTCCTTCTCCAGCCTTAAGAGAAAGGACAATTGCAAAATAAGTGGATATTGAACACTTTAGTCATTATACCTTTTGAAGAGGGTATTTTTGTGCATTAGTATGCAAAGAGATGTCATTAGAGATTGTTTCACTTATATAAGTCCAACACTTACAATGCTATACTCTTTTCTTGCATTATTTAAATTTTCTACCTATATTAATGACATATTCTATTTAGAAAACAGGCATGATTGGAGTTATCAGTATAATATAAACTTAATTATCTTATATTGAGGTCAGTATGATGTAGTAGAAAAGAAAAAACAGGATTTGGAGGCCTACAGACTAGAGATGAAGTTTCAGCTCTACTATTTACTGTTCATCTGGTTGAAAGAAATCATTGAACTTCTTTATGTCTTCCATTTTCCTTTCTATAAAATGGGGAAGGCTAGCAATAACACCTACTTTCATGTGGTGGGAATTAAATAAGCTAATGTATGCAAAGCATTGTCAGAGTATTTGGGACAGAAGGTCATTAAAACAATAATAACTACAATTAATTAAAGATGCTCTATAATCCAAGCACTCAGGTGACAAGTGCCCTTTGTGCATAATCTCCTTCCATCACAATCCTGTGAGATAGAAACGATTAGGATCCCCATTTCACAGATGAGAAAATTAACTCTAGTTAGGATTAACTTGCCCACAGGTTACTCAGGCAGAAAGCAGCAGAGCTAAGATGTCATCTCTAGTCTTTCTGAGTCCAGAAATAGAAAATACAAACACAAATCTATTCTATATTCCATACACCCGTATACTAATTCCCTGACCTTTGGATTTAAGAAAAACTTACTCTGTCTTGAGTTTGCTCCATAAGAGATTTTGTTATAGTAAGACTCCAAAATATTACCCATCTGCTAGTTTGCTGCATTTTCAAATTTCTCCTAATCATTCTCACTAAACAATTTCTCTCAGGCCTTTGGCACCTTTGTTTGTTTGTTTGTTTTTTGGTGGAGCAGGGAACAGGGTAAGAAATTCAGAGAGTTCTTTCTTATCCCAATTTTTCTTTACCATCCTTTTCCCCAAGCCATCAATATTTAATGGCTTTACCCAGAGGGGTCACCCCTCTGACCTGGTTCAACACTTCGCTTCCTCCTTCCTTAGTCAGTTTTCACTCCATTTATTGACAGCTTACAGGTACAAGGGCTTCCCTGGTGGCTCAGATAGTAAAGCATCTGCCTGCAATGTGGGAGACCCGGGTTCCATCCCTGGGTCAGGAAGATCCTCTGGAAAAGGAAATGGCAACCCACTCCAGTACTCTTGCCTGGAAAATTCCATGGACAGAGGAGCCTTGTAGGCTACAGTCCATGGTGTCGCAAAGAGTCGGACATGACTGAGTGACTTCACTCACTCACTTCAGGTACAAGGATGCTCAGATATAAAGTTATGTTCTAAAGAGAGGCTCATAGGACGTCCATTTCTACCCAAGCATAGCCACTGATTTCTAAATCCGGCCTGCTGGTGCTTTCCACAACAGGAACAAAATGTTCTAAAACTCAATTCAGTAGTTATAGTGATGATCACAGATGTAAGCTTGCTTGCACTCCAAACAAAGTGGGATAAGGAGAGGGCCTGAGGCATTTTTCAGATGAGAAGCAAAGAACAAACCAAAGGACTGCAGATATCTAACACTCCCATTATTAGCTGCAGAAAACAAATACTTGAATCATGACTATTGGATAATACATATACACACATTCCCCTCACATAAATCCATAAAGCTGAAAATGCCCAAAAAATTGTGCTGAGCATTCAAAATGAGACACCAAATGAAAAAAAAAAAGAAAGAAAGAAAAAAAAGCGGAGAGGCTATGTTAGCACATAGTGTATAAACACTGTCTTTTTCAAAGAGCTCCATATATTCTTTGAAACTACACACAGCAAAAAAAAAAAAAAAAAAAAAAAAAAAAAACTATAGGTAGCCCAGACATGGTTAAAATCAGAAAGAAAAAGGAAAAGCTAAGAGAAAAGACAGGGGTAACAGAGGGACAAAGCCCCAAACCAAAGAATGTCCTAAGTACAGAGCTAATTAAGCTCCTACTAGCTGTCAGATGGACTTCCCAGGGGGCTCAGTGGTAAAGAATCTGCCTGTCAAGCAGGTTTGATGACTGGGTCGGGAAGATCCCCTGGAGAAGGAAATGACAACCCACTTGCCTGGGAAATCCTGTGGACAGAGAAGACTGGCAAGCTACAGTTCATGAGGCTGCAGAGTCAGACAAAAGCAACAAAGCTGGCGGATACAGTTGATACTCTGTGTTCATTATCTTAAAACAACTCTCTAAGAGAGGAATGTCGACTAAAAAAGGATGTACAACTTGAGAGTTGTGAGTTAAGTTTTACTTGGGGCAAATGAGGACTGCAGCCAGGAGGTAGCATCTCAAATAGCTCTGAGAGACTGCTCCAAAGCACCAATGGGGGGAAGCCAATATATAAGGTTTTGGTGAAGGAGGAGTTCAGTACCATGAAGCACTCAATTTACAAAAGGTTTTTTTGTTAGCCATGAGAGTCTGATGTCACCATGAAGGGATTTAGTGCTTCTCTAAATATGAGGAGATGCAAGGATTGAGATCATAAAATCTGTTCCTAAAAACATCCAACTATCTAAAGACATGTCCCACCAGATTCCCTGGAGCACAGAGTGCATCACTCCATCCTGAACTCCCTCAGGGACTGTTGAGGGGCAACAGCTGTAGCAGCATGGGGTTCAATCTCCATAGGGGCAGATGGCAAGTGCATTTGTTGTTCAGTCACTGGCAATGCTCTTGGTAAGTTTCAGTTTGTAGTTGACAGGAATTATTGTCCACTTCATAGAGATTAGAAAATTGTTGTGCAAGCTATTACTTATACATTATTTATAGTCACAGGATTCAAACCTGGATCTAAATAAGGCCATTCTTTCAAACACACTGTTGCCTTCTTAAGAAACATTTGTGACCCTGCTTCTTTCTTGGAATTACTGTTTGAGCCTCCCGATTCTGATGGGAGAAAGGAGGGCTCCTACTCCAGGGAGAGGCAGCCATAGGCAGCAACCTGGAAAGCATGAATGGTCCAGTGAGTTGTTTTCAACCACTTTGCTCTTTATAGCCTCATAATGTTTAGCTACCATGATTCCCGGAACTGGGAATCCATTTAAATATGCAATGGAGCTTTATTTTTATTTTACTTCTGCTGGCCCCATCAGCACACTCTGCATTATAAAGCAATAAGGCTAATATCATATTTAGTAGGCTTCTGAGTACAAGAAAATGTCTTTGTTGGCAGGAGAATCTAACTAGAGCAAGCAAAGAAAAAGATATTTTCTGTGACGACTCCAGATCTCTCCCTAGAATGGGTTGGAAAACAATGATTGTTTGGGGCTTTGGGGAATTATTGGAGAATGGGGGGAAAAAAAAAAAAAAAGATCTGTTGATTAGTTATACAATTCAGCCAAATTGGAACCCTTCTGATAGAGAAAGGCGATGCAATTAGGACAGGTTGGATCAAAGAAGGGTTAAACTAGTAATTTCCTGGATAAACAAAAATTTTTGTCATGCTGGTTATTGGTAATTTTGCCTCTAATGAAGCATTAAGAGTTTTCAGCCAAATGAAAGATGTTAGAATTCATCTGGGCAACATTATTTGGAGACCTTTAGCTTGCTCAAAAGAAAATGATTGCTCAAATCTGGAGCAAACAAACTCTGGGTGCCTGTGTATTATTTGAATAATAATTATAATAATTTAAAAAATAGCCACTGTAGTTGACTCAAATCCTTCCAACCCTGCACAAGTGGCAAAAATATGTAAAAGATCTTTCTTTATGAAAAAGGTAACCTCAGTGCAAGCTTTCCCATCTCTTCGATTGTTTTAATAAGCCTAAGAACTGTGCATAAAAAATGAAAGAAGTGGGTTACCTATGTGAACATACTTCAGACACATGGAAAAGACCTACCCAGCTGAAGCACCTAAGTCATCCTTCTCTGGTATTTAAAATATCTAAACCAAGGAGTCAAAACATTCATTCAACTTTGAGATAGAAGACTTAAAATGAAAACCCCTAAGAAGAAGAAAACATTGACTGAATTTTGTCAAATAATAATCTCCATCATGTCTGCAAAGAATAAACAGCTTTACTTGGGATCTTAAGAACTCCAGTTCAGGAGACACAGATTCAGGTCAAACCAAAAGAGTGTTCTAGGAAAGAGAAAGATGCAGTGATTTATAAAGACAAAAACCACAAATTTGTTAAAGTTGCCTGGCAAGAATTATGATTGACTCTAACACAAGAAAAGAATTATTTGTCCTTATGGAGTAGCCTGGATAAGGCAATGGCACCCCACTTCCGTACTCTTGCCTGGAAAACCCCATGGATGAAGGAGCCTGGTAGGCTGCAGTCCATCGGGTCTCTACGAGTCAGATACTACTGAGCGACTTCACTTTCACTTCTCACTTTCACACATTGGAGAAGGAAATGGCAGCCCACTCCAGTGTTCTTGCCTTGAGAATCTCAGGGACGGGGGAGCCTGGTGGGCTGCCGTCTATGGGGTCGCACAGAGTCTGACACGACCGAAGTGAGAGCAGCAGCAGCAGCAGCATGGAGTAGCCTCACAGCAGTCAGTTAGGGTAAGGGTCCAGTAAGCATCTTAAGAGTCTGGAATATTGTGCACGTGCTCTTTCTGGAGCCTGTGTTAAGACAGTAAATGGTTAAAAGTCAGATTTTATTAGAGCTGAAGCATACATGCCACACTTCCTCCAATGGCCTCCAGCTCCGTTTTGGAGAGCTCTCTTATCAATATCGACTCCATTTTGACTTTCACAATTGTGTGATTGGATGTAAACATCTGAGACAATGTCTCTTCTGACAATAAATTTTAATTGTGGGAGTGTCATGAAAAAAGAAAGTGGACAATGTGGATAAAACGCAGACTTTATGAGTAGGCAGAAAATAATAGAAATTTGGGGCTGGCTCTGAGTTAGCTGTAAAATCTAGGGAAGTCTCTTAACCCTTTCTTAGCTGGGAAGAGAGAATGATTACAATGTATCCAGTAGAGTTCGAGGTGTATAGTGGTGGTAATTCCTGGCAGAAAGCAGCAGGATCCTGAGGGCTGAGGGGAGGAGGGATATAGAACTGGGAAGGAGGCACAGGAGAGGGAGAGCCTGGGAATACTGTACAATCCATTTTTTATCCCCATCTTTTCATGTCCAGCCCTGGATGGGGTCCTAGACCCCTCAACAAGCCTTAGAGCTCTTGGTGGTCTCACAGTTTGGCTGAAAGAAACTTAATCCAATTAAAATTGTCTTAGTTGGCTTCATTATCACTCTGTGACAGCCATCTTCCTTTCCTTCTGTTGGGTTTTTCATATTTATCTTCATTAACTTTATCCTGAAGGCACACACAAGGTGTTCTTGGTTGAAGACAGATTTTTTATCAATTACTTCACAGTAAGTAATGTGTGCTGCCTCTCCCTTCCCCACTTCTTACCCCAGTCCTTATACCTGGGGTGACAAAATGAGAGCCAGTGAATGTTTTTTCTTACATAAGTAGTCAGACATTCCACAGGAGAAGGAGAAGAAACAAATGATTTTTTCTTGATTTATGAGAGAGGTTGAAGTTGTAACCCTCCCCTCCTGAAAGGGTCTGCTTGGAAATGTAATGGGTTTGATTTCCAACTCTAACTCTTTCAAATATAAAGAAAAACTCTCTAGGAGACAGACAGCCACAAAACTCTTGGATTTTGTCAACTAAAAATGTCTCCAAATCCCCAGGCCTCATGCTTTCTTAAAATGTAGTACTTAGGAAGAGAGGTCCCCGGCTTACCATGTACCTGCAGAAATAACCTAGGTGCCTGTATGTGAATGAAATCTTCCGGACTTTGACTCCATAAGAAAAGTTTTAAATGAATAGCTACAGATGTAATCACTGTGATATAAGAAAATGTTTAAAGGAAAAGTGAAAGCAAACATTTTCTAATTTCACAGTATATATGTTTCTGTGGCTCAGGAGGCCTTAGAGAGAAACACACAAATTCATGGAAATTCTATTTCCCAACACCTCCCTTCTTTACACTTAAACTATTTGCCAATATTAGAGACTTCCTCTGGCAGACCCAGTATTCTGGTACTAATCCAAAAACAGGGAGAGACAAGTTGTCTTCCATTGCCATGGAAGACAAATTAGAAGATCAGTTGTCTGTGAAATCGAAGATAAAGTTGGGATTCAAGAGTGGATAAAACAGCTATTTACGAGAGACTCTTATGGTCAAATGTAGAGCAAAGTATAAATTCTATCCCAAAGTAATCAAGGGGCATATACAATCTTATCCTTATTTCTTAAAATGTATCTATGTCATTCCAGAGAATTCTAAAGCAGCTTTCATTATTATGATCTATTAAATAATAATGATGGTACAATGGTTAAGAATTTGTGTTTTGGAATCAGAGAATCCAAGTTCAAAGTAGAATATCAACCATTCCCTAGCTGAATGATACTGAGAAAATCACTAAACTTCTGTAACAATCGGCAAAATATTCTTAAAAGAATGAAATAACAATTTTTTATAGTGAGGACTAAGCCAGATACTGAGTGAAAAAAATTTAGCACACTATGTAGAGCATATTCAGAATAAAATTTTTGTCATTCTCATTAACATTTTGATATGTAGAGGTTAAGAGTCAAGGGGATTGAACATAGATGAATGATATTTATCTAGTGAGCACAGACTAGAACCAAAAAAAAGAAAAAAAAATTTTTTTCCCTAATTTCTGGATTTTATTCATCTTGTCTCCATTAAAGAAAATTTAAACCACTTCTGTGCCTAGTCATTCTACAGAATTTTCTTAAAACAACATTTAAATAGCTCAACTCTTCTCCTTACCTTTGAAAAATAAAGAGTTTGGCTTCTGGCTTCAGCTTTGACATGTAAAGAGTTTGGAAGATATCACTCTCATACTTGTCAGGTGGTGAACAAACAAAATCAACCAGTTTTCTTAGCTCCATCAAAATACTGAAGTCACTAGGCAAATGGCCACCCTAGAAAATCTGGAGAGACACAGCTTCTGGGATCCACTTACCCGGACCACAAGCTTGTGGAGCCATAAACTGGTAAGAATGTGTAAGTGGTAAATTTGACAAAATGCTGGAACTTAAGAATGGACTAATTTGAAAATGAGAAACCCCTTGTGGATTCAATCTTAGGGGAGTTCATAGGCTTTTCCACCAGAAACCTCACAGATTTCTCACTGTGAGGATCTAAGAAAGATTGCTTCTTGACTCAGGCAAGAGACAAGAAAGTGCAACCATTATGCAATACATGCAGGACCTCCTTCATAACAAAACTTAATGTCCAGAAAAAAAGATTTTGCCACAGTGTGTAACTCTGAAAACTAATCTCAAGTGGGGAAAAGGAATCCCTCCTCCTATAACTTTCTTACATTCTTCTTATTTCATATAAAAGAGGAAAAAACTCAATCAACAGGAAAAATACATTCAAATAAGTACAGAAAAACTGCAACCAGCGGCTATACCACTGGATACCATCATAGAAGCCTTTGGAAGGTTACTTTGGAAGTCCTGTGACATTCACCCACTAAAAGACTGAGAATTAACCTGAGGCTATAAACTATCAGTTCAGTTCAGTCACTCAGTTCTGCCCCACCCTTTGCGACCCCATGAGCTGCAGCACGCCAGGCCTCCCTGTCCATCACCAACTACTGGAGTTTACCCAAATTCATGCCCATTGAGTCAGTGATGCCATCCAACCAATTCATCCTGTCATCTTCTTCTCCTCCTGCCCTCAACCTTTCCCAGCATCAGGATCTTTTCAAATGAGTCAGCTCTTTGAATCAGGTGGCCAAAGTATTGGAATTTCAGCATCAGTACTTCCAATGAACACCCAGGACTGGTCTCCTTTAGGATGGACTAGTTGGATCTCCTTGCAGTCCAAGGGACTCTCAAGAGTCTTCTCCAACACCACAGTTCAAAAACACCAATTCTTTGGTGCTCAGCTTTCTTTATAGTCCAACTCTCACATCCATTTCAGCAATCTCATGTATTGCTGAAATCTGGCTTGGAGAATTTTGAGCATTACTTTACTAGCGTGTGAGATGAGTGTAATTGTGCAGTAGCTTGAGCATTTTTGGGGATTGCCTTTCTTTGGGATTGCAATGAAAACTGACCTTTCCCAGGCCTGTGGCCACTGCTGAGTTTTCCAAATTTGCTGACATATTGCGTGCAACACTTTCAAAGCATCATCTTTTAGAATTTGAAATAGCTCAACTGGAATTCCATCACCTCCACTAGCTTTGTTCATAGTGAAGCTTCCACTTGACTTCACATTCCAGGATGTCTGGCTTTAGGTGAGTGATCATACCATCGTGATTATCTGGGTTGTGAAGGTCTTTGTTGTACAGTTCTTCTGTGTATTCTTGCCACCTCTTCTTAATATCTTCTGCTTCTGTTAGGTCCATACCATTTCTGTCCTTTATTGAGCCCATCTTTGCATGAAATATTCCCTTGGTATCTCTAATTTTCTTGAAGAGATCTCTAGTCTTTCCCATTCTATTGTTTTCCTCTATTTCTTTGCACTGATCACTGAGGAAGGCTCTCTTATCTCTCCTTGCTATTCTTTGGAACTTTGCATTTAAATGGGTATATTTTTCCTGTTTCCTTTGCCTTTAGCTTGTCTTCTTTTCTCAACTATTTTAACATCTTCTCAGATGACAAATTTGCCTTTTTGCATTTCTTTTTCTTGAGGATGGTCTTGGTCCCTGCCTCCCGTACAATGTCACAAACCTCTGTCCATAGTTCTTCAATCACTCTGTCTATCAGATCTAAACCCTTGAATCTATTTTTCACTTCCACTGTATAGTCGTAAGGGATTTGATATAGGTCATACCTGAATAGTCTAGTGGTTTTCCCTACTTTCTTCAATTTAAGTGTGAATTTGGCAATAAGGTGTCCATGATCTGAACCACAGTCAGCTCCTGGACTTGTTTTTGCTGACTGTATAGAGCTTCTCTATACAAAAGAATGTATATTCTCTATCCAGAAGAATGTAAAGCCTCTGGCAATTACAGTTTCAAGAAGCATTAAATACTCATAGCCAAATTAAAGTAAAGGCCTCACATTAGAGGCCTATTTACATCATACTGTGCAGAACCCCAGGGATGGGGTCACACAGAGTTGGACACGACTGAAGTGACTTAGCAGCAGCAATAGCAGTGTTACCAAAGACAATGTGTTTGGATATCAACAAAAAGCACAAGCCATGTTAAAAGTAAGAAAGAACACATTTTGAAGTTGGCATTGTCAGTATATTCAATACAACCAAGGAAAGGATCAGCGAGCTTGCAGCTAGGTCAATAGAAACTTAACAATCTGAAATGTAAAGAGGAAAGGAAAAAAGAAAACAAAACATGAGAGAGCTTTGGACAATACTTAAGGAGTTTACATTTGTGTAATGATGCCATGGCCACCATTGAAACAAGGATTCCTTGGAAAATTGGCTGATTCTAGGGCTAGGGAAGGCAATGCATGGGATAAGCCTGAAGCATTGTGTAAAAAGTAAGGAACACACAGGACAGGGACATTTCAAAGAGACACAGAGTCAGCTAAAAAAGTTTCCAATGGTCAACAAGTTTGACCAAGTTCAAACAATTTGAGCACAAAATTAAGTAACATTGGATTATAAAGTATAAAATAAATATTCTTAAGTCCATACTTACATAAATGAATGATTAAATAAACAATGGATAAAAGAGACAAATCTCCCATCAGAAGAATGCTAAATAATTCTTCCAGACACTTACCCTAAAGAAGACAGAACATAATTCCCATTTCCTTAAATGTGGATAGTATATAGCAACTCCCTTCTAAAGAGTACAACATGGAGGAAGGAGGGAAAAGTTACTTTGACAGTGGAGAAACCTAATAAGTACCACTTTGTTAGGTGATCATGACTAACATCAAGAGTGATAAGGTATATTAATGGAATACATCTTTGATGTGATATAACAAGAGTGGCAGGCTTCCCAGGTGGCACTAGTGGTAAAGAACCCTCCTGCCAATGCAGGAGACATATGAGATGCAGGTTCAATCCCCAGGTCAGGAAGATCCCCTGGAGGAGGGCATGGCAACCCACTCCAGTCTTCTTGCCTGGAAAATCCCATGGACAGAGGAGCCTGGCGGGTTACAGTCCTTGGGGTCACAGAGTCAGATACAACTGAAGCGACTGTGCATGCATATACACAGTGAGAGTGGCATTTTACATTTGTGGTTTCCTCCCCAAACCCACATCCATAAGTTTATCCTAAGAAGAATATCAGACAAGCTTCAGTTCAGGGACATTTTACAAAACGTTGTTGTTTAGTCACTAGCTTATGTGTGACTCTTTTGCAACCCCATGGACTGTAGCCTACCAGGCTCCTCTTTCCATGAGATTTCCCAGGCAAAAATACTGGAGTGAGTTGCCCTTTCCTTTTCCAGGGGATCTTCCTGACCTAGAGATTGAACCCATTTCTCCTGCATTAGCAGGCAGATTCTTACTACTGAGCCACCAGGGAAGCTCTATTTTTACAAAATACCTGACCAGTATGCCTCAAATTTTTCAAAGTCTTAATAAGTCTGAACACATATTAGAGTCAAGAGGAACCTCCCTCAGAGAACATGACTAAATACAATATGGGGTCCTATGTTGATCCTGAAAAGAAAAAGAACATTAATTAAAAACTAAGCAACTCTGAATAACATACAGAATTTAATTATAATAATGTAAAAATATTGGTGCATTAATTGTGACAAATTCACCATACTAATATGAGTTGAAACAGGGGAAACTTGGTATGAGTATATGTGAAGTCTCTACTCTCCTTGTAAATTTTCTGTAAATCTAGAACTACTCTCAAATTAGAAGTTAATTAAAAAATAAAATGTTTCTTAACATTGACACCTTATTCCTAAACATATACACAATGGAAAACCATTGAAAATTAACATTCACAGGGAGGAGCCAAGATGGTGGAGGAATAGGACAGGGAGACCACTATTTCCCCTACAAATTCATCGAAAGAACAATTGAATGCAGAGCAAACTTCACAAAACAACTTCTGATCGCTAACTGAGGACATCAGGCGCCCAACAAAGCAGCCCATTGTCTTCGAAAGGAGGTAGGACAAAATATAAAAGATAAAAAGAGAGACAAAAGAGCTAGGGACAGAGATCCGTTCCGGGAAGGGAGTCTTAATAGAGGAAGTTTCCAAACACCAGGAAACCCTCGCACTGGTGGGTCTGGGGGAAGTTTTTGAATCTCAGAGGGCAACCTGACTGGGAGGGAAAAATAAATAAAACTCACAGATTACGTGCCTAAAAGCAACTCCCAGTAGAAAAGTACCCCAGACACCTGCATCCACCACCAGCAAGTGGAGGCAGAATGGAGAGAAATGGGCGGTATAGTTTAGGGTAAGGACCAGGCCTGAGTGCCCTGATGGCAATCGGAGGGAGTTTTGTGAGTTACCAACTTAAAATGTGGGACAGCAAAAGAGAGAGAGAGAAAATTAACCGGCGAGAACACACTGCCAGCCGTTTGCAGAACAAAGGGACCGAGCAAGTCCAGAGGAGCTAGCTGGCTGCGGACCGGCCCAGCCCTGCCAGAGGCAGGAGGCAGGGGGTAGGGGAAAGGGGCAAACTCTGCCCCAAAGATGGCATCCCCTACCACACTGCAAATAGGCCTCCAGTTTCTAACCAAAGACTTCCTGAGATTCTGGATGGTCGACATCTCCTGGGAGGGTCACGGCTAGACACAGGGTGCACGCACCCAACTGGCGCTGGCGGGGACTGGGGCTGGGGACGCGGAGGGGAGAAGGCACACGCACCCGACTGGTACGGGCATAAACTGAGGCTGGGACCACGGACGGGAGAAGGTGCACCGCACCCGGGGAGAGTGCGCCCGTCAAGCTCCTGGCTGCCTGAGCTGCTTGGGCCGGGGAAGGCACAAAACGCAGGCGCAGCCGAGTCTGCACTTTTGTGGAACATCCGAGGGCTGGAACCGCACAGCGCTGGGCACGCTCCATATAGATGAGCCGGGAGCCTGAGCAGCGTAGATGGGGAAAGCTAATCCCGCAGCGCGACGGGACTAGCAACCTGAAGAAGAGACCACCTCCGCCCGCCTGTGTCAGGGCGGAAATTAGGCACTGAAGAGACCAGCAAACAGAAGCCAAATAAACAAAGGGAACCGCTTCAGAAGGGACCGGTGCAACAGATTAAAATCCTTCTGGGTAACAGCGACTACACCGGAAGGGGCCTGTGGAAATCGAGAAGTGTAAGCTGGAACGAGGAGCTATCTGAAACTGAACCGAACCCACACTGACCACAACAGTTCCAGAGAATTTCCTAGATATATTATTACTTTTTTTTTTTAATCAAAAATTTTTCTCTTTTCTTTTTTATTCTTTCTCTTTTATTTTCTTTTAAAATTCCCTGTTGCTCCCCCATTACTCCTTAACTTTCATTTTCATAGATTTTTACCATTTTTTTAATTAGAAAAAAATTGTTTTTCTAGTTTTTTTTTCTTTTTTTTTTTCCTTTTAAAGTCCTCTATTACTCCTCTACTACTCCTTAATTTTCATTTTCATTTCTCGATAACCTTGAAAAAAAAAGAGAGAGAGAGAAGCCCTATTTTTAAAATGAACTTCATATATATTTCTAAAATTCTTTGTGTATGTTTTCAATATTGTATTTTTAAGAGTTTAACCTCTATGCTAGATTTTTAATCTTTGTTTTTCAGTATGTGATATAAATTGTGGACATTTAAGAATCCAATATTCAGTTCCCATTTTTATTCAGGAGTGTGTTAATTACTCTCTACCACTTTTGACTCTCCATTTTCTACCTCAGAACACCTCTATTTCCACCTTTCCCCTTCTCTTCCCAATCCAATTCTGTGAATCTTTGTGGGTGTCTGGGCTACAGAGAACACTCTAGGAACAGACAACTGCGTAGATCTGTCTCTCTCCTCTTGAGTCCCCCTTTTTCTCCACCTGCTCATCTCCATCTCCCTCCTCCCTCTCCTCTTTTTCATATAACTCTGTGAACCTCTCTGGGTGTCCCTCATGGGGGAAAATCTTTTCACCATTAACCTAGAAGTATTATTATCAGTGCTGTATAGTTGGAGAAGTCTTGAGACTACTGGAAGAATAAAACTGAAATCCAGAGGCAGGAGACTTAAGCCCAAATCCTGAAAACACCAGAAAACTCCTGACTACATGGAACATTAAGTAATAAGAGACCATCCAAAAGCCTCCATAACTACACCAAAACCAACCACCACCCAAGAGCCAGTAAGTTTCAGAACAAGACACACACGCAAATTCTCCAGCAATACAGGAACATAGCCCTGAGCGTCAACATACAGGCTGCCCAAAGTCACACCTAACACATAGACCCATCTCAAAACTCTACTGGGCACTCCATTGCACTCCACAGAGGGGAAATCTAGCTCCACGCACCAGAACACTGACGCAAGCTTCCCTAACCAGGAAACCTTGACAAGCCAATCGTCTAAACTCACCCACTGGGTAAAACCTCCACAAAAAAAGGAACCACAGACCACCAGAATACAGAAAGCCCACTCCAGACACAGCAATCTAAACAAGATGAAAAGGCAGAGAAATACCCAACAGGTAAAGGAACATGAAAGATGCTCACCAAGTCAAACAAAAGAGGAGGAGATAAGGAATCTTCCTGAAAAAGAATTTAGAATAATGATAATAAAAATGATCCAAAATCTTGAAAACAAAATGGAGTTACAGGTAAATAGCTTGGAGACAAAGATTTAGAAGATGCAAGAAATGTTTAACAAGGACCTAGAAGAAATAAAAAAAGAGTAATTAAAAATGAATAATGCAATAAATGAGATCAAAAACACTCTGGAGTGAACCAAGAGTAGAATAACGGAGACAGAAGATAGGAAAAGTGAGGTAGAAGATAAAATGGTGGAAATAAATGAAGCAGAGAGGAAAAAAAAAAAAAGAATCAAAAGAAATGAGGACAACCTCAGGGACCTCTGGGACAACGTGAAACGCCCCAACATTGGAATCATAGGAGTCCCAGAAGAAGAAGACAAAAAGAAAGGCCATGAGAAAATACTTGAGGAGATAATAGCTGAAAACTTTCCTAAAATAGGGAAGGAAATAGCCACCCAAGTCCAAAAAACCCAGAGAGTCCCAAACAGGATAAACCCAAGGTGAAACAGCCCAAGACACATATTAATCAAATTAACAAAGATCAAACACAAAGAACAAATATTAAAAGCAGCAAGGGAGAAACAACAAATAACACACAAAGGGATTCCTATAAGGATAACAGCTGATCTATCAATAGATATCCTCCAGGCCAGAAGGGAATGTCAGTACATACTTAAAGTAATGAAAGAGAATAACCTACAACCTAGATTACTGTACCCAGCAAGGATCTCATTCAGATATGAAGGAAAATTCAAAAGCTTTACAGACAAGCGAAAGTTGAGATAATTCAGCACCACCAAAGCAGCTCTTCAACAAATGCTAAAGGATCTTCTCTAGACAGGAAACACAGAAAGGTTATATAAATATGAGCCAAAACAACAAAGTAAATGACAACTGGACCATACCAATCAATAATTACCTTAAATGTAAATGGGTTGAATGCCCCAACGAAAAGACAAAGACTGGCTGAATGGATACAAAAACAAGACCCCTATATATGCTGTTTACAAGAGACACACTTCAAAACAAGAGACACATACAGACTAAAAGTGAAGGGCTGGAAAAAAAATATTTCACGCAAACAGAGAACAAAAGAAAAAGGAGTCACAATACTCATATCAGATAAATAGACTTTTTTTTTTTTTTCATTTATTTTTATTAGTTGGAGGCTAATTACTTTACAGTATTATAGTGGGTTTTGTCATACATTGACATGAATCAGCCATGGAGTTACATGTATTCACCATCCCAATCCCCCATCCCACCTCCCTCTCTACCCACTCCGTCTGGGTCCTCCCAGTGCACCAGGCCCGAGAACCTGTCTCATGCATCCAACCTGGGCTGGTGATCTGTTTCACCCTAGATAATATACATGTTTTGATGCTGTTCTCTCAGATCATCCCACCCTCGCCTTCTCCCACAGAGTCCAAAAGTCTGTTCTGTACATCTGTGTCTCTTTTTCTGTTTTGCATATAGGGTTATCATTACCATCTTTCTAAATTCCATATATATGTGTTAGTATGCTGTAATGATCTTTATCTTTCTGACTTACTTCACTCTGTATAATGGGCTCCAGTTTCATTCATCTCATTAGAACTGACTCAAATGAATTCTTTTTAACGGCTGAGTAATATTCCATGGTGTATATGTACCACAGCTTCCTTATCCATTTGTATGATGATGGGCATCTAGGTTGCTTCCATGTCCTGGCTATTATAAACAGTGCTGCAATGAACATTGGGGTGCACGTGTCTCTTTCAGATCTGGCTTCCTCGGTGTGTATGCCCAGAAGTGGGATTGCTGGATCATATGGCAGTTCTATTTCCAGTTTTTTAAGAAATCTCCACACTGTTTTCCATAGTGGCTGTACTAGTTTGCATTCCCACCAACAGTGTAAGAGGGTTCCCTTTTCTCCACACCCTCTCCAGCATTTATTGCTTGTAGACTTTTGGATGGCAGCCACCCTGACTGGCGTGTAATGGCACCTCATTGTGGTTTTGATATGCATTTCTCTGATAATGAGTGATGTTGAGCATCTTTTCCTGTGTTTGTTAGCCATCTGTATGTCTTCTTTGGAGAAATGTCTGTTTAATTCTTTGGCCCATTTTTTGATTGGGTCATTTATTTTTCTGGAATTGAGCTTCAGGAGTTGCTTGTATATTTTTGAGATTAATCCTTTGTCTGTTGTTTCGATTGCTATTATTTTCTCCCAATCTGAGGGCTGTCTTTTCACCTTGCTTATAGTTTCCTTTGTTGTGCAAAAGTTTTTAAGTTTCATTAGGTCCCATTTGTTTATTTTTGCTTTTATTTCCAATATTCTGGGAGGTGGGTCATAGAGAATCCTGCTGTGATTCATGTCGGAGAGTGTTTTGCCTATGTTCTCCTCTAGGAGTTTTATAGTTTCTGGTCTTACATTTAGATCTTCAACCCATTTTGAGTTTACTTTTGTGTATGGTGTTAGAAAGTGTTCTAGTTTCATTCTTTTACAAGTGGGTGACCAGTTTTCCCAGCACCAGTTGTTAACGAGGATGTCTTTTTTCCATTGTATATCCTTGCCTCCTTTGTCAAAGATAAGGTGTCCATAGGTTCGCGGATTCATCTCTGGGCTTTCTATTCTGTTCCATTGATCTATAATTCTGTCTTTGTGCCAGTACCATACTGTCTTGATGACTGTGGCTTTGTAGTAGAGTCTGAAGTCCGGCAGGTTGATTCCTCCAGTTCCATTCTTCTTTCTCAAGATTACTTTGGCTATTCGAGGTTTTTTGTATTTCCATACGAATTGTGAAATTATTTGTTCTAGTTCTGTGAAAAAGACCATTGGTAGCCTGACAGGGATTGTATTGAATCTGTAGATTGCTTTGGGTAGCGTAGCAATTTTGACAATATTGATTCTTCCAATCCATGAACACGGTATGTTTCTCCATCTGTTTGTGTCCTCTTTGGTTTCTTTCATCAGTGTTTTATAGTTTTCTATGTATAGGTCTTTTGTTTCTTTAGGAAGATATACTCCTAAGTATTTTATTATTTTTGTTGCAATGGTAAATGGTATTGTTTCCTTAACTTCTCTTTCTGTTTTCTCATTGTTAGTGTATAAGAATGCAAGGGATTTCTGTGTGTTAATTTTATATCCTGCAACTCTACTATATTCATTGATTAGCTCTAGTAATTTTCTGGTAGAGTCTTTAGGTTTTCTATGTAAAGGATCATGTCATCTGCAAACAACGAGAGTTTCACTTCTTTTCCTACCTGGATCCCTTTTACTTCTTTTGCTACTCTGATTGCTGTGGCCAAAACTTCCAAAACTATGTTGAATAGTAGTGGTGAGAGTGGGCACCCTTGTCTTGTTCCTGATTTCAGGGGAAATGCTTTCAATTTTTCACCATTGAGGGTGATGCTTGCTGTGGGTTTGTCATATACAGTTTTTATTACGTTGAGGTATGTTCCTTTTATGCCTGCTTTCTGGAGAGTTTTATTCATAAATGGGTTATTCTCTTTCACTACTCTAAGTATGTCCTGCCATTCCCTTCTGGCCTGGAGGGTTTCTATTGATAGATCAGCTGTTATCCTTATGGGAATCCCTTTGTGTGTTATTTGTTGTTTCTCTTGTTGCTTTTAATATTTGTTCTCTGTGTTTGATCTTTGTTAATTTGATTAATATGTGTCTTGGGGTGTTTCACCTTGTGTTTATCCTGTTTGGGACTCTCTGGGTTTCTTGGACTTGGGTGGCTATTTCCTTCCCCGTTTTAGGAAAGTTTTCAGCTATTATCTCCTCGAGTATCTTCTCATGGCCTTTCTTTTTGTCTTCTTCTTCTGGGACTCCTATGATTCCAATGTTGGGGCGTTTCACGTTGTCCCAGAGGTCCCTGAGGTTGTCTTCATTTCTTTTGATTCTTTTTTCTTTTTTCCTCTCTGCTTCATTTATTTCCACCATTTTATCTTCTACCTCACTTATCCTATCTTCTGTCTCCGTTATTCTACTCTTGGTTCCCTCCAGAGTGTTTTTGATCTCATTTATTGCATTATTCACTTTTAATTACTCTTTTTTATTTCTTCTAGGTCCTTGTTAAACATTTCTTGCATCTTCTAAATATTTGTCTCCAAGCTACTTATCTGTAACTCCATTTTGTTTTCAAGATTTTGGATCATTTTTATTATCATTATTCTAAATTCTTTTTCAGGAAGATTCCCTATCTCCTCCTCTTTTGTTTGACTTGGTGAGCATCTTTCATGTTCCTTTACCTGTTGGGTATTTCTCTGCCTTTTCATCTTGTTTAGATTGCTGTGTCTGGAGTGGGCTTTCTGTATTCTGGTGGTCTGTGGTTCCTTTTTATTGTGGAGGTTTCTCCCAGTGGGTGGGGTTGGACGATTGTTTCCTCAGGGTTTCCTGGTTAGGGAAGCTTGCGTCAGTGTTCTGGTGCATGGAACTGGATTTCTTCTCTCTGGAGTGCAATGGAGTGTCTAGTAATGAGTTTTGAGATGGGTCTATGTATTAGGTGTGACTTTGGGCAGCCTGTATGTTGACACTCAGGTCTATGTTCCTGAGTTGCTAAAGAATTTGCATGATATGTCTTGTTCTGGAGCTTATTGGCTCTTGGGTGGTGGTTGGTTTTGGTGTAGGTATGGAGGCTTTTGGATGGTCTCTTATTACTTAATGTTCCGTAATCAGGAGTTTTCTGGTGTTCTCAGGATTTGGGCTTAAGTCTCCTGCCTCTGGATTTCAGTTTTATTCTTCCAGTAGTCTCAAGACTTCTCCAACTATACAGCACTGATAATAAAACTTCTAGGTTAATGGTGAAAAGATTATCCACCGTGAGGGACACCCAGAGAGGTTCACAGAGTTACATGAAAAAGAGGAGAGGGAGGAGGGAGACAGAGATGAGCAGGAGGGGAAAAGGGGGGACTCAAGAGGAGAGGGACAGATCTACTCAGTCCTCTGTTCCCAAAGTGTTCTCCATAGCCCAGACACCCACAAAGATTCACAGAATTGGATTGGGAAGAGAAGGGGAAAGGTGGAAATAGAGGTGTTCTGAGGTAGAAAATGGAGAGTCAAAAGTTGGAGAGAGTAATTAACACACTCCTGAATAAAAATGGGAACTGAATATTGGATTCTTAAATGTCCACAATTTATATCACATACTGCAAAACAAAGATTAAAAATCTAGCATAGAGGTTAGACTCTTTAAAATACAATATTCAAAAACAAATACAAAAACAAAAAAAAAATTAGAAATATATATCAAGTTTGGTTTAAAAATAGGGCTTCTCTTTCTTTTTTTGGCAAGGTTATCGTGAAATGAAAATGAAAATTAAGGAATAATAGAGGAGTAATAGAGGACTTTAAAAGGAAATAAGAGAGAAATACAAGAAAAAGAAAAAACAAAAGCAAAGAAAAACAAAATAAAAAAAATCATAAAAATATATGAAAATGAAAATTCAGGAGTAATGGGGGCATAGTAGGAAATTTTAAAAGAAAATAAAAGAAAAAAAGAAAAAAGAAAAGAAAAAAATTTTTTTATTTTAATTTAAAAAAAAAGTAAAAATATATCTAGGAATTTCTCTGGAGATGTTGCGGTCAGTGTGGGTTCAGTTCAGTTTCAGATAGCTCCTCGTTCCAGCTTACACTTCTCGATATCTATAGGCCCCTTCCGGTGTAGTCGGTGTTACCCACAGGGATTTTAATCTGTTGCACTGGTCCTTTCTGAAGCGGTTCCCTTTATTTATTTGGCTTCTGTTTGCTGTCTCTTCATTGTCTAATTTCTGCCCTGACACAGGCGGACGAAGGTGATCTCTTATTTAGGTTGGCTAGTTCAGTCCTGATAAGGGGAGGGCGGGGCGCTGCAGACATATATTGCTGTGTGTGGGGAGCCTTCACTGTGTTCTGGCCACACTGGGTTTACTCCCACTCACGGATGTCTGTGCTTTCCCCGTCTACACTGCTCAGGCTCCCAGCTGCTCTATATGGAGGGTGACCTGCACTGTGTGCGGTTCCAGTCTTCGGAAACCCCACAAAGCACTGACTCGGTAGCTCCTGCATTTTGTGCCTTCCCTTGTCCAAGCAGCTCAGGCAGCCAGGATCGTGACGGGTGCACTCTCACTGGGTGCAGCGCACCCTTCCCCCTCCACAGCCCCTGCCTCAGTTTCTGCGCACTCCGGTCGCGTGCATGAGCCCTGTGTTTAGCCCCGACTCTCCCGGCGGATGTCGACCATCCAGAATCTCAAGAAGTCTTTAGATAGAAACTAGAGGCCTGTTTGCAGTGTGGGAGGGGATGCCGTCTTTGGGGCCAAGTTTGCCCCTTTCCCCTCCTCCTGCCTCCTACCTCCGGCGGAGATGGGCTTGTCCGCCACAGGCTAGCTTTTCTCTGGAGTTTCTCAGTCCCTTTGTTTTGCGAAAGGCTGGCAGTGTGTTTAGGCCGGTTAATTTTCTCTCTCTCTCTTGCTATCACACAGTTTAAAAAAACTCCCTCCAATTGCTCTCAGGGCCTTTGGGCCCGGTCCTTACCCTAAGCAATGCCGCCCGCTCCTCTCTGTTCCGCCCCCGCTTGCTGGTGGTGGAGGCAGGCGTCTGGGGTACTTTTCTGCTGGGAGTTGCTTTTAGGCATGTAATCTGTGGGTTTTATTTAATTTTTCCTCCCAGTTAAGTTGCCCTGCGAGATTCGAAAACTTCCCCCAGGCCCGCAAGTGTGAGGGTTTCCTGGTGTTTGGAAACTTCCTCTAATAAGACTCCCTTCCCGGGACGGGTCTCCATCCCTAGCTCTTTTGTCTCTCTTTTTATCTTTTATATTTTGTCCTACCTCCTTTTGAAGACAATGGGCTGCTTTTCTGGGTGCCTGATGTCCTCAGCTAGCTATCAGAAGTTGTTTTGTGAAATTTGCTCAGTGTTCAATTGTTCTTTCAATGAATTTGTAGGGGAGAAAGTGGTCTCCCTGTCCTACTCCTCCGCCATCTTGGCTCCTCCCTAAAATAGACTTTCAAATAAAGGATGTGAAAAGAGACAAAGAAGGACACTACATAATGATCAAAGGATCAATCCAAGAAGAAGATATAACAATTATAAATATATATGCACCCAACATAGGAGAACCACAATATGTAAGGCAAACACTAACGAGTATGAAAGAGGAAATTAATAGTAACACAATAATAGTGGGAGACTTTAATACCCCACTCACAACTATGGATAGATCAACTAAACAGAAAATTAACAAGGAAACACAAACTTTAAATGACACAATGGACCAGCTAGACCTAATTGAGATCTATAGGACATTTCACCCCAAAACAATCAACTTCACCTTTTTCTCAAGTGCACACAGAACCTTCTCCAGACTAGATCACATCCTGAGCCATAAATCTAGTCTTGGAAAATTTTTAAAAATTGAAATCATTCCAGTCATCTTTTCTGACCACAGTGCAATAAGATTAGATCTCAATTACAGGGGAAAAAATTGTTAAAAATTCAAACATATGGAGGCTAAATAACACGTTTCTGAGTAACCAACAAATCATAGAAGAAATCAAAAAAGAAATCAAAATATGCATAGAAATGAATGAAAATGAAAACACAACAACCCAAAACCTATGGGACACTGTAAAAGCAGAGCTAAGGGGAAGGTTCATAGCATTACAGGCTTACCTCAAAAAACAAGAAAAAAGTCAAATAAATAACCTAACTCTACACCTAAAACAACTAGAGAAGGAAGAAATGAAGAACCCCAGGTTTAGTAGAGGAAAGAAATCTTTAAAATTAGGGCAGAAATAAATGCAAAAGAAACTAGAGAGACCATAGCAAAAATCAACAAAGCTAAAAGCTGGTTTTTTGAAAAAACAAACAAAATTGACAAACCATTAACAAGAATCATTAAGAAACAAAGAGAGAAGAACCAAATTAACAAAATTAGAAATGAAAATAGAGAGATCACAACTGACAACACTGAAATACAAAGGATCATAAGAGACTACTACCAGCAGCTCTATGCCAATAAAATGGACAACTTGGAGGAAATGGACAAATTCTTAGCAAAGTATAACTTTCCAAAACTGAACCAGGAAGAAATAGAAGATCTTAACAGAGCCATCATAAGCAAGGAAATTGAAACTGTAATCAGAAATCTTCCAGCAAACAAAAGCCCAGGACTAGACGGCTTCACAGCTGAATTCTACCAAACATTTAGAGAAGAGCTAACACCTCTTATTCAAACTCTTCAACAAAATTGCAGAAGAAGGTAAATTTCCAAAATCATTCTATGAGGCCACCATCACCCTAATTCCAAAACCAGACAAAGATGCCACAAAAAAAGAAAACTACAGGCCAATATCACTGATGAACATAGATGCAAAAATCCTTAACAAAATTCTAGCAAACAGAATCCAACAACATATATTAAAAATCATACACCATGACCAAGTGGGCTTTATCCCAGGAATGCAAGGATTCTTTAATGTCCACAAATCAATCAATGTAATATACCACATTAACAAATTAAAAGATAAAAACCATATGATTATCTCAATAGATTCAGAGAAAGTCTTTGACAAAATTCAACACCAATTTATGATTAAAACTCTCCAGAAAGCAGGAATAGAAGGAACATACCTCAACATAATAAAAGCTATATATGACAAACCCACAGCAAGCATCACCCTCAATGGTGAAAAATTGAAAGCATTTCCCCTGAAATCAGGAACAAGACAAGGGTGCCCACTCTCACCACTACTATTCAACATAGTTTTGGAAGTTTTGGCCACAGCAATCAGAGTAGCAAAAGAAGTAAAAGGGATCCAGGTAGGAAAAGAAGTGAAACTCTCGTTGTTTGCAGATGACATGATGCTCTACATAGAAAACCCTAAAGACTCTACCAGAAAATTACTAGAGCTAATCAATGAATATAGTAGAGTTGCAGGATATAAAATTAACACACAGAAATCCCTTGCATTCTTATACACTAACAATGAGAAAACAGAAAGAGAAATTAAGGAAACAATACCATTTACCATTGCAACAAAAATAATAAAATACTTAGGAGTATATCTTCCTAAAGAAACAAAAGACCTATACATAGAAAACTATAAAACACTGATGAAAGAAATCAAAGAGGACACAAACAGATGGAGAAACATACCGTGTTCATGGATTGGAAGAATCAATATTGTCAAAATTGCTACGCTACCCAAAGCAATCTACAGATTCAATACAATCCCTGTCAGGCTACCAATGGTCTTTTTCACAGAACTAGAACAAATAATTTCACAATTCGTATGGAAATACAAAAAACCTCGAATAGCCAAAGTAATCTTGAGAAAGAAGAATGGAACTGGAGGAATCAACCTGCCGGACTTCAGACTCTACTACAAAGCCACAGTCATCAAGACAGTATGGTACTGGCACAAAGACAGAATTATAGATCAATGGAACAGAATAGAAAGCCCAGAGATGAATCCGCGAACCTATGGACACCTTATCTTTGACAAAGGAGGCAAGGATATACAATGGAAAAAAGACATCCTCGTTAACAACTGGTGCTGGGAAAACTGGTCACCCACTTGTAAAAGAATGAAACTAGAACACTTTCTAACACCATACACAAAAATAAACTCAAAACGGATTAAAGATCTAAATGTAAGACCAGAAACTATAAAACTCCTAGAGGAGAACATAGGCAAAACACCCTCCGACATGAATCACAGCAGGATCCTCTATGACCCACCTCCCAGAATATTGGAAATAAAAGCAAAAATAAACAAATGGGACCTAATGAAACTTAAAAACTTTTGCACAACAAAGGAAACTATAAGCAAGGTGAAAAGACAGCCCTCAGATTGGGAGAAAATAATAGCAATCGAAACAACAGACAAAGGATTAATCTCAAAAATATATAAGCAACTCCTGAAGCTCAATTCCAGAAAAATAAATGACCCAATCAAAAAATGGACCAAAGAATTAAACAGACATTTCTCCAAAGAAGACATACAGATGGCTAACAAACACAGGAAAAGATGCTCAACATCACTCATTATCAGAGAAATGCAAATCAAAACCACAATGAGGTGCCATTACACGCCAATCAGGGTGGCTGCCATCCAAAAGTCTACAAGCAATAAATGCTGGAGAGGGTGTGGAGAAAAGGGAACCCTCTTACACTGTTGGTGGGAATGCAAACTAGTACAGCCACTATGGAAAACAGTGTGGAGATTTCTTAAAAAACTGGAAATAGAACTGCCATATGATCCAGCAATCCCACTTCTGGGCATACACACCGAGGAAGCCAGATCTGAAAGAGACACGTGCACCCCAATGTTCATTGCAGCACTGTTTATAATAGCCAGGACATGGAAGCAACCTAGATGCCCATCATCATACAAATGGATAAGGAAGCTGTGGTACATATACACCATGGAATATTACTCAGCCGTTAAAAAGAATTCATTTGAGTCAGTTCTAATGAGATGAATGAAACTGGAGCCCATTATACAGAGTGAAGTAAGTCAGAAAGATAAAGATCATTACAGCATACTTACACATATATATGGAATTTAGAAAGATGGTAATGATAACCCTATATGCAAAACAGAAAAAGAGACACAGATGTACAGAACAGACTTTTGGACTCTGTGGGAGAAGGCGAGGGTGGGATGATCTGAGAGAACAGCATCAAAACATGTATATTATCTAGGGTGAAACAGATCACCAGCCCAGGTTGGATGCATGAGACAAGTGCTCAGGCCTGGTGCACTGGGAGGACCCAGACGGAGTGGGTAGAGAGGGAGGTGGGACGGGGATCGGGATGGGGAATACATGTAACTCCATGGCTGATTCATGTCAATGTATGACAAAACCCATTACAATATTGTAAAGTAATTAGCCTCCAACTAATGAAAATAAATGAAAAAAAAAATTAACATTCACATTAAGACATCATTTTCCTTGCTGAATGGCCTGTCAATTGTGGTTGTTTCTAGGGAAGCATGATTACTCCCCCATCATTCATACATTTAAACAGGCAATCAGTGCCACTAAATCAGAGAGCACCTCAGTCAAGAATATAAAGTTTACATTTATCTGAAGGGAGTATAAAATGCCAAATTTGATTCCCTGTTGTACAGCTTGTATGCTGTGAAATTAAGGCAATGTCCTCTAACCTTATGTTTAACTGCAAAGATGCAATAAGAAAACTCCAGCTTTCCACTTACCTAGAAACTAAGATAAGATGCAGAACTAACAGATGAAGTCAAAGAATACCACTCAAGACTGCCAGAAACTCTGCACAGAGGTCTGAGAGAGAGAAAGACCAGGTGGAGTATTCCAAAAGCAAACAAAACCAATTTATATAGTCAAAAGAAACACATAGAATAAAAATCTTTATCTTTTAAAGTACTTTGCTTTAGGTTTATTAATATCAATATATACTTATTTAAAGACCTCAAACCGTAATCCCTTGTCCCAGAATATAAAGGAAAAGGAAAAACCTAATACTCAATACCACAACTCAGTGGTAATTATTGTTAACTCTGAATATCCTTACTCATTTCTCTGTACTTAGAAGTACAAATGGAACATTATATAGTACATGCAATTTTTCTATCTGCTTTTTAAAATATCAATTATCCATGAATATCTTTCCAGGTCAATAAATAAAATTCTAAATTATTTTAATGGATTCATAATATTTCATTACTTTATATACTGTAATTTATATTTGAAATCTTATGATAGGAAATGTTTGTTTTGACATTAAAATCTACACTAAGCACTTTTAAAAAACAGAATTCAGTGAGTGAATTTGAAAACCTAATTGGCTTTATTCAACAATTCATGAATTTAAACATGTTCTCACACTCGTTTTTTCTGACAGAGCTTATAAAATGTTCATAATATTTTTTCTTTAAATATTTGATAGAATTCAATCAGAGAAGTCCTCTAAACCTGGGCTTTACTTCGTGGGAGGATTTATAATTACTAATTCATGTACTTGTTATAGGTCAACTTAGATATTCTTTTTTTCTTCTTTTGGCAATTTATATCTGCTTAGACATTTGTTTATTTCATCTAAGTTGTCTAATTTTTGGTATAAGGTTGTTCAAACAATTTCCTTATTATCTTTTTAATTTTTATGGTATTGGTAAGGACATCTCTTTATTGGTTTGAGCTTTATTTTTTTAATGTTCTCCCTGTTTTTCTTTGCCTGCCTGGGTAAAGGTTTGTCAATATTGTTGGTTCTTTTCAACTCTCTCAAATTTCTTTCCAGTCTTCTCCCAATGTGAAGTTAGCTAGAATATGAGTTTTACTAACCCAAGTCATGTTATTAATGCTTGGACATGGCTTTGCTTATTTGCCAGTGAGAGATAACTGAGCATAACGGAGAGTAGGACATATGCAGTTTACCGTGAATCAGATCCTTAGATTATTTGGTTGTGCTCCAGCTGAGCTCTTTTTCATTCCACTCTTATGGTACCAAAAAGGGTTAATTATGAAATCTTATTTTGTCAATTTCTTATATGATCATTATACAGTTTATGCGACTTTTTCCCTAAATTTCATAATATAATTTTCTTTCTTTCTAGCTATCAACTTTGACCTTTTTCTCTCAACTGGGATAATGCATTTTCTTTTTGCTCCATAAAGCCTATGAAATGTTTTTTTTGAGAGGTAAAACAAAATTTCTCATCATTCTTTTTACATGTTTTCCACATGTACGTATCTACTTTAAGTTCTACTTTTATCACTCAAATGACCTTACAATTTAACTTTCTAAAGCATGAAGAACTTTGTAATAATTTTCCAAATAGATGATTTAAACATGTTTACATCTCTTCATCATAACATTGAAACATTTCTTTACTTAGCAGATATATTGAGACGATCTTTTGATTGCACATTTTGAAAAATATTAAAGGTGCTGACAAGCAAAATTGGCCAACATGACAGTATATAGTGTATGGTGATATAACAGAGTGTCAATGTTTATGTGAAAATAGCAAAAATAAAATGATAAATTTCTAATATAAGAACTATTTTTAGTTAAAATTTTTTAGATAAACTTTAAATCATCTAATCAAAAATGTTTTGATACCTGCAAGCATATGAAATGAAAACACAGATGTCTAGCCTAAGACCAATTTAAGGCTATGAGAGACCTATTTTAATTCATTCTAATTACTGAGAATTATCCCCAAGTGAAGCAAATCAGTTTATCACTAGAAACACTTCATCAAAGACTAGAAGGCTTCAGTAACAGATGCTATAGGAAAGATTCCTCTGCTAGATGGACAGTGACATTTTAGGCCATCTCATATCATGGAAGGGAGAATACTGTAGTGAAAAGCTCAGTTGCTTCCTGCTTCCTTCCCTGAAACTTAGAAGTGTGAGAACCATCTCCTATTGGAGGTACAATATCTATGATATGATATCCAGTTAAGGCTCCTGAATACTAGGGTATGATATGGCAATAGTGAAAAGCAAAGAGGTCTAGGCCAAGAACCAGAAGACCTGAATTATTCTACCACTGGAAAGCTATATGACCTTGAGTAGCCATCTCATATCTGTGTACCTCAGCTGTCCCTCAGGAATATGGGAATAATCGCAATAGTTATAAATAAACCTGCCTGGCTTTCTTTTCAATATTATTGCTGAAACACTCTTAAAACTACATAGGGGGATTTTAAAGTATAAAAGACTATAATTTCATAATTTCTTCAAAAGTCAGTTCAATGAAAAATATGCTTTTTTCCTACTAAATTTATTTTCAGAAAGCCAGCCTTCCCAGAAGCAACAAGACCACCTTCCCAAAGCAGATGATAAGTTTGTACTTCCAAAAACTCATAATTTCTGAGTTTAGGAAGCAAAATGCCTCAGTTGATATACAGACTATATTTGTTTCCAAACAGAGAATAATCAACAGCAAAAGGCCACTTTCACTAGCTGCCGCAATCCATTGTTGGCTTATTTTCCACATTTCTCTATAACAGCTGCAAAAGTAATAAGCCAATTATGGAAGCCATCTGGAACAAAGCAGAGAGGAAGATTTATCTTTAGAAGATTCTACTCTGAATAACTGGCACTTAATTGATAACACATAAGAAGAACAAAGATATTAAGAAGCTCATAATCATTAAGGGAGGGAGGAGAGAGACTTGCATAAAGAAAATCATGATTGCTTATTACCAACTATGATGGAGTCACATGACAATCTCACTGATAAAACAGGCTGAGCATCCATCTCCATTGTTTCCAGAGCCACAAGCCAGGGCTCTCAGTTCACTCATCCTAGGAAATGTAACTGTAATGGCCTGAGTAGAGCCAGCAGGTTCATTGAGACACCTTAGGCAAAATACACCTGCCCTTGAGACACTGGAATCATTAATAAAAATAGGGATTTTAACCATCAACTCACACCACAGAGCCACAGATTACGGAAGCAGCATAGTGAGAGGACTACTTCAGGGCTGAAGCAACAAACCCCAGTCAATTCCAACCTAACCTCACATATCCAGAGACACAGCTGATCCAGGAAAGAAACAAGACTCAGAGCTGAACCTCATCATCCCCCTGAGGTTGAGAAAAATAAAATAAATGTAAAATCTACAACCCAGAATCTGCCCTCTTTAATTTCTTGGCTGTCTCTAGCCTTATGTTCTGTGTTTTGTTTTGTTCTGTTTTGTTTTCAATCAAGATGTAATGGTTGTTTTTGAGCAACGTCAGCAAGATGGCAGATTAAGACATGACTTGTTCATATCAACAGCAATAATTTGGCACCCTTTCATAGGCAGAAGTGCCGCCGTGGGAGCTTTGAGATCCTGGAAGGAAATTATGAAAACCAGTGGACTCTAAGACTGTGGAGAGATTTCTGAGAAGGCAGACTTGCACTCCAGTAATTGACTAGTCAAATGGGATCCTGGCTTCAGACACATAAAGAACTCTGTACTCCTAAGGACGCAGCTACAGCCCAGTTTGTCTTTGGTTCTGTCACCAGGGTTTGTGGGAAGAGTCACTGCTACATGTGCGTTGGGTAATATGCCTACAGACCTCTGTCCCACCTGGAGTTGCTGGAGGGGCCTGTGAACTGACTGCATCCCCTTAAATGTGGTCCATGAGCCCATGGAGGTAGGCCCAGCAAACTGAGGCTAGATTCTGAAAGGGCCCAGTAACTGCTACTGCTGCTGCTGCTAAGTCGCTTCAGTCGTGTCCGACTCTGTGCGACCCCATAGATGGCAGCCCACCAGGCTCCTCCGTCCTTGGGATTTTCCAGGCAAGAACGCTAGAGTGGGTTGCCATTTCCTTCTCCAATGCGTGCAAGTGAAAAATGAAAGTGAAGTCACTCAGTCATGTCCGACTCGTCGCAACCCCATGGACTGCAGCCTACCAGGCTCCCCCATCCATGGGAGTTTCCAGGGAAGAGTACTGGCATAGGTTGCCATTGCCTTCTCTGTCCAGCTCCCCTACATATGTATTAATGGCTCAGGAGAATTAATATTGTTAAAATATCCAATCTTCCTAAAGTTACCTATAGAGTCCAAGCAATCCTTATCAAATTTCAATAGTATCTTTCACAGACATAGAAACAACAATCCTAAAATATATCCCCAAATAGCCAGCTTGATCTTAAAAATTAAGAACAAAGCTGGAGGCACCCTTCTTTTTTCCCTCCTTCTCCTTCTTATAAATAAACAGTAGTATTATTACTTAGTAAGTTTGTTCCATTGTTGTCTAATGATGTTCACCTAAATCCACTGAAACAAAAGTACCAATCATTCCTCCTTTGCTCTCTTTCCTCTAATATGAGGAAATAAATACTGAATTATTAATAATATAAAATACAAAGTAATCAATAAAAGTGAAGAAAAAAAAAAAAAAAAACAGAAACAAACTCTTTATTTTCCCCAGGCTTAGAAAATCCCTAGGCCAGCAAAAAGTTATACAACCCACTCTGCTTCTTGTATTCCGTTTGATCTTAAACAGCCATTGAATTATCTTAGCCTCAGTTTTTCTATCTATAAACTGAAGGAACTATGTGTTTTTCACGTTCAGGACATTTTGAGTGTTAACCTCTAAAACTTAGAGAACATTCTTTGTCAATTTAACATGTTTTATTTATGTTCATAATCTTTGAAGCAGAAATCTTTTTTACCCTAATGATTTTTTTTACAAAAAGGAACTTACCCTAATGATATTAAAAATAAAAGCATGAAGCCATGAATTGAAAGATATACAGTGACTATTTAAAATAACAAATAATTATAATCAAACAAAATATATAATAATTTTATTAATCTTTTAAATAAAGTTGTGTTTTCACATACATCATATACTTTAAGAATCACAACAACCTGGAGGGAAATGAAAGCACGTATTTTATTTACCAATGAGAACACTGAGTCTTAAAGTGACTGTGTGACTTATAGAAGATCACAGGCTTCTTTGGTGGCTCAGTGGTAAAGAATCTGCCTGCAAAGCAGGAAACCTGGGTTCAGTCGCTGGATTGGGAAGATCGTGGTAGAGCACATGGCAACCCTCTCCAGTATTCTTGCCTAGAGAATCCCATGGACAGAGGAACCTGGTGGGCTGCAGTCCATAAGGTTGTAAAGAGTCAGACACAACTGCAGTGACTAAGAAGCAACAGCAGCAGAGATCACACAGCTATTAGCACCTCCATCCAGTACTCACATCATTGCACTACTCTGATCTGGCTGCTCTCACACCATTGTAACTTTGTGGCTTCTCTGTGAGTTAAAATGGAAAATCAACAATTCACAGAGCATCTAATTGAGTAGGGCAAAGAGTGAAAAACAATCACTTTTTAGGAAGCACTCCTAAAGCTCTTAAGAGAGATGCAACCCAACTAGTACTGTGACAGTCATCCTCCGAATAAAATATTCAGACTTGAAATATATGTCCATTCGTTTCATGTATAATATGGATAAACACATTTTTTCCCAAGCTACTTCCAAAGCACCTTAATATACATTTTCCCCAAATGTAATGAGTGACAAGAAAAGAACTTGTTTCTAAATTCTTAAGATGAATTTTTAAACACTAAAAAATGAATCAAGGCAAATTGGAAGTGGCCAAACAGGAGATGGCAAGAGTGAATGTCGACATTCTAGGAATCAGCGAACTAAAAGGGACTGGAATGGGTAAATTTAATGCAGATGACCATTATATCTACTACTGTGGGCAGGAATCCCTTAGAAGAAATGGAGTAGCCATTATAGTCAACAAAAGAGTCCAAAATACAGTACTTGGATGCAGTCTCAAAAACGAAGAATGATCTCTCTTTGTTTCCAAGGCAAACCATTCAATATCACAGTAATTCAAGTCTACGCCCCAACTAGAGATGCTGAAGAAGCTGAAGTTGAACGGTTCTATGAAGACCTATAAGACCTTTTAGAACTAACACCCAAAAAAGATGTCCTTTTCATTATAGGGGAATGAAGGCAAAAGTAGGAAGTCGAGAAACATCTGGAATAACAGGCAAATTTGGCCTTGGAGTAGAGAATGAAGCAGGGAAAAGGTTAATACAGTTTTGTCAAGAGAACGCACTGGTCATAGCAAACACCCTCTTCCAACAACACAAGAGAAGACTCTACACATGGACATCACAAAATGGCCAACACCGAAATCTGATTATATTCTTTGTAGCCAAAGATGGAGAAGTTCTATACAGTCAGCAAAAACAAGACTGGGAGCTGACTGTGGCTCAGATCATGAACTCCTTATTGCCAAATTTGGACTTAAATTGAAGAAACTGGGGGAAACCACTGGACCATTCTGGTATGACCAAGTCAAATCCCTTATGATTATACAGTGGAAGTGAGAAATAGATTTAAGGGACTAGATCTGATAGACAGACGGCCTGATGAACTACAGACAGAGGTACTTGACATTGTACAGGAGACAGGAATGAAGACCATCCCCAAGAAAAAGAAATGCAAAAGGCAAAATGGCTGTCTAAGCAGGCCTTACAAATAGCTGTGAAAAGAAGAGAGGCCAAAAGCAAGGGAGAAAAGGAAAGATATAAGCATCTTAATGCAGAGTTCCAAAGAATAGCAAGGAGAGAACAGAAAGCCTTCCTCAGTGATCAGTGCAAAGAAATAGAGGAAAACAACAGAATGGGAAAGAAGAGAGATCTCTTCAGGAAAATTAGAGATACCAAGGGAACATTTCATGTAAAGATGGGCTCAATAAAGGACAAAAATTGTATGGACATAACAGAAGCAGAAGATATTAAGAAAAGGTGGCAAGAATACACAGAAGTACTGTACAAAAAAGATCTTCATGACCCAGATAATTACAATGATGTGATCACTGATCTAGAGCCAGACATCCTGGAATGTGAAGTCAAGTGGGCCTTAGGAAGCTTCACTATGAACAAAGCTAGTGGAGGTGATGGAATTCCAGGTGAGCTGTTTCAAATTCTAAAAGATGATGCTCTGAAAGTGCTGCACTCAATATGTCGGCAAATTTGGAAAACTCAGCAGTGGTCACAGGACTGGAAAAGGTCAGTTTTCATTCCAATCCCAAAGAAAGGCAATCCCAAAGAATGTTCAAACTACTGCACAATTGCACTCATCTCACACACTGGTAAAGTAATGCTCAAAATTCTCCAAGCCAGGCTTCAGCAATATGTGAACCATGAAATTCCACATGTTCAAACTGGTTTTAGAAAAGGCAGAGGAACCAGAGATCAAATTGCCAACATCTGTTGGATCATCAAAAAAGCAAGACTGTTCCAGAAAAAAATATCTATTTATGCTTTATTAACTATGCCAAAGCCTTTAACTGTGTGGATCACAATAAACTGTGGAAAATTCTGAAAGAGATGGGACTACCAGGCCGCCTGACCTGCCTCTTGAGAAACCTGTATGCAGGTCAGGAAGCAACAGTTTGAACTGGACATAGAACAACAGACTGGTTCCAAATAGGAAAAGTAGTATGTCAAGGCTGTATGTTGTCACCCTGCTTATTTAACTTAGATGCAGAGGACATCATGAGAAACGCTGGACTGGAAGAAGCTCAAGCTGGAATCAAGATTGCCAGGAGAAATATCAATAACCTCAGATATGCAGATGACACCACCCTTTAGCAGAAAGCAAAGAACTAAAAATCCTCTTGATGAAAGTGAAAGAGGAAAGTGAAAACATTGGCTTAAAACTCAACATTCAGAAAACTAAGGTCATGGCATCTGGTCTCATCACTTCATTGAAAATAGATGAAGAAACAGTGGAAACAGTGGCTGACTTTATTTTGGGGGGCTCCAAAATCACTGCAGATGGTGATTGCAGCCGTGAAATTAAAAGATGCTTACTTCTTGGAAGGAAAGCTATGACCAACCTAGACAGCATATTAAAAAGCAGAGACATTACTTTGTTAACAAAGGTCCATCTAGTCAAGGCTATGGTTTTTCCAGTAGTCATGTATGGATGTGAGAGTTGGACTGTAAAGAAAGCTGAACCCTGAAGAACTGATTCTTTTGAACTATGGTGTTGGAGAAGACTCTTGAGAGTCCCTTGGGCTGCAAGGAGATCCAGCTAGTCCTTCCTAAATGAGATTAATCCTGGGTGTTCATTGGAAGGACTGATGCTGAAGCTGAAACTCCAGTACTTTGGCCACCTAATGTGAAGAGCTGACTCATTTGAAAAGACCCTGATGCTGGGAAAGATTGAGGGCAGGAGGAGAAGGGGACGACAGAGGATGAGATGGTTGGATGGCATCACTGACTCAATGGACATCGTTTTCGACAAACTCCAGGAGTTGGTGATGAACAGGGAGGCCTGGGGTGCTGCAGTTCATGGTGTTTCAAAGAGTTTGACTCGACTGAGAGACTGAACTGAACTGAAAAAATGTGAAATGAAAAAAATCTTTATCCTTCTAAAATATTAATTAGATAAACTGCATTTTATTCTTCAAAGCAGTTTTATGTATCTCACTCTTCTCAATAAGTATGTGCTGTGAGCTAAGTTGTTTCAGTCATGTCTGACACTTTGCGACCCCATGGACGATAGCCCACCAGGCTCTTCTGTCCATGGGATTCTCTAGGCAAGAATACAGGAGTGAATTGCCATGTCCTTCTCCAGGGAATCTTCCCAACCCAGGGATCAAACCCACGTCCCTTTTGTCTCCTGCATTGGCAGGTGGGTTCTTTACCACTAGAGCTACCTATTTACAGATAATATACAAATATGAATTCAAATCCCTATAGATACTTAATAGTTGTGTATATGCATATATATGTATATGTAAATATGTATGTGTGTCCATGTATGAATACATGCATATGTGCACATACATATATGTATGTTTATTAAAAGGTTCTTTTGTTCTCAAATATTAGGAATCATTTCAAGCAAATAGGAAAGGACTTCCCAACTGGAGATGTGGTATCAAGGTGTGTTAGCTTTTATTGATGCACTCAACAGAATTTATACGAAGGGCATACTTACATGCTCAGCTCCTTGAGGACAGACTTGTTGAGCTGATGTGTGTGAGGCTCACACACCCAGAGGTGGTAAATGGACAACTTCAGTGCCTTGGGGCATTTGCTAGTTCCATGGGTTTGCAGGACACTTGGGCTGTTGTAGATGTGTCAATATCCTCTACACCTCTGTTAACATATTCGTTCAATTATAATGTCTTCACTTAAGCTAGTGTGTGTGAGCTCAAACATCTGCATTCACTCTCAGATAGGCACTGTTCATAACCACTACCAAATTGCAATACCTGAGAGTTTTGACTCAAATTATGAAATTCTCAAGAGAAACTATATCCTTGGCCTAGCTAGAAACAAACATCCTCTTCTGTCCCATTCCACAGTGGCCAGGTATGATACATAGACTATAAATACAGCTTTTGTCCTGTCTTTCCTTGAATATTCTAGTGATAGAAAACAAGAGAGATTATTAGGACCTGGGCAAATGCCCTATAAAGTAGCATGATGACAATTAATAACTTTCTCTGTGCTAGTTTCCCTACAGAAATGGAGAAAATATGATCTGTCACACACCATTTCTGCTTTATTATTTTTTCATAGCCTCTTGATATGATAGATATTTTATTTTATTAAAACAAATAATTTGCTTTTCTCCAATGAAATGTAAACTTTGTAAGAGGACAGCTTTTTGTCTGATGACTTCACTGCTGAATTTCTAGTGCCTTGAGGGATGTCTGTTATAAAATAGATGCTCAATAAATATATTGAAAGACAATGGAGTGACTTACTGCTCTGAGGACAAAATGAAATAAACTAAGCAATGCATTTGCCATTACATGGGATAAGCAATAAATCGTGGTTATTAAAATTCTTACATCTAACATTTCCCAAACTCTTATACCCCTGAAAATAACAAAAATAGTTAACCTGTAATAAGTTATAATAGATCTTATTGAATAATTGGGGCTTCCCAGGTGGTGCAGTGGTAAAGAATTTGCCTGCCAATACAGGATGAGCAAAGGATATGGGTTCAATCCCTGGGTCTGAGAGACCCCCATGAAGTAGGAAATGGCAATCCACTCCAGTATTCTTGCCTGGAAAATTTCATGGGCAGCGGATCATGGTAGGCTACAGTACATGGGGTCACAAAGAGTTGAACACAACTGAGCAACTGAGCATGATGATGACAGAATAATCAAATTGAGTAACTGAATAGCAAAATCTATTATATATCATGCACTGTTCAAAATACATTATATGAATTAACTCATTGAATCTCCACCACAACCTCATGTGGTAGGCAAACTATTATTTTAATTACTGCCACTGCATAAATGAGGAAATTTCAGCTCCATAATTTGCCCAAAGTCACTCAACTACTAAATGGCAATGCTGGGATCTAAATCAGATAGTCTAGATCTGGGTCCATACTGCTTTCCCAAGTCCCAAATCATAGGAAGTAGATGGGAAAAGGACAGACAACACATAATCAGTGAAACTTTTAGGGTGGAAAAGAGGGTATTCTGTAACCAAAATAACAATAATGTTTTAAAGACAATAGGAAACATATTAGAATAAACATCAGACATCATTTTTTTCTTTTTTTTTTTTAATATTATTTTATTAGTTGGAGGCAGAAAAAGATTGAAAGGACAATACATGTTGCTGTTTATTGTTAAATGAAGAAAACATGATTCAGAGTATTGTATATAATATGATCCCATTTAAATGCCAGACTTTTAAAAGGTTCATTAACATCATTTTGATTTGAAAGACCTACAAGTCAATTAGAATTCGGGTCAGATTTATCTTTTCCTTCTTGTTATCACTGACCCCCCTATCAGCATTCTGACACGAGTATCCAAGCCAATATACTGAAACTTCAACCCTCACAGATACTGAATGAAGAATGAGACAGACTGAGTGTTATACTTGGGGGTAGGGGTGGTATGAGAGGACTGTAGAAAACTGAGACGTTCATACCCATGAGAGCTTTTCATCTCCAGGTACACATTAGAGGAATTCAAGCCCAATAATTCCAAGTCTCCCATTCTCCAAGGTATGATAGTAATCTACATTTTTAATAAAATGCTGATTTTTTTTAATGAGTAACTGATTACAATAAAGCAAACACTACCCAGGCCAAAAAAAAAAAAAAAATCAGTCAAATTTATCCAAGTTCTTTTAGGTATTGCTTCAATAAGCCATAGACTTTTGAAAAGAGGAGATTGTCTTTTGTTTCGTCTTTTCCTACAGCCCCCAGAATCATGTGGGGTTCACTGTAGGTTCCAAAGAAAACTGACTGACCTGACAAGCTCAGAGACTGGCTGCCTCTGTCCTAAACAGAGCAAAGCCATTATAGCCACCAAATGAAAATAAGCCACTGTGCTGCATCCCTGCATTCTGCCCTTGGTCAGAGGACCAACTGGCACTTGATCTTATTTCCCTCCTTGTGATCTGACTCCTAAGTAGAAAATTATTTTGTTCCCACACTCCACTCACCAGCTGAACCTCCACTACTGTGCACATATTTACCTGCTTGACTAGGTTCAAACTGCTAACAACTCAGGAAAACATTGCTTTTCCATAGGTGATGGTGTTTTAAAATTGGTAGACATTAATTCAGAGGTGGGGGAAGAACCACTTTAAAAAGTCTTAAGTGTTGATGAAAACAATGGGAAGTAAATTAGCTCATAAACCCCAGTGAGAGCATATATTGGAAATGCCACAGAGGAGCACAGTCTGGCACCATGTATTAAAATGTAATATATGCATTCCTTCAAATACAGGGAAGTAAAAAATCAGGAAAGGGGAAAAAGTCTCTGAAAATGAATGAGACATTTAGATATAATGTTAAGAGAATGATTCTAGTCCTTTACAAGAATAGATTTAGATAGGAAGATTAGAAATGACTGCTATTGAGAGCCAAGGTAGTTTTAATCGAATAAGTAAACTGGGACAACCAATGGTTCAAAAAAGCAAATATAATCAACTGAGTACTAGAAGCTGGGCATTGAGAATTGTCCTCATGATCACACTAAGATGTTCATTCTTCAAATGAAAAAACTGGGCTCAAAATTTACGGTTCTCAACCATTTTTCTGGCAAAAATATCACTACATGATTGAAAATTCACATCTCAGAACAGATGAATTTCTGGTAGTGAGTCTCCATGGATGCAAGTGGTTGTTAGACAAGACGCCCTTAGAGGAATCTCATCAAGATTCCAAGATTCTAGTGAAAAAAGAGTCTGGAAAAGGCTCCTATGTGTTAGGAATTGCAACCCCCTTTCCTTCTGTAAGAATGCCTAAATTTTATTTACCTTTAATTCTGATCATTCTGAGTCCAATGTCAGTATCCTAGCATTAGGAGTAGTTATTGACTGTACATGTGAAAACTCAGCATTTAATTTAATAATGCAAATATTTATCCATTTTCATTAGTATATCCAATAACCATGGGCAAGGAATAGTAAACATGAGTATAATTTATTACTTTGTCAGTTTCAACAAACACCATACTAAAGTGCTAACAATCTCTAATGAAGATATAAAATGTCATTAATTATTAGATTCATGAATGAATGATCTGAAAAGTATACACTTATGAGCTTGTTTGTTGCATGTTTCTCAGCCAGTGCAAAATCAAAAGTTCAAAATGTAGGAGTCAATGGGACCATAATGCTAAGATGGAATTGTGCTGAAACATGTATATTGAAGCACTTGTTTATGTTCCCATATGGGGAACATAAACAAGTACTTCAATTATGGCTATTGGTTTGGAACTAATAAGGAGATTATATCATTAGCCAACAAAAAGAATTTATTTCACACTTGCGCTGTGGCATTGGCACAATTCCAGGGGCTGTTTGCAAGGTTGGCTACATATTTGTGATTTGTGAGTTTCCCCACTGACTATTCTTGGATTTGAAGACTGGAGTCCTATAGCTGACTGTAAAGTGCTTTTTTTGTTTCCCCTTTTCAAATGTTTATTTGTAAGCGAGTACCTGCCTTCTTACAAAGAAGAATCTGAAGTTATTTAAGCACACTTGCTTCTGTACCCTGGCTGTGTTCTACAAATGACCCAGGCAGGGAGAATTAGAGCTGGTCTGTTCATTCCATCCCAATGCAGCTATGGGGATGGGGCAAGAGGGTGGGATGGCAGGTGGGGAACGAGGATGGCAAGTATCAGTTCTATTTCAAAACTAAAAACTCATTACAGGTAATTGTTGAGTTTTTTTGCTTATTATCAGTCTTTCAAAGCTATCTAAAGCTGCACACATACTCAACCAGGAATTCTCAGGATCATCTGAGAATTTTATTCAAATAGCAGCTTTCCAGACCCCACCTCCAAGAATGAGACAAGGGGATTGGCCAAATATACAACCCCTAACAACAGACAGGCTATTCTATGCATTAGTCAGGGCTCTTCAGAGAAACAGAATATATATATATATTCCTATATATATATAAGCTCAGTTCAGTTGCTCAGTCTTGTCTGACTTTGAGACCCCATGGACTGCAGCAAGCCAGGCTTCTCTGTCCATCATCAACTCCCTAAGCTTGCTCAAACTCATGTCCATCGAGTCAGTGATGCCATCCAACCATCCCATCCTCTGTCAACCCCTTCTCCTCCTGCCTTCAATCTTTCCCAGCATCACGGGCTTTTCAAATGAGTCTGTTCTTCACATCAGGTGGCCAAAGTATTGGAATTTCACCATCAGTCCTTCCAATGAACATTCAGGAATGATTTCCTTTAGGATGGACTAGTTGAATCTCCTTGCAGTTCAAGGGACTCTCAAGAGTCTTCTCCAACACCACAGTTCAAAAACATCAATTCTTTGGCAGTCTACTTTATTTATAGTCCAACTCGCACTTTCATACATGACTACTGGAAAAGCTATAGCTTTGACTAGATGCAGCCTTATTGGCAAAGTAACATCTCTGCTTTTCAATATGCTATCTAGGTTGGCCATAGCTTTTCTTCCAAGGAGCAAGCACCTTTTAATTTCATGCTGCTGTCACAATCTGCAGTGATTGTGGAGTTCCCCCCAAAAATAAAGTCTGTCACTGTTTCCATTGTTTCCCCATCTATTTGCTGTGAAGTGATGGGGCCGGATGCCATGATCTTGGTTTTCTGAATGTTAAGTTTTAATCCAGCTTTTTCACTCTCCACTTTCACTTTCATAAATGCTCTTTATTATAAGGAATTGGACCATGCCAATTCCTGTGGAATAATGGAGGATGACAAATTTCAAGAAATACTTGTCTTTCCCAGGCAAAAATCAAGATGAGATCATGTCATGCTAATCAAAAGTTGGTACCAAATATAAAGGGTTGATTATTACCAACTGTCTCCCCAACCCATCTATAAACTTCTTTCTGAGAGTAGCTAGGGGACAGGGTTATCGTGAGCTCTTCAAGCCCCATAAATCAATTCACTTCATTCTGATTTTCACTCATCAATCTCTCTCCAACACACTCTTTCCCTGACTTCTTAGAAGCAATTTGCAGATTAACCCTGTCGGTTCTGCCCAGGGGTAGGGCTCTCACATCTCCAGTTAGATGGAAAGACCAGGGGTACTTTGTCCCTGGAACTGCAGCCATTAAAAATGAGTCGGGTTAAGCCATCAGGATGAAAGAAAATAATATTTCATACATTTCAAATGTAATCTACATGTAAACTTAACCAACTTGTTTTAAAAATAAATAATTTGTGACTATTTATGTTTACACTGTTAATCTGTGAGAGGTTCATGCTTTTAATTAATGGTTTAGAAACAGCATTTTTGTATTTTATAAATCTAGGTGATTGTCTGAAAAGATACAGAATACAAACACATCTCCTATTTAGAGATAAACAAAACCACTAAACCACATCTAAGCTAATAGAGAAGGAGGTGAGGCTAATCTGAAAGCTGCTGATTTTCAATAATTTATATTAAAAAAGTATTTGGAAATCAAGAGATGCTTCCAAACACATAATTTTCTAATTACTAAGTACTCAATCAACATAAAATATAAAAGAGAAACAGCAACTCAAATGTTGGCATTATTTAGACATGGCTTTATGTTACAAGAACCAGATGATAGACACTTATTGTTTGTATCCTCAGGGTCTATCTAGCACATTGAAGGTGTTGCATTTCCTCACAGGGCTTTGTATGCTAATCCTTAGAGGAAAATTCATGTAGAAGAGCAGTTAGGGCAACCTTACCAGATGTTCAAGCTGGTTTTAGAAAAGGCAGAGGAACAAGAGATCAAATTGTCAACATCCGCTGGCTCATCGAAAAAGCAAGAGGTTCCAGAAAAACATATATTTTTGCTTTATTGACTATGCCAAATCCTTTTATTGTGTGGATTACAATAAATTGTAGACAATTCTGAAAGAGATGGTACTACCAGACCACCTGACCTGCCTCTTGAGAAACATGCATGCAGGTCAGGAAGCAACAGTTAGAACTGGACATGGAACAACAGACTGGTTCTAAATAGGAAAAGGAGTACATCAAGTACCCTGCTTATTTAACTTTTATGCAGACTACATCATGAGAAACACTGGGCTGGATGAAGCACAAGCTGGAATCAAGATTGCCGGGACAAATATCAATAATCTCAGATATGCAGATGATACCATCCTTACGGCAGAAAGTGAAGAAGAACTAAAGAGCCTCTTGATGAAAGTGAAAGAGGAGAGTGAAAAAGTTGGCTTAAAGCTCAAACATTCAGAAAACAAAGATCATGGCATTCGGTCCCATCACTTCATGGCAAATAGATGGGGAAACAGTGGAAACAGTGACAGACTATTTTTTGGGGCTCCAAAATCACTGCAGATGGTGATTGCAGCCATGAAATTAAAAGATGCTTACTCCTTGGGGGGAAAGTTATGACCAACTTAGACAGCATATTAAAAAGCAGACATTACTTTGCCAAAAAAGGTCCGTATTGTCAAGGCTATGGTTTTTTCAGTAGTCATGTATAGATGTGAGATTTGGACTATAAAGAAAGCTGAGTGCCAAAGAATTGATGCTTTTGAACTGTGGTGTTAGAGAAGACTCTTGAGAGTCCCTTGGACAGCAAGGAGATCCAACAAGTCCATCCTAAAGGAGATCAGTCCTGAGTGTTCATTGGAGGGACTGATGTTGCAGCTGAAACTCCAATATTTTGGCTACCTGATGTGAAGAACTGACTTATTTGAAAAGAGCCTGATGCTGGGAAAGATTTAAGGCAGGAAGAGAAGGGGACGACAGAGGATGAGATGGTTGAATGGCATCACAACTCAATGGACATGAGTTTGGGTAAACTCTGGGAGTAGGTGATGGACAGGCAGGTCTGGCCTGCTGTGATCCATGGGGTTGCAAAGAGTCGGACACGACTGAGCGACTGAATTGAACTGAACTATCTGCTGTAGTAAATAACTCCCAGAGATCTGCAACTTATTACATTAGACATTCCCTTCTTGTTCATGTAATAGACCACCCTCTTTTTATACATTTCAAGGAATCCTAAATTCCTTCCATTTTATGGAAACACCATCCTCAGAGATGAAAGATAAGTAGCCTGTGGAAATGACTGGACTCCTTCTTAAAAACTCTGGATTTGCTTATACTCCATTATCCAAAACCAGTCACCTGTGTACCTGTCTGAAAATGTCAATTGAAAGATGGCAGCCAATTCCAATCATAAAACTCTACTTTGAAAGGGAAACAGATTTTGGTGGATATATAGTTATCTTGGACATAAAAAGAATCATAACATATCATCTAATGCTGTGCTCCCAGACCTGGCAGGTGATCAGCACTACCAAACCCTGGGGAACTTACTTTTAAAAATAGAGATTTACCAGCCCTAAACACAGATATTGTGCTTTTGAGATCTGTGTTAAGATCTAAGAATAAGTATTTTTAAGGAGTCTACCCGGATTCTGATTCTCCCTGTCCAGAATCATGGATTATGTTTCACTCTTCATCTGCAGATGGAAACTCAGTCAAACCCACATTCAAAGGCTTGTCTATCCTATAATACAACATGCTTAAGAATCTTAAATTAGGATCCACAAACTTGTATTTTAGCAAGTTCTAGGGATAATAATGATAGCTAACTTTTATTGGGTGATTAGATCTTCGGATATTAGTGGACTTATTTAACTTTTCTACAAGCCTGTTAGCTTGGTACTGGTATTTCTATTTTACAGAGTAAGAAACTGAGACATAGAAGGGTTAAATAAATTGCTTACACTTGTAATAGTAAATGACAGATCTTGGATTCAAACACAGAAAGGCTTCCATCTTCCCCTCTGGACTACAACCAGGAGAACTTGATGCAAAAACATCTATGGGCCATTGAGCTACAGGAGAGATATTCAGGGGGTTCTGATATAAGAGCTCCAAGCAAACTTTAAGAACTCTACAGTAAATGAGGTTCTTGTTGTTGGCCTCAAATTTAAATCTCCAGTAGAGGTGTTTTCTGAACTCCAGATATGAATCACCTATGATGGATGCCTTGCAGATACTTCACAAATGGACTTGAAATTTGCTCTTCAACTTGGGCTCCTGTCTTAATGAATAAAGTCACTTTCTGCTTGGTCATGAAAGCCCTGAATGTAGGAGGCATCTCCAGCACCAAACTTTTCCTTCATCAAATACTACATAATGCATGTGTTCTACAGGTCTTGCCTGCATAATATCTCTGCAAACCCTCTACTGTCTACCTCCCCATTAACACCTGAGTCATCATCTCCTCACAAGGACAGGATAGTCTCTCCAATCTATTTCTCAGTGGTCTTTCTGAAACTCAATGGGGAAACCCAGGACACTTAACATTTCCCAGACAACCTAGCATGTGCCCCCTGCCTGCCTTGTGGTCCTGCTGCAGACCCCTCTCCCCCTACCCATGCTATCGCCATGTGTCCTTCTTTGGTCTTCACCTTTTCCTTGGCATCACTCCTTCATGCACCCTGGACTTTCTGACTGAAATGCTCCCCTCAACCTGTCTCAGATAAGTTACCTGATCACTCTAAAAAATGCCTCATCTATAAAATGGAAATAAAAGGCATCACAGATAATGATGCTTAAAAGATAACATAAATTAAATTAAATATATGTGCCTATTTCATAGTAGGTGTTCAAAACTTTTTATTTCCTTAATATAAGCCCATATATTATAAATATGTTTATTATATACAATATATAATTATATTATATATAATATTTAACTTATATGCAGAGTACATCCTGAAAAACACTGGGTTGGATGAAGCACAAGCTGGAATCAAGATTGCCAGCAGAAATATCAATAACCTCAGATATGCAGATGACACCACCCTTATGGCAGAAAGTGAAGAACTAAAGAGCCTCTGGATGAAAGTGAAAGAGGAGAATGAAAAAGTTGGTTTAAAGCTCAAACATTCAGAAAACGAAGATCATGGCATTTGGTCCCATCACTTCATGGAAAATAGATGGGGAAACAGTGGAAACAGTAGCTGACTTTATTTTGGGGGGCTCCAAAATCACTACAGGTGGTGCTTGCAGCCATGAAATTAAAAGATGCTTACTCCTTGGAGGAAAAGTTATGACCAACATAGACAGCATATTAAAAAGCAGAGACATTACTTTATCAACAAAGGTCCATCTAGTCAAGGCTATGGTTTTTCCAGTAGTCATGTATGGATGTGAGAGTTGGACTATAAAGAAAGATGAGCACAGGAGAATTGATGCTTTTGAACTGTGGTGTTGGAGAAGACTCTTGAGTCCCTTGGACTGCAAGGAGATCCAACCAGTCCATCCTAAAGGAAATCAGTCCTGAATATTCATCGGAAGGACTGATGTTGAAGCTGAAACTCCAATATTTTGGCCACCTGATGTGAAGAGCTGACTCATTTGAAAAGACCCTGCTGCTGGGAAAGATTGAGGGCAGGAGGAGAAGGGGACAATAGAGAATGATATGGTTAGATGGCATTACCGACTCAATGGACATGAGTTTGGGTAAACTCCGGGAGTTGGTGATGGATAGGGAAGTCTAGCATGCTGCGGTTCATGTGGTCACAAAGAGTCAGGCATGACTGAATGACTGAACTGAACTGAACTGAATATAAGGCTACATTTTAAGTGTATCCTATTAATCTTCATATCAACATGAAGTAACCATCTCTATTATTTTTCTAGTTATTTTTCAAAGAATATCAAATTAAATAGAACCTGTAAAAGAATTCTCTATCTCAGTTCGTAAATTCAGGAAAACCATAATCTCACTGAAGTCAGTTTTTAATTACTGTGAAGTTAGTAATATCCCTTAGAAGATAGCATCTTATAGGTATTGGACTGCTATAATTGCCAAAACTGCTGCTTTTTTTCTTTAAAGCATCTAATGAATGAGGAAAAATGAATAATAAAATTTGCACACTTTCATAAACTCTGACATGTGAAAAAGAATCCAAATAAATGAGCAGATCAAAGAGCATTAATTAGCATTTAATTTGTAAGAGCAGCATGAAACACTCAGTAATTGGACTGTGACCTTTACATGTCATATAAAGTGGAAGCATATTTATGTATGATATATAAAAGATTAGTGTCTAATGTGAATACCGTTAAGGAAACTGGTTTGTTGAAAAAACAAAGGCTCATTACTTTATAGATATTAACAGCAGATTTCCTGCCTAGTACTATATGAAGAAAAGACAGGGCTAAACTATCATCTACTTAAGAAAAATTTGGAAGTAGCTATAAAAGTCTCTCATTTTGCAGAGCTCTTTCTACTTCTAGACTGGATGCTGCCTGATTCAAATAGAATTTTGCTCAAATAAACTCTTTAAAATATTAGCACACCTTGATTTATCTCTCTTAACACTTGAAATAGTGTTAAATTAAATAGTGTGTTCTCCCCAGCAAGTGGAAAGTTATGACCCTTTAAGCTGAGGGAAATGGGACGGTATGAAAAAACTAGAAACACATGTGATTCCTCTGATCCTCAGTTTTTTCACATTCCCCAGTGGGACCCTAGAGCAGAGTTTTCATGTCAGACAGACCTAGCTTCATCACTTACTAGCTGAGTGAAAAGAACCAGCAAATTCACCCCTTTGGAGTTTTGATCTGCTTTTAAAATTGCCAACATTCCACTTCATAGCACAACTTAATCCCCTCCACAGCTTTATTTTTCTATCACTTTCTATTCTACCCCCTATATTACTTAGTTATCTTATTCCTACCAGAATTAGACTGGTTATTTTTAAGAAGCAGCAGACACAAGAGAAACTCTGAAAACAAAGTAGAAGTTACTCTTTTGTAAGAGACATTTACATCTATAAGAAAAATATCCATTTGTGAGGATGTCTCTCTTTAACGGGATGACTACTTCTCTAGAAACTCTTAGCAGTATAGAAGGCAAGTACCACACAACAGCCATACCTTTGTTCACTGCACTTTTCCTGGTAGCATCCCATACTGTCTTCCCCACCCCTACAACAACTTCTTTTGTTTTTAGCTGGAGATTATATTTAAGCTAGTTACTTAGGCCATTTCAGAGAGATATTCAGTTTTATAGGTCTCTCCCATGTATTCAGGAGGTATATATGTTACCAAACTTCTGTTTTGCTCCTGTTAATCTGTCATTTATTATAGGCTGGTCTCTGTAACCTAGAATAGTAGAGGGAAAATTATTTTTCCTCCTCCTCAAGGGCAGAAGTATGTCATTCGTGTTTTCTGTTGAATCACAATCATCTAGAATAATTGCTATTTATTGAAAGAAAGATTGAATGAATTAATTAATTAGATACAAAGTGGGAAGAATAATATTAGCTTTTTCATGTCTTGTCATAGAAGTCATGCAATGTGTAAAACACTTAGCACAATATGTGGTACACAGTGAATATTCATCAAAGTCAGTTATTACTATTAAGTAATAAGTATAGTAAGAGTTCACAGGATGAAGTAGTAAGAGTTCATAGGATGAAGTAGTAAGAGTTTGGGCTGAGGGAGGGCAAATGACCAGAGCATAGAAGTACTCATGGGTCACATTAAGGATTTTTGTACTAATTCCAAAGTTTTAAGTAAGGGTGGGACAGAGTAAGATTCATATTATATGTACTTCAAACCAGCAGCTGTAAGGAGGATGATTAGAAATGGAATGCAAGTCATTTAATCCTCTGACACTCAGTTTTTCATCTTGAAAATGGATAGAATAAAATGTGCCCAGCATACTCACCAAGGGAAAATGGCATAATAATTTATAAAAGTGTTGATAACTATGAAGTGATGTGAGAATGTCATAATGCATTTATCACATCCAGATTTGGTATAGTAATGCTCACTAGAGTGTTTCTCATAAACAAGCAGCTTGAATCCCAAGGAAAATATGCTCAATACAAATCACCCATCCTCCTCTGGAGAGAATTTCACACCAAAGGCTTCATTTTCATGTGCAATTGCATCTATTAATCAAGTACATGCATACTTCGGGGATATTGAGGGCTAGGTTCCAACCACCACAATAAAGCAAGTATCGCAATAAAGTGAGTCACGTGATTTTTTGTTTGCTTGTTTCCCAGTGTATATAAAAGTTATGTTTAACCCTACTAGCCTGTTAGACTTCCTTAATGGCTCAGACTATAAAGACTCTGCCTGAAGTACAGGAGACACGGGAGATGTGGGTTTGATCCCTGAGTCGGGAAGATTCCCTGGAGAAGGAAATAAAAACGACCCATTCCAGTATTCTTGCCTGGAAAATTCCATGGACACAGGAGCCTGGTGGGCTACAGTCTATGGGTCACAAAGAGTCAGACACAGCTGAAGTAACTAACACTTTCACTTTCATAGTCTATTAGAAGTTACCTTTGCTCAAATTTAGATTCTGCTCCTATAAAAACTGGGGATAACAATAGCTCCTATCTCTTGGGTTGTTCAGAGGATTCTCATGAGATCACACTTTTAAAATACTACAGAAATAAAACTTCTACCTACAAAGAAAAACACCATCACATCAATATGGAAATTAAAAAAAAAAACCAATGTATTTTTAGTAAGCATTACAGGATACATGCATATATGTATCTTGCAAGAAGCTACAAAGCCAGAATAAAACTTTATACAGTTTAAACAGCAAAGCAATATAAAATTCACCTGGGGTTTGAGGTAGCTATTTGTTTAGTTAATTGACCTCCTTTGTAAGAATAATAAAATTTCTCTTACCTCCTGGAAAAAACAAATGATTACACCTTGAGAGAGGCTCCCAGAGACAAGTTTCCACATTTCAAGAGGGAATGAGGCTCACGACCTTGAACACAACTCTGCATTATGAAACTGAAGACTGGACCTTTTTGGTCCCTGGAGAAATTATTCTTTGTTGCAAAGCTTAGAGAAAGGACTCAACTCAGGCCTTAAATGGCCCCAAAAGAGACATTCTAAGAAGGGGAAGGGAGGAAAATGGCTTCTTTCTCTTTTATTCGTCCTTATCACCCTAGTGCATGTTGGTAGCACACTGGTGAACATAGCTGTCTTCCATCTTTATCACCCTTACAAAAGCCACTCCCCCTAAATTATAGATATGAGAAATGAATTAGTAGGTATGAAAACTTCTGGTAAATGTGTGTATATATTTTAATTAAATATTATTATTTGATTATTGTATTCTGCCACTTTTGTTTCCTCCAAGGTTACAGGATCACATGAAGAAAATTTCATGATCCTAGAAAGAGGATCTATATTCTACTGAAAAGGGATATAGTACCCTCCTCCAAGACTACCATAGCCATCTTGCTTCCCATGCTGCCCACTAAGAGTATGAGTCTAGGCAGTCATATCTATGAAAAGGCAGCAAATAACTCCACAATGGCAGGCTAATCTCTGAACCCAACAGAGACCTAAAAGTTACTGTCTAAATGGACATATATGTATACATGTAATATATACTTATATGCTAAACATATTTATACATGTTATTAAAGTTATACATGTTATAGATATATGCAAATGTATACATACACACATTTGCACATATTTATAACATGTATAATGCATCTAATAAAAAAAGATGTAGTTCAAAATTTCCATCTAAACTCTTCACATCGGCTGCAGGTGTAAAAAGTTTATGTATGTCATAGTTTTCTCATCAAAGAAATATTCTTGGGAAACAAAGTAAGATACAGGTAGGAAACATCAGTCTTTGTGTTTTAGCCAGACTTGCTGATATCCACCCTAGTAGAAAGAAAAAATTTTTTTAATTTCTTTTTTTTTTTTAATTTTATTTAATTAGTTGGAGGCCAATTACTTCACAACATTTCAGTGGGTTTTGTCATACATTGACACGAAACAGCCATAGAGTTACACGTATTCCCCATCCCGATACCCCCTCCCACCTCCCTCTCCACCCGACTCCTCTGGGTCCTCCCAGTGCACCAGGCCCGAGCACTCGTCTCATGCATCTCACCTGGGCTAGTGATCTGTTTCACCATAGATAATATACATGCTATTCTTTTGAAACATCCCACCCTCACCTTCTCCCACAGAGTTCAAAAGTCTGTTCTGCACTTCTGTGTCTCTTTTTCGATTTTGCATATAGGGTTATCATTACCATCTTTCTAAATTCCTTATATATGTGTTAGTATGCTGTAATGTTCTTTATCTTTCTGGCTTACTTCACTCTGTATAATAGGCTCCAGTTTCGTCCATCTCATTAGAACTGATTCAAATGCATTCTTTTTAACAGCTGAGTAATATTCCATGGTGTATATGTACCACAGCTTCCTTATCCATTCATCCGCTGATGGGGATCTAGGCTGCTTCCATGTCCTGGCTATTATAAACAGTGCTGCGATGAACATTGGGGTGCACGTGTCTCTTTCAGATCTGGTTTCCTCAGTGTGTATGCCCAGAAGTGGTATTGCTGGGTCATATGGCAGTTCTATTTCCAGTTTTTTAAGAAATCTCCACACTGTTCTCCATAGTGGCTGTACTAGTTTGCATTCCCACCAACAGTGTAAAAGGGTTCCCTTTTCCCCACACCCCGTCCAGCATTTATTGCTTGTAGACTTTTGGATAGCAGCCATCCTGACTGGCATGTAATGGTACCTCATTGTGGTTTTGATTTGCATTTCTCTAATAATGAGTGATGTTGAGCATCTTTTCATGTATTTGTTAGCCATCTGTATGTCTTCTTTGGAGAAATGTCTGTTTAGTTCTTTGGCCCATTTTTTGATTGGGTCATTTATTTTTCTGGAATTGAGTTTCAGGAGTTGCTTGTATATTTTTGAGACTAATCCTTTGTCTGTTGTTTCGATTGTTATTATTTTCTCCCAATCTGAGGGCTGTCTTTTCACCTTGCTTATAGTTTCCTTTGTAGTGCAGAAGCTTTTAAGTTTCATTAGGTCCCATTTGTTTAGTTTTGCTTTTATTTCCAATATTCTGGGAGGTACGTCATAGAGGATCCTGCTGAGATTTATGTCGGAGAATGTTTTGCCTATGTTCTCCTCTAGGAGTTTTATAGTTTCTGGTCTTACATTTAGATCTTTAATCCATTTAGAGTTTATTTTTGTGTATGGTGTTAGAAAGTGATCTAGTTTCATTCTTTTACAAGTGGTTGACCAGTTTTCCCAGCACCACTTGTTAAAGAGGTTGTCTTTTTTCCATTGTATATCCTTGCCTCCTTTGTCAAAGATAAGGTGTCCATAGGTTCATGGATTTATCTCTGGGCTTTCTATTCTGTTCCACTGATCTATATTTCTGTCTTTGTGCCAGTACCATACTGTTTTGATGACTGTGGCTTTGTAGTAGGGTCTGAAGTCAGGCAGGTTGATTCCTCCGGTTCCATTCTTCTTTCTCAAGATTACTTTGGCTATTCGTGGTTTTCTGTATTTCCATACGAATTTTGAAATTATTTGTTCTAGTTCTGTGAAAAATACCGTTGGTAGCTTGATAGGGATTGCATTGAATCTATAGATTGCTTTGGGTAGCATAGCCATTTTGACAATATTGATTCTTCCAATCCATGAACACGGTATGTTTCTCCATCTGTTTGTGTCCTCTTTGATTTCTTTCATCAGTGTTTTATAGTTTTCTATGTACAGGTCTTTTGTTTCTTTAGGTAGATATACTCCTAAGTATTTTAAATTCAGAAAAATTGAAATCATTCCAGTCATCTTTTCTGACCACAGTGCAGTAAGATTGGATCTCAATTACAGGAAAAAAATTGTTAAAAATTCAAACATATGGAGGCTAAATAACACGCTTCTGAATAACCAACAAATCATAGAAGAAATCAAAAAAGAAACCAAAATATGTATAGAAATGAATAAAAAGGAAAACACAACAACCCAAAACCTATGGGACACTGTAAAAGCAGTGCTAAGGGGAAGGTTTATATTTTTACAGGCTTATATCAAGAAACAAGAAAAAAGCCAAATAAATAACCTAACTCTACACCGAAAGCAATTAGAGAAGGAAGAAATGAAGAACCCCAGGGTTAGCAGAAGAAAAGAAATCTTAAAAATTAGGGCATAACCCTATATACAAAACAGAAAAAGAGACACAGAAGTACAAAACAGACTTTTGAACTCTGTAGGAGAAGGTGAGGGTGGGATGTTTCAAAAAAACAGCATGTATATTATCTATGGTGAAACAGATCACCAGCCCAGGTGGGATGCATGAGACAAGTGCTCGGGCCTGGTGCACTGGGAGGACCCAGAGGAGTCGGGTGGAGAGGGAGGTGGGAGGGGGGATCGGGATGGGGAATATGTGTAACTCTATGGCTGATTCGTGTCAATGTATGACAAAACCCACTGAAATGTTGTGAAGTAATTGGCCTCCAACTAATAAAATAAAATTAAAAAAAAAAAAATTAGGGCAGAAATAAATGCAAAAGAAACTAAAGAGACCATAGCAAAAATCAACAAAGCTAAAAGCTGGTTTTTTGAAAAAATAAACAAAATTGGCAAACCATTAGCAAGACTCATTAAGAAACAAAGAGAGAAGAACCAAATTAACAAAATAAGAAATGAAAAGGGTGAGATCACAACAGACAACACTGAAATACAAAGGATCATAAGAGACTACTACCAGCAGCTCTATGCCAATAAAATGGACAACTTGGATGAAATGGACAAATTCTTAGAAAAGTATAACTTTCCAAAACTGAATCAGGAAGAAATAGAAGATCTTAACAGAACCATCACAAGCAAGGAAATCGAAACTGTAATCAAAAATCTTCCAGGAAACAAAAGCCCAGGACCAGATGGCTTCACAGCTGAATTCTACCAAAAATTTAGAGAAGAGCTAACACCTATCTTACTCAAACTCTTCCAGAAAATTGCAGAAGAAGGTAAACTTCCAAACTCATTCTATGAGGCCACCATCACCCTAATTCCAAAACCAGACAAAGATGCCACAAAAAAAGAAAACTACAGGCCAATATCACTGATGAATATAGATGCAAAAATCCTTAACAAAATTCTAGCAAACAGAATCCAACAACATATTAAAAAAATCATACACCATGACCAAGTGGGCTTTATCCCAGGAAGGCAAGGATTCTTTAATAGCCGCAAGTCGATCAATGTAATACATCACATTAACAAATTGAAAGATAAAAACCATATGATTATCTCAATAGATGCAGAGAAAGCCTTTGACAAAATTCAACACTCATTTATGATTAAAACTCTCCAGAAAGCAGGAATAGAGGGAACATACCTCAACATAATAAAAGCTATATATGACAAACCCACAGCAAACATCACTCTCAATGGTGAAAAATTGAAAGCATTTCCCCCGAAATCAGGAACAAGACAAGGGTGCCCACTCTCACCACTACTATTCAACATAGTCTGGGAAGTTTTGGCCACAGCAATCAGAGCAGAAAAAGAAGTAAACGGAATCCAGATAGGAAAAGAAGAAGTGAAACTCTCGCTGTTTGCAGATGACATGATCCTCTACATAGAAAACCCTAAAGACTCTTCCAGAAAATTACTAGAGCTAATCAATGAATATAGTAAAGTTGCAGAATATAAAATTAACACACAGAAATCCCTTGCGTTCCTATATACTAAAAATGAAAAAACAGAAAGAGAAATTAAGAAATTTTTTAAATTTCTTAATATTTACATTCTTCTAGATGTTTCTATAAGTGCAGCCCCTTATGGGTTTTTATGGAGAGTTATACTGACTGTTCTGCATTCCCACTATAATATTATATATGTGGCTTGTCATATTTGATATTCTAAACTAATTGATGAGGTTGATATTATCATAATTCCTGCTTTATCATCAGTAGGAAAGAAGTCTCAAGAGGTTAACTTAACTCAACTAACATAATAAGTTAAGGAAATAAAAATCCATCTCAGGTCACATGATTAAGAACCCAATTCAGGTCATATGATCCAGCCTAAACAGTATAATATGTAGGTATTAATTTATTATTAACAAGAGAATTAGTTACCACCTGTTCACCTACTCATTAAAGATGAGGAAAACATAACTGCCAACAATGGTAGAGAATCAAAGATACTCTATGCTTTAAAACCTTCAGATCCCCCTCTTTTGCATCCCATAACAAAAGCTACTTTCTTGGGTACAACACAAATGTATCTTTAGCCAAGTCTGAGAAAAGATTTAATGAGGAAAATGTGAGATTCCTATTCCTAAAGAATTTAAGACAGGAAAATGACTGCCTTGATGAATTTTAGAGAGGGCATTTTTCTTCTATAGACTATCTATTTGAGCTCTTTCATCTTTCAGTTGAGAAAACTGGCACCCAGACATAAAGAAGTACGTATAGTCACTCAGCAAGCCAGTACTAGATCCAGAATGGGAGCTCAGGTATATTTATACTCTTGATTTTCTGTTCCCTTCCTGATATCAGGCTATTAGATTTCCATTTAGAACAGCTTGACCAAAGCCTACTTGAAGTATAATACCCTTGATGACTGCTGGATGAACATGTGAACACATAAAAATTCTGTTTGATCTTCTAATGTTTTTTGACAGAAAAATCTAAGTATCTTTTCCTATAAGGACTAAGAGGGATATGTCTTCAGTTTTCTCAATTCAATAATTAATAACATGGGGAAAGTGATTAGTGGTATCATACAGCCTAGTTCTTCATGTGAAGGATTTTAGATTGAATCCTATTGTTAGCTTGACATTTGGTTCAGAGTGATGGCCTCCTGGAAATCAACTAACAAACAAAAACAACAACAGAAAACTAAATGCTTCTCTTCCTTGATGTTATCAAATCTATATGAGAAGTTAGAAAATCAAAGTATTTTTCTTTTTGTAATGGCCCAAATATTTCCCAGAAATAATTATAACGTTAGAGTTCCCGTGCAGTATGTGGTCTTTCTTATCAGGTCGTTACAGGCTGTTAGTCAAGTAAATTGCAAAAATGATCCTGCCTTCCAATAGTTTCCAGTGCCTTCAACTGCCCCAGTTTGGGTTATCTCTCACACAACCTATTTCTCAGATACACACTTATCCTTCTTGTGCTACCTGCCTTCAGAAGAAACAGGGTTCCACTCACTGATGAAAATTCAGTTCTGAGAACCACAAAGTTGGATCTTGAGACTTTAGACAGGGAAAAACGCAAACACCAGTTTAAAATTCGGTAGTCCTTAAAAAGTGGTGATCGGAAAGTGACGAGTAAAGAAATGTTATCAACATCTAATCTTTGGGGAGGGGAGAAAAAAAGAAGGATAAGAAAAAAAATCAAATGAATTGATTTGGGGAAACACTTACAAAAACTTAAATTCCATCATTGATTCTTCTACTCTGAATTTAGCACTTGCTTAAACAGTATGTTCCAGTGTTCTCTTTATCTCCAGCTAGATTCATAGAAATCCCAGAATTTAAAAACTTAATGGATATATACTCCAACTAACTCTCTTGAAATTCATCTATCAAATCACTGTGCATTTATTCTACCAGATGAATAAATCCAGAGGTGTTGATAAATAAATATATATAATTAAACAGTCAGAGATAGACAGATAGATAGATCTCAACCAGCACAGGTGTAATTTTTCACCTAGAATATTAACAAAACTATTTTTTCATTGATGATACCCAAAGTACATAAAAATGCAATAAAACTGTAATTCCCATACACTGTTGGCAACATAATACATTATTAACTTTCAAGAAGACACTATAAGGCAAATAATATGACATTTTTTATTATTAATAGTTTTTTTAAGTTATAAACAATACAAAGTACATGATTGTTTTTAAATGAGCTACTTTTCTAATAGTAGGATAATAGCTACATTTATCAATATATGTTAACACATTGTCTATGATACAGTAATTCTAAGCCATGGTCAGAAATATGTAGCATCAAGGAGTTTGCTGATAATATAATATTAATTTAGAAGAGCAGAACACTATATTTCCCAGGATGTTACCTGCAATCAATAATACAAACTCTGGCTAGTCTCTGCAATATGAGGAATTTATTTAAACAACTTTAGTCACTGGGGACTGGGAAAACAAGGTTGGAAACTACACAGTCAGGAATATGACAGATCTAGTCCGAGGAAGACGCTATGCTATTTTCACTGGGCACAAACATCTCACCTGTAGTGCTGGCAGTACTAATGCTGGAGTCTTGACAGAAGCCTGGAATCACTTCTGCTGCTCCTCTGGAAACTAAATGTAACTGTATGCCACTTCCACCACCACCCCACTGGGTGAAACCTTGCACAGACCCTGTAACCTCAAGTCACCAGTTTCTGATTCAGTCTGAGGGTGCCTGATTGTTTCTGGGCAGTGCTTTGGGTTCAGAGGATGTCATGAAAGCAAGGATGTGGCAATTTCAACCACAATAATGGGAGGAGGATCCTATCTGTTATAAAACTCATCAAAATAAGTGTTGGATATCTTATATCCAAAAACTATAACAAAAATCCACCAGAGATACAAAATTTCATTTTGCTATGGTAACAACTAGTAAAACTATTATCACTGGAGAAGGGCTGGAAGGAATCCAGTCCTAGGTTCACATATTGAATAGTACTTAGGTTTGTACATTGAAGTTTGGGTGAGTTATTTCCCCTTTACCAATATTGTATATTTTTTATAGATGCTATTAAAATATACAAAATTTTCAGGGGTACTTTTTTCTGTTGAGTGCAACATTAATTTTCTCATGTCAGGATGTGTTCTTTGGAATATGAATATTCCTTCTCTTATAGTACCTTAAGTAGATCTCAGTAGATATTAAGCATTTAACAAATATTTGATAATTGATACAGAAAGAAACAATCAATTCAACAGATGTGTGCCTCAAGGTGCCTATGGGCTACCTTGTTATGACTAAAATTTTATCTGAAATTCTCCAAGGATCATCAGTTTAACCCAGCAGTGAATACTTTTGGATAAATGAATAATGGTCCTATTTTTTTAACCTATCGTTATGAACTGAATGCTTGTGTCTCCCCAAAATTCACATGCTTAAGTCCTAATCCTCAAAGTGATGGCAGTAGGAAGTGGGACTTTGGTGAAGTACTCAGGTTTAGATGAGGGCATGAGGGTGGGATCGCTGATGGGATTAGCTCCCTAATAAGAAGACAGAAAGATACCAGCCTGTCCTCTCTTCTCTGTGTAAAGATGCAGCAAGAAGGCAGCCATCTACAAGTCAGTAAGGGACTTCTCAATAGGAACTGAATCTGCCAGCCCCAAGTCTTAGGTTTCTCAGACTCCATAAATGTGAGAAATTAAGTGCTACTTAAGCCACCTAGTCTATGGGATTTCATTATAGCAGCCCAAGCTAAGACACCTATATATGTATATTGCATACTATTAGGGTTTGCTGTTGTTGATTTAAACAAAAAAACAAAAAAAAAAAGAAGAAACTTAGGTCCACTTCACTTGCTATAAAAATGTTCCTGAAAGTCAAGAGGAAGAAAAAAAGTAATCTAATATAAAGCAACATTTTTCTATTATCAGTAAAAAGATATGTTCAGATTCTGTTCAAAACATTTGGAAAGGACATCTCTCCCCTTGAGGAAGGTGCATTGAAGTTTGCGTTTGGCAAAAGACGGCAAAGTGAAGGGGTGAATTAGATATAGAAGTTTTTGAATCTGGAAGTGGTCCAGTGGACACATGTCTGAAGTGGAAATACTAGAAATAAAAGAATTTGGTTCTCACTGCCAAAGTGACCAATTATCCCACATAATATTCACTCTCCTAGAATATCAATCAACCAAATTCATCTATATATTGATTATTAAACATAAGTACCCATATATTAAGTGAGAGGTAGGTGGAAATTGTTAGGCAGTCAATGTAGAGTCAATGTAGGTCTCAGTTCTTTTTCTAATTTCAGTTTCAACATATTCCCTCACATAAACGTTTTGCTCCATTATCCTAAAGCTGTATCTGTTGCTCCAGTTTCTAGGCATTCAGAGGACTGGCTCCCTGGTCTGGAGGGTCATAAAACATTCAGACTCTGCACAAGACAATCATTAACTGCTGTTCAGTTTATCAAGGAGAAAAACTCCAGGTAGACCATTGACTCTTAAACATACATTTGGTCCTTAAATAATGGTCTGGCCTCTTGAGAAAGTGTCGGGGGATGATTGCAAAGTCTGGGGAAACTGAGAAACTGGGAACCAAAAGAGAGCCATAAAAAGGACAAACTGAACGTTGCACTTTTAAACTGATTGGTCAGAAATTACACGTATCCAGTACCAGACCAACCAAAGACAAACAGATCAATTCTAATAAAAATAAATCGCTGTTATTCCCACTTTTTGGGGCTCTTCACCCCCTTTGCATCTATGCTGAGAGTTTTGTATCTCTATCCTTTAAAAAATAAACTTTGCCAGTGTGTTTGCGAGTTTACGGAGTTCATTTCTCGGTTCCTCGAACAGAACTCGATTTTCCCATTTCAAGAGAACTGAGGTTTGAACACAAACTTCTCTGCCTGACTCCAAAGCCAACTTATCCCTTTCACCGTCTCAAATAACAGTGTGGTTCACTCTTGTAAGAGGTGACATGGGATTTTTAACCCAGGAATTTTGAGCTCAGAGTCCCACTAATATTACTCAAAGACCGGAGAAAAATCACATCCACAGAAACACAATCACCCTTTTTCAGACTTAAAGCATTAAGATGTAATAAGGTGAGAGAAGGGTCACTAAAGAAGAAATGGAAACAAATAATACAATTGGGATACCAAGGAGTAACATTTCCATCAAAGAGAAGGCCATCCAGTGGCTTCATCGGCAGTTCCAAACCTTTATCTCAGACTTGCCCAGGCAAGAAATTACTAGCAAATTATATCCAAAGCTCAATCAAAGCAATGAGTCAAAACTACTATCTTCATCAAAATATAAAATCTCATCTTCATAGAAATGTCAGATTCTCTACTTAGTATTCTGAATAATTATAGATTCTTAACAGGGGCTGGTTATTTTCTAGAAGACACCAGATGATAGAAGTGCTCTGTCTAAGGGAAATCCAGGTCCTTTCCTGTGTGTGTGTTGGGGGGGAGGGAGGAGGTGTTGAAGTCATTAGGCAACTAACTACGGTGAGATCACATTTTAAATCATATACTGCAGAAGCCATTTTCCTCTCTGTGTACTCTCTAGAGATGCTAAATTCTATACCTATGTATTAAAAAGAGCTAACAGGAGAACTTAAACATCTTCCTCAAAAATGTCATCAGGGATTCAGATCTGCCACAGCCATCTAATTTAGTCATCCCATAGGACATTGATCTAGCATGGTACACTTTGCTCTGTACTTAATTTCTTGTCATCTCTCCAGCACCAGTCTATTTCGTCTTTACAATGCTTTTAACTATCATGCACCTAAAAATTAAATTTTATAAATTATTCTGAGTTCATTTTTAATGACAGTCTTATGGACCAAACCTAATTGCAAAGTATTATATTGAAGATTCTCCCTGGAGTCTGTTTCACAATTATACTGTTGCCTTTTTATTCATCATTTCAACTCCCATACACTATACTGCTGCTGCTGCTGCTAAGTCACTTCAGCCGTGTCCGACTCTGTGCAACCCCTTAGAAGGCAGCCCACCAGGCTCCCCCATCCCTGGGATTCTCCAGGCAAGAACACTGGAGTGGGTTGCCATTTCTTCTCCACATACACTATACAAGCTCAATTAAAAGTTTCTCTTCCACCACCAGGAAGAACCCTTTCCTCCTCTAGACTCTCATAGTCCTTTGTTTTTATTTTTTGACATTAATAATCTGCCTCATTTTAAGTTACTTACTTATAAATATCTCATCTCCTCTACAAACTGTAAACTCCTTAAAAAACATTCTGAGTTGCACTCATCTTTTTTAACTCCTCTGTGTCTAGACCAATGTATATAAAACTAATTCAATCATTCCTGATTAATAAAATTATGCTTTAAAAAACAGTAATTTAGCAACAAACTGGGTACAGAGAATTAGAGAAAAGCAATTTGGAATGAGTATTAAAACCATGAACTTTATCATGAAACACTTTTGCAACTTGGTGCTGGTGGTTTAGTCGCTAAGTCAAGTCTGACTCTTGTGACCCCATGGACTGTAACCTGCCAGGCTCCTCTGTCCATGGGATTCTCCAGGCAAGAATACTGGAGTGGGTTGCCATTTCCTTCTCCAGGGGATCTTCCTTACCCAGGAATTGAACCCGGACCTCCTGCATTGCAGGCAGATTCTTTACCAAATGAACTCAATTTACTAACTGTGAAAACTTGCTAAAAGAATTTAAATATTCTAGGTCTTGGTTTCTTTAGACCTATACAATGAAGATATTTCTGGGACATGCATCATAGAGTTTTTCTCAGAATTTAATTAGATGAGGCCCTTTAAGCACTTCATTGTAGTAAATGGTTAACAAATGTTGCTATTATTTCTCAGTTTAGAAAGTACCAAGACATACAAGATATATTCTTTCTCTGTCTCCCTCTCCCTCTCTCTCTCCCTTTTTTCTCACTCTCAAAATATGGGCTTCCAAGGTGGTTCAGTGGTAAAGAATCTGCCTGCTAATGAAAGAAATGCAGGTTTGATCCCTGGGTTGGGAAGATCTGCTGAAGAAGGAAATGGCAACCCACTTTAGTTTTCTTGGCTGGAAAATCCCATGGACAGAGGAACCAGGCAGGCTATAATCCACGAAGTCATAAAGAGTCAGAAATGACTGAGAACACACACCACCATCATTAAAAATAACAGTGTTACCAAAGGATAAATTACCACTTGTATTTTATCATTCCTTGACTGAAAACATCTACCTGGAAGTTACTGTCAAAAAAAAAAAAAAAAAACAAATCCAGGCTTGACGGAGGCGAGAATTTTTTCAAGATGACTGTTGCAGTAGGGCATTCTCTGCTCCAGCCTCAGAATCTGTGTTTCAGAATCGAGCGGAAAGGGCTTTTCTTTTATAGAGAAGTAAAGCAGAGTGAACGGGAACATCACTGAGAAAGGAAGCAACCAGTGGGGACCAGAAAATAGCATGATTGTGGTGGTTCAATAGGAAATGTTCTTCCCTCTCATGGATGGATTCTTGAAATGAGCCATTAAGAGGGTGGAGGAGAGCAGTGGAGGTATTCGGTACCCTCAGTTCAGTTCAGTTGCTCAGTCGTTTCAGACCCTTTCAACACTATGGACAGCAACAGCCAGGCTTCCCTGTCCATCAGCAACTCTCAGAGCATGCTCAAACTCAAGTCCATCAAGTCGGTGATGCCATCCAACCATCTCATCATTTGTCGTCCCCGTCTCCTCCTGCCTTCTTCCAGCATCGGGGTCTTTTCCAGTGAGTCAGTTCTTCTCATTAGTTGGCCAAAGTATTGGAGCGTCAGCTTCAGCATCAGTCCTTCCAGTGAATATTTGGGCTGATTTCCTTTAGAATTGACTGGTTTGGTCTCCTTGCTGTCCAAGGGACTCTCAAGAGCTTTGGAGAGTCTTGGACTCTCAAGAGCCCAACACCACAATTTAAAAGCATCAGTTCTTCAATGCTCAACTTTCTTTATGGTCCAATTCTCACATTCATACCTGACTACTGGAAAAACCATACCTTTGACTAGATGGACATTTGACAGGAAAGTAACATCTCTGCTTTTAAATACACTGTCTAGGTTGGTCATAGCTTTTGTTCCAAGGAGCAAACATCTTTTAACTTCATGGCTACAGCCATCATCTGCAGTGATTTTGGAGCCCAAGGAAAGAAAGTCTATCACTGTTTCCATTGTTTCCCCATCTATTTGCCATGAAGTGATGGGACTAGATGCTACAGTCTTACTTTTCTGTAAGTTGAGTTTTAAGCCAGGTTTTACACTCTCTTCTTTCATTTTCATCAAGAGCTTCTTTTGTTCCTCTTTGCTTTCTGCATTAGGGTGGTGTCATCTGCATATCTGAGGTTACTGATATTTCTCCCTGCAATCCTGATTCCAGCTTTGCTTCATCCAACCCAGTATTTCGCATGATGTACTCTGCATATAAGCTAAATAAGCAAGGTGACAATATACAGCCTTGACATACTTCTTTCAAAATAAGGAATCAGTCCATTGTTCCTTGTCTGGTTCTAACTGTTGCTTTTGACCTGCATACAGATTTCTCAGGAGGCAGGTCAGGTGGTCTGGTATTCCCATCTCTTTAAGAATTTTCCACAGGTTGTTGTGGTCCACACAGTCAAAAATGATCCACAGGGTCATTGGAAAAGACCCTGATGCTGGGAAAGATTGAAAGCAGGAGGAGAAGGGGACAACAGAGGATCAGATGGTTGTATGGCATCACTGACTCAATGGACATGAATTTGAGCAAGCTCCGTGAGTTGCTGATGAACAGGGAAGCCTAGCATGCTGTAGTTTGTGGGGTTAAAAGGGTTGGACACAACTGAGTGACTGAAATGAAATGAACACAGTCAAAGGTTTTGGCATAGTCAATAAAGCAGAAGTATATTTTTTTTTCTGGAAATATCTTGCTTTTTCTATGATCCAAAAGATGTTGGCAATTTGATCTCTTGTTTGTCTGATTTTTCTAAATCCAGCTTGAACATCTGGAAGTTCACAGTTCAAGTACTGTTGATGTCTCACTAGGAGAATTTTAAGAATTACTTTGCCAGTGTGTGAGATGAGTGCAATTGTGCGGTAGTTTGAAGATTCTTTGGCATTGCCTTTCTTAGGGATTGGAATGAAAATTAAACTTTTTCAGTGCTGTGGCCACTGCTGAGTTTTCAAAATATACTGACATATTGAGTGCAGCACTTTCACCGCATCATCTTTTAGTATTTGAAATAGCTCAGCTGGAATTTCATCACCTCCACTAAGTTTGAACTGAGGCCCAGTTGACTTCACATTCCAGGATGTCTGGCTCTAGGTGAGTGATCATACTATTATGGTTATCTGGGTCATTAAGATCTTTTTTGTGTAGTTCTTCTGTTAATTCTTGCCAACTCTTCTTAATATTTTTTGCTTCTTTTCTGTCCATAATATTTCTGTCCTTTATTGTGCCCATTATTACATTAAATGTTCCCTTGGTGGCTCTCGTTTTCTTGTTTTTTTCATGCATTGAACTTGGACTGGTCATCTATTTCACATATGGTAATAAATATGTTTCAATGCTATTCTCTCAAATCATCCCACCCTCGCCTTCTCCCAGAGTCCAAAAGCCTGTCTCTTTTGCTGTCTTGCATATAGGGTCATCATTATCATCTTTCTAAATTCCATATATATGCATTAATATACTGTACTGGTGTTTTTCTTTCTGACTTACTTTACTCTGTATAATAGGCTCCAGTTTTATCTGCCTCATTAGAACTGATTCAAATGCGTTCTTTTCAATAGCTCAGTAATATTCCATTGTGTATATGTACAACAACTTTATTATCCATTCACCTGTCAATGGAAATCTAGGTTGTTTCCATGTCCTAGCTATTGTAAACAGTGGTGTGATGAACATTGGGGTACACGTCTGTCTTTCAATTCTGGTTTCCTCAGTGTGTATGCCCAGAAGTTGGACTGCTGGTTTGTATGGAAGTTCTATTTCCAGTTTTTTAAGGAATCTCCATGTTGTTCTTCATAGTGGCTGCTCAATTGAGTTCAGTTCAGTAGATCAGTCATGTCCAACTTTTGCAACTTCATGGACTGCAGCACACCAGGCCTCCCTGTCCATCACCAACTCCCAGAGTTTACTCAAACTCATGCCCATTGAGTCAGTGATGCCATCCAACCATCTCATCCCCTTCTCCTCCTGCCTTCAATCTTTCACAAGATCAAGGTCTTTTCAAATGAGTCAGTTCGTCACATCAGGTGGCCAAAGTATTGGAGTTTCAGCTTCAGCATCAGTCCTTAATGAACACCCAGGACTGATCTCCTTTAGGATGGACTGGTTGGATCTCCTTGCTGTCCAAGGGACTCTCAAGAGTCTTCTCCAAAGCCACAGTTCAAAAGCATCAATTCTTCGGTGTTCAGCTTTCTTTATAATCCAACTCTCACATCCATACATGACTACTAGAAAACCATAGCTTTGACAAGACGAACGTTTGTTGGCAAAGTAACGTCTCTGCTTTTTATTATGCTGTCTAGGTTGGTCATAACTTTCCTTCCAAGGAGTAAACGTCTTTTAATTTCATGGCTGCAGTCACCAACTGCAGTGATTTGGGAGCCCCAAAAAATAAAGCCTGACACTGTTTCCACTGTTCCCCCATCTATTTGCCATGAAGTGATGGGACCAGATGCCATGATCTTCGTTTTCTGATGTTGAGCTTTAAGCCAGATTTTTCACTCTCCTCTTTCACTTTCATCAAGAGCCTCTTTAGTTCTTCTTCACTTTTTGCCATAAGTGTGGTGTCATCTGCATATCTGAGGTTATTGATATTTCTGTGATATTGATATTGATAGTGGCTGCACTAGTTTGCATTCCCACCAACAGTGTAAGAGGGTTCCCTTTTCTCCACACCCTCTCCAGCATTTATTGTTTGTAAACTTTTTGATAGCAGCCATTCTGACCAGCATGAGATGGTACCTCTTTGTGGTTTTGATTCACATTTCTCTGATAATGAGTGATGTTGAGCATCTTTTCATGTGTTTGTTAGCCATCTGCATGCCTTCTTTGGAGAAATGTCTGTTAGTTCTATGGCCAATTTTTTGATTTGGTTGTTTATTTTTCTGGTATTGAGCTGCATGAGCTGCTTGTATATTTTTTTAGATTAATTCTCTGTCAGTTCCTTCATTTGCTATTATTCCTCCCATTCTGAAGACTGTCTTTCCCCCTGCTTAGAGTTTCCTTCATTATGCAAAACCTTTTAAGTTTAATTAGGTCCCACTTGCTTATTTTTGCTTTTATTTCCATTACTCTGTGAGGTGGGTCATAGAGGATCTTGCTGTGATTTATGTCAGAGTGTATATTGCCTATGATTTCCTCTAAGAGATTTATAGTTTCTGGTCTTCCATTTAGATCTTTAATCCATTTTGAATTTATTTCTGTGTATGTTGTTAGAAAGTGTTCTAGTTTCTTTCTTTTACAAGTGGTAGACCAGTTTTCCCAGCACCACTTGTTAAAGAGATTGTCTTTTCTTTATTGTATATTTTTGCCTCCTTTGTCAAAAATAAGGTGTCCATGGGTGTGTGGATTTATCTCTGGGCTTTCTATTTTAGCCCATTGTTTGTATTTCTGCCTTTGTGCCCATACCAGACTGTCTTGATGACTATAGCTTTGTAGTATAGTCTGAAATCAGGCAGGTTGATTCCTCCAGTCCCATCCTTCTTTCTCAAGATTGCTTTGGCTATTTGAGGTTTTTTTGTATTTCCATACTAATTGTTAAATTATTTGTTCTAGTTCTGTGAAAAATGCTGTTGATAGCTTGATTGGGATTGCACTACATCTGTAGATTGCTTTGGCAAGTATACTCGTTTTCATTATACTGATTCTCACAATCCTTGCACATGGTATATTTCTCCATCTATTTGTGTCCTCTTTGATTTCTTTCACCAGTGTTTTATAGTTTGCTATATACAGGTCTTTTGTTTCTTAGATAGATTTATTCCTAAGTATTTTATTCTTTTTGTCAAAGTGGTGAATGTGATTATTTCCTTAATTTCTCTTTCTGTTTTCTCATAATTAGTGTATAGGAATGCAAGGGATTTCTGTGTGTTAATTTTATATCCTGCAACTTTACTATATTCATTGATTAGCTCTAGTAATGTTCTGGTGTTGTCTTTAGGGTTTTCTATGTAGAGGATCATGCCATCTGCAAACAGTGAGAGTTTTACTTCTCTTCCAATCTGGATTCCTTTTATTTCTTTTTCTTTCTGATTGTTGTGGCTAAAACTCCCAAAACTATGTTGAATAAGTGGTGAGAGTCAGCACCCTCATCTTGTTCCTGACTTAAAGGGAATTGCTTTCAATTTTTCGCCATTAAGGATAATGTTTGCTGTGGGTTTATCATATATGGCTTTTATTATGTTGAGGTATGATTCTTCTATGCCTGCTTTCTGGAGAGTTTTCACCATACATGGGTGTTGAATTTTGTCAAAGGCTTTCTCTTCATCTATTGAGATAATCATATGGTTTTTATCTTTCAATTTGTTAACGTGGTGTGTCGCAATGTTGATTTGTGAATATTGAAGAATACTTGCAGCCCTGGGATAAAGCCCACCTGGTCAAGAATCATGATCTTTTAAATATGTTGTTGGATTCTGTTGCTAAGATTGTGTTGATGATTTTTGCATGTATGTTCATCAGTGATATTGGCCTGTTGTTTTCTTTTTTTGTGGCATCTTTGTCTGGTTTTGGTATTAGGGTGATTGTGGCCTCATAGAGTGAATCTGGGTGTTTACCTTCCTCTGCAAATTTCTGCAAGAGTTTGCGTAGGATAGGTGTTAGCTCTTCTCTAAATTTTTGGTAGAATTCACCTGTGAAGCCATCTGGTCCTGGACTTTTGTTTGTGGAAAGATTTTTGATTACAGTTTCTATTTCCATACTTGTGATGGGTCTGTTAAGGTTTTCTATTTTTTCCTGGTTCAGTTTTGTAAGGTTATACTTTTCTAAAAATTTTATTGGCACATTTTATTGTCCATTTTATTGGCACATAGCTGCTGATAGTAGTCTTTTATGATCTTTTGTGTTTCTGTGTTGTCTGTTGTGTTTTCTACATTTTCATTTTCAATTTTGTTGATTTGATTCTTCTCCCTTTTTTTCTTGATGAGTCTGGCTAATGGCTTGTCTATTTTATTTATCTTCCCAAAGAACCAGCTTTTAGTTTTGTTGATTTTTGCTATAGTCTCCTTTGTTTCTTTTTCATTTATTTCTGCTCAAGTGTTTATTATTTGTTTCCTTCTCCTAACCCTGGGGTTCTTCATTTCTTCTTTTTCTAATTGCTTTAGGTGTAAAGTTAGGCTATTTATTTGATTTTTCTCTTGTTTCTTGAGGTAAGCCTGTATTGCTATGAACCTTGCCCTTAGCACTGATTTTATTAAATCCCATAGGTTTTGGATTGTCATGTTTTCATTTTCATATGTTCCTATGCATATTTTTATTTCCATTTTGATTTCTTCCATGATTTGTTGGTTATTCAGAAGTGTGTTGTTTATCCTCCATATGTTTGTATTTTTAATAGTTTTTTTTCCCTTAGTTGAGATCTAATCTTACTACATTGTGATCAGAAAAGATGCTTAAAATGATTTCAATTTTTTTAATTTACCAAGGCTAGATTTATGGCCCAGGGTGTGATCTATCCTGGGGAAGTTTCTGTGTGCACTTCAGAAAAAGTTGAAATTCATGGTTTTGGGGTGAAATGTCCTATAGATATCAATTAGGTCTACCTGGTCCATTGTATCATTTAAAGTTTGTGTTTCCTTGCTAATTTTCTGTTTGGTTGATCTATCCATAGGTGTGAGTGGGGTATCAATGTCTCCCACTGTTATTGTGTTACTGCTAATTTCCCCTTTCATATTTTTTAGCTTTTGCCTTACGCATTGAGGTGCTCCTATGTTGGGTGCATATATATTTATAATTGTTATATCTTCTCCTTGGATTGACCCTTTGATCATTATGTAGTGTCCTTTTTTGTTTCACAGCCTTTATTTCAAATTCTATTATCTGATATGAGTATTGCTACTCCAGCTTTCTTTTGATCTCCATTTGCATGAAATATCTTTTTCCAGCCCATCACTTTCAGTCTGCTTGTGTCCCTTGGTTTGAGCTGGATCTCTTGTAGATAGCATATGTAGGGGTCTTGTTTTGTATCCACTCAGCCAGTTTTGTCTTTTGGTTGGTGCATTCAACCCATTTACAGTTAAGGTAATTATTGATAAGTATGATCCCATTGCCATTTACTTTGTTGTTTTGGGTTCAAGTTTGTAAACCTTTTCTGTGTTTCCTGCCTGGGGAAGGTCTTTTAGCATTTGTTTAAGAGCTGACTTGGTGGTGCTGAATCCTCTCAGCTTTGTTTGTCTGTAAAGCTTTTTGATTTCTCCTTCATGTTTGAATGAGATCCTTGCTAAGTACAGTAATCTGGGTTGTAGGTTTTTCTGTTTCATCACTTTAAGTATGCCCTGCCATCCCCTTCTGGCCTGAAGAGCTTCTATTGAAAGATCAGATGTTGTCCTTATGGGGATCCCCTTGTGTGTTATTTGTTGCTTTTCCCTTGCTGCTTTTAATATTTGGTCTTTGTGTTTGATCTTTGTTAATTTGATTAATATGTGTCTTGGGATGTTTCACCTTGGGTTTAATCCTGTTTGGGACTCTTTGGGTTTCTTGGACTTGGGTGACTATTTCCTTTCCAATTTTAGGGAAGTTTTCAACTATTATCTCCTCAAGTATTTTCTCGTGCACTTTCTTTTTGTCTTCTTCTTCTGGGACTCTTAGGAATTGAATGTTGGGGTGTTTAACATTTTCCCAGAGGTCTCTGAGGTTGTCCTCATATCTTTTAATTCTTTTTTCTTTTTTCCTCTCTGCTTCATTTAGTCCACCATTCTATCTTCCACCTCACTTATCCTATCTTCTGCCTCACTCTACTGTTGGTTCCCTCTGGAGTGCTTTTGATCTCATTTATTGCATTATTCATTATTGATTGACTATTCTTTCTTTCTTCTAGGTCCTTGTTAAACATTTCTTGCATCTTCTCAATCCTTGTCTCTGGTCTATTTATCTGTAACTCCATTTTGCTTTCAAGATTTTGGATCATCTGTACTATCGTTATTCTGAACTCTTTTTCAGGTAAACTCCCCATCTCCTCCTCTTTTGTTTGGTTTGATGGGCATTTATCATGTTCCTTTACCTGCTGAGTATTTTTCTGCCTTTTCATTTTGTTTATATTGCTGTGTTTGGGGTGCCCTTTTTGTAGGTTGGAAGTTCATGGTTCCTCTTTATTGTGGAGCCTGCTCCCTGCGGGTGGGGTTGAACTAGTGGCTTGTCAATGTTTCCTGGTTAGGGGAGCTTGTATCTGTGTTCTGGTGGATGGAGCTGGATCTCTTCTCTCTGGGGTGCAATGAAGTGTCCAGTAGTGAGTTTTAGGATGTCTATGGGTCCAGCCTGGCTTTGGGCAGCCTGTCTTTTAATGCTCAGGGTGGTGTTCCTGCTTTGCTGGAGAATTAGCATGGTATGTCTTGCTCTGAAACTTGTTGGCTGTTGGGTGGAGCTTGGTTTCAGTGCAGTATGGAGGCTTTTTGGTGAACTTTTGTCTATTAGTGTTTCCTAGAATCAGGAGTTCTCTGATGTTCTCAAGTTTTGCAGTTAAGCCTCCTCTAGCTTTCAGTCTTATTCTTACAGTAGCCTCAAGACTTCTCCATCCATACAGCACAGATGATAAAACATCTAGCTTATGGTGAAACAATTCTCCACAGTGAGGGACACCCAGAGAGGTTCACAGAGTTACATAGAGAAGAGAAGAGGGAGGAGGGAAGTAGAGGTGACCAGGAGGAGAAGAGGGGAAGTCAAAAGGGGAGAGACTAATCTAGCCAGAAATCAGTTCCCTAAGTGTCCTCCACAGCCCAGAACACTCAGAGAGATTCACAGAGTTAAGTAGAGAAGAGAAGGGGGAGAGAGGAGATAGAGGTGACCTCCTTCCAAAGAGAATGGGCTGCCTTTCCGGGTGCCTGGTGTCTTCTGCCAGCCCTCAGAAGTTGTTTTGTGGAAGTTGCTCAGCATTCAAATGATCTTCTGATTAATTTGTAGGGAAGAAAGTGGTCCCCTCATTCTATTCCTCCAACATTTTGGAACTGCACCCAGTAGCTCTTGTTTTCTTGAAGAAATCTCTAGTCTTTCCCATTCTATTGTTTTCCTTTATTTCTTTGCATTGATCACTAAAGAAGGCTTTCTTATTTTTCCTTGCTATTCTTTGGAACTCTGCATTCAGATGGACATATCTTTCCCTTTCTCCTTTGCCTTTGACGTCTCTTTTTTTCTCAGCTATTTGTAAAGCTTCCTCAGACAACCATTTTGCCTTTATGCATTTCTGTTTCTTGGGGAGTTTTTGATCACTGCCTCCTGTACAATGTTACATACCTCTGTCCACAGTTCTTCAGGCACTCTATCAGATCTAATCCCTTGAATCTATTTGTCACTTCCACTGTATAATCATAAGGGATTTGATCTAGGTCATACCTGAAAGGTCTAGTGGTTATCCCTACTTTCTTCAATTTAAGTCTGAATTTGGCAATAGGGAGTTCATGATCTGAACCACAGTCAGCTCCTGGTCTTGCTTTTGCTGACTGTATAGAGCTTTTCCATCCCTGACTACAAAGAATATAATTAATGTGATTTTTGTATTGACCATCTGGTGATGTCCATGTGTAGAGTTGTGTCTTTGTTGTTGGAAGAGAGTGTTTGTCATGACCAGTATGTTCTCTACCTTCAGTACCTTAGAATTTGCTTAAGCTTATTATCAAATCATAATTCAGGGGTTGTGGAATGAGAGAGCACTAACTAAAGTTTGGTCAACTCCAGTCAATGGTAAGTTATGAGCAATTATGAGCACTTGGCTATCACACATCATTTAACTTATATCTCATTGGTCAAAGCAATTTACAAGGCTACACTCATTTTAGAGGCTGGAGGGAAGTATAATCCTGGCCTGTGCTGAATGGAAGAATAACGTAGTATTTATGAACAGACCAAGTGACTACTATAGCAGGTCTCAACCCGTCCCTTCCTCTTCATGGAGGAATCTTCTCTTGCTGGAAGGCAACTTCTCCCAGTGTGACCTCATCTTACACCAGGAAGTTTGAAAGTGTCATTCATTCAGGAGCTTGATCAAAATGTTTCACACTTAAACATTGAAAAAATAATGTGCTTTCCCAATTTTCATTAAGAAATTAAGATAACAGATTGAATTATTTGCAATGATTTATTTTTCTTTCACAGATGTTTAACTTCAAAGGCTGCTTTAACCTATATACATTAGAAACTAAATAAGAGAACTCATTTAGCCTCAAGGCATTCCGTAGGGACCATCTTGTTCTATGGGTTTTGCCATATGAATAGAGTTGAGTAGCTTTCCTGTGTCTCACAGGACTTGGGTAATTCTATCAACTTCTCCAGCTGGTGGATCAAAAGCTCTGGATTGCAAATCTAGATAAATCAGCTAAATGAACATTCTATTCACGAACCACATGGGCAAAAGAGATAAGAATATCTGCTAGCTGAAGGGGTTGTTGTGAGGATGAAATAAAGTGCTATGAGTATGCTCTGTAACTTTAAAGAGGTAAATAAATGGAGGGAATTTTTATTTATGTATCAGATTCTGTTCATTATAGAGTTTGACTGTATGCCATGGGTACTTTATATACTTATTACACTTAATCACTCCTAAAATCTAATGGGGTATTATCTCCATGCTACAGATGCGGAACACACAAATACATGCTCACTAAGCCTTATTTTGGGAACAGGGGATGCCTTGACAGGATAATAGGCTCCATCCCCCAAAAATAGAATGGAAAGGAGTCAGCCTTTAAATACACTGGGCTCTATATTTTAAATTCTGTAATGTCTTGAGCAAATTATTTGTCCACTTTAAGCTGTGGCTTCCACATCAATTAAATAAAGCTAAAACTATCTTTTGTGGGGTAGTTGTATAGCTTTAGTTCAATAAGATAATGCATATAAGAACATTTAGCTCAGTGCCGTGCATATAGGCTTCCCTCGTAGCTCAGTCAGTAAAGAATCTGCCTGCAGTGCAGGAGAACTGGATTGATCCCTAGGTTGGGAAGATCCCCTGGAGAAGGAAATGGCAACTCACTCCAGTATTCTTGCCTAGAAAATCCCATGGACAGAGTAGTCTGCTGGGCTACAGTCAATGGGGTCACAAGAGTCAGACATGACTTAGCAACTAAACCATCACCACTTGCATATAATGAGCACTCAGCAAATGTTCTGCAAACTGTGTAAATTCTTTGGACAAAAACTTGCAAACTGACTTGCAAAGAAAGGGACATGGAAAAAAAAAAAAAAACAAAAACCTGGGATTTGCATTCATGAAGCAAATATATTGACAAGTATCAGGTTACAAGTCCTGGATCTCAAACAGAGATCACTGAAACAGGCTTTTGGACAGTGTTTGGACTAAGAAACTGCCTGCAATACAGGAGACCTGAGATCAACCCCTGGGTTAGGAAGGTCTCCAGGAGAACAGAATGGCTACCCACTCCAGTATTCTTCCCTGGAGAACTTCATGGACATAGGAGCCTGATGAGCAAAGAGCTGAAAACTGATTAAGTCACTAAACATGCACTCATGCATGGGCTAAAAGAGCAGGCAGATAGAGGAGTAACAAATGCTGCCCAAACAAGGGCCTTGTCTCTAAATGTTTATGAATTTCTAAAGGTAAAATTCAAAAGGATGAATTTCAATTACATAGCCTTTCAGTCAATGGCATTTTCCAACAGCATCATAGACACATTTAGCATTGATGTTTACTTTCCATTTAATTATGCAATCCAAATGACTACTCATCTAGCTCTTGATTGCCACCAGTGAGCAAGTTTGTCACTGAGGGCTTCCCATCTGCATTTCTAGGTCTTCTCTAAACCCACTTGTTCCACTTCCTCACCACAAAACTTCTCTGAGTGTACCCAGGAATGCTATAGCTGCCAGTCATTCATTTCTCCACATAATCATATAAGAGTTGGTACAGTTGTTCTCAAAATGTAGTTTTGTTTTGTTTTGTTTTTTTTCCAGTAGCATCTGAGGGTTTTCTAGAAATATAGATTTTTCAGGCCCCAGTTCAGACCTTTTGAATCAAATACTCTGAAATGGCACAACCCTGAAGGCCAGAAGTCCCTAGCCTTTTTGGCATTAGAGATTGATTTCATAGAAGACAGTTTTTCCATGGATGGGTGGGGAGAATGGTTTCTGGATGATTCAAGTGCATTACATTTATTGTGTACTTTATTTCTAATCTAATGCTGCTGCTGATCGGACAGGAGGTACCAGTCCATGGCCTGGAGGTTGGGGACCCCTGCTCTTCATGATTCTGATACTTGTTAATGTATCCTCTAAAACTGTGATTTTAGAGGAAAGCAATCTGTCTGCACTTATTCACCTGGAAGTGTAAATAACAGAGTCAGATTTATTGAGTCATTGATCCTTAAAAGAGGAGCTTCAAAACAAGTTTGATATCTTCAACTTCCAGCCATATTGACAAGATTCCTATACACAGAATCAGTGGTAGACAATATTTCCGTCCAAGAGTATGAATGTTACCAGACCTGCCAGAATGAGACCAACTACATGCATGTTAATTCACTTCAATCATATCAGACTCTTTCTGACTCCCCATGGACTGCAACCTGCTGGGCTCCTTGGTCCATGGGATTCTCCAGGCCAAGATACTGGAGTGGGTTGCCACGCCCTCCACCAGGGGATCTTCTGGACCCAGAGACTGAACCCATGTCTCATGTCTCCTGCACTGGCAGACCAGTTCTTTACCACTAGCACCACCTTGGAAGCCTAGCCTCAAGAGAGGGATAAAAGGACTAAGTTGCTGGGCTAATTGCAGCATGAAGCTGATTTACAAAAATCCAATCTGGGACCACCAAGGGAAATGGTTTGAATGTAATTATAAATTTGTCATCCTTCATAACTTTGGTCCTAGCTTAGTTCAAACAGGCTCATATTACAGCAACAGTGTTCATAGAAATACACAGTTCTATAGCAGACAAGAATCTTGGAGATCTTCTAGCTCCCTTGTGTGTAACATAAGGAAATTGCCAGATAAGAAGTGAAGTGCCTTGCTTAAGATCACATGACATGCTGGAATAGCAAAAGTCAAGTGTTATTAAATCCCAAATCCTATTTCATTCCACACTACTTCTAACTATGGAAATAAAGACTCTACAGACAATGAGTATGATTTAGCAAACTAGAAGAGGACAAATATCACTGGGTGGCACATTGAAGAAAAAGAATAGTTGTGGGTGTAAGTGTCAGGGGAGGGCTAAGTTCTAGGTGGGGAACTTTAAGTTGGGAAATCCATCCCCTCAGAATGGACTGAAGGAGGGGGCAGCAGTAAATTCCCTTCCTAACCCCTCCTTCTTTCTGTGCCTCAAGACACTAACCTCAAGAATCACTATGGATTTTGTCAGTTCTCTGGTAGTTGCCATCAAAGTGATGTTTAACCCATTTAAAACTCCATCCATAGCTACCCGTGTTAAGCTGTATAGGAAAGTGAGCACACCAGTCCTGAGGAGAGGTGGGAGGGGAGGAGAGGGGCAGCTTAGCTTCCCCGCCATGTGAAATAGCTGCTGCTTTCCCACAGGCTCCTGTGTCGTGCTGAGCTTAGTCACCCAGCCATGTCCGAGTCTGTGCGACCCCATGGACTGTAGCCCACTAGGCTCCTCTCTCCATGGGAGTTCTCCAGCAATAATACTGGAGTGGGTTGCCGTGCCCTTCTTCAGGATCTTCCCATCCCAGGGATCGAACCCAGGTCTCCCGCATTGCAGATGGATTCTTTACCGTCTGGGCCACCAGGGAAGCCCCCACAGACCCGTACTAGCTGCCATATTCAAAGTTCACATTCTTCACCATCACCCACAGCTATCCATTTCCGAACTTTGGGTTCTCAAAGAAGTAAATATGTGAGCAAATTAACAAAAGGACAGAGAGTAGCTCACCAGGTGGTTCTACAGTCTCTAGAGCCAAAGTACACCCAGACTCTTCCCATCCTACTTGTCTGAGTGGTTAAGATTAGCGTTTCCAGATTAATACCATAAAGCTTTAATGTCCTAGGGTTTTGCTATTAAAAAACTACAGAAATAGGATCAGTATTCACATAGGTTTTCCTTCATTTTTCCAAATGTGGGTATGCTTTCATCAAAATAAATCCTGCTTTATTTAGTATAAATTTAATGTCATAATTTCCAGACCCCCAACAACACCTCTAATCATGGCAATCTCCTCTTTAACTCCACGCTCCCCAAAATTACTATTCTAGTTCTTGGGGCAAAATTCAAAATCCTCAGTACCATTCACTAGATCCTGCCTGATCTGGTTTCTGTTTCTCTCTCTCCAGCCTTGTCTCTGGCTAGTCTCCCCTGCATTCTGTCTTCACTGGCTGTCATCAGCTTGGTAAAACATTGCATATCTCCTTGCTTCACACCTCTCATTCCATTGCTTAATTAGTCCATCTTTAGGGAAACTCAGCTGGTAAAGAATCCACCTGCAATGTGGGAGACTTGGGTTCAATCCCTAGGTTGGGAAGATCCCCTGGAGAAGGGAAAGGCTACCCATTCTAGTATTCTGGCCTGGAGAATCCTGTGGACTGTATAGTCATGGGGTTGCAAACAGTCAGACACCACTGAGTGACTTTCACTTTCCACTTAAGGAAGCGTTCTTCAATCATCTCTCTTCCCAGACTAGCTTGGATCCCTGCCATGACTTTGCCTTTAGAGCAGGTATAGTTAGACACATAATCACACACGTATACATGTAAGTGTGTCCATTCCACTGGAGTGTAAACTCCATGAGGACAGAGACTTTGTCTGCTTTGCTAACCACTTTATCTTTGGGGCCTGCTAATGGCTTCTGTACCCTGTAAACATACTCCTTTCTTTAGGAAATATGGCCATGTAGGTCATAGCCTATGCCCAGAAACCATATAGCAATGTATTTCCTATCTGGATGGTCAGAGATTAATCACCAGAATCCAGAGGCCTGTGAGTGGTTTTTCAAAAGGATTAGAACAATTAATTGCAGCTATTCAACTGAGTGAAAGAAACCTTTTTCAACTGAAAACTAGTTTGTTGCCAGTTTAAATCATCAAAGCATCACTAAACGGGTCCCACAAGTCCCTTTCAGTGGGTTCCTAGGTTAATTAACCTCATGATCACAGACATAGACCTCTCCAAAATAATTACCCACCTCCTAGATATTTTGTCCAATTCTTATACTTTCTTTGATTTCTAAGAATATGCTATTTTTCTGATTCAAATTCTTGATCTACTGAGAAAAGAACACATTTTTGTTTTTCCCTGGAGACAGTACAGTGTTAAATAACACTTAGAATAATACTTAAGCAAAATACACACAACATATGTCTTGGGAAAATTAAGAGATACTTAAAGTATGTTTTTTATCTAACACAGTAGATAAACAGAAGACAGTACTGTGATTTTGAATCAAAGGTACATATGGATAATAAAGTTAAAGAGGTGCAGTGGTGTTCCTAACAGGCACAAGTCATTGATAGCCCATAAGCTGTATTACTTAAAGATACAAGTAAAGGGAACTAGTGAATAGAAACCCCAGTGGTTGCAGGAGTCCCTAAGCACATATATAAGCCAGTCATTTTATGGAAAAGGAGGCTCTAGCTGTGTTCTTGGGTAAAGAAATCATGAAGATTTAGAGAAATGTGAGTGAATAGTGCTCACTGAGAGGAAGCTATGGATCCTAAAGAGTGTAAAAGCAAGACCATGACACATCATCTTCTTGTGTTAAGGTTAAGTTAATAGCTTCCCAACGCAAAGAAACAGAGGAAAACAATAGAATGGAAAAGACTAGAGATCTCTTCAGGAAAATTAGAGATACCAAGGGAACATTTCATGCAAAGATGAGCTCAATAAAGGACAGAAATGGTATGGACCTAACAGATGCAGAAGATATTAAGAAGAGGTGGCAAGAATATACAGAACTACAAAAGAGATCTTCATGACCCAGATAATCAGGATGGTGTGATCACTCACACTCAACTAGAACCAGACATCCTGGAATGTGAAGTCAAGTGGGCCTTAGGAAGCATCACTACAAACAAAGCTAGTGGAGGTGATGGAATTCCAGTTGAGCTATTTCAAATCCTGAAAGATGATGCTGTGAAAGTGCTGCACTCAATATGCCAGCAAATTTGGAAAATCAGCAGTGGCCACAGGACTGGAAAAGGTCAGTTTTCGCCCCAATCCCAAAGAAAGGCAATGCCAAAGAATGCTCAAACTACCACACAACTGTGCTCATCTCACATGCTGGTAAAGAAATGCTCAAAATTCTCCAAGCCAAGCTTTAGGAAAACATGAACCGTGAACTTCCAGATGTTCAAGCTAGATTTAGAAAAGGCAGAGGAACCAGAGATCAATTAGCCTCCAACTAATAAAAATTGCCAACATCCACTGGATCATCAAAAGAGCAAGAGAGTTTCAGAAAAACATCTATTTCTGCTTCATTGACTATGCCAAAGCCTTTGACTGTGTGGATCACAATAAACTGAGGAAAATTCTGAAAGAGATGGGAATACCAAACCACCTGACCTGCCTCTTGAGAAACCTATATGCAAGTCAGGAAGCAACAGTTAGAACTGGACATGGACCAACAGACTGGTTCCAAATAGGAAAAGGAGTATGTCAAGGCTATATATTGTCACCCTGCTTATTTAACTTAAATGCAGAGTACATCATGAGAAACGCTAGGCTGGAGGAAGCACAAGCTAGAATCAAGATTGCCGGGACAAATATCAACAATCTCAGATATGCAGATGACACCATCCTTAGGGCAGAAAGTGAAGAAGAACTAAAGAGCCTCTTAATGAAAGTGAAAGAGGAGAGTGAAAAAGTTGGCTTAAAGCTCAGCATCCAGAAAACGAAGATCATGGCATCCGGTCCTATCACTTCATGGAAAATAGATGGGAAAACAGTGGAAAGAGTGGCTGACTTTACTTTTGGGGGCTCCAAAATCACTGCAGATGGTGATTGCAGCCATGAAACTGAAAGACACTTACTCCTTGGAAGGAAAGTTATGACCAACCTAGATAGCATATTAAAAAGCAGAGACATTACTTTGTCAACAGAGGTCCATCTAGTCAAGGCTATGTTTTTTCCAGTAGTCATGTATGGATGTGAGAGTTGGACTATAAAGAAAGCTGAGCACTGAAGAATGATGCTTTTAAACTGTGGTGTTGGAGAAGACTCTTGAGAGTCCCTTAGACTGCAAGGAGATCCAACCAATCCATCCTAAAGGAGATCAGTCCTGGATGTTCTTGAAAGGACTGATGCTGAAGCTGAAACTCCAAGAGTTTGGCCACCTGATGTGAAGAGCTGACTCATTTGAAAAGACCCTGCTCCTGGGAAAGATTGAGGGCAGGAGGAGAAGGGGACAACAGAGGATGAGATGGTTGGATGGCATCATCAACTCAATGGACGTGAGTTTGGGTAAACTCCAGGAGTTGGTGATGGACAGGGAGGCCTGGCATGCTGTGGTTCATGGGGTCACAAAAAGTCAGTCACAACTGAGTGACTGAACTGGACTGAACTGAACATGTAGCCTTGGCCAATGTTGGGAACACAAGATGGTGGCACAGAAGCAGGAGCTCATGTCTCCCAAAGTTGTAGAAGTCTGAGCAGGAACATGATGAAGCCAGTACTGGATGATACTGTAACGGTCCCAAATAATCTCTTAAGGCTAATAAGATCCATAGGCCAAAGAAGAAGTGATCAGGAAGGAGAGAAAGTCAGGATCTTTTCTACCAATTAATGTCTCCTTAACCTCCACCTCCAGAAATCTCTTCTCAGCTGGACTCATCCTGTTTTCACTGCTGTTTCAGTCATAGGCCACTGAGATCTGATGTTTCTAGTGGCCAGAATCATTAGTGTGGAACAGTCCTGCCTCTCTAGCTAGATCAAGGAGACCAGGGTCCATCTTCTGCCATCTGTTTTAGCCACTTCAGTGCATGGTACAGAGATGGTTGCTGAACTCTTGAAAACAATCTTGCTCTGCATTCAAGTCACACATGTAGAAATCATCAGGCCCGTATCTCCTGATATCATTTGGTCCTAATGTTGACCCCCTAACTGAATAGCTCTGCATTTCAGGCCTGGCTTCTTGTTGCGGATCTCCTCTGGTGGGACATCAGAGATAAAACTAGGCTTCTTTTGGAACCAGTTGCAATCATGGAATTTTCTCTCCTTGTTCTTTCCTCTGATTTAGACAAACACTCACTATATATTGGCAATGCAGGTAGCCCAGCTTCATTCCCTGCTGTGTGCTTTAATCAGCCTCCTTTCTAGGTCCTGTTGTCAGCCACCTGCTGTGTGTTCCTGGCCATGTGAGTGGACTGGGAGGGCTCTTATATTTCTTTACTGGAACCTGGGTGGACTCTTCAAAGAAGATTGTTTTTTAAAGAATGTTTGGGTCATATAGTATTGGTTAGCTCTTGCTGGTCTCTAAAGTAGGAACATAATTTGACCTGTTCTGCTCTCCTGTGACTTAAAACTTGAGTGTATGATACTGGACCAAGATGAAGCGGGAAAGAAAATTCAGGTCTTTTTACATTTTGTTAATTTAAAAGTTAGCAGTAAGATAATCCAGGAAAAAATCATGATATTTTTCATTTTAGCTGTTAAGTAGGATTACAGAATGGAAGATGACTTGGAATAGATTCGAATTATTGCTCTATTACCACTCAGTCAAATGACCTTGAATGATTATCTCACCTTTTGAGATCACAATTTCTTCTATAAAATAAAGGAATTGCACTAAATGAATCACCTGAAAGGATTTTGTAGCTCAAACATTTTGTGAAAACATGGCACACTCATTTCAAAGGCTTAGAAAGTGATGTAACTCACTGCTCTAATCTAGTGGGAGATGTAGACATGACTAATACAAAAATCAAATTGGAAAGTCATGAAGTAATGCCCTTATTTCCTACTATACATATTTACTGCATATAGTAAGTAGTTCTAAGCACTCTGCACTATCATCTTACTGTAATCCTCAGGACATCTCTACCATAAGCTTTATCTCCACTTAACAGCTGAGAAAACTGATGCCTAGAGATGTAAATAAATTGCTAGTTATATGACTAGTAATTGTGTATCTCAAATTAAATCCAAATCTTTCTGATTTCATGGTTCCTACATCTAGGCAGATTCCACCAAAACAAAGACAAATAATAACCAAAAAAAAAAAAAAAAACCCACTTAGCTTTATTACAAACATGGAAATGCTTCTGCAAAGAATTATTAAAGAAGGGCAAGAGAATTGTTTCCCCATATTTGAGGTAGAGATTTCTAGAGACAACTTTTTTTAAAGAGTGTTTTTCTAGTCTTTCTGGAATGCCTGTCTCATTCCTATTGAAGATTTTACCTTCCTTTGGGACAAGCTGTTCTTCCTCCTCATCATCATCACATGTAAAGTAGGTATATGAGCACAGGTGACCTGCATGTTGTAAAATTGCCTCCCTTTAATTCTTTGGCAAATACAGATAACACTAACCTTCTGACATTTAGTTCTGGGACAAGAGTTTTCTTTTCTTTTTTTTTCACTTATTTTTATTAGTTGGAAGCTAATTACTTTACAATATTGTAGTGGTTTTTGCCATACATTGACATGAATCAGCCATGGATTTACATGTGTTCTCCATCCTGAGAGAATAGTATTGAAAGAAGTATATTATCAAGTGTGAAACAGATCGCCAGCCCAGGTTGGATGCATGAGACAAGTGCTCAGGACTGGTGCACTGGGAAGACCCAGAGGGATGGGATGGGGAGGGAGGTGGGAGAGGGGATCAGGATGAGGATCAGGAAGAGTTTTCAATGAATTAGGAAGAGACTATGATAGAAACCTCAGTTTAGATGAAATCAAGTATAAAGTGTGGTTCCTTTTATTCTAAGAAAGCATATATGCTCCCACTGATGCCCAGTAATCTTGCCAGAATTGCCTTCTATAGCTGACATTGACTTCACAACCCCTACATTGGGTCTAGTCTCTTCAGAAAGAGCACAAAAGCTAAACTATAAAAATCCTCACCATCCACAGGAGACAGTAGACTATGGGACAGTGCATATTTTCCAGGAAGTGGTTATGTATAGTCTGATGGATGTTCAGTGGAGAATTCCCTTGCCCACCTGGCAAGATATGTGTCTGTTATACTGATATATTTGATTTAGTCATAAGTCCTTAGTTTTATTATTGTTTTCCCTCATCTCTTAAATAAGAAATTTATCGTTGGTAGTTGCTCAGTTGTGTCTGACTCTCTGCAACCTCATGTTCTGCAGCACAGCAGGCTTCTCTGTCTTTCACCATCTCCTGAGCTTACTCAAACTCATACCCATTGAGCCAGTGATACCATGCAACCATCCCATCCTCTGGCATAGCCTTCTCCTCCTACCTTCTATCTTTACCAACACCAGGGTCTTTTCCAGTGAATTAGCTCTTTGCATCATGTGACCAAAGTATTAGAGCTTCAGCTTCAGTATCAGTCCTTCCAATGAATATTCAAGACTGTTTGCCTTTAGGATTGACTGGTTGGATCTCCTTGCAGTCCAAGGGACTTTCAAGAGTCTTCTCCAATGCCACAGTTTAAAAACATCAATTCTTCACCGCTCAGCCTTCTTTGTGGTCCAACTCTCACATCCATACATGACTACTGGAAAAACCATAGCTTTAACTAGACAGATTTTGTTGGCCACGTAATGTCTCTGCTTTTTAAAACACTGTCTAGGTTTGTCATAGCTTTTCTGCCAAAGAGCAAGTATCTTTTAATTTAGTGGCTACAGTCACCATCCCAGTGAGTTTGGAACCCAAGAAAATAAAGTCTGTCACTTTGTCCTTGTTTCCCCATCTATTTGCCATGAAGTGATGGGACCAGATGTTGCAATCTTCATTTTCTGAATGTTGAGTTTTAAGCCAGCTTTTTCACTCTCCTCTTTCACTTTCATCAAGAGGCTCTTTAACTTCTCTTCACTTTCTGCCATAAGAGTGATATCATCTGCAAATCTGAGGTTGCTGATACTTTTCCTGGAAACCTTGATTTCAGCTTGTGCTTCATCCAGCCCAGCATTTCACATGATGTACTCTATATAGAAGTTACATAAGCAAGGTGAAAATATACAGCCTTGACATAGTCCTTTCCCAATATGGAACCAGTCCGTTGTTCTAGAACTGGAACCATGTCCAGTTCTAACTGTTCCTTCTTGACCTGCAAACAGGTTTCTCAGGAGTCTTGTAAGGTGGTCTGGTATTCTCATCTCTTTAAGAATTTTGACAGTTTTTTTGTAATCCCCACAGTCAAAGACTTTAGTATAGTCAATGAAGCAGAAGTAGATTTTCTTTTTCTGGAATTCTCTTGCTTTTTCTATGATCCAATGGATGTTAGCAATTTGATCTCTGGTTTCTCTGCCTTTTTGAAATCCAGTTTGAACATCTGGAAGCTCTTGGTCCACATACTATTGAAGCCTAGCTTGGATAATTTTGCCCATGACCTTGCTAGCATGTGAAATAAGTGATATTGTGCAGTGATTTAAACATTCTTTGGCATTGCCCTTCTTTGGGATTGGAATGAAAACTGACATTTTCCAGTCCTGTGGCCACTGCTGAGTTTTCCAAATTTGCTCACGTATTGAGTGGAACACTTTCACAGCATCATCTTTTAGGATTTGAAATAGCTCAACTGGAATTCCATCATCTCCCCTAGTTTTGCTTGTAGTGATGCTTCCTAAGGCCCACTTGACTTCCCCCTCCAGGATGTCTGGCTCTAGATGAGTGATCATACCATAGTGATTATCCAGATCATTAAGATCTTTTTTGTATAGTTCCCCTGTGTAATCTTGCCACCTCTTCTTAATATCTTCTGCTTCTGTTAGGTCCATACTGTTTCAGTCCTTTATTGTGCCCATCTTTGCATGAAATGTTCCCTTGGTATCTCTCATTTTGTTGAAGATATCTCTAGTCTTTCCCATTCTAATAATGACAGTAAAAAAAATACATTAATATTTATACAAATAAGTTATTTTTCCCCTTTTTCCTCTTCTAATCACTTCATTGTCTATCACTCACTATCTCATGTTTTATTCTGGCCATGAAACTTGCTTTGTTGCCAGTACTTGGCCTTTTTGAGTGTCAATTTGAATACAAAATAAGGCACCTTCCAAATATTAGTGAATAATTGATCCCATAGTCAACTTTTTAAGGGGAAACCTGAGAGTTCTTTGGAGGGAGACAGTATGGTTTCCATTGCATCTGCAAAGCAATTGACCACACAGATGCTCTCTTCCCCTAAAGACTTTATTTTCCTATTTAAGAAAGAAATCTTAAAAGAGTAGCTAGCAAAACATCCAAACTACCAGGAACTCCAAGGGGGAAATTTAAAGGCAAAGTTAGCCTATTTTAAGTGATAAGATAAGACAAGGGAGGAATAGCTTTCTGATGTCTGGTGAGATGTTGTGATTATTTACGTTGGAAGCATATCCTCCTCAAAATGTTTCATCTTAATCAAACTTTACATAAAAATGACTGAACTCAAATCAAGTATCCACTGCAGACCACTACTGACTCCTTGATCTACAATTGATCTGTACCCAATCTACCTCACACTGTTCCTTCATTAATCATTTGGCAGAAAGTAGGTGTTCACTTCCCTAGGCATAAATTATACAATCCCAAAATACCTGAAGAAAAAGTAGCCTGCACCCCAAATCTTTACTATAACATATATTTGCATCACCACACATTTGTATGCTTCTTTATAAATATTCCAGGATATTTTCTGGGCTTATGTTTGATTCTTAATATATATCTAGATTATATATGGGAAAACATTGAGCACTCTGTTTTTTATAAACCTCAAAGATTCAATTCAATGAATTTTTGTGATTACTTTTTATTTAAGTAACTGTGTATTTGTGTCTAAGTATTACTTATTGTTATATTTAACCATTATGTATCTGTAATGTTATTTAACTGTTCACATATATATGCTCTATCTTCAAAACAAGACAGTTCTTTAACAACACATATTTATAAAGATCTTTTGGAGACCTGGCACTTCCAGAGATGGAGAGTTTAGTAAGATCCATCAACATCCTCACAGGATTTTTAGTAAAGGCTGTACCATAACCACACATATGTTAATAACCTATGAACAGTTGCTGATATTTCACCTACTTTCAAAAGTAAATTTAAGGCTAGCTATAAAATGCTCAAATAGATGTGTGAGAAATTAAGTGCAAGAACTGAATATTTATCATCTTTCTATTTTCAGATCAAGGATGGTGCCTGGCACAAGCAACGAGGTTCTCAGAAAGGTTTTTCTGTGGACTATCATAGGACTTAGTCTGTATCTACACAGTACACAGTGAGGAATCAAAAAATATACCAACACAACCACTGCCTCATGGAGGAGATGCCATAATTAGGAATTCTAAAAGATTCTGTTCATACCAGTTTCTTAGGAAATGCTAAGCTATGAGATGGTTAGATAGCATAACTGACTCAATGGACATGAATTTGAGCAAACTCCAGGAGATAGTGAAGGACAAGGAAGCCTGGCATGCTGCAGTCCATGGAGTCACAAAGAGTCAGACATGCCGTAGTAACTGAACAAAAGCAACCTCTCTTAGTAATCCTTTGACCTGTGTCACAACATCCAATGACCTAACTAAAATAATTCTCACTCATTCAAAACTTTGTCAAGAAAGCAGAACTTAAAATGGTGGGTTAACACTATTCTAGAAGGTCAATGGTGACATGGAATAGCGATTGTGACTTACTTTTAAAACACTATTAAATTATTTTTAAAACTTCTGTATACACATACAAACCTTTACTTCATGTGACATGGATAAAAATAATATAAAACTCACAGATATCACCCTTTCATTCATTTCCTCTGATATATTTGCTATAATTTGGATGAGTACTGAAGAAGTTCCAAATGTTACTTTGTACTAAAGATGTATCACAATTCAGCTCACAGAACCTCAGCCACTGTCATTATAGCAAGGAAGTGGAGACACCTTAGGTCTTCTTCTAAGTCAGGACCCAAAAACATTTTTATAAATGATTCACCATCCTAAAACAATGTACCATCCCATTCAAGCTAAACAGGAAAAAGGGGAATTCTTGTGCACTGCTGGTGGGATAACCCTATGGAGTTTATGCACATGAACCTTTTAAAAAGCACTGTATATGTTCCAGAGCTATTTGTAAAACATTTTCCCAGATTCATTCTTTCCTGCTTTTGCCCTTCTTGAATTCTAACCCCACTTTGCTTCTGTACTCTTACTCTGAATCTTGGCTCATGATTCACAAAAGATCATGGCTACCAAAATATAATTCTCTTAAGTAGTCACTATGTTCTAGTCAGTCCCTTCCTTTGAAGGGTAAATTTAACAGTCATGGATGTTTTTAATCCTTTCTTCACACCAGGAAGACTCAGTAAAGGTGCCACCTCAGTAGAGATTTAAATGTGGTGAAAATGTATATTGGTGCATCCACTGTGGAAAACAGTACGGAGGTTCTTAAAAGATTAAAAATAGAACTATCATATGATCCAGCAGTCTCACTTCTAAGTACATATCTAAAGGAATTGAAATCAAGATCTTAAAAAGACAACTTTCCCTTCTTACCCTGTTCGATTCCACAGTTCATCACATTCACTCATTAACAAACACCATTGAGGCCAACCCTTCCTTCCATTGTATTCAGGTGCCAACCCCAACTCTGCATAGACCTACCTATATTTTGCCAACAATTGTTTAATACCTATTTGACCATGAGCCTGAATGTGAAACCATATGGAAGTCAAAAGCTATGAAAGGGGAAATGGAGAGACATTAAGGTCAGTAGTAGCTGTCTTCTGGAGGCCAGAGCTAAAGACAGGAGATGTTTTTACAGAAATAATTTCACTTATGTCATTGAAAAGGTTCTAAAAGAGTAAAGGTCAGCTTATGGTATTTAACTATCAGAATAAAGTGGGAATGATTATAATGAGCTTAGTAGCAACATAAGAATAGAAGCCACGTGAGCTTGACCTGCAGAGAGTTTTGTAAATAGTTCTTATAACATAGCATCTGTAATATCAAGGTAGATAGATATGCTCCCAAGAAGCCATAGATGAATAACTATGAGGCTAAAGGAAATTTTCAGACCTGAGTTAGTTCTCAGAACCAGAAAGAACTGACTGAAGAAGAGGCCTACTATCCATAAGAAATGACCTACAATATGGCAGTAAGTATGTATGATGACAATACTCCTACTTCTTCCCCCAAAAGGACCTATGACTGTGCAATTATGTCACCATATACTGGGAAAAGGAGACTATTTAAATACTTCAAAAACTCCTGGATACATGGCTTAATTGACATTAGTAACTAGGGACATGCAGTGTTATTATGCATCATCTAATTAGAGTAAGCTACAATTAATAAATGGAGTCATGACCCAGGTCCACCTCACAGAGAATTCACTCAGTCCAGAGATACCAAAGGTCTTTTCCCTAGACTCAGAGTTTATAATTAGAATCCACATGTTTGATAGTATGCAGAATCCCCATACTGATTCATTGGTCTATGTAGTAAAAGCTATCAAATACAGAAATGGAGAAAGCCAAGTGAAAGCATCTGAAACTATTAGGGAGAAGATCAGAGATTAGTATCACCTTAAGACCTAAATCTGATTTCGGTGTTGACCATCCGGTGATGTCCATGTGTAGAGTCTTCTCTTCTGTTGTTGGAAGAGGGTGTTTGCTATGACCAATGCGTTCTCTTGACAAAACTCTATTAGCCTTTGCCCTGCTTCATTCTGTACTCCAAGGCCAAATTTGCCTGTTACTCCAGGTATCTCTTGACTTCCTACTTTTGCATTCCAGTCCCCTATAATGAGAAGGACGTCTTTTTTGGGTGTTGGTTCTAAAAGGCCTTGTAGGTCTTCATATAACCATTCAACGCTTCTTCAGCATTACTGGTTGGGGCATAAGCTTGGATTACCATGATATTGAATGGTTGCCTTGGAAACGAACAGAGATCATTCTGTCATTTTTGAGACTGCATCCAAGTACTGTATTTTGGACTCTTTTGTTGACCATGATGGCTACTCCATTTCTCCTAAGGGATTCCTGCCCACAGTAGTAGATATAATGATCATCTGAGTTAAATTCACCCATGCCAGTCCATTTTAGTTCGCTGATTCCTAGAATGTTGACATTCACTCTTGCCCTCTCCTATTTGACCACTTCCAATTTGCCTTGATTCATGGACCTAACATTCCAGGTTCCTATGCAATATTGCTCTTTATAGTATCAGACCTTGCTTCTATCACCAGTGCCATCCACAACTGGGTATTGTTTTTGCTTTGGCTCCATCCCTTCATTCTTTCTGGAGTTATTTCTCCACTGATCTCCAGTAGCATACTTGGCACCTACCAACCTGGGGAGTTCCTCTTTCAGTATCCTATCATTTTGCCTTTTCATGCTGTTCATGGGGTTCTCAAGGCAAGGGTACTGAAGTGGTTTGCCATTCCCTTCTCCAGTGGACCACATTCTGTCAGACCTCTCCACCATGACCCATCCATCTTGGGTGGCCCCACATGGCATGGCTTAGTTTCACTGAGTTAGACAAGGCTGTGGTCCTGTGATCAGACTGGCTAGTTTTCTGTGATGATGGTTTCAGTGTGCCTGCCCTTTGATGCCCTCTTGCAACACCTACCGTCTTACTTGGGTTTCTCTTTTCTTGGACGTGGGGTATCTCTTCACAGCTGCTCCAGCAAAGCGCAGCCACTGCTCCTTGCCTTGGATGAGGGGTATCTCCTCATGGCCTCCCCACCTGACCTTGAACGAGGAGTAGCTCCTCTCGGCCATGCAGCCACCGCTCCTTGGACATGGGGTATCTCCTCTCAGCCACTCCTGTGCCATTGCATCCTGGTGCTCTCCACCATCCCTGACTTTGGGCGAGGGGTAGCTCTTCACTGCCAAGCTTCTGCGCAGTCCGTCACAGCTGGGAGCTGACTGTGGCTCAGATCATGAACTCCTTATTGCCAAATTCAGACTTAAACTGAAGAAAGTAGGGAAAACCACTAAACCATTCAGGTATGACCTAAATCAAATCCCTTATGATTATACAGTGGAAGTGAGAAATAGATTTAAGTAACTAGATCTGATAGACAGAATGCCTGATGAACTGTGGATGCAGGTTCATGACATTGTACAGGAGACAGAGATCAAGACCATTCCCATGGAAAAGAAATGAAAAATGGCAAAATGGTTGTCTGAGGAGGCTTTACAAGTAGCTGTGAAAAGAAGAGAAGTGAAAAGCAAAGGAGAAAAAGAAAGATATTCCAATTTGAATACAGAGTTCCAAAGAATAGCCAGGAGAGATAAGAAAGCCTTCCTCAGTGATCAATGCAAAGAAATAGATGAAAACAACAGAATGGGAAAGACTAGAGATCTCTTCAAGAAAATTAGAAATACCAAGGGAACATTTCATGCAAAGATGGGTTTGATAAAGGACAGAAATGGTATGGACCTAACAGAAGCAGAAGATATTAAGAAGAGGTGGCAAGAATACACAGAAGAACTGTACAAAAAAGATTATCATGTCCCAGATAATCACGATGGTGTGATCACTCACTTAGAACCAGACATGTTGGAATGTGAAGTCAATTGGGCCTTAGAAAGCATCACTACGAACAAAGCTAGTGGAGGTGATGGAATTCCAGTTGAGCTATTTCAAATCCTGAAAGATGATGCTGTGAAAGCGCTGCACTCAATATGCCAGCAAATTTGGAAAACTCAGCAGTGGCCACAGGACTGGAAAAGGTCAGTGTTCATTCCAATCCCAAAAAAAGGCAGTCCCAAAGAGTGCTCAAACTACCACACAATTGCACTCATCTCACACACTAGTAAAGTAATGCTGAAAATTCTCCAAGCCAGGCTTCAGCAATACGTGAACTGTGAACTTCCAGATGTTCAAGCTGGTTTTAGAAAAGGCAGAGGAACCAGAGATCAAATTGCCAACATCCACTGGATAATAGAAAAAGCAAGAGAGTTCAAGAAAAACATCTATTTCTTCTTTAGTGACTATGCCAAAGCCTTTGACTGTGTGGATCACAATAAACTGTGGAAAATTATGAAGGAGATGGGAATACCAGACCATCTGACCCACCTCTTGAGAAACATATATGCAGGTCAGGAAGCAACAGTTAAAACTGGACATGGACCAACAGAGTGGTTCCAAATAGGAAAAGGAGTACATCAAGGCTGTATATTGTCACCTGCTTATTTAACTTATGTGAAGAGTACATCATGAGAAACGCTGGACTGGAAGAAGCACAAGCTGGAATCAAGATTGCCAGGACAAATATCAATAATCTCAGATATGCAGATGACACCACCCTATGGCAGAAAGTGAAGAGGAACTAAAAAGCCTCTGGATGAAAGTGAAAGAGGAAAGTGAAAAAGTTGGCTTAAAGCTCAACATTCAGATAACTAAGATCATGGCATTTGGTCCCATCACTTTATGGCAAATAGATGGGGAAACAGTGGAAGCAGTGTCAGAATTTATTTTGGGGGGCTCCAAAATCACTGCAGATGGTGATTGCAGCCATGAAATTAAAAGATGCTTCCTCCTTGGAAGGAAAGTTATGACCAATCTAGATAGCATATTAAAAAGCAGAGACATTACTTTGCCAACCAAGGTCCATCTATGGTTTGTCCAGTGGTCATGTATGGATGTGAGAGTTGGACTGTGAAGAAAACTGAGCACCAAAAAATTGATGCTTTTAAACTGTGGTGTTGGAAAAGACTCTTGAGAGTCCCTTGGACTGCAAGGAGATCCAACCAGTCCATCCTGAAGGAGATCAGTCCTGGGTGTTCATTGGAAGGACTGATGCTGAAGCTGAAACTCCAATACTTTGGCTACCTGATGCGAAGAGCTGACTCATTGGAAAAGACGCTGATGCTGGGAGGGATTGGGTGCAGGAGGAGAAGGGGACGACAGAGGATGAGATGGCTGGATGGCATCACCGACTCGATGGACATGAGTTTGGGTAACTCCAAAGAGTTACTCCAGAAGTTGGTGATGGACAGGGAGGCCTGGCGTGCTGCAATTCATGGGGTTGCAAAGAGTCAGACACAACTGAGCGACTGAACTGAACTGAAAGACTTAAATGATGACGTGTTGGTTGGTAGTTCTGATCATATTCCCCTTTAGAATACCAGTCCAGTCACCAGTAAAATCAGCTTGTAGCAAAAAGTTGACAGTGAACTAACACAAACTCAATCTGATAACAGCTCCAATTGCAGCTGCTATGTCAAATCTGATTCCTTTGCTCAAGCAAATTAACATGATGTTTAGGTACACAGTATGTGGCCACTGATCTGGCAAATCCATTATTTTTTATTCCCAAGATGATAGGATTTTATGTTTACTTGGCATAGATAAGGGCACACAGCTATAGTATCAATCTTCTTTGTTAGAACTACTTAATTAGAAGACTATAAGGCCTCCTATATTGCTAGGAGTCCCTTGCTGAGGGGCTGCATGATATTGCTGAGACTGTATGATTTAAAATATAAGTGCAAGATATTGAGAAAAGATGTTATGCAAAAACGGGCTTCATACTGTTTTTAATTGAAGTTTAGTTGATTTACAAGGTATGTTAGTTTCTCATGTACAGAAAAGTAATTCACTTTTTTCATATATATAATATATACTACAATGTATATTATTTTTCATACTCTTTTCCATTATGTTCTATTATCAGATATTGAGTATAGTTCCTTGTGCTACACAGTAGCACCTTGTTGTTTATCTATTTTACATATAATAGGTTGTATCTGTTAATCCCAAATTCTTCATTTATTTCTCCCCCTGCTTCCCCCATTAGTAACCATAAGTTTGTTTACTAGATCTATTAGTCTGTTTTTGTTTGGTAAATATGTTCATTTGTATCATATTTTTGAGTCCACATATAAGTGACACCATATGGTATATTTCTTTGTCTGGCTTACTTCACTTAGTATGATCATCTCTAGGTCAATCCATGTTGCTGCAAATGGCATTCTTTCATTCTTTTTTATGACTGAGTAGCTTCCATTGTATATATGTGCCACAAAATCTTCATCCATTCATTTGTCAATGGACAGGTAAGCTGTTTCCATGTCTTAGTTATTGCACTATTTAGTGCTGCTATGAACAAGTGGTACCTTTTCAAATTAGAGTTTTCTCCAGATATATGCCCAGGAGTGGAATTGCTGGATCATATGAAAACTCTGTTTTTAGTTTTTAAAGGAAACTCCATACTGTTTTTCACAGTGGCTGCAGCAATCCTACCAAAAGTGCAGGAGGACTTCTTTTCCTCCACGTGTTCTTCAGCTTTTGTTATTTATAGACTTTTTAATGATACCCAAGGAATGGATTCAATCTTAAATTTGCAATAGGATTAAATATTTCTCCTTGTACCTCAGATTGGTCACCTCCAACTGATGGTACTCTTGTATTTTGAATAGATGAGAATCAAGTCATCTGGTACAGTAGAGATACAAGAAAAAGAACTTAAAAGACATTTAGAGATAGCTGTGGGCTAAATGCTAAAACATCTTTTTATTTGTGCTAATTTTATGGTGGTTTATGTTTCTTTTTTGTTTGTCTCTATGCCTGATAATTCTTTTGGTCATTTTTCCAAACTGTCTGCTGTCTGCATTAGATACAAGAAGTAAAAAAATCTCATAACCTGAAAAAGTACTTTCTACATTTCCTCTGGGAAAATGTATTAGAGTTTTCAGAAGTAAACTGCAGAGACACTGGGTATAAATGATGTGGGAAATGTCCATCAATCAAAACTCAACTGCTGATTTCTCAAAGAATTTCAAAACAATATAGCTGAAATTTTCTCTTTACGCCAAAGTCTACACCACTAAACATCTTGAAAGAGACTTTATGGGCAGTTTCCCTGTAGATTTATTGTTTGCATGCAAGAACATCAATCTTCTTAACTGCTGGGCAGAGAGAACATAGGTTGTGAATTAGGTGTGCCTCTTGTCCAGAAACATGGCAAAGATAAAGAATCAAATGCCATATACATTATTCTGTGGAAACCCATTTTGTAATAACACATTTTATGTCAGCATGTGAACTTTGAAATTTCAAGCTGCAAATGGCTATTTTAGGGAAAAAAAGATATCTTTTTGTTTTTCTTCTCACTTGTAAAATAGCTACTTAAATAAAAATACACATCATCTTTAAGCAAAGTAGAAAGTAAACAAAAAACTGGAAGAAGTTTTGTAGGATACAAGAGAAGAAATAGCTAAAGTATTCTCAAAACAATAGTAATTGCTATATTTCAGTACAGAAAAAAGTGCCCAATAGATCTTGTAGTAGGAAAAAAAAAAAAGTTACCAAAATTATGAAACCAAAATAATCTCCATTTTTGTTGTTAAAAATCCAGTCAGTTAGCTAGCTAGAAAAGTCACAATTTATTTTATGTCATATAAAATATACATATTACATAAAATAACTGTTTTATAAATGCATATGTGAAGAACCAAAAAGATAACAAGAGAATTTATTCATCCTTTTCTGGTGGGATTTTGTTGGTATTTATTTTTACCTGAGTCCTTTTCTTTCTGTACTTTGTGAATGTTATGCACTAAATATCTACCACATTAATGATTATATTCTGATAATAAACATTACTTTTAAATGAAATTAAACTTCCCTCCAGACCATAACTACATATTCTCTTTCCCATTCTTTCTGTCTTTCTTCAAGTTGAAAGGCAAAGAGAATACTACCATAAATTGGTTTAGAATACACAGAGGCATCTGCCATAACCCAAGCTATTATAACCCATAATCTCCAAATTCTCAAGGGTGCTCTGGGCCCATCAACCACAAGTGGTCTAACACTGGAATCATCAGGGCTGTCAAGGAAAAACAGCCAAATATTCTGATGAAAATCTGATGCCTTGGTCTATCAATTAAATATCAAATAAATCTGGCCAGTTCCCCCAAAACTTCCCAGCCAACCTCTCCATCAGGATACCATAATGCTCATCTCACTGGGACATAAACATGAGGGGCATCCCTAGGAGATACAGATCCTCAGTGCACAGGGAGCCACACCATACTTTCTCAGCCAAAGACAAAGTTTCTTAGAGAAACAGGGGGACATTCAGATGGATTTTTATTCTGTTAAAAATATCTATTCAGATTCATAAATGGAGATGGATAAATCTATAAAAGCATGGCTACTGTAACAACTTGGACCTAAGTTGTCTTGTACCCCAGATACTTCAAAATTTACTACTGCCTCTGATGCTAATCTTACCACAGAATACATAAAATTCTGCTTCCATTTTTGGGGGGAGAGAAGAAGCATCCATCTCTACAGCACACAGAGACAAAATCTCTGCTTAGGAATATTAGAAGCACCAAGAACCAGCACCTCTGGGGGCAGCATCACAATTGACAATCAAGTACTTAAGTCCTTAGAGTATGCCCCTAATAACTGAAATCCTCCAGGCTCCCACACAGAACATTGCTTCAGAATTTTAACTGTAACAGAATGAGGCTGGCCAAGTATGGGAAGAAGAGTTTAAGGAGCCAGCAGGTAGCTGGCTAGGAAAAATAGAGACCAAAAGAGGAGATAGGAAAGGAACTAGCTCTAAAGAAACAAAATAAGGAAGAAAGCACAGACTAACCTTGATGATCCAGACAAGAGGACCTAAAGTCTGGGGATCAGTGTGTCTCATAAAAACAAGCCCAGCCCAAGTCAAAGGAGAACACTCTAGGCTAACTGGGGCCATAATCAGAGGCTGTGGAGCCAGACCTGTGATTAATGCCTACTGAGTAAAATGACCTGTTTTAGAGCCAGACAGGCAGTCAGAAACCTGTAAGGGAAACTATGCAGACTGTGACAAGGCAGAAATGGCAGGCCCCTAGGAAGTCCTCACACAGAGAACTTGGGTCTGATATGCAGGGAGCAAGCATTTCTGACCAAGTAGGGGTTGCTTAGATTCCAGGAAGTCAGACACACCAGAGCAATTCCAACATCAGCACTAGTGCTCAGACATAACAAGGATCAACTAAAGGATCTGCTTCCAGGAAGAGTGAGAAAGTGATAGCAAAGCACTTGTGACATGAAACATGCTTGGAGATAAATGCCCCAGGTCTGGGGAAGAGCGATCTTAGATCTCCTTTTCCTCTACAGTCAAAAAAGGAATCACAAATACATCCCAGTGTTTGTCTCTACTATGTGCTATGAAGAGCCATTGCTCTTTTGTTCTGAGCTACACAACCATCATGAGAAACGCTGGGCTGGAAAAAGCACAAGCTGGAATCAAGATTGCCAGGACAAATATCAATAATCTCAGATATGCAGATGACACCACCCTTATGGCAGAAAGTGAAGAGAAACTAAAAAGCCTCTTGATGAAAGTGAAAGAGGAGAGTGAAAAAGTTGGCTTAAAGTTCAACATTCAGAAAACTAACATCATGGCATCTGGTCCCATCACTTCATGGCAAATAGATGGGGAAACAGTGGAAGCAGTGTCAGAATTTACTTTTGCGGGCTCCAAAATCACTGCAAATGGTGATTGCAGCCATGAAATTAAAAGATGCTTCCTCCTTGGAAGGAAAGTTATGACCAACCTGGATAGCATATGAAAAAGCAGAGATGTTACTTTGCCAACAAAGGTCCGTCTGGTCAAGGTTATGGTTTTTCCAGTGGTCATATTTGGATGTGAGACTTGGACTGTGAAGAAAACTGAGCACCGAAAAATTCATGCTTTTGAACTGTGGTGTTGGAAAAGACTCTTAAGAGTCCCTTGGACTGCAAGGAGATCCAACCAGTCCATCCTGAAGGAGATCAGTCCTGGGTGTTCATTGGAAGGACTGATGCTGAAGCTGAAACTCCAATATTTTGGCCACCTCCTGCGAAGAGTTGACTCATTGGAAAAGACCCTGATGCTGGGAGGGATTGGGTGCAGGAGGAGAAGGGGACGACAGAGGATGAGATGGCTGGATGGCATCACCGACTCGATGGACAAGTTTGGGTAAACTTCAGGAGTTGGTGATAGACAGGGAGGCCTGGCGTGCTGCTGCGATTCATGGGGTCACAAAGAGTCGAACATGACTGAGTGACTGAACTGAACTGAACACAACCTTTATATTTACCCTTTGCTTTTTTTTTATGTTTTGCAGCCAAGACAGCATTTGTATATGAAAAAGAAGAGCCTTCCCTCCCCCTTGAAGATGAGTGGACATGAAATATCTCTAAACAAGGGAGTTCCTGACTAATGAATCCTGCATTCCACAAACAGTTACTTATCCATCACACTGCTTACAAGGCTAACAGTCCGCATTCTCTGGCTTAAGTGAACAAGAGATATAATCTCCTGAGAGTAGCAAATGATTTTATTTCATTATTATACTTCAGTCTGCAAAAACAAATGAAAGTCTAAATGAGAATAAAGTATAGTAGTACATGATCTATCTCCAATAATTTGGCGCTGCAACAAACGATAGAATTGGAAACACTGTGCTATGAGAATAGGGAGAACCAGATTCCCATCCCAGCTCTTTCACAAACAAATTGCATAACCATATTGTTTAATCCATTTGGTCTTCATTTTCCTCATCTAAAAGCTGAAAGGATTAAATTTAATTTAACAATCTTGAAGGTTCATCCTTCTTTTACCAAACCATTTAGCTATAAAAATATACGTTAGCACATGTGTGTTTATCTATAAAGCATTTAGATGTGGGTGGATAATGATGTTAGTTTTGTTAAACTGCCTATTCTCATTATCCTGGATGTCATAATAAGTATTTAATACAAGAATATTTGTCACTGCTACAGACTATTTCTGGTTGTCTGTATGCATTTAATAATGAGGGACAGTTTTGGTAATAGGGCTCAATAATATGTATGGTACAGCACTCCTTGTTTAGTTCAAAGGCAAATACATCTCTGTCATTAGCATTATAGATACTGTAAGCATTCAATGCCTACTGTCCACATCTATTTGGAAAAATATTGTACAGTAAAGTCCCCCTCCTTCTTCCCCTGCTCAATTTCAGCACTAAGCAATTGTATGATTTTAGTAAATTGCTCTAATATCTTTATGCCTTCATTCTTGTTGGGTGAACTAATAGCATCAGGTTAGATCTGTGTTCCCCGAAACATTTTCCATAAACAGCATCATACAAACAATGACAAAAAATAATTCTGTGAACAAGAATATTCAGAAAATGCTGCAAACTCTATCCCCTCTCAGAGACTCCCTATCACATTAGTATCATGAAGGTTCTCATAAGTCCTAAAGAACAGAAGCCTGACTGTTTCACTCAGTTTATCCTTTCAATAGGCTTCCCAGGTGGCAGAGTTGTAAAGAATCTGCCTGCTAATACAAGAGATCCAAGAGATGCAGGTTTGATCCCTGGATAAGGAAGATCCCCTAGAGAAGGAAATGGCAACCCACTCCAGTATTCTTGCCTGGAAAATTCCGTGGACATTCTTGCCTGGAAAATTCCATGGACAGAGGATCCTGGTGGGTTATAATCCACAGAGTCACGAAGAGTTGGATGCAACTGTGCAGGCAAGCAAGGTCCTTGAAACAATTGACCATGGAATCCTTTATTTCTAAATAAAAGCAATTTATAATAGCATCTCAGCAGTAATAACCCTTGGTCTCACTTTAGGAAACCTCAACATGATACTCGCCAAAATTTCTTTTTACCTTAAGTATTTTATGAAATCTTGGCAGACAGATATTCCCATGGATTAAGAACATGGTGAAGACGCAATAAATGACTTTCTAAGTTATGACTCAGAATTAGTAAACCTTGATTTTGGTTTTCGTCCTCAATCCCTCTGCCATAATCCACGACAAGACAAAACTGAAGTGGTACAGCATACAATCTAAATCCCCTAATGTTCCCATATAAAGCTACATAAACACAAACAAATCAATAGAATGTGTCCTGTTTAATTTTAAGGATACTATAAATTTTTAAAATAAAATGTGAAAAATATGTAAGAAAGTTAATAGCTTCTCATTCTAGAAAAGTAAAGAAAAAATGAAGAGTTAAGTTTCAAGTCTGTAAAGAGCATGGAAAATCTAAATGAGGCAAGCTTAATTTGGTTCACTATTTATGAAATAGTTGAGGTTCCCTTCAAATCTCAAAAGAGAATTTCAGGGAGAGATAAAAATAAGCCATCAAGGAAAATAACTTTATGGAGTTTGCTATTTTCAAGACCATTAGTATAGTAACTAAAGAAATGCAAGTTAAAAAGGAGGTTTAGAGACATCTATATACTCAAGGATCCCATACTTGGGAAACTGAAGCAGGAAATATCACAGCTGATAAGAACCTTCCAGAAGATCTATCTTTTCCCATAATATCGCTCACTCAGTCCTACATAAAATGGTTGTCAGCAAGGACAACTGAGCCCTCCTATACTGCATCCTTTGGGTCTCTTATAAGAGGGGTATGAAGCTGCTCTGGTCCAATACAATGTGTTCTTTTATATTCTTTGGTTAAAACAGAGTCACAGAGAGTTCTGTTGATATAAGACATCTAAATGACTAATGGATATAGCCCTGACGTTGTTACACTTCCAGAAGAAGAGATATAACACTTACATTGACAAACCACACACAACATAGAAGGAAAATTATCCTTGGTGCAGAGCTTCAGCAATTGTAAGTTTGAAACAACAAAGGACTGAGTGGAAGCATTTGCAAAGTAAACAGATTCTACTGCCCTGCCAGGGGTCCAATGAGTGGATTTTTATCCTATTAAATGATTTTGTCTCAATTCATGATATTCCTTATCTTTCGCCACATTCCTGGGAACAGGCTCTGTGTGTACCAATGCTTCAAGTTGTGTCTTCCTTTTAGATTCCTCATTTATCCCAGTATCACCTAAATTTCCTTATGTCCGGTATTCCCTACTAGGCTATCAGCACTTTGTGGGGCATAGGCTATGCCTTTTATGTCCCAGCTTTCTCTGTTGGCTCCTAGGTGAGCATCTACCTAAAACATTTCAGTTACTATTTACTAGGTGCAAAATAGATTCATACATAGATGAGCAAATGAATTCTAAGTTTAGGGGTCGCAAAGAGTTGGACACAACTGAGCAACTGAATAACAACAATTTTATTTTCAGATTAATTTTCTGAAGTTGTAGTATAAGTTATTTCAGTCATTCAAAAAGCTTAATTGCTAATATAAGGAATAACTAGGAAACTGCTACAAACATCCAATAATGAATTCCAGTGAACCCCTCCGTGTTCACATCCCCCTCATTCCTCAGATGCAAACTTGTCATTTCTCATTCCCATGCATCTCTTATACCTTTACTAATTATGTATAGGTACCTAAGTATTTTTAATCTTATTTTTGCATGTTTGTAAGTTTTATAAAATATTATTATATTGTATTCTTATGTTTCCTCTGAAAATTGCATTTATCATCAAGAATATAATGAGATAAATTCATATTGATATAAATTATTCTAGTTCAATTACTTTCAGTGTTGGATTGTATTTCATTGTATGAATATCTATAATTAGTTTATCCTCCATTGATGGAAGTTGATTTGTTTCAAATTTTTCACTCTTATACACTAAGCTGTTATGAACACTCTTACCCATGTCTCTGTGAACACATATGAGTAGATTTTACTGGGCACATCGTTGGGGTAGAGTTTGGGGGTTATAGAAAATAAACATTCTCAATTGTGCTAGGAATCACTGGATAAACTTCCAAAAGGACTATACCAATTTAATCTCTCACCAATTTTCATTTTGTAAGATTTCAGTTTTGTAATACCAGCTTCTGGCCATTTGGGCACTGACTTCAAGAGAAGATACTCTTTGCCACTGAGCTTGCCAAGAACTGTGTTTCAAGGCTTTTGAGATAAAAAGATATCTGTTCAAAGGCAAGGATACCAGCCTACTGGGCTGTAAATTGATACCATTGCTCCATCACAACTTCTTGACCACAAGCCACAGTATTCAAGGTATAAGAGTTTTTTCTTTCTAACCCTCAATTGCTTGAGCCCTTTCATTTTAAACACTGATTCTGACAATAATCAAAAGTTACCTTTAATGGCAAAGGAAAAGACGCATTTGTCTAAATGTGATCTGTGTTAGTGAGAATGACTGTGATCCTATTCATAAAAACCTGGTTTCCCTGTGTCCTGATTATATTAACATGCCATTACATCCCATATAAGCAAAACTCATTAAAAGTTGATAATGACCACTGCAAAACTGTCAGATTAGAAAGCTGGTCTTTGATTACTCTTTCCCCAACCATCAGACTCATTGGTTCTTCAGAAATTCTCCAAAGTGCCTTCTGCCCTCAATTTATGACTTCAACATGCTTTCTGTCAAAACCTCTCTGGTCCCAATAATTTACTCCCAGTTACTGGAGAATGTAAAAGGTCTGGTAATCATTCTATTGGGTTTTTAATAGTTGGTGAGAGTGTCCTTCCTCACCTCTCTATATTTGTCTTTAATATTTAGGGATAATAGCACCTGTTCTAAAAATGTTGGGCTTCCCAGGTGGCACGAGTGGTAAAGAACCCATCTACCAATGCACGAGACATAAGAGAATCAGGTTTGATCCCTGGGTCAGGAAGATCCCCTATAGAAAGGCGTGGCAACCCACTCCAGTATTCTTGTCTGGAGAACCCCATGGACTGAGGAGCCTAGTGAACTACAGTCCAAGGGTCACACAGAGTTGGACATGACTGAAGTGACTGAGCTCATAAAGATGTTGAGAGGAATAATTTAGAGGTTGGGTTGGGAAGGTATTCATACATCACAGAAAAATATTTTCAAGTTCTCAACACTTAGATGCAAAACAAAGACACTTACTGGCAACGGCATTTTCCCTTGCTGCATTAGGCACATATACACTCATATTCCTATACACATATGCACACTCATGCACACATGTGAACACTGCATACATGTAGATGTACATTCACATTTGACAGCAAGTAAGAACCCAGCCAGGGGCTCTAATCAATTCCACCGCTTTTCATTATCCTACCTGATTTCTGTCAGGTATATCAGTTCTAAATTTACACACTAGAGCTTTTCAGCCCAACTCGTTTTCTCCCACAAACCTTAAGTAATTATTTGAGAGGAAATTACATTACACTTTAAATAAAATAATTTCTCCCAGACAGATCTCAGACTTTAGACATTTATAAGTTGATACTATATAATAAAGTAAGTGTGTAATTAGGAATGAATTTTTCAAGTAGATAATTATTATGCTTAGAACATGTAAAAATGGCTTTTTAAAGAGAGAGATAAAAATGTGGTATTAAGAATTTTACTGAATCAAATGAAAGCTTCAAGTTTTATTGGAAAGGAATAAATGGCCCTAACCAGAAATGGCTTTATGAGTCTTTAAGTCCATTTTTAAAAGGGTCAGACAATGAGTTGGGGGAAAGTCGGATCTGGCTGAATTTTCATTAATATACCTTTGCAGCATTAATTTAGCTACAAACCACATCAAAGCCCATGCCTGTTGGTGTCTGTCCTCCCCTCCTACTTTCTCTGATATTAACCCTAGTTTCAGTTTGTCAATTGATATTTTGCCTCTCCCCATCTGCATCTCTGCACTATTCAAAGATACTATCTCCTGTAGCCTCCTAGACAGTTCCCTCATCCAATCATTTTGCATGTTTGTTTCATTTGCTTTTTCAGTTCAGTTAAGTGCAGTTGCTCAGTCATGTCCAACTCTTTGCAACCCCATGGACTGCAGCATGCTACACTTCCCTGTCCATCACCAATGCCCAAAGTTGGCTCAAACTCATGTCCATCGAGTTGGTGATGCCATCCAAGCATCTCATCCTCTGTCATCCCCTTCTCCTCCTGCCTTCAATCTTTCCCAGCATCAGGGTCTTTTCCAACGAGTCAGTTCTTCGCATCAGGTGGCCAAAGTATTGGAGTTTCAGCTTCAACATCAGTCCTTCCAATGAATATTCAGGACTGATTTCCTTTAGGATGGACTGGTTGGATCTTCTTGCTGTCTAAGGGACTCTCAAGAGTCTTCTCCAACACCACAGTTCAAAAGCATCAACTCTTTGGCTCTCAGCTTTCTTTATGGTCCAATTCTCACATCCATACACGACTACTGGAAAAACCATAGCCTTGACTAAACGGACGTTTATTGGCAAAGTAATGTCTCTGCTTTTTAATATGCTGTCTAGGTTTTTCATAGTTGTTCTTCCAAGGAGTAAGTATCTTTTAATTTCATGACTGCAGTCACCATCTCAGCGATTTTGGAGCCCAAGAAAATAAAATCTGTCACTGTTTCCATTGTTTCCCCATCTATTTGCCATGAAGTGATGGGACCGGATGCCCTGACCTTAATTTTTTGAATGCTGGGTTTTAAGCCAGGTTTTTCACTCTCCTCTTTCACTTTCATCAAGAGGCTAATTAGTTCCTCTTCCCTTTCTGCACAAGGGTGGTGTCATCTGCATATCTGAGGTTATTGACATTTATCCTGGCAGTCTTAATTCCAACTTGTGCTTCATTCAGCCTGGTATTTCACATGATGTACTCTGCATATAACTTAAATAAGCATGGTGACAATGTGCAGCCTTGACGTTCTCCTTTCCAAAATTGGAACCAGTCTGTTGTTCCATGTCTGTTTCTAACTGTTGTTTCTTGACCTGCATACAGATACTCAGGAGGCAAGTAAAGTGGTTTGGTATTTCCATCTAAGAATTTCCCACAGTTTGTTGTGATCCACACAGTTTGGCTTTAGCATAGTCAATGAAGCATATGTTTTTTCTGGAATTCCCTTGCTTTCTCTATGATCCAATGCATGTAGGCAATTTGACCTCTGGTTCCTTTGCCTTCTCTAAATTCGACTTGAACATCTGGAAGTTCTTGGTTCATGTACTGTTGAAGCCTGACTTGGAGAATTTTTTTTATTACTTTGCTAGCATGTGAGATGAGTGCAATTGTGTGGTTAAATTCACATAACATAAAACAAACCATTTTATTTTATTTTATTTTATTTTATTAGTTGGAGGCCAATTACTTCACAACATTTCAGTGGGTTTTGTCATACATTGACACGAATCAGCCATAGAGTTACACGTATTCCCCATCCCGATCCCCCCTCCCACCTCCCTCTCCACCCAACTCCTCTGGGTCCTCTCAGTGCCCCAGGCCCAAGCACTCGTCTCATGCATCTCACCTGGGCTAGTGATCTGTTTCACCATAGATAATATACATGCTGTTCTTTTGAAACATCCCACCCTCACCTTCTCCCACAGAGTTCAAAAGTCTGTTCTGCACTTCTGTGTCTCTTTTTCTGTTTTGCATATAGGGTTATCATTACCATCTTTCTAAATTCCATATATATGTGCTAGTATGCTGTAATGTTCTTTATCTTTCTGGCTTACTTCACTCTGTATAATGGGCTCCAGTTTCGTCCATCTCATTAGAACTGATTCAAATGAATTCTTTTTAACGGCTGAGTAATATTGCATGGTGTATATGTACCACAGCTTCCTTATCCATTCATCTGCTGATGGGCATCTAGGCTACTTCCATGTCCTGGCTATTATAAACAGTGCTGCGATGAACATTGGGGTGCACGTGTCTCTTTCAGATCTGGTTTCCTCGGTGTGTATGCCCAGAAGTGGTATTGCTGGGTCATATGGCAGTACTATTTCCAGTTTTTTAAGAAATCTCCACACTGTTTTCCATAGTGGCTGTACTAGTTTGCATTCCCACCAACAGTGTAAGAGGGTTCCCTTTTCTCCACACCCTCTCCAGCATTTATTGCTTGTAGACTTTTGGATAGCAGTCATCCTGACTGGCGTGTAATGGTACCTCATTGTGGTTTTGATTTGCATTTCTTTAATAATGAGTGATGTTGAGCATCTTTTCATGTGTTTGTTAGCCATCTGTATGTCTTCTTTGGAGAAATGTCTGTTTAGTTCTTTGGCCCATTTTTTGATTGGGTCATTTATTTTTCTGGAATTGAGCTTCAGGAGTTGCTTGTATATTTTTGAGATTAATCCTTTGTCTGTTTCTTCATTTGCTGTTATTTTCTCCCAATCTGAGGGCTGTCTTTTCACCTTACTTATAGTTTCCTTTGTAGTGCAGAAGCTTTTAAGTTTCATTAGGTCCCATTTGTTTAGTTTTGCTTTTATTTCCAATATTCTGGGAGGTGGGTCATAGAGGACCCTGCTGAGATTTAAGCCAAAGTAATCTTGAGAAAGAAGAATGGAACTGGAGGAATCAACCTGCCTGACTTCAGACTCTACTACAAAGCCACAGTCATCAAGACAGTATGGTACTGGCACAAAGACAGAAATATAGATCAATGGAACAGAATAGAAAGCCCAGAGATAAATCCACGAATCTATGGACACTTTATCTTTGACAAAGGAGGCAAGAATATACAATGGAAAAGAGACAACCTCTTTAACAAGTGGTTCTGGGAAAACTGGTCAACCACCTGTAAAAGAATGAAACTAGAACACTTTCTAACACCATACACAAAAATAAACTCAAAATGGATTAAAGATCTAAATGTAAGACCAGAAACTATAAAACTCCTAGAGGAGAACATAGGCAAAACACTCTCCGACAAAAACAAACCATTTTTAAGGGCACAATTCAGAAGTAGCATTGGGTCACTTAAAATACTGCAAAACTACCACCTGCAGCAAGTTCCAGAACATTTTCATCACTCCAAACAAAAACCCCATACCCATTAAGCAGTTAGTCCCATGCTCTGGCAACTACTGATCTGCTTTCTGTCTCTATGGATTTACCTATTCTGGATATTGAACATAAATGAAATCATATAATATATGACTTTTGGTGTCTAGATTCTCTATTTAATATAATGTATTCGAGGTTTATCTATGTCATAGTACATTTAAGTACTCCATTTATTTTTACGGGTGAAGAATATTCTATACTATGTATATACCAAAACTGATTTACCCATTAATCTGTTGATGGACATTTGGGTTGCAAGGGTACCACATTCTGACTATTATAACTAGTGCTTCCATGAACGTTCATATACATGTACTAACTTGAATATGTGTTTCCAATTCTTTTGTACATATACCTAGGATTTTCTTGGGCTCCAAAATCAGTGTGAATGGTGACAGCAGCCAAAATTAAAAGACACTTTCTCCTTGGAAGGAAGGTATCAAAAAACCTAGACAGTGTATTAAAAACAGAGACATCACTTTGCTGACAATGGTCTGCTATGACAAGTGCATTCTCTTGGCAAAACTCTATTAGCCTTTGCCCTGCTTCATTCTGTACTAAAAGGCCAAATTTGCCTGTTACTCCAGGTGTTTCTTGACTTCCTACTTTTGCATTCCAGTCCCCTATAATGAAAAGGACATCTTTTCTGGGGTTTTAGTTCTAGAAGGTCTTATAGGTCTTCACAGAACCGTTCAACTTCAGCTTCTTCAAAAATAATGTTCAGGGCATAGACTTGGATTACCATGATACTGAATGGTTTGCCCTGGAAACAGACAGAGATCATTTTGTCATTTTTGAAATTACATCCAAGTACTGCTTTTTACTGACTGTGATGTCTACTCCATTTCTTCTAAGGGATTCTTGCCCACAGTAGTAGATAAAATGGTCATCTGAGTTAAATTCAATCATTCCAGTCCATTTTAGTTCGCTGATTTCTAAAATGTCAACATTCACTCTTGCCATCTCCTGTTTGACCACTTCCAATTTGCCTTGATTCATGAACTTAACATTCCAGATTCCTATGTAATATTGCTCTTTACAGCATCGGACTTTGCTTCTATCACCAGTCACATACACAATCTGGGTGCTGTCTTTGCTTTGGCTCCGTCTCTTCATTATTTCTCGAATTGTTGCTCCACTGATCTCCAGTAGCATAATGGGCACCTACTGATATGGGGAGTTCATCTTTGAGTGCCCTATCTTTTTGCCTGTTCATGGGGTTCTCAAGGAAAGACTACTGAAGTGGTTTGTCATTCCCTGCTCCAGCGGACCATGTTTTGTCGGAACGCTCCACCATGACCCATCCATTTTGGGTGACCCTCCATGGCATGGCTCATAGTTTCATTGAGTTAGACGAAACTGTGGTCCATGTGATCAGATTGGTTAGTTTTCTGTGATTGTGGTTTTCAGTCTGTCTACCCTCTGATGGAGAAAGATAAGAGGCTTATGGAAGCTTCCTGATGGGAGAGACTGACTGAAGGGGAAATTGGGTCTTGTTCTAATGGGCGGGGACATGCTCAGTAAATCTTTAATCCAATTTTCTGTTGACGGGTGGAACTGTGTTCCCTCCTTGGGTTGACATAGTTTTGCCAAGAGAAGGCACTGGTCATAGCAAACAACCTCTTCCAACAACATAAGAGAAGACTCTACACATAGACATCACCAGATGGTCAATACTGAAATCAGATTGGTTATCTTCTTTGCAAGCAAAGATGGAGAAGCTCTATACAGTCAGCAAAAACAAGACTGGGAGGTGACTGTGGCTCAGATCATGAACTCCTTATTGCCAAATTCAGACTTAAATTGAAGAAAGTAGGGAAAACCATTAGACTATTCAGGTATGATCTAAGTCAAATATCTTATGATATACAGTGGAAGTGAGAAATAGATTTAAGGGACTAGATCTGATAGACAGAGTGACTGATGAACTATGGACGGAGGTTCATGACATTGTACAGTAGACAGGGATCAAGATCATCCCCATGGAAGAGAAATGCAAAATGGCAAAATGATTGTCTGAGGAGGCTTTACAAGTAGCTATGAAGCGAAAAGCAAAGGAGAAAAGGAAAGATATTCCCATTTGAATGCAGAGTTCCAAAGAATAGCAAGGAGAGATAAGAAAGCCTTCCTCAGTGATCAGTGCAAAGAAATAGAGGAAAATGACAGAATGGGAAAGACTAGAGATCCCTTCAAGAAAATTAGAGATACCAAGGGAACATTTCATGCAAAGATGGGTTCAATAAAGGACAGAAATGATATGGACCTAACAGAAGCAGAAGATATTAAGAAGAGGTGGCAAGAATACACAGAAGAACTGTACAAAAAAGATCTTCACGACCCAGATAATCACGATGGTGTGATCACTCACCTAGAGCCAGACATCCTGGAATGTGAAGTCAGTTGGGCCTTAGAAAGCATCACTGTGAACAAAACTAGTGGAGGTGATGGAATTCCAGTTGAGCTATTTCAAATCCTGGAAGATGATGCTGTGAAAGTGCTGCACTCAATATGCTAGCAAATTTGGAAAACTCAGCAGTGGCCACAGGACTGGAAAAGTCAGTTTTCATTTCAATCCCAAAGAAAGGCAATTCAAAGGAATACTCAAACTACTGCACAATTGCAGTCATCTCATACGCTTGTAAAGTAATGCTCACAGTTCTCCAAGCCAGGCTTCAGCAACATGTGAACCATGAACTTCCAGATGCTCAAGCTGGTTTTAGAAAAGGCAGAGGAACTAGAGATCAAATTGCTAACATCCACTGGATCATCAAAAAAGCAAGAGTTCCAGAGAAACATCTATTTCTTCTTCATTGACTATGTCAAAGCCTTTGACTGTGTGGATCACAATAAACCGTGGAAAATTCTGAAGGAGATGGGAATACCAGATCACCTGACCTGCCTCTTGAAAAACTTATATGCAGGTCAGGAAGCAACAGTTAGAACTGGACATGGAACAACAGACTGGTTCCAAATAGGGAAAGGAGTACATCAAGGTTGTATACTGTCACCCTGCTTATTTAACTAACATGCATAGTACATCATGAGAAACGCTGGACTGGATGAGGCACAAGCTAGAATCAAGATTGCCAGGAAAAATATCAATAACCTCAGATATGGAGATGACACCACCCTTATTGCAAAAAGCATAGAAGAGCTAAAGAGCCTCTTGATGAAAGTAAAAGAGGAAAATGAAAAAGTTGGCTTAAAGCTCAACATTCAGAATACTAAGATCATGGCATCCGGTCCCATCACTTCGTGGCAAATAGATGGGGAATCAATGGAAACTGACAGACTTTATTTTCTTGGGCTCCAAAATCAATGCAGATGGTGATTGCAGTCATGAAATTAAAAGATACTTGCTCCTTGGAAGGACAACTATGAACAACCTAGGCAGCATATTAAAAAGCAGAGTACTTTGCCAACAAATGTCCATCTAGTCAAGGCTATGGTTTTTCCAGTAGTCATGTATGAATATGAGAGTTGGACCATAAAGAAGGCTGAGGAACGAAGAATTGATGCTTTTTAATTGTGGTGCTGGAGAAGACTCTTAGAATCCCTTGGACAGCAAGGAGATCAAACCAGTCTATCCTAAAGGAAATCAACCTTGAATATTCACTGGAAGAACTGTTGCTGAAGCTGAAGCTCCAATACTTTGGTCACTTGAGGTGAAGAGCCGACTCATTGGAAAGGACACTGATGCTGGGATAGACTGAAGACAGGAGGAGAAGGTGGCAGCAGAGGATGGGATGTCTGGATAGCATCACTGACTCAATGGACGTGAGTCTGGGCAGCCTCTGGGAGATAGTGGAGGACAGGGAAGCCTAGTGTGCTGTAGTTCATGGGGTTGCAAAGAGTCAGACATGACTTAGCAACTGAACAACAACAACAAGAATTGCTAAGTCACATGGTAATTCTATGTTTACCTTCTTGAGGAGCTACCAGATGGTTTGAACAGCTACTGCACCATTCTATATTCTCAACAGCAATGAATAAGTGTTCCAGTTTCTTCTCATCCTCACCAACTGGTTAGGTGTTGCCATCCTAGTGGGTATGAAGTAGTTTTTCACTGTGAGTTTTTTTTGTTTGTCTGTTTGTTTTGTTTTGTTTTGTTTTTTAGTTTGCATTTACCTAATTACTAAAGTATCCTTGCCTGGAGAGTTCCATGCCTGGGTGTGCCTGTGCAAAGTCACTTCAGTCATGTCTGACTCTTTGCAACCCTATGGACTTCTCTGTCCCTAGGATTCTCTAGGCAAGAATACTGACATGGATTGCCATTTCCTTCTTCAGGGAATCTTCCCGACCCAGGGATTAAACCCGGGTGTCTTATGTCTCCTGCATTGGTAGTCAAGTTCTTTACCACAAGCACCACCTGGGAATCCTCCATGCCTGGGAGGAGATATTTTCATGGGATCTATTCTGAAGAAAGATTGGAGTGATTTTTCTTGTTGTGGCATTCAATCCTGGTTCTCTAGTGTCCTAGAGATTCTGAAACAGCAATAATCTTGAATAAATTCTTATCCTGCTCAGATTCCACAAAGGTGATTACCATCCTTTATAACTGAGACATCTACCAGGCATGCTGCCCTTATAGAGCTCACATTCTAGAATAAGAATAGATTAACTACTGCCTGTGGCCCTCCTGTCTTGAAATGTTATTGGATCACTACTAAGCCCATTCATTTTCACACGGTCTATGGTTGCTTCGGAGATACAATAGCAGAGTTAAGTAGTTGACACAAAAACAATATTTGCTCTCTAGCCCTTTACAGAAAGAATAGACAGATACCTGCCCTAGAAAGCAACATATGCAAATAAAATGTAATTGCAATATTATATCATTCAAGCTTTTATTAAGACCTGTTTTGAAATGATCCATATTTTTACTTGCACCATCTCTTAAAGTGACAAATTTTATGGTAAGGGATCCTGGAGGCTTTCAAAAAATGTGTATCATATGACATAATTCCCTGGACATGGCACTTGCTATATGAAATTAGAGTTTCTTTTATTTGTTATAAATTTGTCTTAAAGAAGGAGGTCCCTCTTTATTAAATTTCTCTTAAAAGAAGAGGTACTTTTTAAATTAGCCTAGAAATGGGAAAATTAATGGAGAAGCTTATTTTCTCCTAGTATTGACTTTTGTTACTATCATAGACCCTTAACATTATAAGTAATCTTACAGTTTACCTGGAAAGCTGTAATCAAGACTGCCGGGAGAAATATCAATAACCTCAGATATGCAGATGACACCACCCTTATGGCAGAAAGTGAAGAGGAACTAAAGAGCCTCTTGATGAAAATGAAAGAGGAGAGTGAAAAAGTTGCCTTAAAGCTTAACATTCAGAAAACTAAGATCATGGCATCTGGTCCCATCATTTCATGGGAAATAGATGGGGAGACAGTGGAAACAGTGTCAGACTTTATTTTGCGGGGCTCCAAAATCGCTGCAGATGGTGACTGCAGCCATGAAATTAAAAGATGCTTACTCCTTGGAAGGAAAGTAATGACCAACCTAGATAGCATATTAAAAAGCAGAGACGTTACTTTGCCAACAAAGGTCTGTCTGGTCAAGGCTATGGTTTTTCCAGTGGTCGTGTATGGATGTGAGAGTTGGACTGTGAAGAAAGCTGAGCACCAAAAAATTGATGCTTTTGAACTGTGGTGTTGGAGAAAACTCTTGAGAGTCCCTTGGACTGCAAGGAGATCGAACCAGTCCATCCTAAAGGAGATCAGTCCTGGGTGTTCATTGGAAGGACTGATGCTGAAGCTGAAACTCCAATACTTTGGCCACCTCATGTGAAGAGTTGACTCATTGGAAAAGACCCTGAAGTTGGGAAGGATTGGGGCAGGAGGAGAAGGGGATGACATAGGATGAGATGGTTGGATGGCATCACCGACTCGATGGGCATGAGTTTGAGTAAACTCTGGGAGTTGGTGATGGACAGGGAGGCCTGGAGTGCTGCGATTCATGGGGTCGCAAAGAGTTGGACACGACTGAGCAACTGAACTGAACTAACTGACAATTTACCTCATGGTGATCTAACACTTGAATCTCCTTCACACAAAGTTACCACAATGCTTTTGAATTTTCTAGTGACAGAAAACTCACCAATTCTCAAAGAAAACTGTCTCCTTCTGGTCAGTCCTCACTGAAACCAGGCATGCCATTAAGTTAAAATTTGTTCCTATTCACCAGTACCTCAAATGAATATTTAATTCCTCTCCCACATTAGTGCATTTACATATTTGACAATCGCTATTCTGCTTTCCTGACATTTTTAAAACAAATTTTACTTGGAACAATGTAACAATTGTAACAGATTTATCAAAGGTCTTATCCACATTTTCTCATTAACCTCTCACAGTGACACTATGAGGACCATATTGTCATCCATATTAGACAACTTTTCCAGTCCAAACTCACACTGGTAAGTGATACAGCTGAGCTTCACATGGTTTTCCATTATGGCAAACAACATGTTGATTTGTCTCATGTGCTATTCATTTGTCAAACCACATTTTATACCTTTAAAAGCTCTCCTTTTCTATGGTTCCTGCCCTCTCTTACCATTTGCTTTCTAAGATATCCTCATTCTCTCTACATACACACAAACACACATACACAACTACCTTGTTTTTATTAATATCACGTCCTCATAGAACAACTAGAAAACCCTCAGTCTTCTATCTACTGCTTCCATTCCCAGCATGTCTTTTGAGTTACCCCTCTCACATCATTTTAATTTTAATGATGTCGTTGCTATGCCCAGTAAGCAGTGCCTATTGTATCAATAGTTTTGTCCCTTACTGTTTGATGTTCAGCAATTATATTTCAGACCATATGACCTCTTGATTGCTTATCACCTTCTGAGCCTTAATAAAATGGATACAATATCTATGTTCTGAGCACAGTGAGAGTTAATTAAAATACTTACATAAAGTGCTAATGAATGAGACAAGAACATTACTACTATAAATACACTTGAAAAATACAACCAAATCTTTCCCATAGACATCTTTGCTGGAAGGAAATTTTGTAATTCTACAGTGATCAAGATAAGGCAAAAGCATAAGCAATCTGGCACCAAATTTTATTTTTATCTACTATTGGAACAAAGATTTAAACTCTTGAAGAATAGATTAAAGATGAAAAACATTAAAAATTGCACTTAACACATCAATTCTATGCAATTAGATTCAGGGCAGGAGATTTTTTTCATTATAAAGATAAGCCAAGATACAGAAAAAGTCTTTTCTGTATCAAATTTATGTCTTTAATCCTAAAGATTGGAAAATTCTCCACTGGAGTCCAAAAAACCCTTTTAACTGCACAAGGCATTGTGCATGCTAAGATAATTTGGAAATGCTGAGTCATTAGAGACGTTATGAAAAATTTGACAACCAGAGAAATGACCAAAACTAAATACTTTGTTAAACTGAGACTTAGATTTTACTGGTAGATTGAAAATTAGGTAACACTAAAAGAATGACTACAGGAAATGTGTTCAATTTCTATAAACCTCAGTTACATTATCCATAAAATTAAGAGATCTAGCTCAATTGTTGTAAAAGTCAAATAAAAAAATAAAACTTACATGACATGCAAGGGCAAGTACTCATTAACTGGTAGTTCTAAATGGGAAGTGGTAAAATGCAGTGGTCACAGTGGTCTTATAGCTGTGTGACCTTAATCAAGTTACTTGCCTTGACCAATCTACACCTTAGTTTTCACATGTGCAAAATAAGAATACTACTGCTTATCTCATATGGTAGTTAAGGGAATTAAACTAGGCAGCATAAGTAAAATACTTAGGGTAGTGCCTGGTGCAATGTCAGCATTCAGTCAATGTCAGTTATTGTTATATCATCATCATCATCATTGCATCAAAAATACATTTTCTCTTACCAGAGCACATCAGTCAAATACCCAAGTGTCTGCAAAATAAGATTTTTGATTTAAGCTTTTAAAAGGCAGGAAGCAGAAGTTAAAACTATTGCTGAGAAAAAAATTCTCTCTTTCAGAGAAAAGTCACAGTGCCCTCATAAACCATTTCCAAAGCTGCTGTTTATATCCTAGCTTCCAAACCCCAGACACTGCCTTATTAGTTGGATCCAATATTTTCTTTGATGCCCTACATTGAGACTGAAGCAGTCATATAAATCTCTCAGAATGAGAAAGCTATACAGTATTGGCATCTCTTGTATTTGTTGAAATAGTCATTTTAGCCAATTTTAATATAAGATCCTAAATTGTTAATGTTTTTTTCCTAAGTGATATTTGATGGTAAGATTAACATCTGCATGAACTGTAAAAAGTGATTGTATGTGTGGGGAAAAAAAGATACAAGTTGACAGAGGATAATAATCAGTGTCAAAGACCACAAAGTTTCATTTTCTCAAAGCTATCTATATGCCCTGGTTTCAGCTATACAGGTTTTCATCAAGATGCTGGGATTTATTTCTTCTCTAATTGCACTATGGCAGCCAATTTTAAAGGATATATAGCTATATGTAGTTTTATAGGATATATATCCACTTTTTGCAAGAGTGTAAAATCCATGGCATTCTTTCTTATATAGGGAGTTACATGCATGATGAAGGGAATGCTAAAGAAACCCAACTAAAGGCTTATAGAAGAAACTCGGGGTGCAATTCAGATGTCTAAAAAGGTATAACAACCAGTGACTTATCTTTTCAGGAGAAGACCCAAAACAGTTTGCTTATGACCTCAATGCCAAAGGAACTGCCCATCACACAATGCAAGTTTGACTTTCTTTGTGCAATTTTCTATAGTTTGCTTTCTTGTGCACTGAAATATGGAGCAAGCATTAAAAATCCTTCATGCTTGTTTCAAGATCTTTGTTGACTTCCCCTGGAAACCTCTCTCAATTCTCACATAATTCATTAGAGGTGAATACTGGTCTTGAGTTCAGGAAGAGGAATTATATACAGGACTGGCTTTTCTCCTTCTGCCACTAGTGTCACCGTAGGACTAGCTGGTCGGTTTTCATTTACTCTAACTCCTCAAATAATCATTTATGCTCAAAATCATGTTCCCTGAGTGGTATCTTGTTTTATGCCCTGAAGCCATGTGCAGGAAGCACATCATGTGCCCTAGTACTCAGAGTGCATGCATTTGAAAACCATGGCTTGCATTTGTGAAAAAGTAACTCTGTACTATCAGGTATGAATTAAATATAATTATATATGCTGGTGAATGGCCAGAAGAGATGGGTTGCTATAAGCACAGGCTTTAGCATCGGCTTTTCTAGGTCTGAATCCAAACGACTACAAGCCAACTATATGATCTCTGTAGCTGTGAGTCTGTATCCTAGTTTGGACAGCGAACCTGAATAGAAAACCTGGTCTGGGCATTCAAGGAAACTTCAAAATGGATGAGTAGTCTGATAGACGAAAAGTGGGGAGCAGAGAGAGAGGCATCTGAAAAGATAGTAAGGAGAGAAAGAGGATGTGGCAAACTCAAGAGCACAGAAAAGAAACTTATGAATAAACACAGGAAGTATAAGTATAGCTGGAATTGGGGCCATATTTGGATGGCTTTGCAAGCATATTCAATGTTGTTTCTTTTTTTTTCCTTGAAAACTACTGATGGGGAATGACTGCTTAATGGGTACAGGATATCCTTTGGGGTGATGAAAATGTTTAAGAACTAGATAGTTGTACAACACTGTGAATATGCTCATTGTCACTTAATTGTACTTAATTAAGTACAATTAATTAAGTCACTTAATTTAAAATTGTTGGTTTTCAGATTAGACGCCACAAAAAAAGAAAACAACAAGCCAATATCACTGATGAACATAGATGAAAAATCCTTAACAAAATCCTAGTAAATAGAATCCAACAACATATTTTAAAGATCATACATCATGACCAAGTGGGCTTTATCCCAGGAATGCAAGGATTCTTTAATATCCACAAATCAATCAATGTAATACACCAAATTAACAAATTGAAAGATAAAAACCATATGATTATCTCAATACGTGCAGAAAAAGCCTTTGACAAAATTCAACATTCATTTATGATTAAAAAAAAAAACTCTCCAGAAAGCAGGAATAGACGGAACATACCTCAACATAATAAAAGCTATATATGACAAACCCACAGCAAACATTATCCTCAATGGTGAAAAATTGAAAGCATTTCCCCTAAAATCAGGAGCAAGACAAGGGTGCCCACACTCACCACTACTATTCAACATAGTTCTGGAAGTTTTGGTCACAGTAATCAGAGCAGAAGAAGAAATAAAAGGAATCCAGATAGGAAAAGAGAAGTAGAACTCCCACTGTTCACAGATGACATGATCCTCTACAGAGAAAACCCTAAAGACTCTACCAGAAAATTCCTAGAGCTAATCAACGAATATACTAAAATTGTAGGATATAAAATTAACACACAGAAATCACTTGCATTCCTATATACTAACAATGAGAAAACAGAAAGAGAAATAAAGGAAACTATCATTCACTATTGAAACAAAAAGAATAAAATACTTAGGAGTATATCTACTTAAACAACAGACCTATACATAGAAAACTATAAAAAACACTGATGAAAGAAATCAAAGAGGACATAAACAGATGGAAAAATATACCGTGTTCTTGGATTGGAAGAATCAATTTTGAGAAAATGTGTATACTACCCAAAGCAATCTATAGATTCAACACAATCCCTATCAAGCTACCAACAGTATTATTCACAGAACTGGAACAAATAATTCCACAATTTGTATGGAAATACAAAAAACCTCAAATAGCCAAAGGAATCTCGAGAAAAAGAATGGAACTGGAGGAATCAATCTGCCTGACTTCAGACTCTACTACAAAGCCACAGTCATCAAGACAGTATGGTACTGGCACAAAGACAGAAACATAGATCAATGGAACAAAATAGAAAGCCCAGAGATGAATCCATGTACCTATGGACACCTTATCTTTGACAAAGGAGGCAAGGATATACAATGGAAAAAAGACAACCTCTTCAACAAATGGTGCTGGGAAAACTGGTCAACCACTTGTAAAAGAATGAAACTAGAACACTTTCTAACACCATACACAAAAATAAACTCAAAATGGATTAAAGATGTAAATATAAGACCAGAAACTATAAAACTCCTAGAGGAGAACATAGGCAAAACACTCTCTGACATAACTCACAGCAAGATCCTCTATGACCCCCTCCCAGAATATTGGAAATAAAATGAAAAATACACAAATGGGACCTAATTAAACTTAAAAGCTTTTGCACAACAGAGGAAACCATAAGCAAGGTGAAAAGACAACCTTCAGAATGGGAGAAAATAATAGCAAACGAAGCAAGAGACAAAGCATTAATCTCAAAAATATACAAGCAACTCCTGAAGCTCAATTCCAGAAAAATAAATGACCCAATCAAAAAATGGGCCAAAGAACTAAACAGACATCTCTCCAAGGAAGACATACAGATGGCTAACAAACACATGAAAAGATGCTCAACATCACTCATTATCAGAGAAATGCAAATCAAAACCACAATGAGGTACCATTACACGCCAGTCAGAATGACTGCTATCCAAAAGTCTACCAGCAATAAATGCTGGAGAGGGTGTGGAGAAAAGGGAACCCTCTTACACTGTTGGTGGGAATGCAAACTAGTACAGCCGCTATGGAGAACAGTGTGGAGATTCCTTAAAAAACTGGAAATAGAACTGCCATATGACCCAGCAATCCCACTTCTGGGCATACACACTGAGGAAACCAGATCTGAAAGAGACACATGTACCCCAATGTTCATCACAGCACTGTTTACAATAGCCAGGACATGGAAGCAACCTAAATGCCCATCAGCAGACGACTGAATAAGAAAGCTGTGGTACATATACACAATGGAATATTACTCAGTCATTAAAAAGAATACATTTGAATCAGTTCTAATGAGGTGGATGAAACTGGAGCCCATTATACAGAGTGAAGTAAGCCAGAAAGATAAACACCAATACAGTATACTAATGCATATATATGGAATTTAGAAAGATGGTAATGATAACCCTATATGCAAGACAGAAAAAGAGACACAGATGTACACAACAGACTTTTGAACTCTAGGGGAGAAGGCGAGGGTGGGATGATCTGAGAGAACAGCACTGAAACATGTATATCATCAAGTGTGAAACAGATCGCCAGTCCAGGTTGGATGCATGAAACAAGTGCTCGGGGCTGGTGCACTGGGAAGACCCAGAGGGATGGGATGGGGAGGGAGGTGGGAGGGGGATTCAGAATGGGGAACACATTTAAATTCATGGCTGATTCATGTCAATGTATGGCAAAAACCACTACAATATTGTAAAGTAATTAGCCTACAACTAAAAAAATCAATGAAAAAATAAAAATAAAATAAAATAGTTGGTTTTATATTATATGAATGTCATGTAAACAGAAAATAAATTTTAAATCTATTATTTTTAAATTAATACATGCACAGATAATACAGAATTCAAAAAGTACTAAAAAATTATTCAATAAATAGTTTCCCTCCCTAAATAGGAGGGAAACTTATGGTCTAACCATAAGTTAGACCATAGAGTTGGACCATAAAGAAGGCTGAGCACTGAAAAATTGATGCTTTCATACTATGGTGCTGGAGGAGACTCTTGAGAATTCCTTGGACAGCAAAATGAAACTAGTCAATCCTAAAGGAAGTCAACCCTGAACATTCATTGGACCGACTGATGTTGAAGCTGAAACTCCAATACTTTGGCCACTTGATACGAAGAGCTGACTCATTTGAAGGGACCCTGATGCTGGGAAAGAGTGAGGGAAAGATGAGAAGGGGGCGACAGAGAATAAGATGGTTGGATGGCATCATTGAATCAATGGACATGAGCTTGAGCAAATTCTGGAAGATAGTGAAGGACAGGGAAGCTTGGCATGCTGCAGTCCATGGGCCATAAAGAGTCAGAAATGACTGAGTGACTGAACAACAACAACTTTTTTTGACAAAATACAGTTGATAATACATTCATACAGGCAGAAACACATATATAAATTTGTTGGCAGTAGACATGCACCTGATTCATATGCTTTAAGTCCCACATTTTCCTGAAGTATTGTTGTTGGTTAATTGCTAAGCTATGTCTGACTCTTTTGTGACCACATGGACTGTAGCTTGCCAGGCTCCTCTGTCCTAAGGCATACTAAGTTGAATATTGTTATTCAGAGAAGTGATATCAGGAATCTAGGGACAAGGTCTATTCCCAACTTCAGTCCCCTTCACAAGAAGACCAGTTAGCAACTCTCCATAAATGAGGCACTACTGGGGAAATCTCAGGTGCTGAGGGTGAAGCTGAAGGACTCCTGGACCACAGGTACTGAGAAGGTTGACTTTAGAAGGGTAAGAGGAGCAGGATACACACTGACCACTTTGCCTTTCCCGCAGGCTGGCACAGCAACACACCAAGAGGGTTCCCTGGGCCTACCATCTCTCCAGTGTGAAAAAGAGACCCCAAGGTAGACATCAAACTCTCCTAACATTGCCAGGTGGTCCACTCAGGTCTTATTTCACAGCAGTCACAGGAGTCTGTGGGACTTGATTACAGGCTAATCATACTTAAACATGTAAATATGCTTATATTAAAGCTCTATTACTTGATCCACCAACTTGGAAAAAAAATCTTTTATTTTCATCTATACTGGCTTCTATCTACCTTTGATTTTTTTTGTCTGCTCCTTGTCTTCCAAATTATATTCCATCATTTCCATTTTTTCAGGAATTATAGATTATTTATATTCTATTCTGTAACTATAACACCCACCACCCACTTTTATTTTAAATTCTCTCTGAATCAGATCGCCAGTCCAGGTTAGATGCATGAGACAAGTGTTCGGGGCTGGTGCACTGGGATGACCCAGAGGGATGGGATGGGGAGGGAGGTGGGAGGGGGATTCAGGATGGGGAACACATGTAAATCCATGGCTGATTCATGCCAATGTATGGCAAAAACCACTACAATATTGTAAAGTAATTAGCCTCCAACTAATAAAAATAATTGGGAAAAAAAGTTTTTTAATGAAAAATAATTTTAAAAAAGAAAAAAAAATAAACTCTCTCTGAATCAAATTAAGTTTGGCCACATTTTCACTAGGCATTTCTTCATCCACCAAAGTTTGCCCTTTAGAATCTTCTAGAAAGTCACATTCTAGAAGGATTCATTAGGATTGTATATATCTGGGTTTTTTTTTCATGTGGATATCCAATTGTTCCACCTTTCTTTATTGAAAACAATATTTTTTTCCTTACTGATATATCTTTTTAAATGTATCTTTTTAATTTGTCACCCTACCAGTCTCTTAAAAACCATTGTTTTACCTAGGTTGCCTGCTGTGTTTGGTCATTTCAGGTCAGAGAGTGAGTATGTTCTGGCTATGTTATTGTAACTGAAAGTCTGAAGCTAATTTCCAATTTTTTTTCCACTCTAAACTGGTTTTATGAACTTAGTCATCATCATTGCTTCCATGTTGCTGGTTTATAAACTGACATTCAGATAAGCTAATTTGCCCAATTCACAGAGTTACTACATGATAAGTAATAATGAGGTAAGTCTGCAAAACAACTAGTGCAGCATATGATATCATAATTGTGCAACAGTTGATAAATCAAGGTTTTTAAGCAATTTAAGATTATTTATCAAATTAACTCTTCTCCCATAACAAATGTCCCTCAGCAGTGTATTCAACACCCATAAATTTTTTTCCTTGAAAAGTCTCTACTTTTATTCCCTACCCAGGACAAATTGAAGAGTGTTTTCTCAGCCAGATCAGGACCCATTTGTAAACCTAGCAACAGCTGCTGATCTACACTTATTAGCAACCTGTGAACTTCATTCATTAGATGCTAAATTACTGCTTCCAGAAAGGAACAGATGACTACAACATTTCACTGACCTAAAGCTCACTCAATAAAAATAAAAGAAGTCTTGGAGAATAAGGATTTGGAAGAATCATAAATAAGTATGCATTTTAGACAGGCTTTGTTTATCCTAATGTCAGGAGAAGTGAATTAATACTAAGAAATAAACATATTTAGATTTTACACAGGCTATTAGCAGAATTGAGTTGTTCTCATCACTCTCCACATAAGGGAGTGAACCTATTACTTTTGAATGCAGCTGTATTAGGAAAAAAAATTGTTCACAATAAGAGATTTCCCAGAGCTCTATTTTTGTTTATAAAAATAAAGCTCTATGTGGGTTGTAGAATTTTATCTTTTCCTCCTTGAAGTCTTTCAAATGGTTTATTTCATGAGATGGTTTATGTGGTTTCCACTGGATTTTTAGAACCAGTGATTATGCTCTGAGCTGAGCCCCAAGATGTCTCTAACAACCTGAAGTGTGTAATTTTGTGAACCTGGAAATATAGGAGTAGAAATATAGAATCTCATTGTCAAAAGTGGGGATGCTTATTTTGGTAGTGGGAACTTCATACAGCTATCCTCTCTGTCATCCCATCTCTTCACACTCAAAACTTTTCAAAGAAGAGTTTTTCCCTTTCTTGCCTCTTCATCACTTCTCAGACCACTCATACTACCACTCCATCACTCCACATTAACTCTCTCCACAAAGTCATCAGCAATCTCCATGTAACTAAACGAAGTCATCCTGTAACTTGCTTAAAGAGCCTCTTTTTTTTTTTTTTTTTTTTTTTTTTTTTTTTTTTAGCTGATAAGTAGCTTCATTTATTTTTTTTTTTTTTTTAATATTATTTTATTAGTTGGAGGCCAATCACTTTACAACATTTCAGTGGGTTTTGTCATACATTGACATGAATCAGCCATATAGTTACATGTATTCCCCATCCCGATCCCCCCTCCCACCTCCCTCCCCACCCGACTCCTCAGGGTCCTCCCAGTGCACCAGGCCCGAGCACCTGACTCATGTATCCCACCTGGGCTGGTGGTCCGTTTCACCATAGATAATATACATGCTGTTCTTTCAAAACATCCCACCCTCACGTTCTCCCCCAGAGTTCAAAAGTCTGTTCTGTATTTCTGTGTCTCTTTTTCTGTTTTGCATATAGGGTTATCGCCACCATCTATCTAAATTCCGTATATATGTGTTAGTATACTGTAATGTTCTTTATCTTTCTGACTTACTTCACTCTGTATAATGGGCTCCAGTTTCATCCATCTCATTAGAACTGATTCAAATGAATTCTTTTTAACGGCTGAGTAATATTCCATGGTGTATATGTACCACCACTGTTGGTGGGAATGCAAACTAGTACAGCCACTATGGAAAACAGTGTGGAGATTTCTTAAAGAGCCTCTTGATGAAAGTGAAAGAGGAGAGTGAAAACGCTGGCTTAAAACTCAATATTCAAAAAGTGAAGACTGTGGAATCTGGTCCCATCACTTCATGGCAAATGGGTGGGGAAACAATGAAAACAGTGACAGACTTTATTTTCTTGGGCTTCAAAATCACTGCAGATGTGTGCAGTCATGAAATTAAAAGAAGCTTTCATAACACCTATCCTACTCAAACTGTTCTAGAAAATTGCAGAGGAAGGTTAACTGCACCAGACAAAGATGCCACAAAAAAAGAAAACTAGATCAACATCACTGATGAACATAGATGCAAAAATCATCAACAAAATTCTAGCAAATAGGATCCAACAACGTATTAAAAAGATCATACATCATGACCAAGTGGGTTTTATCCCAAGTATGCAAGGATTCTTCAATATTCACAAGTCCATCAGTGGATTAACAAATTGAAAGATTAACATTAACATTAACAAATTGAAAGATAAAAATCATATGATTATTTCAATAGATTTAGAGAAAGTCTTTAACAAAACTCAACACCCATTTATGATTCAAAAAAAAACCCTTCAGAAAGCAGGCATGGAAGGAACATACCTCAACATAATAAAAGCCATATGTGATAAACCCACAGCAAACATTATCCTCAATAGTGAAAAATTGAAAGCATTTCCCCTAAAGTCAGGAACAAGACAAGGTTGCCCACTCTCACCACTACTATTCAACATGGTTTTGGAAGTTTTAGCCACAGCAATCAGAAAGAAAAAGAAATAAAAGGAATCCAGACTGGAAAAGAAGAAGTAAAACTCTCACTGTTTGCAGATGACATGATCCTCTACATAGAAAACCCTAAAGACACCACCAAAAAATTGCTAGAGCTAATCAATGAATATAGTAAAGTGGCAGGATATAAAATTAATACATGGAAATCCCTTGCATTTCTATACACTAACAATGAGAAAACAAACAAAGAAATTAAGGGGAAAATTCCATTCACCATTGCAACGTAAACAATAAAATACTTAGGAATAAATCTACCCCAGAAACAAAAGACCTATATATAGAAAACTTTAAAACACTGATGAAAGAAATCAAAGATGACACAAATAGATGGAGAAATATATCATGGTCATGGATCAAAAGAGTCAATATAGTGAAAATGAATATACTACCCAATGCAATCTATAATATTTTTCACAGAACTAGAACAAATAATTTCACAATTTGTATGGAAATACAAAAAAACCTCAAATAGCCAAAGTAATCTTGAGAAAGAAGAATGGGACTGGAGGAATCAATCTGCCTGATTTCAGACTATACTACAAAGCTACAGTCATCAAGACAGTATGGTACTGGCACAAAGGCAAAAATATAGATCAATGGAACAAAATAAAAAGCTCAGAGATATATCCACGAGCCTTTGGACACCTTATCTTTGACAAAGGAGGCAAAAATATACAATGAGAAAAGACAGTCTCTTTAACAAGTGGTGCTGGGAAAACTGGTCAACCACCTATGAAAGAATGAAACTAGAACACTTTCTAATACCATACACAAAAATAACCTCAAAATGGATTAAAGATCTAAACATAAGACCAGAAACTATAAAACTCCTAGAGGAAAACATAGGCAACACACTCTCTAACAAAATCACAGTGGGATTCTCTATGACCCATCTCCCAGAGTAATGGAAATAAAAGCAAAAATAAACAAATGGGATCTAACTAAACTTAAAAGCTTTTGCACAATGAAGGAAACTCTAGGCAAGGTGAAAAGATGACCTTCAAAATGAGAGAAAATATTAGCAAATGAAGCAGCTGACAATGAATTTATCTCAAAAATATACAAGCAGCTCATGCAGCTCAATACCAAAAAAATAAATGACCCAATCAAAAAATGGGTCAAAGAACTAAACAGACATTTCTCCAAAGAAGACACACAGATGGCTAACAAACACATAAAAAGATGCTCAACATCCCTCATCATCAGTGAAATGCACACGATAACCACAATGAGATACCATCTCATGCCGGTCAGAATGGCTGCTACCAAAGTCTACAAACAATAAATTCTGGAAAGGGTTTGGATAAAGGGAACCATCTAACACTGTTAGTGGGAATGCAAACTAGTACAGACACAATGGAGAACAATGTGGAGACTCCTTTAAAAACTGGAAATAGAACTGCCATACGACCCAGCAATTCCACTGCTGTGCATGCACACTGAGGAAACCAGAATTGAAAGAGACACATGTACCCCAATGTTCATCACAGCACTGTTTATAATAGCCAGGACATGGAAACCACCTAGATGTCCATTGGCAGACGAATGGATAAGGAAGCTCTGATACATATACACAATGGAATATTACTCAACTGTTAAAAAGAATGAATTTGAAGCAGTTCTAATGAGGTGGATGAAACTAGAGCCTATTATACAGAGTGAAGTAAGTCAGAAAGAAAAACACCAATACAGTATATTAACACATATATATGGAATTTAGAAAGATGGTATCAACAACACTATATGTGAGACAGCAAAAGAGACACAGATATAAAGAACAGACTTTTGTAACCTGTGGGAGAAGGTGAGGGATGATATAAGGGAATACCATTGAAACATGTATATTACCATATGTGAAATAGATCACCAGTCCAAGTTTGGTGCATGAAACGGGGCATTCAAAGCTGGTCCACTGGGACAACCTTGAGGGATGAGATGGGGAGGGAGTTGGGAGGGGGTTCAGGATGCGGAACACATGTACACCCATGGCTGATTCATGTCAATGTATGGCAAAAACCACTACAATACTGTAAAGTAATTAGCCTCCAATTAAAATAAATAAATTAATTAATTTTAAAATAAAAATAAAAGACTCTTGTTCTTTGGAAGAAAAGCTATGACCAACCTAGACAGCATATTAAAAAGCAGACACATCACTTTGCCAACAAAGGTCCATCTAGTCAAAGTTATGGTTCTTCCAGTAGTCATGTAAGGATATGAGAGTTGAACCGTAAAGAAAGCTGAGTGCCAAAGAATTGATGCTTTTGAACTGTGGTGTTGGAGAAGACTCTTGAGAGTCCTTTGGACTGCAAGGAGATCAAACCAGTCAATCTTAAAGGAAATCAGTCCAGAATATTCATTGGAAAGACTGATGCTGAAACTGAAGCGCCAATACTTTGGCCACCTGATGCAAAGAACTAACTCACTGGAAAGGACCCTGATGCTGAGAAAGATTGAAGGCAAGAGGAGAAGGGGATGACAGAGGATGAGATGATTGGATGGCATCATCCAACTCAATGGACATAAGTTTGAGCAAGCTCCCGGAATTGGTCATGGACAGGGAAGCCTGGCATTTTGCAGCCTGTGGGCTCGCAGAGTTGGACATGACTGAGCAACTGAACTGAACTGAATTGAACTTGCCTCATCAAAAGAATATTCCACTACAACTGACTACTTCTCAGAACATTCTGTTCCATATTATCCGTGACCCACATTCTTTAATTTTTTTTCCCTGGCATTCTTTATCGGATTCCATTTTAGATTTGTGTTCCTATAAATTAAGTACTTAAGTGCTGGTGATGGTCATCCCCAGGTATCCTTTTCTCATACTTTGCACTCTCCTCAAGGGAACTCATCACTCCCATGCTTTCAAATGATATATATGTAGGTGACTCACATGCCTCCTCTCTAAGCTATGGACTTCCTTAATCAGGTGTCCCATTGACATTCCCACATACCTCAAAGGAATTCCATACATATCTTGTCCAGGTCCACAACAAAAGAAAAGAATTTTTAAAAAAAGAAAAGAAAATCTAATATGTTATCCCCATTTTCCCAGTTTAAAATTAACATAATTCACAAGAGCCTGAATAATCTAGCCACTGTTTTTCTCTCCAGTCTCACCTTATCTCACACTCTACCTTCTCTCTTTGCTTCAAGAACACCAACCACATCTCTCTGCTTTTTGCCTCTCATACTCTCTCCTGCCATGGGACCTCCTACCTGACACACTGTCACTCCTCTTCCCAGTCACCTCTAGTTAATTGGTACTCATCCTTTAGATCTCAGGCCACAAGTCACCCCTCAGAGCCATCCAACCTCCCAGACAAAGTTATGATCTTCCGTTTTGCAATCTCACGGCGCCATATATCTGTTTTATAATTTAACTTTTATGCACCATTTCTTGATTAATGTAAATCTCCTCCTCAGTGAGAGCTCCATGATGACAGAGTCAAATCCTGCCAAACTCTCCAATGTATCCGCAGAAAAAACACTGTTGGTGACCAGTAAAATTTATTGGATTTACTGAATAATTGTAAATGAGAAGGCCGGGGTCCCTCTGACTTTGCTGAGCTTATTGACTTCCAGCATGAAGACTGCTGTCTAAATCGAAGAGATATCTATCCTGGTCACTGAATGCTATTAATACTCCATACAAATCCTGCCCACTGGAAGGACCCAGTCCATTTGCTGGTTAATCATTTAAGCATGCTTTCACATTCAAGAAGCATAGATAGAGGAAATCAATACTACTTTCCTATTTCATCTAACTCACAAGTTTCCTAACTAACTTGTTAAGTGTCTGCCAGTGCCCCCAAGATACAGTTTCCTGTAACTGAGCCTTACAACTGTTTTGATAGGGGAAGATGCCTGCATCTTCCTGGGGATTCAGTGTAGAAAGTGCACAGCTGATTCTCATGTGAGGATGCTCATAGCTTGCCCCAGTTGCACTATGTCTTGGAAAACTTGAAGGAACAACATTAGTGGAGGAAAATGTGGGAAAACAGTAGACACCAACAATGAAAGAGAAAAAATTAATCTCTGGGTAGTATCTCCTCAAATTTCAAGGCTTCTGTGGCAACTCTACTGCCTTCCTCTGCTGAGTATGTTACTTGTATACCATACACTTTAAAAAGAGTTTGCATATTTTTCTTCTACAATAGTGGGATGTTAAGAATGACACAACAGTTTCATGTGCATAGACGCATTTTATCTTCATTAAACCCTGTAACATGAAAGAATAATAATAATTAGAAAAACTGTCTCCTCTGATTTATTGTACATGTCTAAAATTCAAATATACTTGTAGAGCAAATTTCAAAACAATGTTTTTTCCTATAAATTTTATTTTAGAATGTTGTTGCCATGCATATAGGATTTATACTAAAATGGGCCTGATTTCTGCAGCCCACTGTGAGGGATATGAAGGGCCCATTATGAAAAATGTCTAGTAACTTTAATAGGACGAGAGTTCTCATTCAACTCAAGTAATATGAATTTTCCTAGGTTTTCACTTTGAGGAAATGTTCTGAAGCTATTAAGGCTCCCATTAGTCAGTGCAGGCTGAACAAATCAGAAAATATTGCCTATTTCTAAAACCTAATACATGGTTGGACATATTATCTGTCCCAGAGATACAATGAATTCCTGCCAATGCTAACACAAGAAGAGAAGATTAGGCAGTTGCACTGGAGTTAGCTGTAGATGCGCCTTCCTCTCCCCATTCATCATTTGCATTATCAACTGCAAGGGAAGAATGACACCTTGAAGAGACTTTCTTTGAGACACAGACATTACTGAGCTTTCTCCACTGACGTCATCCCTGCTTCTTGAACTGACAAGAGCCTTCCTGACTCCCTTAACTTTCAGTGGATGAAAGCCCCACTGTACAAGCTTTCATAAAACTGTTTCCCTTTGTAATAAAAATAACAGTTATGAATGTATATTTAATGCCATGGTAATTTGCTAATTCTACCTCCATCACTAGTCTATAAGCCCCAGGACTGCAGGGACCATGTATGCTTCATTACCTTTATCTTTTTCATCAACTAGGCCTGGAAATGTGAAAGCAAATTCTGGAAACAAGCAGTGCCAACAGGACTCTGAATGGTTATTGCTCTTGCTAAGCGACAATAGTTTTAAATTTCAGTAAACAGCTTGCTGCTGCTGCTGCTGCTGCTGCTAAGTCACTTCAATCGTGTCCAACTCAGTGCGACCCCATAGACGGCAGCCCAGCAGGCTCCCCCATCCCTGGGATTCTCCAGGCAAGAACACTGGAGAGGGTTGCCATTTCCTTCTCCAATGCATGAAAGTGAAAAGTGAAAGTGAAGTTGCTCAGTCGTGTCCGACTCTTAGCGACCCCATGGACTACAGCCTACCTGGCTCCTCCATCCACAGGATTTTCCAGGTAAGAGTACTGGAGTTGGGTGCCATTGCCTTCTCCAAAACAGCTTACTAATTATCCATAATTAGAGAAACTAGAAATGGAATTTTTCCTCTGCATGTGTCGTTGTTGCTGTTCATTGACTTAAGTCGTGCCTGACTCTTTGCAACATCATGGACTGCAGAATACCAGGCTTCCCTGTCCTTCACTATCTCCCAGAGTTTCCTCAAATTCATGTCCACTGAGTTGGTGATGCTATCTAACCGTCTTATCTTCTGAAACCCTCTTCTCTTTTTGCCTCCAATCTTTCCCAGCATCAGGGTCTTTTCCAATGAGTCAGTTCTTTGCATCAGGTGGCCGAAGTATTGGAACTTCAGCTTCAGCATCAGTCCTTCCAATGAATATTCAGGGTTGATTTCCTTTATGAGTAATTGGTTTGATCTCCTTACAGTCCAAAAGACTCCCAAGAGTCTTCTCCAGCACCACAATTTTTTTTTTTTTTTTACTACTGTCATGTATTTTTTTTCCATTTATTTCTATTAGTTGGAGGCTAATTACTTTACAATATTGTAGTGGCTTTTGCCATACATTGATATGAATCAGCCATGGATTTACATGTGTTCCCCATACCAATCCCCCCTACTGCCTCCCTCTCCATCCCATCCCTCTGGGTCTTCCCAGTGCACCAGCCCTGAGCACTTGTCTCATGCATCCAACCTGGGCTGGTGATCTGTTTCGCCCTTGATAGCATACTTGTTTCAATGCTGTTCTCTCAGAACATCCCACCCTCGCCTTCTCCCATAGAGTCTAAGTCTGTTTTGTACATCTGTGTCTCTTTTTCTGTTTTGCATATAGGGTTATCGTTACCATCTTTTTAAATTCCATATATATGCGTTAGTATACTGTATTGGTGTTTATCTTTCTGGCTTACTTCACTCTGTATAATGGGCTCCAGTTTCATCCATCTCACTAGAACTGATTCAAATGATTCTTTTTAATGGCTGAGTAATATTCCATTGTGTATATGTACCACAGCTTCCTTATCCATTCGTCTGCTGATGGGCATCTAGGTTGCTTCCATGTCCTGGCTATTATAAACAGTGCTCTGATGAACATTGGGGTGCATGTATCTCTTTCAGATCTGGTTTCCTCAGTGTGTATGCCCAGAAGTGGGATTGCTGGGTCATATGACAGTTCTATTTCCAGTTTTTTAAGGAATCTCCACACTGTTCTCCATCGTGTCTGTACTAGTTTGCATTCCCACCAACAGTGTAAGAGGGTTCCCTTTTCTCCACACCCTCTCCAGCCTTTATTGCCTGTAGACTTTTGGATAGCAGCCATTCTGACTGGCGTGTAATGGTACCCCATTGTGGTTTTGATTTGCATTTCTCTGATAATGAGTGATGTTGAGCATCTTTTCATGTCCAGCACCACAATTTGAAGGCATCAATCCATTGGCACTCAGCTTTCTTTATGGTCCAACTCTCACATCTGTACTTGACTACGGGAAAAATCATAGCTTTGACTATATGGACATTTGTCGGCAAAGTGATGTCTTTGCTTTTTATACACTGTCTAGTTTTGTCATAGCTTTCCTTTCAAGGAGCAAATGCCTTTGAATTTCATGGCTGCAAACACTGTCCAGAGTGATTTTCGAGCCCAAGAAAATAAAATCTTTCAGTGCTTCCACTTTTTCCTTATCTATCTGCCATGAAAGTGATGGGACCAGAGGCCATGTTAGTTTTTCTCATGTTCAGTTTTAAGCCAGCTTTTTCACTCTCCTCTTTCACCTTCATCAACATGTTCTTTAATTTCTCTTCACTCTTTGCCATTAGAGTGGTATTATCTACGTATCTGCAGTTATTGATATCTCTCCTGGCGATCTTAATTCCAGCTTGTGATTCATCCAGCCTGGCATTTCACATGATGTGCCCTGCACATAAATTAAATAAGTAGGGTGATAATATGCAGCCTTGACTTACTCCTTTCCCAGTTTTGAACCATCTGTTATTCCATGTAAGGTTATAACTTTTGCTCCTTGACCTGTATACAGGTTTCTCAGAAGATAGGTAAGGTGGTCTGGTATTCCCATCTCTTTAAGAATTTTCAAATCAAGAATTTGATTTGATTTTCTAAGTCAAAACCAGAATAATTAATATGTACTTCAAAAATATTTATATGCATAATAATACATAAACTGCCAGGTTTTAAAATTAATATATTATTTAAAATCCTAAAAATGTCTAATGCCTTATTTTCTTGTGATTTTTTTGTTCTCTGAATTCTTTTGACACTCTCAACACAGCATGGATTTGAAAAAGTAAGCATTGTTCACTTTCTCATGTATTATCATTATCACACTGTAAAATAATAATAAGCTCTATTATTCTAACACACTACTGAGCCCTTAGAATATACACAGGAAATATTTATGGCCTCTAAGATAGAAATCCAACTGATGACAAAATCCCCTACCCAACATCTCTAACAAAAAAATATGGATAAAGTCAAAAACTTCACTATTTCCTGTAAACATTTTCTCTCTCACTTGAATTCCAGCCCATGTACTCTGCTGCTGCTGCTAAGTCGCTTCAGTCATGTATGACTCTGTGCGACCCCATAGATGGCAGACCACCAGGCTCCGCCGTCCCTGGGATTCTCCAGGCAAGAATACCAGAGTGGGTTGCCATTTCCATCTCTATTTGTAGCCCTGCCAAATCTGGCTTTGCCTGTTTTTTTAAAAAGAAAATTTTTTATTAGAGTACAACCCCATTCACTCATTTACATATTGTCCCAGGACTGCTTTCATGCTACACTGGCAGAACTAAGTAATTGTCACAGAGGTCATATGACCCCCAAAGTATAATATACAGTTATCACTTGGCCTTTCACAGGAAAAGTTTGAATAATTTGCTCACAACTTACACCCTCAATTTCCATGTTCTTATCCATAAAATGGGGATGATAATAATAATAATGTCACCTCATAATGATAAGATATTAAATATGGTACTGTTCACAAACCACTTAGCAGCCTCCTGGAACATAATAAGCACCCACACTTGTTGGTGCTTCACCTTCATATTAATCCTATTCCTCCCCCTCAGTCTACCTCCCAAGCTCCTATTCATATTTTAAGACTCAGACCACACGTCTTCAAAAATATTCTCTGATGGGGTGGGACGTAGGAGGGAGGTTTAAGAGGGAGAGGAAAAAAGAAGTATTCTCTAACTTGCCTTCCCCCATCCCATTCCCTCCTCAGTCCTCCACTGTGCTCCCCCATCACCCGAGGATACATTCATCTTAGCTCTTACTTCATTACACAGGCTTCTGCCTGTCATCAGAAGACCATGCATGTCCTGAAGGCAGAGGTTGTGCTTCACTACTTTGGAATCAACAGATTCAGTGTCCTGTCCACTGCAGTCCTTCAGAGAATGTGAATCCCTCAGGAGAGGTTATAGAATGTCAACATCCAGAGGATGTGTATTCATAGACAGGGAGGTTGCCAGGCATTGGTGTTTGGGGCTTGTTGGAGGTTACTCACTAAACTGACTCCCAGATCAGTAGCTGGAAGTTATATTGTGGCAACTAAGCTCTTATCAGGATGGGAACTCATACAGTAGATGCCCACTGAGGACTCTGGATGCTAACAAGTGTGAGATGTGTGATGCACCCAAGCCCCAAATCACACTATCAGCAGCTGACTTTGATTTTAATTCCTTTGTGTGGTTTCACATCCATTCTTTCTCAATGAATCATAAATGGGCAGAAAAGTGCCAACTGCTGACTTGTTCATTTTTCAAAAATCTTATATATAGCAGTGTATATATGTCATACTACAAAATAGGTAATTAATAAGAACCTACCATATAGCACAAGGAACTCTCCTCAATACTCTGTAATGACCTATATGGGAACATAATTTTTAAAAGTATGGATATTATGTATATACAACATTGTAAGTCAACTATACTCCAATAAAATTAATTTTTAAAAATCTTGCCACCAAGAAACTGGCATTCAGGGCTAATATGAGAAGTACTCACACTAAAGTCAAGATAAAATATGAAGACTCCCTTTTAGCTTGTTTGTTTGGTTTTGAATCTACCAGTTTTTTCAAATTTCCAAGAATGACAAACATAAAGTGGGGCTCATTTCCCAACTTTCCATCTAGGATTTCAAAATAAATTTTCACAAATTTGGCCACTTTGCTCTTTCTAGAAAGATCATTACCTCCAGGGTTAAAAATATGCTATTTAACCTCAAAAACTACTGCAATTTTAAAGTTCAGTTCTCTTATAGAGAAGGTTGTTTTCCTTTCTCTGTTATGTCTTATCAGGATGCCCTGACCTTGATCATCATTCAGAGAATTCTCTTGAAGGGCTAAATTTTAAAAGATGTACATAGCCTCCAAATGTTCTAGCAGAAAAATTTCAGTCTACAAAAGATCATTTGCAAAATGCTGTGCTTTTACATACAGATAACTTCAACAGCCCTTTCTCCCGACTGCTCAGGACTCCTATTATTACAGGAGCAACTATTTATCACCAGACACCACAACTTGAGCAAACCTCAGAATCGGTTCTGTTGGTTTTCAGTTAAATCTCAACCTAGCTTTCCTCATTCCTTGCTTCCATTCATCTTCCTTAAATCATGTGCAAAATGACCCTCTACCACTTTTTACTTGATTTTAGAGAAGCTGATGATATACAACACTTCACTCAAGCAAGACTTCTCTATTTCCTTCCATTTTCTCTTCAGAGAGAATGGAATCACTGTTTATGCAAGAAGTTTTTACCTTTACCTGGAATTTTTTGATGATCCCACACTCCGTGTATAAATACTTCATGTTAGAAATTCCAAATACCTCTCCTCTCTTATTCTTGCAAAGACAAATTGAAAGGCTTATTACATTTGGGTTCTAATATACTGTTTTATTATAAATAATGAATTCTCCTAAGAAAAGGTAAAGCTGTCATAAGAATTTCCCTATAAGCTCTCATTACCTCATAGTTTATGTTTTATGTCTATATTGGATTTGATATCTTCTTTTTATGGTGACTTGCTGTATTATAGTACAGCGAACTTAATAAAAGTGACTTTCAAAAAATCTGGGATAGAAGTAATTTAAGGTAACTATAGGTTAGCTTTTCTATTTAAACTCAAGTCCTAATTACTGAAAGTAATGAAAGCCTAGACACACACTACACACTTATACACACACATACATTTTCCTTAATAAGGTTCATAGGATGTTCTGACACATAATTTTTGCCTCTATCTTGCAGATAAATATAGTATATTAATGTTTTATGGTCATCCTTTCTCTTCTTCACATCCCAACTTCATTCATTCTTTATGCCTTTTCCTGAGCTTGAACTGACTCCTTTTTAATATGTAAATATTGCTTAACAACTAAATTAAGTTTATTTTAAACTATATCACTCATATTTAAATCAACCCATCTATACTTGCCTTTACAATGATATGATTGGAATCCTGGAACCTCTATTTCTCATCTTTTTGATGGCTTCCTCTTAAGTTCCACTAATATAGGGTGCTATATTGAACTGGAAAGCTGGAAGAAAATGAGAAGGCTGGTCCCTTCCTATTTTTCTGCCAGCATCATTTCAGCTTCACTCCAGCAATGAGTCTCAGTCTTCAGTAATTTTGGTCCTCTAGGAACCAACATCATTGTGTTTCTTCAGGGGGACTAACACTTATTGGGAGATACCCCATTCACAGAGATCTGGACCCAGACTCTGTGATGTTCAACCTCTGATCTCCTGATAGCCCAAGAGTAGCCAAGCATTGCCTCCTCTCCAGATTTCTGGAGCCTAGCTCTCCAATATTCCTTCTCGAAACTCCTGTGCTATTAGCTGCAGCTGCATAGCACACTTTTTTCAGAACACTGAACTTCAGTTCTCCAGGGCATCTTCTCTAAGTTTCTAGACTTTGGAAATTCCAACCCCTTTTCTTCATGCTTCGAGCCTTAGACATATAACTCTGTTGTAATTTAATGCACTATTTGATCTTTTCATTTGCTAACCCTTCTTTCTCCAGCTCAAAATATTAAATTGTTTCTGTTGCCATATTTAATATGATTTCTCTGTTCCTAACTGGACCCTGAGCCTGACACTATATTGGTAACAAACATAGTTCCAGGCTACCAAACTGCCAAATGAGATTCATGGATAGGTTTCATTGTATCCTTGACCTTGAATAATGTGCTAAGCTTCTTGCCAAGGGGAAAAAAAGAAATCAGTAATTCTTGGCATTCTGTGCCTTGTGATTAATCAAATTGTCATCTATGGTTAATTGTGATAAAGTATCTTAAAGACAGTTGTAGAACCAAATGCCTGCTGTTGATGCATGTTGGATAGGATATCTCCTCACTGTGCAGGACAACATGTGGAAACAAGTGACTAACTCAACTCAAGGCTTTAAAACCTTAGCTCAACTGATGACCAAAGAAAAGGAAAGCTTTCATCTTCTATATATTCCTGAAAGATTTTAATTCACTAAAAATCACACTCAAAATTCAATTGTGTGAGAGGTAGAATTAAAAACTATGTTGAATTCATACAGTTCAAGCACTTTGGAAAAATCTAAGGCTTGAAAAAGTGAGAAGTATTATCACGTGACTGGAGACCATCTTATTTCTCCAATTAATACTCTTATACCTGCTAGTCACAAAACTTCACAGTAAGTGAAAATGTGCAACATAATGATCTCATCGTACTTTCCAGAAAGGTAGTGATATCTTGGAGTATCTGCATAGAGATGGTAAAAGATACATTGGGAATTGATACAATATGCAGGGAGAGTTCATTCCATGAGAAGAGATTCTCCCAGCAACCCTAGGTAGCAGACTGTATGCTCATTTCAGTGATCTAAGACAATAAGTGGGAAATTTTGTGAGTGGTGCTAAAGTCCTTTGAACAATTAAAAGGAGGCTAGGGTTACTGCAGCTTATGGCCAGGTATGTAGCTTTTAAGTTCCTTTTAGTTTCAGTCTCCTCACTGATGCTGGTTCACTGTTTATTACTCTGATCATTTGGCACAGAGTGGACTGGCTGTTACCTGATTCAAGAAGACAGATTTCCAAAATAAGCTAATTTTATATTCTTTCAAATCACCAGTTTAGTGGGTCTTGACATTTTGTCTTACACCTAACAAAACATTACTACTTCATCACTTCCACCCTTCAGATCTTAATCCAACTTCTCAAAAAACAACATTCCTCATATTTAATAACTACTCCAGACAGGTTTACATACCATCATATTTGGAGGTTAACACCTGTAATGATATTCCCTTTATGGACCAACATGTCATCACCACAAACTTTCCTGCCAAAGTCAGGAGGGAGCATGAGATGCTCAAGGGTAGTCTGTTCATTTCAGTTCAGTCACTCAGTCATCTCTGACTCTTTGTGACCCCGTGGACCACAGAACGCCAGGCTTCCCTATCCATCACCAACTCCTGAAGCTTTCTAAAAATCATGTCCGTCAAGTCAGTGATGCCATCTAATCATCCCATCCTCTGTCGTGCAATTCTTCTCCCACTTTCAACCTTTCCCAGCATCAGGGTCTTTTCCAAGGAGTCAGTTCTTGGCATCAGGTGGCCAAAGAATTGGAGTTTCAGCTTCAGCATTAACCCTTCCAATGCATATTCTGGACTGACTTCCTTTAGGATTGACTGATTGGATCTCCTTGAAGTCCAAGGGACTCTCAAGAGTTTTCTCCAACACCACAGTTCAAAAGCATCAATTCTTTGGTATTCGGCTTTCTTTATGGTCCAACTCTCATATCCATACATGACTACTAAAAAACCGTAGCTTTGACTAGACAAACATTTGACAGCAAAGTAATGTCTCTGCTTTTTAATACGCTGTCTAGGTTGGTCATAGCTTTTCTTCCAAGGAGCCAGTGTCTTTTAATTTCATCACTGCAGTCACCATCTGCAATGATTCTCAAGCCCAAGAAAATAAAGTCCGTCACTGTTTTCACTGTTTCCCCATCTAGTTGCCATGAAGTGATGGGACCAGATGCCACGATTTTAGTTTTTTGAATGTTGAATTTTAAGCCAGCTTTTTCACTCTCCTCTTTCACTTTCATCAAGAGGCTTTTTAGTTCCTCTTCACTTTCTGCCATAAGGGTGGTGTCATCTACATATCTGAGGTTATTGATATTTCTCCTGGCAATCTTAATTCCAGCTTGTGCTTCATCCAGTCCAGCATTTCTCATGATGTACTCTGCATATAAGTTAAATAAGCAGGGTGACAATATACAGCCTTGACGTACCCCTTTCCCAATTTGGAACCAGTCCGTTGTTCCATGTTTGGTTCTAACCATTGTTTCTTGACCTGCATACAGCTTTCTCAGGAGGCAGGTCAGGTGGTCTGGTATTCCCATCTCTTGAAGATTTTTCCACAGTTTGTTGTGATCCACACAGTCAAAGCCTTTGGTGTAGTCAATAAAGCACAAGCAGATGTTTTTCTGGAACTCTCTCACTTTTTTGATGATCCAGTGGATGCTCACAATTTGATCTCTGGTTCCACTGCCTTTTTTAAATCCAGCTTGAACATCTGGAAGTTCTCAGTTCATATACTGTTGAAACCTGGCTTGGAGAATTTTGAGCATTACTTTCTAGTGTGTGAGATGAGTGCAATTGTGTGGTAGTTTGAACATTATTTGGCATTGCCTTTCATATTGGAATGAAAACTGACCTTTGCCAGTCCTGTGGCCACTGCTGAGTTTTCCAAATTTGCTGGCATATTGAGTGCAGAACTTTTACAGCATCACCTTTAAGGACTTGAAATAGTTCAGCCAGAAATCCATCACCTTCACTAACTTTGTTTGTAGTGAAGCTTCCCAAGGCCCACTTGACTTCACACTCCAGGATGTCTGGCTCTAGTGAGTGATCACACCATTGTGGTTATCTGGGTCATTAAGATCTCCTTAATGAGATCTTCTGTATAGTTCTTCTGAGTATTCTTTTCACCTTTTTTTTTTTTTTTTTTAATATCTTCTGCTTCTCTTAGGTGCATACTGTTTGTGTCCTTTATTGCACCCATCTTGGCATGAAATGTTCCCTTGGTATCTCTAATTTTCTTGAAAAGATCTCTAGTCTTCCCCATTCTATTGTTTTCCTCTATTTCTTTCCATTGATCTCTGAGAAATGCTTTCTTATCTCTTTTTGCTTTTCTTTGGAGCTCTGCATTCAGATGCTTATATCTTTCTTTTTCTCCTTTGCCTTCAGCTTCTATTCTTTTCTCAGCTATTTGTAAGGCTTCCTCAGACAACCATTTTGCCTTTTTGCATCTTTTTTTGTGGATGGTCTTGATCACTGCCTCCTGTACATAGTTACTTCTGTCCATAGCTCTTTAGGCACTCAGTCTATCAGGTCTAATCCCTTGAATCTATTTGTCACTTCCACTGTAAAATTGTAAGGGATTTGATTTAGGTCATACTGGAATGGACTAGTGGTTTTTCCTACTTTCTTCAATTTAAGTCTGAGTTTGGAATAAAGAGTTCATGATCTGAGTCACAGTCAGCTCTTGGTCTTGTTTCTGCTGACTGTATAGAGCATCTCCTTCTTCAGCTGCAAAGAATATAATCAATGTGATTTTGGTACTGACCATCTAGTGATGTCCATGTGTACAGTCATCTCATATGTTGTTGGAAGAGGGTGTTTGCTATGACCAGTGCATTCTTTTGGCAAAACTCCATTAGCCTTTGCCCAGTTTCATTTTGTACCTCAAGGCCAAACTTGCCTATTACTTCAGATATCTCTTGACTTCTGACTATTGCATTCCAGTGCCCTATGATGAAAAGGACATCTTTTTGTGGTGTTATTTCTACAAGGTCTTGTAGGTCATCATGGAACCATTCAACTTCAGCTTCTTCAGCATTAGTGGTTGGGCACTATAGAGCCAACCAAGCAAATGACCCACAAACTGCAGAACAGTTTTTTATACCAATGAAATTCTCTCACTGTTAAGAAACCTCTAGGACCCACAGCAGATTTCCCAACCTGGGATCCAGCAAAGGAACTGAGAATCCCCAGAAAATTTGACTTTGGAGGCCAATGGGATTTGATTACAGAACATCCACAGGACTGGGAAAACATACTCTCGGAGCGCACAAACAAAACCTTGTGTGCACCAGGAGCCAGGAACAGTGTCCCCAGAAGAGACTGAGTCAGACTTGCCTGTGAGTGTCCAGGAAACTCCGGTGGAGGCGTGGTGGACAGTTTGGCCTCCGGCCAAACATCAGGGAGGGAACACAGCCCCTCCCATCGACAGAAAATTGGATTAAAAATTTACTGAGCATGGACCCACCCATCAGAACAAGACCCAGTTTCCCCCACAGTCAGTCCCTCCCATCAGGAAGCTTCCATAAGCCTCTTATCCTTATTCATCAGGAGGCAGACAGAATGAAAACCACAGTCATAGAAAACTAACCAATCTGATTGCATGGATACAACCTTGTCTAACTCAAAGAAACTAGTGAGCCATGCCTTGTAGGGCTACCCAAGACAGACGGGTCATGGTGGAGAGTTCTGACAAAACGAGGTCCACTGGAGAAGGGTATGGCAAACCACTTCAGTATTCTTGCCTTGAGAACCCCATGAACAGTATGAAAAGGCAAAAAGATATGACAACACTGAAAGGTAAACTCCCCAGGTCAGTAGGTACCTAATATGCTACTGGAGAAGAGTGGAGAAACATCTCCAGAAAGAATGAAGAGGCTGAGCCAAAGCAAAAACAACATCAGTTGTGGATGTGACATGATAGGAGTAAAATCCAATGCTATAAGGAACAATATTGCATAGGAACCTGGAATGTTAGGTCCACGAATCAAGGAAAATTGGAAGTGGCCAAACAGAGGATGGAAACTTTAGGGGATCGACATTTTAGGAATCAGTGAATTAAAATGGACTGGAATGGGCAAATTTAATTCAGATGACCATTATATCTACTACTGTGGGCAAGATTTCCTTGGAAGAAACGGAGTAGCCCTCATAGTCAACAAAAGACAAATGCAGTACTTGGGTGCAGTCTCAAAAATGACAGAATGATTTCTGTTCACTTTCAAGGCAAACCACTCAGTATCAAAATAATCCAAGTCTATGCCCCAACCACTAATGCTGAAGAAGGGTAGTCAAGCACCTTGTAAACTGTAAAGCATAATACTGTTACCCTTAGAAACAATTCATATGTAGTTTCTACCAGCCACTCATTCAGATTACAGGGTTCTCTTCATTTCAGTCACTCAGAACATAGTCATTAAGTGATAAGAAAAACATTTGGACTATAACAGGGAGAAATGAAAATCCAGTGCTACCTTTATGGTACATGGATATCTAACAGGAAAAATAGACACTATTAAATAACTATAGAAACAGCACAGCTTTCCAAATTATGACAAGTACTATGATCAGAAGTAGAGGTGGGAAACTGAAGTCTGATCTTCCTGTCCTGGTTGAGGTAGGTTGTTTTATACCAGCAGCTGTCTCAGAGACACAAACATTTTTAAGAAATGCAACCATTGAAGGGAAGTAACAACAGCCTGAAATCCACTCTCTGTTGCAATCTCTGTGACTTAAGTTTGTAAACTAAGCTAGGAATGCAAATTCCTGAGACTGTTTCCTCATTTATCTTGTCCATTATTGCCTGTTATGGCCTGAATTTTGGTGTCCCTCCAAATTCATGTATTGAAACCATACCCCTCAATGTGATCATATTAGGAGTTTGGGTCTTGGGAAGGTAAATAAGATAATATGAGATTATAAGTATATGCTGTTGTTCAGTCATAAAATCATGTCCAACTCTTTCGCCACCCCATGGATGTAGCCCACCAGGCTCCTCTGTCCATGGGATTTCCCAGGCAAGAATACTGGAGTTGGTTGCCATTTCCTTCTCCAGGGGATATTCCTGACCCAGGGATCGAACCCATTTCTCTCTGCACTGGAAGGTGGATTCTTTTCCACTGAGCCACCAGGGAAGCCCTTCTGAGAGTATAACCCTCATGAATGGAATTAGTGTCCTATAACAGTCACAAGTGAACTTGCTTCCTCTGATCTCTGCTAAGTGAGGCTACAATGAAAAGTTAGTAGTCTGCCACCTGGAAGAGGGCTCTCATCAGAGCTTGACAATGCTGGCACTCTTATTTTAGATTTTCAGTCTCTAAGACTAGGAGAAATAAAATTCTGCTGTTTATAAGCCACCCAGTCAATGGTACTCAGTCAGAGCAGCCTGAATTGACCAACACACTCACTGCCCACCAAGGATGATATTGCCCTACCAATACCACTGGGGCATCTTCAAAGGAATTTGTCCTTTGTCCTCCAACCAATCTTTCCTTCTACCACCATCACTCACCCACTCACTGAGCACAGATCCATGCACTGAGGACTATGCAAACTCACCAGTAAGTTGATCTCTGAACCCAAGGCTTATGTAGTCTATACTTCTAAGAATCTTAGAGTGAGAGGATTTTCTCTCTGCATAATTAACTGGCACTTGCAGGAGTACAAAGCCCTCCTTGATATTTCTGAGAATACCCAGGTACTGTCATTTCTGTAGCCTCCTTTTCCTCTTGAGCTCCAGATTCCTCACTCAAGGTTCTTGTTGCTCATCACACTGACCCAGACTTAAAATTCAATCCCTTCAATGATTTCTCATCCACTTTTCACCCATATTCCCAACTCACATGAAATATATATGACTTCATAAAAGTGGATATCACACATCACAGAGTGAACAAAGTGGTCTATTTTTCCTTTCCACAGAACTTTCTGGCAATCTCATCACCCAGCACCCACCCAAAATCCATTCTTCCCTCTAATCTCTTCTATTTCTTCTTTTGTTCTTCCCTAGAGCCTCAAGTCTTCTCTGTGTCAAAGCAGAAGCTTTGGAGCATACTTCTGAAGTATGCTCATGTCCCATACTTTGCACCAAACACTTGATTTTTATACATGTATTTCCCTCCCTAAATGGAATCCCAATCCCTGTTGTTAGAATAAGGCATGTTCCCCAAACACCAGCACTGCTTCAGAGAGGGGCTTAGGAACCACTCGATGGCCCCTGTGATCACTCCAAACTGGATTTACCACCTTCACCCCTGATTGAAGCATGGATTTGCCACAGTAGAGGCACAGCAAACCCTGAGTCATCCTTGTGTGTGCCTCATCACACACAAGCAGGGACCTGATCTTAGCCCAGGATGAATTGCAAATTCAGAGTCTCATACTTTGAGGGCAGTGCCTACCTTCCACTCAAAGAGTCAACAGTGTTATAGTGATAAACTGTGACACGCCACGGTAACTGGCTGCTTTTCTTCAAATTTTGAGAGACTAGGGATGTGTTGACACGGGTCATGCATAGACGGAGTAGTGCAAACATTCCTGGAACAGATACAAATGAGTGGAAAACCTTTGAAATCCAGCAATTAGGTTATGCAAATATCTAAATCTGTCGTACATTTTAGAGTCAGACAGATCTGGGTTCAATTTCAAATTATTCGTTTGCTTACTAAGGATCCTCAAGTAAATGGCTTGATTCTTCCTACTTTATACAATAAGGATAATGTATCTCATCCCACAGGTTCAAAATGAGATAATGATTTAGTACATGTTCAATAAATGGCAATTGTCACAAAGAGAAGTCACATGGGGAATGAGTCAGTACATACACTGAATCTTCTGTACATCCTTCCCTCACACACAGTTATTCATTTGCAAGCAAAGCAATTTAAAAATTTAGTACCCAAAAGCCCATCATTTAACTAAACTAAATCTTTCTTGCTTTCTTTGAAATTATTTTAAACAGAATAGAACAGATTCATATTTTCTATCAGCAACCTGTTTTATGTGGTCAATGACACTTGTTTCCTTCCTATTTTGCTTAGAATCAATATCCTCTTTTTTTTTTTTTTTTTGGACTCTTTGCCAATGTCATACAGGTAACAAGCTAGGGAAAATTGTTGATGTTTAGTCGCTAAGTCTTGTCCAACTCTTTTGCAACCCCATGGACTGTAGCCCTGCCAAGCTCCTCTGTCCATGGAATTTCCCAGGAAAGTATCCTGGAGTATGCTGCCACTTCCTACTCCAGGGGATCTTTCTGACCCAGGGATTGAACCTGTGTCTATTGCATTGCAAGCAGATTCTTTACCACTGAGCCACCAGGGAATCCCAGGGAAAATAGTACATATTAAATTAATACATGCTAATTGATTGATTGACCCAATCTAGGTCCACCAGCATGCATACTAATGGAGTTGTTGTTAGAACTTAACCAGGGCAGGTGTTTGCTCGAGAATCAGGGTCATTTTTCTCTAACCCAGAGGCTAGAGCTTTTAAGACCTTAATAACAGCACCAGAGGTTGGCTCAGATCTCTCCTCCTTAGCCTCTATGGCACTATGAATTGAGGTGGGTGTATAAAAGGGATGCAATAAACATATTACTCATCCACAATCTGAAAGGTAGTTTGTCAACACATTCGTTGCTGGGAAATCACCACACATTTCTAAATAGTTTTATTATTAGAAGGACTCAGTAAAACAAAACAAAACAAATCTTTGCAATCATTTTTAGCCCCTGAGTAAAAAACACTTTGCTTTTTGCTATGACCTCATAATGCCCACAGACTCCACCCTACAAGGCCTCTCCTTCAGTTTCATTGGATTTAATAAATCTTCTTCTCAGGGTTCCATTTAGGGAATGCATGTTGTGAATGGATATGAAAAACTTGTGTTGTTATAGCTATGAGACTGCTACAATAATGAGATAATATATTTACTTATTAAAACAATAAATGTAGTTGCAAAATGAACCATAAAAAAAACTAATGGGCTGCAGATTTCTCTACTCAAAGTGTCAGCTTTAATTGAGAAATAAATTAAACAATCCATCTTCTCCCATCATCTATCCCTTGATCTTCTTGTGTACTTATGGTATTCAAGAACAGTCAATATTACTTACACTAATTATATAATAAAATTGCAAAACTCCAAATGGAAATTGATCAGTCTTGTAATACAATTTTGACAACACAATATATTGTGGCTCTTCCAATGAACTCAAATCCAATGACTAAATAGAACTATATCTACATATTAACAGTTTTTGCTTTGCCATGTCGATACTATTTAGATTTCTATTAGAGTCCTACAGGCAATGATGAAAGTGATACATCATATAATAAAGGAAATAATCTAATCTGAGTTCTAAATGGTGATTCCCAGATGTGTGTGAGTGGGGGGAAGAAACTATTTCATGTAAATTATACCATGAGACTAATTTTTTTCCTGCTAATAGTATTCAGGACTGAAGGCTGAAACAACCAACAGACGCTGGAAACATTTAAACATAATTGTTCCAATTTGTTTTTCCCCAACACATGTTTTAATAATCCTAAAATGATATAGCATATGTCACTACAGAGAAGTCACAGTAATTTCATTTATGCTTGCAAATATTTTAGTTTTACTCCTTCCCGACTCTGAAACTTTCAGTTTTTTTTAAATATCTTGGCCCATCCATGAATCACGTTAAAAATATGTTTAAAAATATTTGGAGAGAGATAAGGAATATGATTCTTCATTTAGACATTTTTATTAGTAAGATTTAATCATTTAGATTTATATAATTAATTCTCAGTCATTGAAAAATTAAAGAAAATCAAATGCAAAATAATCAAAAAAGAAAACATCTACATTCCAGTCAGTTCAGTTCAGTCACTCAGTTGTGTCCGACACCTTGCGACCCCGTGAACCGCAGCACACCAGGCCTCCCTGTCCATCACCAACTCCCAGAGTTTACTCAAACTCATGTCCATTGAGTTGGTGATGCCATCCAGTCATCTTATTCTCTGTCATCCTCTTCTCCTCCTGCCTTCAATCTTTCCCAGCATCAGGGTCTTTTCAAATAAGTCAGCTCTTCGCATGAGGTGGCCAAACTATTGGAGTTTCAGCTTCAACATCAGTCCTTCCAATGAACACCCAGGACTGATTTCCTTTAGGATCTCCTTGCAGTCCAAGGGACTCTCAAGAGTCTTTTCCAACACCACAGTTCAAAAGCATCAATTCTTCAGTGCCCGGCTTTCTTTACAGTCCAGCTCTCACATCCATACATGACTACAGGAGAAAACATAGCCTTGACTAAGTTGGACCTTTGTTGACAATGTCTCTGCTTTTTATCATGCTGTCTAGGTTGGTCATAGTTTTTCTTCCAAGGTTTAAGCGTCCTTTAATTTCATGGCTGCAGTCACCATCTGCAGTGATTTTGGAGCCCCCCAAAATAAAGTCTGACACTGTTTCCCCAACTATTTGCCATGAAGTGATGGGACCAGATGCCATGATCTTAGTTTTCTGAATGTTGAGCTTTAAACCAACTTTTTCACTCTCCTCTTTCACTTTCATCAAGAGGCTCTTTAGTTCTTCTTCACTTTCTGCCATAAGGATGGTGTCATCTACATATCTGAGGTTATTGATATTTCTCCCTGCAATCTTGATTCCAGCTTGTGCTTCCTCCAGCCCAGCATTTCTCATGATGTCCTCTGCATAGAAGTTAAATAAGCAGGGTGACAATATACAGCCTTGACATACTCCTTTTCCTATTTGGAACCAGTCTGTTGTTCCAAGTCCAGTTCTAACTATTGCTTCCTGACCTGCATATAGGTTTCTCAAGAGCAGGTCAGGTGGTCTGGTATGCTCTCTCTTTCAGAATTTTCCACTGTTTATTGTGATCCACACAGTCAAAGGCTTTGGCATAGTCAAAAAAGCAGAAATAGATGTTTTTCTGGAACTCTCTTGCTTTTTCGATGATCCAGCGGATGTTGGCAATTTGATCTCTGGTTCCTCTGCCTTTTCTAAAACCAGCTTGAATATCTGGAAGTTCACGGTTCATATATTGCTGAAGCCTGGCTTGGAGAATTTTAAGCATTACTTTACTAGCGTGTGAGATGAGTGCAATTGTGCGGTAGTTTGAGCATTCTTTGGCATTACCTTTCTTAGGGATTGGAATGAAAACTGACCTTTTCCAGTCCGGTGGCCACTGTTGAGTTTTCTAAATTTGCTGACATATTGAGTGCAGCACTTTCACAGCATCAATTTTTAGTGTTTCTATCATCCAGAAGTAATTGCTGCTAATATTTTATACTGTATAATTCCAGATTTCTTTTCAAAACATAATGACTTTTTTGTGAGTTTTGTTGTGAAAAGTATCATATAGCCATTTTATTTTTCCCAGCTTATTGAGATATAATTGACAAATAAAAATTGTATATATTTAAGACATATAACATGATATTTTATACATTGCAAAATGATTAAGAAGCTAAATTAACACATCTATCAACTTAGTCGCCATTGTGTGTGAGTGTGTATATCACAAACACTTAAGATTTTTTTTCCTCTAGGAATTTTCAACTATACGATTCAGCATTATTATCTATAGACAGTATGCCATACATTAACTTCCCAGAAATTATTCATCTTATAGATGAAAGTTTGTATCCTCCTACATTCCAATATGTGGCTTTTAAGGACTGGAGGATGGAATCAAGACCTTCCTTAATGTGACGCTTATCTGCACATCTCAGAATGGAGCGGATTCTCAACAGGGCAAAGACTCCATCCTGTGAGAAATATGGGCCTACAAAGTGGTCACCGTGGAAGAGCAATCACTAAGGGGGCGGGGCGGGGAGATTCAGTAGTACATTGAGGTCCACACTCCTAAGAACAGGTTGCTCACCAGAACTCTTTGTGTGTTTTTGCCTAACAATACCAATAGTTTGTCATTTTTTTAAAAATTGCATTATTGGAGTATAATTTCTTTACAATGCTGTGCAGCAAAGTGAATCAGTTGTATGTATACATATATCCCCTCTCCCTTGAACCTCCCTCTTATCCCACCCTCTCACCTCTCTCTGCTCAGAGAACCAGGCTGAGCAACCTATGCTATTGTATAGCAGCTTCCCTCTAGCTATCTATCATACATGTGATAGTGTATATATGTCAGTGCTACTCTCCTAGTTTGTTCCCCCTCTCCTTCCCCTCTGTGTCCACATGTCTGTTCTCCACATCTGCATCTCTAAATATCTCTGCTGCAATTGCTGCCTACACCTTTGTTGCAACAAAGATTCTGATTCTCAAGGTTACAGGACAAAATTACCTAACGTACTCCTGAGGCACAACAAAGTGGTTAGTTCACACACAGTATAAGCTAAGGGTCCTTAAATCCTATAAATCAACCATTTCATGAAGGAGGTCTCTAGCCAGAGGATAATGATTTGAAGTTCTTTGGAAGAAGAAATTTAGGAATATGAGTTGGGGAGCCCAGCCCTACAAAAGTATACCCATTGACCAAAAAAAGGGAAAAAAGAAAAAAAAAATCTGAGTACCAGGACAGGAAATAATAACAACAAAACCTGAAGGAAAGGTCCACAATATGACCCAATTTATTTTATTTTTTTTTAATATGACCCAATTTAAAACACAAAATTTCCTAAAAGAATTAATACCACACAAGACAAAAAGGTACCACTGGCTTTGTGTCTCTACAATGTAGGTTCTGAACTCTCTTTAACATCTGATGAAATGCAGTAATTGGCAAACATTCACGGCCTTAATCAATATGGGGGCTCAAATTATACTTTGACATTCCATTAAATTTAATCAAGGTGCTTTCTACAATATTACAGGACTTCCTAAACATGAGAAAGATAAAGTGAGATGCCTTATCCTAACCATTAGGACTATTGCCTGGCCTTAATTTCCCATGGATATATCACTCCTTACCCTATTATATTCCATAGTGAGCATGGACACTCTGACTCAATGAGCAATAAATTAAAATTAAATTAAGTCTTGGGCACCTATAAATTGGCTTGACAAAATGAGATCCTATGGGCCATCTCTCCTGTTAAAAGAATTAGTATGGCCCAATCTAAATTAAAACAGGGTTTTCAAGGGTTGAACTCTATTTTGCCAGAGCTATCTAGAAAAGGGAGGCCCTAAACCTGCAATCTTCCTTACCCAACTACCTAATATGTCTTGGATCATGGACACAGCATCCTAAAAACCTAGTACATCTACTGAGGCTTCTTTGCTATAAGCTGGAGCCAAATCTGAACCCTCTGTTCCACCTGTGACTCCTCTGCCTTAAGTCTCTTGACAGATGGCTTGGTACTTGATGAGATCCCTCCCCTCTCTAAGGTCCCTTGACACCTGGGAAGCCCCCTGCAATATATTGGATGAGGAGCAATTGAAGATCACTCACTTTGTGGACAATATCATCACCATCAATATGATGGAACTCAGTAAAATGTTGCTGATATTCATCCCCTAAGCATGACATCCCTGATAAAGGATGGCACCCAAGGGTTAGCACCACTAGTCAAAATTTACTAGTTTGACTAGTCCAGTCATCTCAGCACTGTACACAACTGGCCAACAATAAACATCATCTTTACCATGTTATTTTTTTCTACAAACTGTTGAGCTGTTGCTAATGGTCTGGCGTCTGGTCTTGCCAAAGGCCAAGGCTTCCCACTTTGGGCTAAAAACCTGAAAACTTCTTGCCTCACAAATACCAAAATATAGATCAACATGCCAATCCTTCACAGATTAGAAAGTCACAATACATTTTAGCTAGTAAAGATTCCAAAAACTCCTGCTATGAACCACATTTAACATAAGAAAATATATAGGCTCAACAAACTTATCGAAAGCTGAAATTATATTTGAGTAACATTCATTAATATGTAAATAATTTATATATATTAGAAGATATACATTTCAATCTGTATTAATAATACATAATAAGAGCTTCAGATTGAATGAAATACCTCTGTACTTGGTAAGTGACTTGATTTAAAGGGGGAAACCACATGCAGAAGGAAAGAAGAAAGCTGATTGGCTTTTCTATCTCCCTCCCTGAGCATATGAATTTCTCCTCTCCCCTCCCCATTGTGAACAACCTCTGTCACATATAAAGTGGGTGTTAAATGGAAGCCTGAAAATGAGTTAAAATCTCTACCTGTTCATATATGCTTTTATTGTAATAATCAAATGAAATTTGATTTTCAAGTTCTTATTCTCTAGCCTAATGACAAAAGATCTTATTCTGAAAGCCAGCAGGGAGGGCTAACAATGGTTTTTACAGATTTCAATATTTCAAAATGTGTCATTATTCTAGGAAAAATAGTAGTGTTTACCAAGTACATTGTTCTGGGGGGAGTGCCGTTTGTTAGCACACTCAATAGATAAAATAGGTATTTTCTATTTTGTTTTCTATATCTATATTCTACCCTCCTACATGTACAAGCAGTAGAGATTCAAGCCAATTAGCTATGGGCTCTGATTAACAGCTCTTGTGGTTAAGAAGTTCAGCATCTTATTGGTTTGGGGTTAAAATCTAGGTAATATCTTTTCTTCATATTGTTTTAGGTAGCTGTTTGTGTGAACCTTGGCTTTGGCTCTTTAAAATCAGCTTGCATCAGGTATGAATTGGCAATAGGCACAAACTCCATCAGTGTGAAAAACTCCTAGATGCATGTCCTGTGGGATGCACTCAACTGACATGCTATGCTTTTCAACTCTGATGACACTCATTATATTTATTACTCACCACATTTGTTCAGTTTATAGTGTTTGGATACTGCCCATTACCCTAGAGAATATCTTAAGACATAGATGTATTTTCCTTCATGATGATAAAAGAAATATAATCTCCACATACCCAGCACACTTCTCATTAAAAAGCAGTTTGTCCTTGAAGTGAGCATGATATTATTCTTTTTCATAAACACATCTATTTTAAGCAATGGCTGATAGCTAGGTCTCTCATCTTACTATTATATATTCATCCAAGGTAACGCTTTTCTCTCCACTTGAATAAAGACAAATATCTTTTCATATTTAGTTGGCAGCCATCTGACATTAAAAAAAACAATCATAGCTAGTTACCTGTGGCTGGAGAATTATCAGATTAAGTCATCCTGGAAGCTGAATTTCCACTGAGGACTGGAAGGGAGAGGTGACTGGAACTGTCCTTTGTGCTGTTACAGCCAGGCTAAGGGCAGGGTTCTAACTGTTCCCAAACAGTGATGACTTTGGACTGGTTTGGGCACAGACTGTGCTAATCTTGTGGGTCCTTTGGGGACACTTGGTGCCAGGAGAGGACAGAGAGCCTCCACGCTTAACATAAATCCATGCTGAGAGTGTTTTTTATTTAATATGATTCATTAACTTTGATTCATTCATCAAATTTGGATACCTACTCTGTCCCATGTTCCAAATGTTGAAGATGAAGCAGCAAGCAAAACCAATTCTAGTCTATTGCTTTTGTAAAGCTTGTATCCCCGTTAGGGAGACAGAAAATTAACACCAAGGAAATTAAATCTGAAGTCCAGTGCAACTAAAATTACCTATTCCTGTCCCTTCACCCCTCGTAAAAGAAAAGAAGGTATTTTGGGGGAAGACCAGGTTACTTCTTTTTATTCTCAATCTGCTTTTTTCTCTCCTTTCTTTCTTTTTTCCCCCTCCCACTTTTTTTAGCAGAGTAGAAAAATAATACTTAGATTTAAGAGAATTTGGGGGATCTACACAGGATTTTCAAACCATTTTGCCATTAAATAATATTTATACATCATGAATATATAGTCAAGCACTGTAACTATTAGCTAGCTTTTCCTGGGTACTTAACATATTTAGAAATTTTTGAATGTCTTAAGTATCTTATTTTGTAAGCACTATAGCCTTAACCTGGGTCCCATTATTACTTCCATTTTAAAGATAAGGAACCTCAATTTAAAAGAGGTAATATCCAGTGTATTCAGTTAATAAGTGATAGAACCAGTCCATGAATCTGGCATCAGAGTTTACATTTCTGACACTGCCTTGCTATGCACCATGGCCATGATATTAAAAAAAGATATATCTATTTATTACTGAAAAGAAAACTTGTATAAGGACATAACACCTGAATACAGTTATTTTTATGAAGAATTCACCTGACCTTCAGTTCAGTTCAGTCGCTCAGTAATGTCCGACTCTTTGAGACCTCATAGACTGCAGCACGCCAGGCCTCCCTGTTCATTACCAACTCCTGGAGTTTATTCAAACTTATGTCCATTGAGTCGGTGATGCCATTCAGCCATCTCATCCTCTGTCGTCCCCTTTTCCTCCTGCCTTCAATCTTTCCCAGCATCAGGGTCTTTTCAAATGAGTCAGTTCTTAGCATCAGGTGGCCAAAGTATTGGAGTTTCAGCTTCAACATCAGTCTTTCCAAAGAATATTCAGGACTGATTTCCTTTAGGATGGACAGGTTGGATCTCCTTGCAGTCCAAGGGACTCTCAAGAGTCTTCTCCAACACCACAGTTCAGAAACATCAGCTCTTTGGCACTCATCTTTCTTTATGGTCCAACACTCACATCCATACATGACCACTGGAAAAACCAGAGCCTTGACTAGATGGACCCTTGTTGGCAAACTAATGTCTCTGCTTTTTAATATGCTGTCTAGGTTGGTCATAACTTTCCTTTCAAGGAGTAAGCGTCTTTCAATTTCATGGTTGCAGTCACCATCTGCAGTGATTTTGGAGCCCACAAAAATAAAGTCTGCTTATTTTTTTTTAATTTACTCTATACTGGTAGATGCTTTGTCAAAAACTACTGCTAGATCCAACAGCATGCATTCAGAAGCCAAGGACCAAGACATCAGCAAAATGGTGGTCTCCAGTTCTTATTCCAGACTTACACTCCAGACATTCGAGAGCTTACCTATGTCAGTCATTGTTAGGAAGCTGTTCATAAGACATTTTACAAATGGCCTTCAAACACCTATACGAAATAAATAAATTTAATTTCCTCTCTACCTTTTAATAGCACGTAGGTGGATTCTGAAACCACCACCCCCTGAAGTTTGGTGGAGTGAAAACTTTGGAAAATGACCATCAGGTGAGAAAGGGTCCTTAACATGGATTCCAAGATCTTGAGTGATTTGAGAATCCCCTGAAATGAACCACATAAATCTGCCAACTTGTGCAATGCCTGCTACAGAAAGAAGATCTATAGCTTTCAAATGATTTTTAAAGGGTATATCTCCCATAAGATATATCTCAAAGATTTTGGCTCAGTGTCTAAGTTACTAACATTGAGGAGAAATTAACTTGACCACTCTACACATTAGTTTTTCCAAATATCATATTGGAATAACATAATTCCCACCTAACATGCTTTCAAAAGAAGGAAAATCAAATAAGGATGTATAATCACCGAGCTCTTATTACTGTTCCCAACTTCCCTCTGTGAAGTTTCTGAGAGTTCATTGAGGGTGCCTCAGGGAGTAAGCTCTGTTTGTTCTGTCTTTTAAAGGTCATATTGTAATATGTTCCATATACCCATCTCTGTAGATATTTTAGTATTTTGTACTTAAGATTTTCTGAAAATTGTTGTATCTTTTCCCAAAAGTCAATAAAATTTTAAATTGAGAATAAGTGTAAAAAACAAGTACTGCACTTTAGCCCAGCAACTTTTGGATGGGATTTAGAGTGAAAAGGCAAATTCTCTAATGACAGATGGCAAACAGTAACTTCCAACCAGATTAAAATATGCCTATAAGTGTTACCTTAAACCAAAGTAGCTCTTCTATAGAAACAAGCAATGCTTGGTGGTTTCTGGGAAGTATCTTCTAACACTATTTTTTTTTAATCCAGGAAATGAAATTTAAAATAATGTGCTTTTACTTTCCTCCCTCTCTGCCTAACATAAGTAATAATAATTAAGAGAAATTCTTCTAGACTCCAGCAGGCACTAAGTACGCTGTATCATCATCTTTCCCTTCCAGCCTCACTATGTGCTCATACAGAAACAATAATTTTAAAATTTTACTTTAAAGGCTTTTATTTTTTTTTTCTTTTTTATTTATTTTCTTTTCATTTATTTTTATTAGTTGGAGGCTAATTACTTTACAATATTGTAGTGGGTTTTGTGATATATTGACATGAATCAGCCATGAAGCCCATCAACATACGAATGGATAAGGAAGCTGTGGTACATATACACCATAGAATATTACTTTAAAGGCTTTTTAAAACACTGTTAAAACTGCATCATCTTGAGGTCAATTTAAGTTCAAGCAATGGTGTGTCTCTTCAAGTGTAAAGTTTGCCCTGTGGAGGGTGACTTCACTAGAAACCCCAGCCCTGCCTCATCATCTCTCTCTGAATAAGGATAATCAACAATTAGGACAACCAGAGTTAACTAACGAGAAGACATGATGTCCAGTTAAATTTTAATTTCAAATAAGCAGCAAATAATTTTTTAGTATAAGTATTACCCAACTGGGCTTTCCTAGTAGCTCAGCTGGTAAAGAATTCGCCAGCAATGTAGGAGACCCCAGTTTGATTCCTGGGTCGGGACGTTCCCCTGGAGAAAGGATAGGCTACTCACTCCAGTATTCTTGAGCTTCCATGATGGCTTAGTTGGTAAAGAATCTGCCTGTCAATGCAGGAGATGTAAGAGACTTGGATTAGATCCCTGGATCGGGACCTTCCCCTGAAGGAGGGCATGGCAACGGCACTCTAGTATTCTTGCCTGGAGAATTCCATGGACAGAGGAGCCTGGCGGGCTACAGTCCACGGGATTGCAAAGAGTCAGACACGACTGAACGACTAAGCCCAGCACAGCATGATAACTATTGCAAGCGGCATAGTTACACTGAAAAAGTGTACGTAGCTAATCTGAAATACAAATTTTAACTCGGATACAGTATTTTACCAGCAACCCTACCAATAATGTGTGAGTACACCATAAAGTACTCAACATTAGGGAATCCATGTCCTGACACATTTCCTGAGAAAAGGCCAGAAATGGGAACATTACATAAACTGTAAAACATTAAGGCCAGAAACAGAAATATCCCTTTATATTCATGCACACCTCCCAGAATAGAGATCATATAGGAGGAAGTTGTTTTGCTATTGAATTAGGTGACACAGTGGTAGAGAATCTGCCTGCCAGTGCAGGAGGGGCAAGAGATGCAGACTCGATCCCTGGGTCAACAACCCTCTCCAGTATCCTTGCCTGGAAAAATCCATGGACAGAGGAGCTGCAGTTCATGGGGTCACAAAGAGTCGGACACAACTGAGCACACACACACACACATCTTGTGAACATTAAACTAAATTCTTTCAGCAAAGGGGAAAAATCATTTTTTGCATTAACACCTAAACCTTCCAAAATCTGGTTGAGAAAGTCAATTCTCTGTACCCTGCCTCCCCTCAACCATTTAGATACTAGTAACACTGATCACAACCTTGAGCTGATTTAATAAGAAACACAATACAGACAAAGAAACCTAAACAAATTAAATAGGTCTGTTCTTTCACTGCACAATGAATTTTAGTTTTGCCCCAAGTAGGAATTATACTTCATTATTATTAAATATGTCAGCAATATATTCCCTCCAAAAAGCAAAAATATTTCCTCTTACTTTTACTTCTTACTCAAAATCCCTTACCACCTATTTTATGAGTCACAGGAGGCCTAATTGCTGCTTTTCATTGTTACAAATTTGGAAACCCAAGGCAGCATTTTGCTAAATGGATTTTGTACATGTAGAGTTGTTAAGCATTTAACACATAAACACATGCACACACATACACATATGCACATTGAGGAAGAAACGTTCCTGGCATGATTCTTCTCTTGTGAGTAATGCTCAGAAGTAGAACTGACAGGGCTTTATGAAGGGAGTCATCCAAGTTCCTGCTCCTATTAGCTTCATGCTCTTTCACATTGAATGGCATAATTGACAAGTTGGCTTATTATTCTGTCTTCCTTTCCTCTCTCTCACATAACTCTCAGTTTTGAGAAGCATATTAATAAACATAATACAGAGAAAAATTATGAGATGGAAGTTGGGGTGAGTGTCTTGAAACTTCTTGCTTACTCCTTTTCCTTACTCACTGGGGTATTTGGGTCATAGTCAATTTTCACTCTATCATTCATGTGCTAAACTTTCTTTTTGAATTTGGGGAGAACTTCAGAGGCTGTCTTGAGAAAACTGAACAAAATGGTTGCAGAGAATAGTTGAATTGGAGGACCTGGGATTTTGGAAATTATTTATCAAAGCAGGGCTTTGTATAATACATTCTCAGACTGATTTGAGAGGAGGATTATGAGAATTAAATGTGATAAGACATGTGAAATACTACACACTATAAACACAGTAGCCATAAAGTGCTTTATAAATTCTAGATATTATTAAGGGCAAATCCATCCCTCTTGTATATGAAGCTCTGTAAATTTGCAAGGGGAGAGAGAACGGACACAAACTCTTTAGGAGAGATCTTAACTTCAACAGCAAATTTGCAGAGAAGAACATCTTGTACAATCTCCTGGGATCCATAGCAATGTGAAAGAATTAAAAATGGTGGCCCAGATGATAGTGTATAGTAAAAAATGAATGTGAATTTGATGAGGCTTTCCCTCCTTCCTATCTGGTATATCTCTAGACAGCACTGCTTGGAAGAGTACTTTGTCACAGATGAGGCAAATAATCCTCCTGGCCTTTCCGAAACAATGCTAGGTTTGGAATTTCCTGAACAGATCTCCTTAAGGAAATGGCATCATCTCTATAAATGGTCAGGCTTATGGATTTTCAAGGTGATGAACACTGAGAGTCACAACTCAGGTTTCTGTATCTTCTCTTTCTCTCTTCCCTTAGAGCCACATCCCAGCTACCTGATAGTCAAAAAAAAAAAAAAAAAAAAAGTCCACTGTCTCACTTGAAACACTGTTGCATTTAGGCAATCACATCAGCCACCTTCTTTTGAGTTTCAGACCTCAGCAAAACTGGAGTATGTTTTCTATTCGCTGTCAACCCTCATTCCATCCATCACCATCTTTGTTCCCCCTGGGATTCCTGAATCCAATATCTTCATGTTGCCTAGAACCCACTGCTGGAGGTACCACTTTGGTCTGTTCCCATTACATCCCTGCAATAGCAAGCTGTACCTTTATCCTGCACTCACTACCAGTTATCATGTATTTTATTCCTTTGGATATTCAACAGGAGTGTTTTGCACCAAATTCTGAAATATTAATAAGAAGTGATTTGGGATGGTACAGAATATGATAAGAAAAGTTAAAGCAAGTGTTCTCTAAGTATCAATATATAAGTGACATATATAATTTTTATGCTTTATAATTCACTCAACAGCTCTGTGGGATACTGAGTTTATTCACATTCATAGGTGATAAAATCTGAGGCTGTCAGCAATTAAACAACTTCCCCAGACCAATACTTTTAAAAATTAGTGGAGCGGGAATTTAAGTCCAGTGTGCTTGAATCCAAAGTCTGAGCTATTAGCCATATCTTCATTTTAGGTAACTTGGGAATCACTTGGGAATTTTCAAAGAAGTAAACATGAAGGAATAACTCCTTACAGAAGAGAAAGGCAAACCACTTCACTATTCTTGCCTTGAGAATCCTATGAACAGTATGAAAGGACAAAAAATATGACACTGAAAGATGAACTCCCCAGGTCAATAGGTGCCCAATATGCTACTGGAGAAGAATGGAGAAACATCTCCAAAAAGAATGAAGAGGCTGAGCCAAAGCAAAAACAATGCCCAGTTGTGGATGTGACTGGTGATGAATTAAAGACCAATGCTAAAAAAAACAATATTGCATAGGAACCTGGAATGTTAGGTCCATGAATCAAAGAAACTGGAAGTGGTCAAAAAGGAGATGGCAAGAGTGAACATCGACATTTTAGGATTCAAAGAATCAAAATGGACCAAAATGGATGACTTTAATTCAGATGACCATTTTATCTATTACTGTGGGCAAGAATTACTTAGAAGAAATGGAGTAGCCCTCATAGTCAAGAAAAGAGTCTGAAATGCAGTACTTGGGTGCAATCTCAAAAACAACAAAATGATCTCCATTCGTTTCAAGGCAAACCATTCAACGTCACAGTAATCCAACACTATGCCCCAACCACTAATGCCAAAGAAGCTGAGATTGAATGGTTCTACGAAGACTCCCAAGACCTTCTAGAACACCAAAAAAAAAAAAAAAAAGATGTCCTTTCCATCATAGGGGACTGAAATGCAAAAATAGGAAGTCAAGAGATCAGTTCAGTTCAGTCACTAAGTCGTGTCTGACTCTTTGCAACACCATGGATTGTAGCATGCCAGGCTTCCCTGTACATCACCAACTCCCAGAGCTTGCTCAAACTCATGTCTATTGAGTCAGTGATGCCATCCAACCATCTCATCCTAGATTGTCCCCTTTTCCACCTGCCTTCAATCTTTCCCATCCCATCTCATTGACCAATGAGTCAACTCTTCACATCGTGTGGTCAAAGTATTGGAGTTTCAGCTTCAACATCAGTCCTTCCAATGAATATTCATGACTGAGTTCCATTAGGATGGACTGGTTGGATCTCCTTGCAGTCAAAGGGACTCTCAAGAGTCTTCTCCAACACCACAGTTCAAAACCATCAATTCTTCAATGCTCAGCTTTCTTTATGGTCCAACTCTCACATCCATACACGACTACTGGAAAAACCACAACTTTGACTAGACGGACTTTTTTTGCAAAGTAATGTCACTGCTTTTAGTATGCTGTCTAGTTTGATCATAGCTTTTCTTCCAAGGAGCAAGCATCTTTTCATTGCATCGCTACAGTCACCATATGCAGTGATTTGGGAGCCCAAGAAAATAAAATCTGTCACTGTTTCCATTGTTTCCCCATCTATTTGCCATGAAGTGATGGAACTGGATACCATGATTCATTTTTGAATGTTGAGTTTTAATCCAACATTTTCATTCTCCTCTTTCAATTTCAAGAGGCTCTTTAGTTCTTTGCTTTCTTCCCTAAGGGTGGTGTCATCTGCATAATTGAGGCTATTGATATTTCTCCCAAGCAATTGATATTGAGAGAAATTGATATTTCTCTCAAGCAATCTTGATTCCAGCTTGTGCTACATCCAGTCAAGCATTTCAATGATGTACTCTGCATATAAGTTATATAAGAGGGTGAAAATATATAGCCTTGACATATTCCATTCCCAATTTGGAACCAGTTCCTGTTTTTCCATGTCCAGTTCTAACTGTTGCTTCTTGACCAGATTTCTCAGGAGGCAGGTCAGGTGGTCTCATATTTCCATCTCCTGAAGAATTTTCCACAGTTTGCTGTGATACACACATTTAAAGGCTTTGGCATAGTCAATAAAGCATAAGTAGATCTTTTTCTGGAACTCTCTTGCTTTTTCTATTATCCAATGCATGTTGGCAATTGGATCTCTGCTTCCTTTGCCTTTTCTAAACCCAATTTGTACATCTGGAAGTTCACAGTTCATGTACTTTTGAAGCCTGGCTTAGGGAATTTTGAGCATTACTTTACTAGTGTGGGAGAAGAGTGCAATTGTGTGGTAGTTTGAACATTCTTTGGCATTGTCCTTCTTTGGGATTGGAATGAAACTTACCTCTTCCAGTCCTGTTGCCAATGCTGAGTTTTCCAAATTTGCTGGCATGTTGAGTGCAGCACTTTTACAGCATCATCTTTTAAGATTTGAAATAGCTCAACTGGAATTCTATCACCTCCACTAGCTTTGTTCATAGTGCTGCTTCCTAAGGCCCACTTGACTTTGCACTCCAGGATGACTCTAGGTAAGTGATCACACCATCGTGTTTATCTGGGTCACTAAGATCTTTTTTGAATAGTTCTTCTGTGTATTGTTACCACCTCTTCTTAATATCTTCTGCTTCTGTTAGATCCATAACATTTCTCTCCTTTACTGTGCCCATCTTTGCACGAAATGTTCCCTTGGTATCTCTACTTTTCTTGAAGAGCTCTCCAATCTTTCCCATTCTATTGTTTTCCTCTATTTCTTTGCACTGCTCTCTGCAGAAGAGTTTCTTATCTCTTCTTGCTATTCTTTAGAACTCTCTATTCAGATGGGTATATCTTCCCTTTTCTCCTCTACCTTTAGCTTCTCTCCTTTTCTCAGCTATTTGTAAGATCTTCTCAGACAAACGCTTTGCCTTTTTGCATTTCTTTTTCTTCGGAATGGTCTTAATCACTGCCTCTTGTACAATGTCATGAACCTATATCCATAGTTCTTCATGGGTCATGGTGGAGAGTTCTTACAAACCATGGTCCACTGGAAAAGGGAATGGAAAACCACTTCAGTACTCTTGTGGTGTTGGAGAAGACTCTTGAGAGTCCCTTGGACTGCAACCAGTCCATCCTAAAGGAGATCAGTCTTGGGTGTTCATTTGAAGGACTGATGTTGAAGCTAAAACTCCAATACTTTTGCCACCTGATGCGAAGAGCTGACTCATTGGAAAAGACCCTTATGCTGGGAAAGATTGAGGGCAGGAGGAGAATGGGACGACAGAGGATGAGATGGTTGGATGGCATCACTGACTCGATGGACATGGGTTTGGGTGGACTCCAGGAGTTGGTGAGAGACACGGAGGCCTGGCATGCTGTGGTTCATGGGGTCGCAAAGAGTCGGACATGACTGAGTGACTGATCTGATCTGATTATTGCCTTGAGAACCCCATGCACAGTATGAAAAGTCAAGAGATACCTGGAGTTATAGGCAAGTTTAGCCTTGAAGTACAAAATGAAACTGGGCAAAGGCTAACACAGTTGTGCCAAGAGAACGCACATCATAGCAAACACTATTCCAAGAACATGAGACAAACTCTACACATGGACATTATCAGATGGTCAACACCAAAATCAGATTGATTATATTCTTTGTAGCCAAAGATGGAGAAGCTCTATATAGTCAGCAAAAATAAGAACTGGAGCTGACTGTGGCTCAGATTATTAACTCCTTATTGCCAAATTCAGACAAATTGAAGAAAGTAGGGAAAATCACTGGACCATTCAGTATGACCCAAATCAAATCACTTACCATTATACAGTAGAAGTGACAAACTCATTCTAGGAATTAGATCTGATGGGTCGAGTGCCTGAAGAACCTTGGACAGAGGTTCATAGCATTGTGAAGTGGGCTGAGATCAAAACCATCCCCAAGAAAAAGAAATGCAAAAAGGCAAAATGGCTGTCTGAGGAGGCCTTACAAATAACTAAGAAAAGAGAAGTGAAAAGCAAAGGAGAAAAGGAAAGATATACCCATCTGAATGCAGAGTTCCAAAGAATAGCAAGGAGAGATAAGAAAGCATTCCTCAGTAATCAATGCAAAGAAATAGAGGAAAACAATAGAATGGGAAAGACTAGAGATCTCTTCAATAAAATTAGAGACGCCAAGGAAACATTTTATACAAAAATGGGCACAATAAAGGACAGAAATGGTATGGACCTAACAGAAGCAGAAGATATTAAGAAGAGGTGGCAAAAAAAAAAAAAAAAACAGAAGAACTGTACAAAACAGATTTTCATGACCCAGATAGCCACGATGATGTGATCATTTACCTAGAACCAGACATCCTGGAATGTGAAGTCAAGTGGGCCTTAGGAAGCATCACTACAAACAAAGTTAGTGTATGTGATAGAATTCCAGTTGAGCTACTTCAAATCTTAAAAGATGGTGCTGTGAAAGTGCTGCACTCAATATGCCAAATTTGGAAAACTCAGCAGTGGCCACAGGACTGGAAAAGGTCAGTTTTCATTCCAATCCCAAAGAAAAACAATGACAAAGAATCCTTAAACTACCACACAATTGTACTCATCTCACATGCTACCAAAGTAATGCTCAAAATTCTCCAAGCCAGGCTTCAATAGTACATGAACCGTGAACTTCCAGATGTTCAAGTTTCATTTATAAAAGGCAGAGGAGCCAGAGATCAAGTTGACGACATCTGTCGGATCATAGAAGAAGCAAGTTCAGTTCAGTTCAGTCACTCAGTCGTGTCTGACTCTATGTGACCCCATGAACCGCAGCATGCCAGGCCTCCCTGTCCATCACCAACTCCCAGAGTCCACCCAAATCCATGTCCATTGAGTCGGTGATGCCATCAACCATCTCATCCTCTGTCGTCCCCTTCTCCTTCTGCACCCAATCCCTCCCAGGATCAGCGTCTTTTCCAATGAGTCAGTTCTTCGCATCAGGTGGCCATAGTATTGGAGTTTCAGCTTCAACATCAGTCCTTCCAATGACCAACCAGGACTGATCTCCTTTAGGATGGACTGGTTGGATCTCCTTGCAGTCCAAGGGACTCTCAAGAGTTTTCTCCAACACCTCAAAAGCATCAATTCATCTGCACTCAGCTTTCTTTATAGTCCAACTCTCACATCCATACATGACCACTGGAAAAACCATAGTCTTGACTAGATGGACCAAGAGTTGCAGAAAAAGATCTACTTCTGCTTTATTGACTATGCCAAAGCCTTTGGCTGGGTGGATCACAACAAGCTATGGAAAATACTAAAAGAGATGGGAATAAGAGACCACCTGACCTGCCTCCTGAGAAATCTGTATGCAGGTCAAGAAGCAACAGTTAGAAGCATACATGGAAAAATGGACTGGTTCCAAATTGGGAAAGGAGAATCTCAAGGCTATATATTTTCACCCTGCTTATTTAACTTCTATGAAGAGTACATGATGCCAGGCTGGATTAAGCACAAGCTGCAATCAAGTTTGCTGAGACAAATATCAATAACCTCAGATATGCAGATGACACCACCCTTATGGGAGAAAGTAAAGAACTAAAGAACCTCTTGATGAAAGTGAAAGAGGAGAGTGAAAAAACTGGCTTAAAACTCAACATTCAGAAAACTAAGATCATGGCATCTGGTCCCATCACTTCATGGCAAATAGATGGTGAAACATTGGAAACAGTGACACGTAGGAAAACCATATTCAAACTTTTGAAAATCAAAAATACTGAGAAATTCTTAAAGACAGTGGGAAATAAAAGACATGATATAAGGAGAAGAACAAATCAGCACTCATGCAACCAGAAGACACTGGAATGCATATTTAATGTACTGAATGAGGAAAATAATAAAGTCAACTTCAAATTACATGTGCCTTCAAAGAATGAAGGCAGAATGAAGGCAAATTGAAGATTGTTTTGGATAAATAAAACCAAGAAAATATGTCACCAGTGGATCCATTCTACAAGAAATGCTAAAGAAATTTCTTCAAGCAGAAGAAAAATGACAGTAGAGTGACACCCAGATCTTCAGGAAGGAATGAAGAATGTTTAAGATGATAAATATCTTTATAACTATTAGATTATTTCTCTTTAATTTCTTTAAAATGCATATGACTGCCTAAAACAATCATAATATTTTCTTATGGGTTTCTTGCAGAATTATTTTTGAATCACATATTCAACAAGGAATTTGTTAAGTGGAAAAGATAAGGTTTTTATATTTTACAGGGAGCTTTAAAATGTTAATTCTAAACATACTGCTAAAACAAAGGACATGGCAGTAGTTTTATCCCATGAAAATCGCTACAAATACAAAAAGCATTTTTTGTAATAAGAGTTTAAAAACCAATAGCTTATAGGATGGAATTCTTAAAAATTTCCAAATAATCCAAAAGAAGTCAAAAGGTATAGGGGATTTTAAAGAAAAAAATTACAGACTTGACACCAAAAGCACAATCCATAAAATTAAAAATTGACAAATTGGAGTTCATCATAAATAAACATTTTTACAAGATAAAAGATCCTGTTAAGGTCAAAGACAAGTGACAAATTGGAAAATATTTTGCATCACATATTCAGTAAGTATGTAGCTTATATTAAAGTCTCTCAAAATTCAACAGTAATATAACAAAAAAAATCCAATTAGAAAACAAACATGAAGATACATTTTATTGAGAAGCTATACAGGTGGAAAATAAGTACATGGGAAAATGTTTAACATCATGAGCCATTAGGGAAATGAAAATTCAAACCACAATGATATACTACTACGAGTATATACTGATATAAATAAATCGTGGAATAAATAAATAAGGGATGACTCCTCACAGAAGCACACTTAGTAAATCTAGAAGGAGTGAGGGAAGTAGAAACTCACTGCTAGAACACCACAGTAATAATTACTATAGGCAATATCTACCAATTATTACTAAAATTAGTGAGTAAAAGTTTGAGAAGAAATAGAATATTTGGGAAATCTCAAAGTATTTCTTTCCAAAATATTTATTAATTTCAAGGGGAAAAACAGTACTGTTGCAATAAGTAAATCTGAATACACTGTCTTAACCAAGTGATAAACATTTGACTTCCCTGTTAGCTCAGACAGTAGAGAAACCCCCTGCCATTCAGGAGACATGAATTTGATCCCTGAGTTGGGAAGATCTCCTAGAAAATGGAATGGCTACTCACTCCAATATTCTTGCCTGGAGAATTCCATGAACAGAGGAACCTGGTGGGTGACAGTCCATAGGGTCAAAGATTCAGATTAATACTTTCACTTTTTCACTTTTCAAAGGTTAACATTAACAATGAAATCATGAAAATATCTTAGGTAGTCTAAAATTATTTCAAATTACCAAGTTTTTCAAAAGAGAAAGGTGGAAAGGGCAAAAGCTATGAACAGGCAATTTATAAAATAACAAGTTTGCCAACTATGTGTGAAAATATGCCCAGTACAACTAATAATTAGAGAAATGCAAGTTCTTAAATTTATGAAGTACTATTTTAGATCTGTCAAACTGGCAAAATCTTAAATAGAATGGAAACAGCTACTAATTGTGAGAATATCAATGTAAAGCACCCCCAAAATTTTCTTTTTCATTGTAAGTAGAAATGTTAAAAGTAACAACAAATCAACTTTACCGTGTCTTTTAAAATCAAAAGCCTATGTACTGTTTTACCCATCAGTACCTGTGCTTGAAATCCATCTGATGGAAACTGAAGCAATAGGTTGTAGTAATGTAATGGCAATATCTTCAATGATATTCATGGCAGGGGTGGTCCAAGAAGTCATCCAAAAGCACCATCAATATCCAAACAAACAAAAACACAACAAATTACTAAAGAATAAACAAACAAAGGAGGAATTAAGCTTCCCTGGTGGCTCAGATGGTAAAGAGTCTGCGTGCAAGGGAGAAGAACCAAATCAACATAATTAGAAATGAAAATGGAGAGATCACAACAGACAACACTGAAATACAAAGGATCATAAGAGACTACTACCAGCAGCTCTATGCCAATAAAATGGACAACTTGGATGAAATGGACAAATTCTTAGAAAAGTATAACTTTCCAAAACTGAACCAGGAAGAAATAGAAGATTTTAACAGACTCATCACAAGCATGGAAAACAAAACTGTAATCAGAAATCTTCCATCAAAAAAAAAGCCCAGGACCAGATGACTTCACAGGTGAACTCTACCAAAAATTTAGAGAAGAGCTAACACCAATCTTACTCAAACTCTTCCAGAAATTTGCAGAAGAAGGTAAACTTCCAAACTCATTCTATGAGGCCACCATCACCCTAATTCCAAAACCAGACAAAGATGCCACAAAAAAAGAAAACTACAGGCGAATACCACTGATGAACATAGATGCAAAAATCCTTAACAAAATTCTAGCAAACAGAATCCAGCAACATATTAAAAAGATCATACATCATGACCAAGTGGGCTTTATCCCAGGAACTCAAGGATTCTTTAATATCCACAAATCAATCAATGTAATACACCACATTAACAAATTCAAAGAAAAAAACCATATGATAATCTCAATAGATGCAGAAAGAGCCTTTGACAAAATTCAACATCGATTTATAATAAAAACTCTTCAGAAAGCAGGAATATAAGGAATATACCTCAACATTTTTAATAAAAGCTATATGTAGCAAACCCTCAGCAAACATTATCCTCAACGGGGAAAAATTGAAAGCATTTCCCGTAAAGTCAGGAACAAGACAAGTGTGCCCACTCTCACCACTAATATTCAACATAGTTTTAGAAGTTTTGATCACAGCAATCAGAGCAGAAGAAATAAAAGGAATACACATAGGAAAAGAAGAAGTGAAACTCTCACTGTTTGCAGATGACATGATCCTCTACATAGAAAACCCTAAAGACTCTACCAGAAAATTGCTATAGCTAATCAATGAATACAGTAAAGTTGCAGGATATAAAATTAACACGCAGAAATCCCTTGCATTCCTATACACTATCAATGAGAAAACAGAAAGAGAAATTAAGAAAACAATACCATTCACCATTACAACAAAAAGAATAAAATATTTAGGAGTATATCTTCCTAAAGAAACAAAAAACCTATACATAGAAACTATAAAACACTGATGAAAGAAATCAAAGAGGACACAAACAGATGGAGAAATATACCGTGTTCATGGATTGGAAGAATCAATATTGTCAAAATGGCTATTCTACCCAAAGCAATCTATAGATTCAATGCAATCCCTATCAAGATACCAATGGTATTCTTCACAGAACTGGAGCAAATAATTTCACAATTTGTATGGAAATACAAAAAACCTCGAATAACCAAAGCAATCTTGAGAAAGAAGAATGGAACTGAAGGAATCAACCTGCCTGACTTCAGGCTATACTACAAAGCCACAGTCATCAAGACAGTATGGTACTGGCACAAAGACAGAAATATAGATCAATGGAACAAAATAGAAAGCCCAGAGATGAATCCACATACCTACGGACACCTTATCTTTGACAAAGGAGGCTAGAATATACAATGGAAAAAAGACAACCTCTTTAACAAGTGGTTCTGGGAAAACTGGTCAACCACTTGTAAAAGAATGAAACTAGAATACTTTCTAACACCATCCACAAAAATAAACTCAAAATGGATTAAAGATCTAAATGTACGACCAGAAACTATAAAACTCCTAGAGGAGAACGTAAGCAAAACACTCTCTGACATAAATCACAGCAAGATCCTCTATGACCCACCTCCCAGAATATTGGAAATAAAAGCAAAACTAAACAAATGGGACCTAATGAAACTTAAAAGCTCTTGCACAATAAAGGAAACTATAAGCAAGGTGAAAAGACAGCCTTCAGAATGGGGGAATATAATAGCAAATGAAGCAACAGACAAAGGAGTAATCTCAAAAATATACAAGCAACTCCTGAAGCTCAATTCCAGAAAAATAAAAGACCCCATCAAAAAATGGGCCAAAGAACTAAACAGACACCTCTCCAAAGAAGACATACAGATGGCTAACAAACACATGAAAAGATGCTCAACATCACTCATTATCAGAGAAATGCAAATCAAAACCACAAGGAGGTACCATTACACGCCAGTCAGGGTGGCTGCTATCCAAAAGTCTACAAGCAATAAAGGCTGGAGAGGGTGTGGAGAAAAGGGAACCCTCTTACACTGTTGGTGGGAATGCAAACTAGTACAGTCTCTATGGAGAACAGTGTGGAGATTCTTTAAAAACCTGGAAATAGAACTGCCATATTACCCAGCAATCCCACTCCTGGACATATACACCGAGGAAACCAGAATTGAAAGAGATACGTGCACCCCAATGTTCATCGCAGAACTGTTTATAATAGCCAGGACATGGAAGCAACCTAGATGCCCATCAGCAGACGAATGGATAAGAAAGCTGTGGTACATATACACCATGGAATATTACTCAGCCATTAAAAATAATACATTTGAATCAGTTCTAATGAGATGGATGAAACTGGAGCCCATTATACAGAGTGAAGTAAGCCAGAAAGATAAACACCAATACAGTATACTAACTCATATGTATGGAATTTAGAAAGATGGTAACAATAACCCTGCATGCAAGACAGAAAAAGAGACACAGATGTACAGAACAGTCTTTTGCACTCTTTGGGAGAAGGCGAGGGTGGGAGGATCTGAGAGAACAGCATCGAAACATGTATATTATCAAATGTGAAACAGATCACCAGTCCAGGCTGGATGCATGAGAGAAGTGCTCAGGGCTGGTGCACTGGGATGACCCAGAGGGATGGGATGGGGAGGGGGGTGGGCGGGGGGGTCAGGATGGGGAACACATGTGAATCCATGGCTGATTCATGTCAATGTATGGCAAAAACCACTACAATATTGTAATTAGCCTCCAACTAATATAAATAAATGAAAAAAAAAAAAAAAGAGTCTGCCTGCAATGCAGGAGAGCTAGGTTCAATCCCTGGGTTGGGAAGATCCCCTGAAGAAGGAAAGGGCTACCCATTCCAGTACTTTTGCTTGGGAAATCCCATAGACAGAGTGCTGCAGTCCATAGGGTCACAAAGTCATACATAACTGAGTAACTAACGCTTTCACTTTCAGGAAACTAGGAGAAATTTCTAGACTATTTTTGAAACAATACCACTTTATTCATTCCTGCCCACCTGTACTGCAACAGGACCTAGATCCTAGGTGGTTATCAGGGGTTATCTGGACTGGAAAGAATGGTTGATGCAGATCAACTGAAACAAAGAAATAAGATAACAATAGAATGCATTTTAAAATATCCCCAAAGAAATATAGTATGCCTGAAATAATCTCATATATGTCCAAAAATATGTCTGTATGAATATGTACCTTAAATGGTTGCAAAAATGTCAACAAATTACTATTAGGATCATACCTGGATGGAAGGGTTTTAAGAGAGTTTTTCAGATCTTACATTTTTGTGCATTATTCAAACAATTCTAAAGAGCATGTGCTAATTATATAAATAGAAAAAATAATGTTGTCTTCACAGTGAGAAGAAAAAAAGAGTCCCAGTGGAGGAGAGTGAATTTCAGAGGTGGATGATTCTTATCTACACAGTCATCCTTCCATCCTCTTAAGTCCAGAAATAGGACACATTTTTCTGATTGAACAGTGGTACATGAGACTATGATTTCCAAGGGGAAATTGCTAAAACCAATGTTAGACCCTCCGATTCTATTCTGTTTTACCTTTAAGGAAGTACTTAGTTTTTAATGTCTTTTGTGCCTCAGAGGAATTATAGACTCTTCTAAATTTTTAAGTAATAATTCTATAGTCTTCTAAACCTTTAACTAATAAAGTTTAGGAAAAATCAATTGCTGAGTAAATATGAAAATAAAAGAAATGAAAACAAGAAATATTTGACAATTTAGTAACAGTTTATTAAAAGATATTTTTATGTTTCTTCATTAATTCATTTATTCATCCACTCAGACATATTTTATACCAACTATGTACCAGGCACTAAGCTAGTCCCCAAGAAAAAATAGGACAAAAAAGGATGACCTCAGAATCCTATGCAAATATGAATAAATTCCAATTCTCTTACAGTAACTTTTAATGTAGTATAATCTAGAAAACACTGAATCACTATGCTGTACATCTGAAACTAATATAATATTGTAAACCAACTATACTTCTATTAAAAATTAAATTAAAATGCTGTTAAAAATTTCAGACTATAAAAGTAACAGACACATAGAGGAGGTATAGTTAATTCAACTTAAGTGGAAAGAGGAGGAAGAAAAGGAGGTGATGCTTGACCTAAATATTTAAGCCTGAATATGGGTTTGCTGGATAAAGAAATGAGAAAGAAGCATTCCAGGCCAAAGGAACAGCACATGCAAAAGTATAGAGCTTGGTAAAACATACTACTCTGGGAAAATATGTGACTCAAGAAGGTGAAAACAAAGATTATAAAGTGGATCCATTGACAGATGAATAGATGAAGCTGTGGCACATATATACAATGGAATATTATTCAGTCATAAAAAAGTAATGAATTTAAATTAGTTGAAATGAGGTGGATAAATCTAGAACCTGTTATAAAGGGTGAAGTCAGAAAGAGAAAAACTAAACAAATGCCATATGTTAATACATATGTATGGAATCTAGAAAAATGATACTGATGAACCTATTTGCAGGGTAGAAATAGAGATGCAGACGTGGAGGACAGTCCTGTGGACACAGTGGGGGAAGAAGAGGGTGAGATGAATCAAGAGAGTAGCATTGATATATATAGACCACCATGTGTAAAATTGATAGCTAGTGGGAAGATACTGTATAACACAGGGAGCCCAGCCCAATGCTCTGTGATGACCTAGAGGTATGGGATAGGAGCAGGTGGGAGGGAGGCTCGAGAGAGGGGAAATACATATACTTAACAGCTGATTCATGTTGTTATATGGCAGAAACCAATACAACATTGTAAAGCAAAACAGAAATGGTATACCAGATGCAAGGACACCTAGAGTTTGCATAGAATGTTTTTGTATTTGATTACTGAAAATAAAGAAATAAATGCTTTTGAAAGAAAATTATACAAGGAAAGTGATATAATATGAAGACAGAAAGCAGACTTTCTGCTTGGAAAGTATTGATCTCAATGGATCATTAAGAGGCAACTGGATGCCAACTTAGGGAGCTTGAGTTTTAGCCTGTGAAAGTCAAAGAACTACTAAAGGAGTTTTTTTAAGGAGAGGCACAATTACAAGTGCATTTTAGGAAAATCACTAAAATTGTGGAAGATGAATTAGAAATTGGCAAAGCTGGAGCAGAGAGGCCAGCTACCAAACCATTACATTATTTCTGACAAAAAAAGAAAAATAGAGAGAGAGGGAACTTAGGCAGTGAATGGAGGAGGGAACTATCTGCAAAAGGAAGAGAGTGTCATTAGAGTCTAAAATTGATGTGATTTCATGATCAATAAGATGTGGGAGCTGAAAGAGACAGTGAGATTGAAAAGAAAATCTCTGGCATAAATGATCTAGGAGAAAGTGTTGTCATACATGAAATGACAAATATGGAAGAAGGAGCAATTTTGAGAGAGAAGTTTAGTACATGTAGTACATGTTCAGTCTCCCAAAGCTTTCTTTGAAGATGCAGAAGCAATTAGAAATGCCAAGCAATGTTTCCTTTTAGATCACAAACCAGCCATTGCTTCCTGGAAAGCAAAGGCATGTAATACAAATCAAGAATGAGGAATACAAGGGGACTTCCAGGTAAAGTGAGATTGGGAAGGATCACTGAAAGAAAAATTAGGAGGAAGAGATGAATGGGGATAAGGTGGAGGGGAGGGAGCGGTGTCCTGAGTGACAAATGAAGCAATTAAACTTTTCACTAGCCTCTCTCCAAACTATCAGGTTGTGAAGTTTTCAAAGTGTTATTTGTAAGAATTCTGTGCTTCAGAGGCAGAATAAGTTATTAACCTTCTCTAATTGAAATCTGATTTTCTCTAGAATTCTGTATTTAGCCTAACAGGATTTCACAGAAGAGTGCAATAAGTTTGGGGTGACTGTTCTAATGCTACATGAATAATAACCCAGGTCACACCCCTACCCCTCCTCTGTCTCTACTCTATCTAAACCACATAGTCCCGGAGCAGAGTCTAGCTTGTAGGCCCCTGAAGTTGTCCATAAAGTCTTCCTAAGCAAATAGTGGTACTACAAACTGAATGTTAATGTCCCTCCAAAATTTTTGTGTTGCAGCCTTGAAGCAAAAATGTAATCATGCTCGGAGATGGAGCCTTTGGGAGGTAATTAGCTTTAGATGAAGTCTTAAAGGTAGGGCCCTCAGGATGGGATTGGTAGCCTAGTGAGAAGAGATTCAAGAGCTGGTTCACTTTCCTCACATGTGTACAAGAAGTCAGGTGAGCACACAGTGAGATGGTGATCACCTAGAGAGAACAAGAAAAGCCAAGAGAAAAGGCCCCAGCATGAAATTTTTCTTACTGGCACCTTTATCTTGGACTTCCCAGACTCCAGAACTGTAAGAAATAAATTTTTGCTGTTTAAGCCACTCTGCCTATGATATTTTGCTATGATGATACAAGGGTATCACAGATGCAAAGTTTGCCTCACAGAGAATCTGTCCCAATCTGATACATGTCCATGATCAGCATCACACTCAATAGGAACATTTAATTGCCTTAATCAAATGTCCTATCCTGGTCCTGAGTCTCCAATAAAACTTCCTGGGCCAAGGTTTTAGGAGGGAGGCCAAAAGACATGCCAGAACAGAGAGATTTTGCTAGGGAACAAGCACATCATCATGAGAGACCAGCTTCTTTCAAAGTCAAAGAGAATGAAAGAACAAGGACCATAATATAAGTTGGGAAAAAGGAAAAATGGAAATCAGATTCCCTGGTTCTTGGCCATATCTGTGTGCAGTTAACCACCTTATGGCATTCCCATAAAACCTACTGAGCATCCACAGCACTTTGGTAGGTATGTCACCACCAAATAGTATGTGATTAAAATTTCAACCTAAGCAGACAAGCCCCATCTGCCATATCCACTTGTGTCTTGTTGACTTGTAATGTGTCAGGGGTGATGTGGGAAATGCTGTGTTGCCAATGTGCTATGCAATAATCAAAAGGCATAAAGGGCATGATGATATAATTCATGGGACCATGGAACTTATCCATTTATTTGTTCTTAATATGCAGCTTTATTCCATACAGAACTGTCATCTTTATAACACATACTCTAGATAGGTAGGCTACAGTTTGATTTTAGTCTTCTCCTCAATAGTGAAGGGAAAACACTTGTTGGGTGACGTGGCAGCATGGTATGAGCCTTGATTTCTTCCCTCATTTCACTGAAATGCAAACAGTTGGGTTGTGGATGACAGCCAAATAAGAATAAATACCTTAAAAATACCTTGATGCAGCATGTCCATATAGAAGCATGAGGGAAAACAGGTGGGTGTTGGAGTGCACAGCAGCAAGCTAATCAATAAGCTGGTCAAGACGTCTGAAGCTATTGAGTCTAAACAATTGTATACCAATCAAGAATCTAAGTATCAATGTCAACTATAATCAAAGACCCTAAAATAGCATTTTTGACCACAGAAGAGGATAGTCACATGACAATAATATGGAAAAAAATGTCTGTCACCCAGCAGCATACTCACACACCTACACACATCCTCAACAGCTGAATCCTCAAACACAAGGAATGGTGACAAATGCATCACAAATATGTGTCACAGCAATAATCCCCATGACTATCTTAAGTCTAGAGCAGAGAAAACTAGGAGCAAATGCATTAGTCACAACACAATTGGTCAAAGTCAGCCATTAACATCAGTGCATAGACTGCTTTAATTAAATCTTAAGTGTAGAATATTAAATTAAAAATGTTGATTTTCCCATTTGTCCTTTAACTCCATATACTTTATCATTTCACAATAGGAGTCCACTATTACAGGTCATGTTTCTATAATTAATCCAAAACAGAGATGAATTAATTCACAACAGAAGTCAAAGCAGAGTGTAATTCATTAATACATTTTTATCTTCCTCAATTTACTGAATATCATTCCTTCCTATAGACAGAATTTCAACTTTAGTTACAATATTTTGCAAGTAGCAGACTAACATTGAAATGGATAATTTGCTGTTGAATCAAAATTGGCTGAAAGTAACCCAAATTGTCCAGCAACTAGAATATGGTTTTAAAAGAAAATCTGGAGAAGAAGCTTGACTATTCCATTTCTTTGTCAAGTAGCATTTAAATCAGATAATCTAAGCACCAAACACAGCAGGGGCTTCTCTTTGTTTATCTCCAGTAGCAAAGTTTTCTGTCACATTGGAGACCGGAACTCCTTTGAAGCATAGTACATTTACCATCTACTGTATAGTTATGTCACCTTCACTTTTTCTGGGGATGTATTTTTTTAGGGACAAGAGAAAAGTAAATCTCCTTAACTAAGTCAAAATGCATTGAGAGAGGGAGGCTCTCAGCATGATAAAAGTCCACCAGGACACTTCATTTCTCCTAGTACCCACTTTATTTTTACCCTAATTTTCCAGTTTAGGAAGAAATATGTCCACCTAAAAATAAATGCTAGCACAGAAACATACAATTTACCTGAAACCCTAGCCTGTAGACACTGGGGCAAAAGTTAATGAAATATACTGTCAGTTGCTTTTGTTGTTGTTCAGTCAATAACTTTGTCCAGCTCTTTGAGACCCCAGGAACTTCAGCGCACCAGGCTTCCTTGTCCTTCACTATCTCCCAGAGTCTGCTCAAACTCATAACCATTTAGTCAGTGATACCATCCAACCATCTCATCCTCTGTCATCCCCTTCTCCTCTTGACCCCAGTAATCCAAGCTGAATGAAAGAAAATTATTTATTACTCAGCCTGCCAACTCTCAGGCATTGGTAGCCAAAGTGAATAATTGAAACAAATATCTACGGTGATGTAAGGAAAGAGAGAAAACCCTGGAGAAAAGTTCAGGGAAAGGGTGCTACCACACCAATTATGAGAAAATATTAGTGGTTAGCCTTTACCAGGTGTTAAATAAATGCAAGGCACTTGCTAATTAGTTTACATTCATACTTAATTCTTGTAATAAACGGAGATGCTCAGTAACATGATTCCCTTCTGACAAATGAGTAATCCGAAGCTTAGAGAGTTTAAGTAGCTTGATCAGGTGGCAAATAAGTCACATGTGTCTAAACACAAGTGCAATCATTGTGACTGTTGTAGAGTATGAGTCAATCTGATCCTCATTTTCAAACCATACTCATTTAAGGAATTTGGGTATGGTGAGAAAGGGGCAGGGGCGTGGGGTAGGGGAGAGAGAGAAAGAGAGGAAACCAGGTAACTGTCAGTGAAAGGACTGCTGGCCATGTGTCAGGAGAGAGCAGGAGAAGGGACGCGGCAGCGCTGTTCCCTTCCTCGCAGTAGGAGCACCAAAGATGCAACTCTGGATCGGTGTTCAAAGATTTAAATTTTCATAAAAATCAGTCTCTAAAATTAAGCCATTTCAGTGGATTCTAAAGCAATTAAATAAATAAAGCCATCAATCCCAACCTAAGAAGAAAATTGGCCCACATTGAAGTAATTAAAGAAGGCATGTTGGTCTCCACCAGAGTGTCTTCCTAAAGTGTTTCCAAAGCAGTTTGCTTTATTTTTAAAACTGAAATGTAGCTATTTATAATCAAACTTTAATGGCTATCAAGCGGAAAGGGAGACGGGTAAGAGGGATAAATTAGGAGTATGGGATTAATAGATATGTACTACTTTACATAAAACAGATAAAGAACAAGGATTTACTGTATGACACAAGCAACAGTATTCAATATCCTTTAATGGAAAATAATCCAAAAGCAGTTTTAACCTTCATGCACACACGGAGACCTTACCCTCCCAGTGAACGGCAGCTCCTCTCTGTTTCCAGGCGCTGCACATGCTCTTCTATTTTAGAAGTGACAGGTTCTTCTCAGGTATTGTCTTAGTTTGGGTTCCCCCAGAAACAGATCCTGAAGAGAGAATATACTAGTGAACATAGTTGTTTAGGAGGTGACTTCAGAAAATACAAAGTGAGAACTAGAAAAATGAGGCAAGGAAGGGGAGGAGGCTGATAAAGGGTAACTCTTCAAACAAGTTCCCACCATGTATATCGTGGTAAATTCCAGAGAAAGGCACTGAAGCCAAAGTAAAAATTATTTTTTGAAATCTCATTTAATTAAATATGAAAATTCCATTAGAAGCTTGAGAAATGGTCAAGAAAGAGGAAGAAAAATTTACAAAGAGCTAAATAAATGGAAGAATATACCATCTCCAAGAACTGGAAGATGGTATTTTTGATGTCAGTTCTTCCCAAGTTGACCTAATGAGTTAATGCAATTCCAATTAAAATCCCAGCAGTTTTTTGCTGGAAGTCAGAAGTCTCATCCCACTCTCAAATGGGTGAAGGGGTTAAGAAGTCACCTATACACTAACATTTTAAGCACAATTTGCCAAAAATAATTACCTGAAGACTGAAATGGTGGTTACCAGGAAACTGGAATGATAGTTACCAGGAGAATGAAAAGGTATTTACCAGGGGCTTCAGGGAGGTGGACATGGACAATATTAATCATAAGCATAAAGTTTCAATTGAGTAATAGAATAAGTTTTAGAGTCTGTCATACAAAATTGTACATATAGTCAACAGTAATGTATTATGCACTTAAAATTTAAGAGAATAATTTTCAGGCTAAGCAATTTTACCATAATAAAATAAAAATAAACCGAATTACCTGAACAACTTTGTAAAAAAATGAAATTACCATATATGTGAGGATCTACTTCTGGACCCTTAATTCAATTCCATGGATCTATATATGTTCATGCCTAAGCTAATAACACATTCTCTTGATTACTCTAGCTTTATATTAAGACTATAAATTAAGTAGTTTAAGTTCTCTTGTTTTCTTTTTATTTTTACAAATTATTTAGCAATTCAAAGTTCTGTTTGTTTCTAATATAAACACTTTAGAAACAGGTTCTGACTTCCAGCAAAAAAAACTGCTGGGATTTTAATTGGAATTGCATTAACTCATTAGGTCAACTTGGGAAGAACTGACATCAAAAATATCATCTTCCAGTTCTTGGAGATGGTATATTCCTCCATTTATTTAGCTCTTTGTAAATTTTTCTTCCTCTTTCTTGACCATTTCTCAAGCTTCTAATGGAATTTTCATATTTAATTAAATTAGTTAATACTTTTGAAGCAATGATGAATAGAGACAATGGACACCTATATTAGATCTTAAATAAGATGCTGGCTTTAGTACTAATAAATAAATATATATGTGTGTGTGTGTGTGTGTGTGTGTGTGTGTGTGTATACATATATACTAGCACACTAAGAAAGTATCCATCAAAGTTTTTTAATCAGAAAAGGGTAGTATGTACTATTGAATGCTTTTCTCAAGAAGATAACCACTTGAATTTTTTCCTTAGCTCTACTTATAAGGGGTATTTTATTAACACTATTTGTATTTTGATACTGAGCAAACCATGCACTCATTGAAGAAATCTCTACTGATCATGGTTTGCTATTTTCTTATGTGCTCTGTGTGTGTGTTCAGTCATGTCTGACTCTTCATGACCCTTTGGACTACAGACTTCCAGGCTCCTCTGTCCATAGGATTTTTAAGGCAAGAATACTGGAAAGGGTTGCAATTTCCTCCTCCAGAGGATCTTCCTGACCCAGGGACTGAACCTGCATTTCCTGTGTCTCCTGCATTGCAGGCAGATTCTTTACCTGCTGAGCCATTAGCTCAAAGATCCTGTTGCTAATATTCTATTTAGTACTTTTGTATCAATATTCATAAATAACATTGGTTTACAGTTTTTTTTAACTCTACTTATTAAATTTCCTTTTAGATAAATTCTTGTTCAAATCACAAGGCAAAATGTAAACCAGCCACTTTCCCTTCCCACCCAGTATTATTTTATCCTTACAAATAATTTTTACCCCTTCCCATTTATCCACATGCCTCACAAAAGTTTGCACATCTCTGGGTTATTACAGAAGCTATTATGAACAGAAGTGATCAAAAACCATTTTCTGAGAATCAGAAAGTTTGATTTAAAGATAAATTATCTGGTGAGCAATGCAAGAGACCTTGGATAATTACAAAGTCTGACATTTTTTCTGTTTCTGTGTCCAAATTCCTAGGCAGAAGATTTATTGGTCTGGCTTTGGTCAGAAAGCCATGGTATCTATCCCTGGACTAATCAAGTGTGGTCAGAGGGCAGGTTCATATGAAAAAACAGATGACTATTTAGAAGACATATTTATGAAGTGGCCTTTACATTCTGAAAAGCCTTTTAGAAGGAAAGAAATGATTTTTCCCAAATAAAGGCAAACTGATAGTCAAATACAACAGTAAGCCTACTAAAACTACATAAAACGGGAAGGCTCTACATCATTTATATTGAATTGAATGTGCTTCCTGAACGTGCAGAGTCAAACAAAGTGTCATCCTACAAGGACTTAGGCAAAAAAATTAACAATTTTATTCGTGCACTCAGTATTGGGTACAGACCTTGGGAAGAGGAAATTTAGCATTGCTTACAGAAAGAACACCAACAGCGCCACAGCAAGCAGCTCATACAAGGGGCAGGGGAGTTTCTCTCCTGAGACATACACTTAGATTATATACCAACAAAAACTTTCAAGTCACCAAATGATATGCGAAGAAAAGATCTCAAGTGTTTGTAAAATACATGATCGTATTCTTTACCAGCTGAGCTACCAGGGAAGCCCACTCAGCACCCTATAAATGTTATACCAACAATGAGCCAGGAGTGAGGACAAAATTACCCCACCTTTGTTTTTCTCTGCTTAAAGACACTCCAAGTGCTCGGGCCTGGTGCACTGGGAGGACCCAGAGGAGTCGGGTGGAGAGGGAGGTGGGAGGGGGGATCGGGATGGGGAATACGTGTAACTATATGGCTGATTCATGTCAATGTATGACAAAACCCACTGAAATGTTGTGAAGTGATTGGCCTCCAACTAATAAAATAATATTAAAAAAAAAAAAAAAAAAACACTCCAAATCAAAAGAAAGTTTTGAAGACATACAGAAAGGAACATTCTGCCTATAAGGCAATGGAAGTTTATAATTCTTCCTATTCGAAAATCTGAAACTTGTTGACTAAGGTAAAGAAAGTGATATAAGCTGGGCTCACGAATTTACATAACTAAAGGCCATCATTTAGACTTTGTGAAAATTAAAAAATACGAGGCATATTTGAAAGGCACAATAACTGGAATCTGATTAACTAAATGTTAAAGGAAAATACTCCACAGAGAGCACCTTATTTAGTGAATTCATTATGAAAATTCTATATTAGCATATTTATTGTTAGGTTATAAACAATGCTCCCAGACTGGCTGAAAACAGCCTTTTATTAAAGAGTAAGGCAAATTTCCCCTTTCATACTTGTCTAAATTATTGTTTCTGAAATTTAATTTCCTACATTCTTTTCTCACATTTATCCAATACGTAACAGTTCAGCAGCACTTTCTCAAGCAAACTTTATACGACTTTTCACCCCTTTCATGGATTTTAAAAAATGAGGCTTTAAAAGGTTTGCTGACTTGCCAAAGGTAGATCAAGTAACTAATCTGAACTGCACAAATTCTAAATCAGTGAAGTCTAAATAGGTCTGATTTTTCTTTGTTTTTGTTTTGTTCCTGAGAGACATGTATTCCCTTAAGGCAAAAATTACAAAGGAGAAAAAGAAAAGAAAAAAATATTTTCACTTCTGGATTAATTCTCTAAACTCTTAAAAACTAACTTATGAAGGAACAGGGGGAAAAGGCAGTGGGGCTGGGGAAGGGTGGTGGAGTCCATCCCTGTTAATTTTGCTAAATTCAAATGCAATTGGAAATTTATTACTTCTTTTGTTGTTTTTGTTCTCCTAATTTGAAAAGAATTATGTATGTATGCATATTTATTATATTTTTTCACTTAAGTAGAGCAATGACTTTTTTTTTCAAGTTTATCTAGCAAGAGCAGATAATTGACACCAAATTGGTCTTTTGAAGTTGCACCCGGAATCTTCTCTCCTTCAACTGCTCCTGCAGAAGGATGATTTTGGAGGCAATTAGATTCACTGTCTGCATAAACCAATGTATTTAGCTGCTGGCTCTGCAGGCCCAATTAACTCTTCTAACAACATGGCTAAAATGAGGTTATGGTTATGTTTGTAGCCAATTAGAATTGTTTTGATTAAACACTCCCTCCAGTATCTTATTTAAAGAAAGAAAACATGGCATTGAAATGTACTTCATGGGATGGGAGAGGATACCAAGGGCAGGGTGGGGGTGGAAGTGGAGAAGAAAATTAACTAGGTTATGATATGAAATATATGACCTCTCACTTCTGTGAGAAGTCTTATTTGCACAATTTTTTAAAAAATATTGTGCTTAACACACTTTGAAGACATCTTTAATATGACCATCAGTATTGTTACTATTGTATTATGAAAACAGTATTATCAATGTCGGACAAAATAGTAAAAGTTGAAGGAATACAGTTGGAGAACTAGCAGACCTGTTTCTTAATGTCAGCTCCAACCCGAGTGAGTCACTATCTTTCTGAGCTTACTTTACCCTGTCTGAAAAGAGAAACAATACTCATTTTGTTTCTGCTTCTGAGAATACAACAAAATATAAGACAAAATTGCTGTTCTCAAAGAGTTTGTAATACATTTGGCAAAACAAAGTAATTCATGTAAAAGATAAAAATAACCACTTGCTAGGAACAGTTCCAAAAGTCCCATCCTCTAGTTGAGCTTGATAACAATCCAAAGAGGTAGGCTTATTATTGTTTCTATTTTACATGTAAGAAAACTGAGGCATAGAATGATTCAGAAACATTAGAAGACCTCTTTGTGCTTAAGTTAACAACAAGGTTTCAAACCCAGTCAACCTCAGAGCATGTACACTTAGCTACTGTATCATATAATAACAAATCCCATGTGTTCATAGAAGAGAAAGACAGATACTTAATCAGGAAGATAATATACAAACAATAGTTAATTGGAGTGATGAGAGAGAGTTCCATTTATAAGAATATGATGAGCCAAACCTTAAAATATTAGGAGTATTTGGATGGATGGAAGAGAAAATGACGGAAGTAAAGTCAGAAAACAGCACGAAGATGGCAGCAGGTGTGGGATGACAGTGGGGAAGAACCCAGATGAACAGCAGTGAAAGGTAAGGATGGGGAGGTCAATTATGGAGAATTTTGACTACAGAGCTTACATCCTTCCAACTTCACCAAACTGACAGCTGTTTGCCGGAACCTCTATAGGCTAGTCTCTGTAGTTGAGCTTTGTTGCATGCAGAAAGCAGCATTTGAAGAGCAAGCAAAGATTCCAGTCGTTCTAAGAGCCCAATCATAGCCCCAGCTGGCCTACAGAGAGCTTTTAAACTAATTAGGCAAAAAGGAAAACTACCTTCAACACATGAGCCTGTGGCTTGGTGAGCAGACCACGTGCATGCATGCTAAATCGCTTCAGCCGTGTCTTACTCTTTGCAACCCTATGAACTGTAGCCCACCAGGCTCTCTGTCCATGGGGTTCTCCAGGCAAGAATACTGAAGTGGGTGCAATGCCCTCCTCCAGGGTATCTTCCCAACCCAGGGATCGAACCTGCATCTCTTATGTCTCTTGCACTGGCAGGCAGGTTCTTTAGCACTGGTACCACCTGGGAAGCCCTGATCAGAGCAAACCTTTCTGTAATTTAGAGGAGGCCCCTGGGTAGATGCAGCTCCAAGTGTGGAGCTTGACTAATCAACCTAGACAGATACCAGTGCCAACCACCTCTAAAAGCAGGAGCACACAAACTACTTAAAAGTGTACCTACCAGCCCCATTCCTAAGACACAGCCACATTTGCTGGAATCACCCTTCAAATTTACAGAAGTTTATTCAAGCACAAAGATCATGACTTAACTACTATAAGTAATTACTTAAAAGTGACAATAATCACTCTTTTATGCTGTTCGGGGGAAAGTTAGTAAATGTAAAATAACTACATGATACATAATACGTCAAAATTCAGTTATTCCTCGTTTGGTAATCAGTATTAAAGGTTGTGTTTATTTCAAAAAAATACACAACTATGTTTTTAGTTTACACCGAAATAAAATTAGAATCCATATGGTAATTGGGGCATATCGTTAGTAGATTATAAAACAGAGATTCAAATGTTTACATCTAATGTTCCTAATTCCATGGAAGAAATAGTTTATACTAGAATTTTTTACCAGCTAAAATATAGTCATTATCTTAATGAAACTGTTTCTTTTTATTTTTTAAGTATGAAATTCTACACAGAATTTGACTAGTCAAGTGTATTGGTTGCAATAAGGCTTCCCTGGTGGCTCAGACAGTAAAGAATCTGCCTGCACTGTGGGAGACCTGGGTTCAATCCCTAGGCTGGGAAGATCCCCTGGAGGAGGGCATGGCAACCCACTCCAGTATTCCTGCCTGGAGAGTCCCCATGGACAGAGGAGCCTTGGTGAGCTACAGTCCATGGGGTCACAAAGAGTCAGACATGACTGGGCCACTAAGCTCATACACATTTATGGCAACAAGATTTAAATAAGCACAAGGGAACTTATGGGGATGAGGGATGTGTCCTAAAACTGAACTGCGGTGATAGTTGCAAAACTGTATACATTTAGTAAAATTCACTGAACTCTGCACATTCTCTTTTTACTGTGTAAGGGCTTCCCAGGAGGGCACTAGTTGTAAAGAATCTACCTGCCAACGCAGGAGATATAAGAGACGTGAATTTGATCCCTGGGTTAGGAAGATCCCCTGGAGGGGGAAAAGGTAACGCACTCCAGTATTTTTTCCTGGGAAATTCACAAACAGAGGAACCTGGCAGGGGGATTGGCCATGGGGTCACAAAGAGATGGACACGACTGAGCATCTGAGCAAGTTATTACATATTCTTTTTACTGTATGTTAGCTTAGGAAAGCTTTTTTTTTTTAAGATTAAAATTGCTGGGTTTTGGTAAATATATTACAAATTCTTTTCATTTACCTCTCATACTTCAAAATTTTCCTATTTTTACAATAGCACATATTACCTATATAATTGAAAAATAATTTCAAGACAGTTTAGTTTAACATACACATTTATCTACCACACATTCTGTGCTTCATCATGATAGAATCTAGAGCTGTACAAAATAAAAAATAACATGTTATCTCTTTCTTAAGAAGCTTACAATGGAGTGAGAGTAGGAAACAATGCAAAAACTACTTATCTACGGCAGAATGAAATTACCTTTCAATCAAGTTGCAAGTAACAGGTGTTAGTCGCTGAAGGAAAGAAACAGTTAATGACTGGCCAAAAGGACGGGGCAAAGGAAGAGTGGTTGGCAAGAGAGTTTTAATGAGTCGCCTGGAGGTTGATGCACATGGCCACATCCTAAGGTTAGTAGCAAAAGGAAGCTACTACATGCTTACTACACATATTTATCAGTTCAGTTCAGTCACTCAGTCGTGTTCGACTGTTTGCGACCCCATGGACCACAGCATGCCAGGCGTCCCTGTCCATCACCAACTCCTAGAGTCTACCCAAACTCATGTCCACTGTTTCGGTGATGCCATCCAACCATCTTATCCTCTGTCATCCCCTTCTCCTCCCACCTGCAATCTTTCCCAGCATCAGGGTCTTTTCAAATGAGTCAGCTCTTTGCATCAGGTGGCCAAAGCATTGGAGTTTCAGCTTCAACATCAGTCCTTCCAGTGAACACCTAGGACTGATCTCCTTTAGGGTGGACTGGTTGGATCTCCTTGCAGTCCAAGGGACTCTCAAGAGTCTTCTCCAACACATATTTATATCTGCTAGGAAATAAGATTAACCTTGAGAAGACGAAGATTTGATAGCAAGTAGGCACAAAGAGGAAGAATGGACAGAGGAAAGAAAGTTTGCTATCCTGTGGGAAAGCAAAAATTACACCATCTTGTACTTTATCATTGAAAAAGAAAACAAAAATAAAAACAAGATTTGTTTCAAAAAATAGCTGTTTCTCTGACCAGAGTGAATGAGGTGGGGTAGTTACCTCCCCACGATGCAGGAAGGAGTAAAGAGCCTCCTTTCTTAAAGTAGTTACCTCTCCAGAGATAAGAGAATGGAAACTGGTCATGCCCAGATTATTCTTTACACATTTACCAATCAGACTTATTATTCCATCTCACTTGGACTGCAGTCAGTAAAATTGTGGAGAAAAATTAGCACCTATACCAAATGAGCTCTTTCCAGCAACAGAATCATCAGCAATACTCTGTCATCACAAGTGGTGCATAAGATCATGTGTTACACTGCTAAAAATGTGGATTCCCAATCCAAACCCTTTGGATTCTGAGACTCATGATCTGTATTTAAAATATGCTTGCACTCCCATTCCATCCCAGTCTGCAGAACCTATTACAGTAGGTCTGTAGACCACACTATCAAGACACAACAGCATCTTAGAGATTTGTGTGTAGGAAGCTAACAAAATAATGAACACTGATACATAAAGTCATATTAATTATTTATTGTTACTGGTACTATCAATCACTTAATTAAGATTCCAGCTGCATACTTGTTTCAAGAATAATAATATATATAGAAGAAATTTTCTTCTTTTGATTTGATGCAAAGAAAAATATAAGGGAGATAGTGAATATACCAGGTACTTAATAATTTCTAATGATTTCTCAGGGATCTAAAATCCATTTCCTTAGCTGATTCCCAAAATTGTATTTGTCAGGATAACAGCCAAAAAGAAGTATCCATCACATTAGAGATGACTATAAGGCCTTACAATACCAGCTCTTGTCCCAGGTTTCTTAAATAAATAATATTTTGCCTCTCGTAGGTAAACAACTTCACCCTTCCCTATTCATGCTTAGCCAGACATTCAGTCTGAAGAGGTTGGAAGATGTGGTTTCCAATAAGGACCACAAGCTTTGATAGCCACCTGTATTTCTTTTTGCAGAGGCTTCCCTGAGAATATTTTCTGGACAGATTTGCATTTAAAATGCCATGATCTGACTGCTTTGATTAATTGTGGTATCATTTTCCCCATAAACTAGGTATGGAAATGTTCGTCTCATTTTAAGAGTGGCCTGTCATGCTCAGAAGAAATTAGCTTGCCCCAAGTGAAAGGCCTTGACACCATTAGCCAGTTCAGATACCACAGGTCATTTTATTAAAGTGGCAGATTTTGGAGGTGTTCTTTAAATTTATCATTTATGATAAGCTATTATTTGAAGAAAAAGAGATGGGCCATGTTCTGGCAGAGCTCAACCAGTCTATGGCTCTGTTGGTCAGTCTTTCTGAGATTTTTTGTGATCAGATTCACCCTTATTCATCTGGGTTTCCATCCGACACCATCACAATTGCCTGTGCTCAGGCAGAGAAAGTGTACCCTGGGGAAATCTCATCTTGACTTTGATGACTATATTTAATCCCAGAGCCCAGGAAGAAACTAAAGCAGAGAAGGATTATGAAGAGCTGCCTGAAAGATGGGTATCACCTGAATGTCCTGTGAAAAAACTTTTTTGCAACAATTTTAATTCAAAAATTGTTATAATGATAGCAGTATTAGTACCCTGATAACTACAGTTTGGGGTGTGCACTATGTGTCAAGCATGGCAGCATGTTATATCCTATTTAAAATCTCTTAATAACTTTGTGGAGTGGTATTAATATTACTCTACATTACCCTCTTACAGGTGAAGAAAACTGAGGCTTTCAGTGGTAAAATTATTTGAGGCTATATAGCAATGGTGCTAAGAACCAAGATTGTCTGAATCTAAAGCCCTCCCTGGTGTGTATTATTGTATCCTTACATCAATCCACCAGTGCAAGATTAATAGAGTCCAGGAAACTTATGTCAGAAAACCTGAGTTCTTTGTTGAATGACCATCCCATCACATGCACAGGAGTACCAAGAGTTCACTGGTCCAAAAACATTCCTGCATATTTTACACGAACCTAAGATTCTTTTGAATAACATCAAAATGTCAGGTTGGCATTATGATGACCATTCCATTATACAAACAAAGAAACTGAGATTAAGAAGGAAGGTAATTTAGGTCTTAGCTTAGCTGGTAATTAGCACAGCCAGATCTGACACTTACACTTTTTGCTCTAAATGCTTTTTCCACCATACATTAGAAAAATAGGAATATAGAAAAGAGACACATTAAAGACAGTATGTTGGAGAAAGCAGAAAATACTGACCCCTTTCTCTGAGTCATTTCTTTTTCTAACTCAAATGTCAATAAGAAAATGCTTGGACCTTTCAAGAGCATAAACATTTGTGCACGCATGCACACATCTGTGTGGATGTGATAGGTGGGAGGTGGAGATGAGCCTCATGCTCCTGCCCAGACCCAAGTCATGGCACATGGGTCTAGAGACAGAGAAGCTTCATATATTCAGAATGGGGATCAGCCATCTCCCTTTTCATGTCATCTACTTTGGCAGCACTAGAACAGAGTCACCTGACTTGAGAAGGGACGAAGGGGAAGTAGTCAGAAATAAAGGGGTTTCATATAATTCACTCACCCGAAATTGTGAAAATCTGTTCTTGAGGGTTTTTTCCATTGAAAAACTTTAATAGAACAGACTTTGTACTTTGGCAAATAGAAGATATCTTTTTTTTTTTCTCACTACAGAGTACTGTTTTGGCCAGGAGAGTGCAAAGTATGAATACAGGAATGCAAAGATGTCAGCCAAGTCAATTATATTTTTAACCCTTATCAAATTTCCTCAAGCAAACTGATTGCCAGAAAAGACCAGTGAGCCATAGGTTATCTTTTTAATTAACTTTTATTGGATTATAGTTGATTTATATGGGTCAAATAGTTATATTTTACTCTTCTAAAGGGGTCAATTTTCAGAATTTATGTTAGGCATATCATGTTGCCCATCATTTCCAATAAAAATTTAGGTATCAGAGTAGAGAAGAAAGACACCAAATATTCTTTTTTCTTGAAAACCAAACTGGAGCTGAGATGGGGGGAAAAAAAAAAAAAAAAATTTCAGCTTATCTTTGATGTGGCTAAGAACTGGAATTCAATGAAGGTCCAGGCAGAGAATAATACTCAAGAGCTGCCTTTTTGCTCCCAACTAGGTTTGAGTCTGAAGACTCAAGAGATGGATACCCTTAGGTAGCGGAGGTGGAGAGACCAACCTTAAACAAACATCACAACTGGAACACCAGGCACAGAAAGTGCGATCTTTGCTGCTAACAAGTATACTGCAATGCAGAGTTATTGATTCAGCCAATTACATGCAGCTGCATGAATCTTAAGATTCAGAGCTAGAGATTGGCTAAGAGGGAAGAGTAGAAAGAAGCTCACCTCCTTGCATAAGCACACTCATGTCTGTTTTCAGAACCATCGATGAAAAAGATCAGAACCTACCAGAAAATATATACAACTAAAGACATAAGGCAGAGAAGGCAATGGCATCCCACTCCAGTACTCTTGCCTGGAAAATCCCATGGATGGAGGAGCCTGGTTGGCTGTAGTCCATGGGGTCATTAAGAGTCGGACATGAGTGAACGACTTCCCTTTCACTTTTCACTTTCATACATTGGAGAAGGAAATGGCAACCCACTCCAGTGTTCTTGCCTGGAGAATCTGAGCAACAGAGGAGCCTGGTGGGCTGCCATCTATGGGGTCGCACAGAGTCACACATGACTGAAGTGACTTAGCAGCAGCAGCAGCAGAGACATACGGAACCACAATGAGATGGGTAGGAGGATCAGACTTGTGATATAATGAAGTCCCATACTCTCCAGTGGGTAATTCACAAATGGAGAATAATTATATTACAGAGGTTTTCCCACAGGAGTTAGAGTTCTGAGTCCCGCATCAGGTTCCCCAGTCCAGGGGTCCTGCACCAGGAAGACAAGTCCCTAAACATTTGGCTTTGAAGGCCAGCAGGGCTTAATTTCAGAAACCCTATGGGTCTGGGAGAAACAGACTTCACTCTTAAATAGTGCACACAAAATCTCACACATACCAGGGCCCAGGACAAAATCAAGAGTTTGATAAGCACCTGGGCCAGACCTACCTGCTGGTCTTGAGGACATTCTCTGGATTTTAGCTCTGTTTATATAGGTAATTTGAGTGCACAGAAGATCCCTAAAGAACCTATATGTTGAACTAACCTATAGACAACTGTTTTCAAATCTAGCACAGAACTATTCTTAGACTGTGACATTCAATAGATTTAAGGTGCAGTGTACCAACAAGTAGAATCTGCCTGCAATGCAGGAGGTATGGGTTCAATCCCTGGGTTGGAAAGATCCCCTGGAGAAGGAAATGACAACCCCCTCCAATATTCTGTCCCAGGAAATCCCAAGGACAGAGGAGCCTGGCAGGCTACAGTGCACGGGGTCGCAAAGAGTTGGACATGACTGAGCACACATGTAGATGCACGCTCGTGGCAACAAGTGGAGTTAGCTTGTTTTGAATGCTGGGTTGATTGCTGACTGAATAGGCCAATTAACACTCTGTCAACTCCATCCTATATAAGATGGCAATAAAATAGGATCTATTTCATAGTGTTGCCATGAGGGGTAAATGTGATAATGCATTTTTTATATTTAGCTAAGTTTTTGACATTTCAGTACTCCATAAATGTCTTATTGTTTTTGTTATTGTTGTTGTTGTCCTCTAACTTGTTATGACCTTACAATGACAAGGAGTGGGAACCATCATCGACAGCAAACCAGTATCTACCCCGAGTTGCCCAGGTTGAACTCTGTGACTATGGTCAGTTAAAAATCAAATACTCACCTGATCCAGCAATCCTACTTCTGGGCATATATTTGGACAAAACTATAATTCAAAAGAAAATGTGCCCCACTATGTTCATAGCAGCACCATTCTCATTTGTCGAGACATGGAAACATCCTAAATGTCCATCAACAGGTAAACAGAGAAACATTATTGGTACATAAATATAATGGAACACTATTCGTCCATGAAGAAGAATGAAATAATGCCATTTGCAGCAACATGGATGGACCTAGAGGTTATCAAACTCAGTGAAGTAAGTCAGAAAGAAAAAGACAACTATCATATGATATCACTTATATGCAGAATCTAGAATATTAAATATGACACAAATGAACTTTTCTGTGAAACAGGAATAGATTCATAGACATAGAGAATAGACTTGTGGTTGCCAAGGGGAAAGGGCATTAAGGGAGGGATGGGTTGGGACTTTGGAATTAGCAGATGCAAATTATTATACACAGAATAGATAAACAAGGTCCCATTGTAAAGCACAGGGAACTATATTGAATATACTATGACAAATCATAATGGAAAAGAATATGAAAAATAATTATACATATATATATATATATATATATATATAACTGAATCACTTTGTATGGTAGAAATTAACAAATTGTAAGTCAACAATACTTCAATAAAATAAATTTGAAAAAATCAAATACTCAAAAGAAAGCCTAAACCTATTTTGATGCATTAAAAATCTATAGAAATAGGGCAAAAATAGTATTTAAAATTTTGTAACTAGAAATAAAAGTCACCTCCTGCTGAGTTCTCATTTCCTGCTGTGTGGAGGGGAAGCTGTCCACATACAAGGTCCCTTAGTTAGCCAGAAAATGCATATTAAACTCTCCACCAACAGAAAACAACTGATTCTTGGGTCCCTGAACCCGCATATCCCTTAAGAGGCCTTTGGAGGTAGAAAAGACTTGATGAGGATTCTCAGCAGGGAAGGCAAGAGGTCAATGCACCACACAGAACAGGCAGTTGCAGGCTTCCACAGACATGTCCTTAGTATCACAAAATTTCAATGTTCAAATATATACAAGCATGACAAATGAGGGAGAACCAAATGACCCTTGGGATTATAATATGTGTGAATAAGCCATTGGAATAATTTCTGCAAATAAGGGGCCATAAAACTGCTACTATTCCCACCTTTTTCTAGCAATAATAATGCATCATCTGGCCGAAACAGTTCCTTAAGTACCTTATGTTCTCTGCTGGAACCAAGTCATTAATCCCATTTATAAGCTAATGGGGAAGCCCTGAGTCCAAATTAAGGTCCTGAAGAAACGTACTGTAATTAATGACAAAGGGGAATCATTTTTCTCTACAGTTATAAGGTTGCTTTGGCAAAGAGCACCTTTTTGCTCCTGAACTTTACTTTAAATACTGAATAATATACCCAGAAATAGTTAATACACTGACATCAATAGTTTCGCAAATGGTCAACCCAACATTGCTAGAACCACACAGTAACCCTGGTCCTTTACTGCATCTCCTAGAATATCCTCATTGCCATCAGCCTGCAAAAACTGAGTCAGTTTTTATAGAGTGCCAGTGAACTAGGACAAAGACCTCCACACCATGCATGTTTGCCCTTAACTCTGCAAGGTGATGCAGTTTTAGTCTGTGACTGTCTCCACATGAGAAACAGTAGTACATAACAGTCAAAAGTTTTAGTGCACTTCAGGGTCAGACAGACCTGGTTTATATCCCAGCTCTATGAGCATCTAAGTTCCCAGGTCAGTTAACATCACTTAGGCTAGTTTTCCCTGTCTCTAAAGTAAATGAAGTGAATGGAAAGGAAGAAGTACTCTTAAGATTATTTTGACAATTGTTTATTAATATTAGTAGTGAATGACTATAAAGAAGGAAAGGAGAAAGGGAGGGATAAAGGGAGGGTGTAAAGAAGGAAGGAAGGGAAGATGGAAGGCAAAAAGGGAGGACTTCATGAAGAGCCACAGTCTTACTCAAGAGACCTGTGAAAGAACAGGTTAGAGGGCCCCTCCCTAGAGCTCAGGGTGCCTCTTCCCAGAATCTGTCCTTGTTTTCTGTCACTGAAGGTTTCAAAAACAGGAAAGCTCATTCTAGGAGCCAGACCTGAGGTCCCTTAGAGCAGCAGTGACAGTTCTTGCTTTCCAATTCAGGTGGTGGGGTATATGCTGTGAGCATGTTTAAACAAACAGAGGGAGATATCAATCAGTCAGTTCAGTTACTCAGTCATGTCCAACTCTTTGCAATTCCATGGACTGCAGCATGCCAGGCCTCCCTGTCCATCACCTCCCTAGTTTACTCAGACTCATGTCCATTGAATCAGTGATGCCATCCAACCATCTCATCCTCTTTCATCCCCTTCTCCTCCCACCTTCAATCTTTCCCAACATCAGGGTCTTTTCAAATGAGTCAGTTCTTTGCATCAGGTGGCCAAAGTATTGGAACTTCAGCTTCAGCATCAGTCCTTCCGGTGAATATTCAGGACTGATTTCCTTTAGGATGGACTGGTTGGATCTCCTTTCAGTCCAAGGGACTCTCAAAAGTCTTCTCCAACACCACGGTTCAAAAGCATCAGTTCTTTGGTGCTCAGCTTTCTTTATAGTCCAACTCTCACAACAAAGAGAGGGAGAGATGAGTCTATCTTATTGTTGTGCTCCTGAGGGAACATCTCTGCAGAACCACTGCATTCTTACAATGCAGTTATAGTCCTAGTTACAGGGGGAGGTTACAACAAAGAGCTAACACAGTTGAGTGGCAATCATTTGTCATTCTGCCCACACATAACCTCTAGGGGAAGCACTGCAGGATTCCTTCTCAGCATCAATAGGCAACTGCATTTAGAGGCAGCTTCTCTCCTATTTTGTGCCCAAGATTTGACTGCGAGGGCCATACCTTATGCCCAGAGAGACTCTCAGATCTCAGGTTCCTTAAACATAAGATAGGAGGCCTGAGCCCCTACTTTGGAAACACGTGCTTTGGTCTAAGTAGAATGACCATGTGATTTATTGTTCAAGACAATATATTGTTGAGAGTGAAAGAAAACACTGATACTAGTTACCAGAGAGACAAGAGGCATAAACTGGAACTGTCCTAAGCAAACAAGGATACAGGATCATTCTAAGTGTCAGACAGGCTGCTGAGTCAGGGAGTGATTCAGGTTAGGTTTCACACCTTGGGAACTCTCTTAAGAAGCAAGAAACCTCTCTGCTAGTTAGCCTTCTCCCCCTGAAAAAAATCTTAATCTTGTTTCCCCTTTCAATAAATAAAAAGAATTATAACATTTTAAAATAAAATATATTAAAACTATTAATAGAAAAGTAAGCAAAACAGAAAAGTATAGGAAAAGAGCAAAAAGATTACTGAAAATACTGCATGTGTAGTTGGGGGAAGGAGAGAGTGTATCATTTGGTGGCAATCATATTTTTTCCCCATACTTTCATAGTTGAAGAATAAATAAATAAAAGTTTGGGTAGATAGACAAAATAATTTTATGAAGAAAGAATCATACTACACTAGATACTTTTAACAAAAGGAGTTTAATTTTACACAGCATACACATACAAAAAAGACAGTGAAATGAAACTAAGGAAAATGTTAAACCTCACACAAATACTTCATTACAAGAACGAGGAGCTGCTATATCCAAACTCCCTAGGTCCCCACAACACTGTGCATTTAACCCACTTCTGACAAGACTCCAATCCCCCATCAAAACAATGTGGATGAAAGAGAAGTTAGTTTCCAGCTAAAGAAAGAAGGCAGCCTTGGCAGCAAACCTGGGGAACACAAAGATAGTCTGTGAGCCTTACAGAAGCCCCTTACAATCCCACAATGGGGTCTTCCACTTCCACCTTTACTCACGTAGTTAGCAAAAGGCTTCGATTCAGAGTAAATATGTTGCCTGGAGAGATAGGTCGGTTGTAGTAAAGAGAGAGAACGCCCTAAGGAATCGAGGATAAAGTCCCTTCATCAAGGCTTGCATCAGAAAGTTGTCACTGGAGCTCTTTGAGCCTTAGGGTTCTGCTTTCTGCAAACATTTGACATGAGGAACAGTAAGAGAGACAGTGGTGGTGAGGGGGAAAGCATGGCTTTGAAAGTCATGACAGGAAGGTCTGGGTGGGATAGTAGCCCATTTAGTCACTGCCTGAAGAGCACAGAGCAAGTGGATGAACACAGTGGGATAGGTCATTTTCCATGACCTTGGCCATGCTACCTGTTGCTTAACCTTCCTGAGGCTCAGTTTCCACATGTCTAAAATTAGGATATTAACAGGACCTAACTCATAGGGTCACTGTCAGGATTATGAGACAGCCTACTAAAAAGAGCTCAACATGTTATCTGCTCATCAAAAGCATTAAAAAATACCAGCTAACAAAATAAACTAAAACAAGCAGATTTTCATGATGAGGTCTGGGGAAGTCCAAGCATGGGACATTTACTGGGATGGACAGACTTGAATGGGGTTTGGCAGTAGAGAGACAGGACTGCCCTAGAATACCACTACAGATACTTGAAATGGAAACTAGGGGAAGAGGGAAGCAAATTCCTCCAAGTCAAGTCTTTGCCTAAGCCAGCCGTGCCAAGTTTGGCTCATGTCTAAAATTTGCAATGTGTTTAACTCTGTAAACCTCTACATGTGCTAGAGAAGATTCATCAGTGTGGCTTGGAAATTATGAACCTGCACTTCGAACTCAATCATACACAGATATGAATGCAAGTTCTGCCTTGAATGAGCTGTATAAACGTGGGCAAGTCACTTAACCTCTCTGAGCCTGAATATTCATCCATTAAATGGTGATGAGGATCTGTTTCATGGAGTTGTAGAGCAGAGTAAGTGAAATTAGATGTATGTTGTGTCTCTCATAGGGTCTGTTACCAGGGGTATGTACTCAATAATGGTAATTCCTGTTATTAATATTTCTATTTGTCCCTGTCTTTGAGACGTTTAAGACCTTCCCTAGTGGTTCAGACAGTAAAGCGTCTGCCTGCAACACAGGAGACCTGGGTTTGATCCCTGTGTAGGGAAGATCATCTGGAGAAGGAAATGGCAACCCACACTAGTACTCTTGTCTGGAAAAATCCCATGGACAGAGGAGCCTAGTGGGCTATAGTCCATGGGGTTGCAAAGAGTCAGACACGACTGAGACACTTCACTTTCATTTGAGAAGTTTATAGTATGGCTGTAGGGACAAAGCTAATACACTAATAGAGGAGCCCACAGTAAATGACAGAAAACCATTAAGCATTATAACTAGTAAAATATTCAATCAATATGTATTTACTGAGCATGTAGTATGTGCCAGGCACTGTTTTAGTAGCTGGAGATTTATTAATGAATAAGATTAGCATACTCCAGCTCTTACCATCCAAGGGTACTAGTGACTCAATGAGAGTCCCACGCAGCTTCCCTCCACTGCTAAAACCCAGACCAAAAATGCTGCATGTGGGGACTTCTGTCTCAGAAATATCCATCTCTCAAATAAGCAGGAAGAAAGGTCACAAAACCAAATGCAAAATGCAAAGGTGTTTACCGTCTGTTTGCAGTCTCTTTCTTAGCTAATGTAACCTGCAGAAACTTGAAAGAAGCTCAAAATATCGGAGTCAAGAGCTATAATCCTAAGGCCTGATTTGCATCTATGAATATACAGCAACACAAGCCTTTTGCTTGGGATTTCTGCACTTTGACGAGTGGCATGGGTATTTGTGGCTGTATATTGTCCCTTCCCTGAGCAGAGAGCAGTCAGAAAATGCCAGCCTCAGAGCTGCAGGGTGGGAGGAGCCACCTCTAATCTTCAGGCCCTGCCGTTTCTCTGCAACTGAATCCCACAGTAGCCTTTCGTGTCTTGGAACTTCTGTTCCAAAACAGAGCTTCTGTCAGTTCAGTTTCAAAACAGAACAAATGATATGATGCTTTTATTACCTCCAGTCCTATTTTTGAGTGATGGGAAGTAAATGATTTGACTGTAAAGTGCTTCTACTAATAACCTTCTTAGACTCAAAAAGCCCCAAGAAAGCAAACACCCACAGAAATACTGTAATCTATGCTGATCTTAAAAGCAGAGCCAAATAGCTTTAATATCACAGATTCAAGAGAGATGGAGTTTAATCTTAGACATTAGCAGCCAGTTCTACTTTCATTGTAAGGACATTTGTTCCATAAGAGGGTTCCTGAAATACAGTTAGAAGAATACTTGCCCTTCTTCTTTGATCTTGGCCATGAAAAGGCTCAGCATCCCAAGCCAGCCTTGCAGACTTGGCACCACCACCATCTCCCTGACCAATTGAGAAATTCTCTCTGGTGCAGCATCAACACGCTGTTGGATTTTGTTGGTAGGACCCCTATGCCTCTTCCTGTGTCAGGGGCACCTTCTTCAGTAGAGGCACATTCTTCTTGGAGGAAAAAGCCAGTCTTTGAGGCCCAGGCTGGATTTGGCCCAGATGAGCACCATCCCAGGAGACAGTTCAGAAGGTTTCTAGGCCTGGATTTCTGAGAGGTGAGGCTTACTTAGACCACTAGAGACAGTGAGAGAGATGGTCAGGACAAAAGGTGGTATCTGGACATGATATCTACTATTTCTTTGGGTGTTCAGAAAGGTATTTCAGAAGAATTCTTACTGACTCCATGGATGTCCTTAAAATTAAAATAGAATTACCTGCTAATGTCAAAGACTTAAGATGCCACTTTATAGCTGTTACCATCTCTAAGGAGACATTATATAACAGTGGTTGTAGAGAAAGGATCTTTGCTCCCAGACAAAACCTGAGGAGGGAAAAGCCATGCCCCAAAGGGGATAGAGTGAGGGAACCAGCATTCCCTGAACATCCACTCTGATCAACAAGGCCCACTGCTGCTTCATAACATATACCTTTAATACGAACAACTGCCCTGTGAATTATTTATAATAATCCTCATTTCATAGATGAAGAAACCAAAGCTCACAGAGGTTAAGTCTAAGATCACAAAAGCAGATGCAGAATGCAAAGCTAGGTCTTCTGATTCTTGCTAGGGTTTTTTTTTTTTCCCCAACCCACAAGGTACCTCAAAAGATGTACATCCTAGACCTAGCTCTATCAACAACTGACCACAGGTATGACCTTCTACCCAGCAGAGGGGTGAAAATCAAGGCCAACCTTCACAGGGGAAAGGAGCAATTTTATTACCCATATGGGAAGAAATCTAGTTACTCTAGAAGGACCTCAGAGTCTTTAGGGTTTTCTATGTAGAGGATCATGTCATCTGCAAACAGCGAGAGTTTCACTTCTTCTTTTCCTATCTGGATTCCTTTTACTTCTTTTTCTGCTCTGATTGCTGTGGCCAAAACTTCCAAGACTATGTTGAATAGTAGTGGTGAGAGTGGGCACCCTTGTCTTGTTCCTGATTTCAGGGGAAATGCTTTCAATTTTTCACCATTGAGGGTGATGTTTCCTGTGGGTTTGTCATATATAGCTTTTATTATGTTGAGGTATGTTCCCTCTATTCCTGCTTTCTGGAGAGTTTTAATCATAAATGAGTGTTGAATTTTGTCAAAGGCTTTCTCTGCATCTATTGAGATAATCATATGGTTTTTATCTTTCAATTTGTTAATGTGGTGTATTACATTGATTGACTTGCGGATATTAAAGAATCCTTGCATTCCTGGGATAAAGCCCACTTGGTCATGGTGTATGATTTTTTTAATATGTTGTTGGATTCTGTTTGCTAGAATTTTGTTAAGGATTTTTGCATCTATGTTCATCAGTGATATTGGCCTGTAGTTTTCTTTTTCTGTGGCATCTTTGTCTGGTTTTGGAATTAGGGTGATGGTGGCCTCATAGAATGAGTTTGGGAGTTTACCTTCTTCTGCAATTTTCTGGAAGAGTTTGAGTAAGATAGGTGTTAGCTCTTCTCTAAATTTTTGGTAGAATTCAGCTGTGAAGCCATCTGGTCCTGGGCTTTTGTATCCTGGAAGATTTTTGATTACAGTTTTGATTTCCTTGCTTGTGATGGTTCTGTTAAGATCTTCTATTTCTTCCTGGTTCAGTCTTGGAAAGTTACACTTTTCTAAGAATTTGTCCATTTCATCCAGGTTGTCCATTTTATTGGCATAGAGCTGCTGGTAGTAGTCTCTTATGATCCTTTGTATTTCAGTGTTGTCAGTTGTGATCTCTCTATTTTCATTTCTAATTTTGTTAATTTGGTTCTTCTCTCCTTGTTTCTTAATGAGTCTTGCTAATGGTTTGTCAATTTTGTTTATTTTTTCAAAAAACCAGCTTTTAGCTTTGTTGATTTTTGCTATGGTCTCTCTAGTTTCTTTTGCATTTATTTCTGCCCTAATTTTTAAGATTTCTTTTCTTCTGCTGACCCTGGGGTTCTTCATTTCTTCCTTCTCTAATTGCTTTAGGTGTAAAGTTAGGTTATTTATTTGGCTTTTTTCTTGTTTCTTGATGTAAGCCTGTAATGCTATGAACCTTGCCCTTAGCACTGCTTTTACAGTGTCCCATAAGTTTTGGGTTGTTGTGTGGAATATACAGAAAACCACGAATAGCCAAAGTAATCTTGAGAAAGAAGAATGGAACTGGAGGAATCAACCTGCCTGATTTCAAACTCTACTACAAAGCCACAGTCATCAAGACAGTATGGTACTGGCACAAAGACAGAAATATAGATCAATGGAACAGAATAGAAAGCCCAGAGATAAATCCACGAACCTATGGACACCTTATCTTTGACAAAGGAGGCAAGGATATACAATGGAAAAAAGACAACCTCTTTAACAAGTGGTGCTGGGAAAACTGGTCAACCACTTGTAAAAGAATGAAACTAGAATACTTTCTAACACCATACACAAAAATAAACTCAAAATGGATTAAAGATCTAAATGTAAGACCAGAAACTATAAAACTCCTAGAGGAGAACATAGGCAAAACACTCTCCGACATAAATCTCAGCGGGGTCCTCTATGACCCACCTCCCAGAATATTAGAAATAAAAGCAAAACTAAACAAATGGGACCTAATGAAACCTAAAAGCTTCTACACGACAAAGGAAACTATAAGTAAGGTGAAAAGACAGCCCTCAGATTGGGAGAAAATAATAGCAAATGAAGAAACAGACAAAGGATTAATCTCAAAAATATACAAGCAACTCCTGAAGCTCAATTCCAGTAAAATAAATGACCCAATCAAAAAATGGGCCAAAGAACTGAACAGACATTTCTCCAAAGAAGACATACACATGGCTAACAAACACATGAAAAGATGCTCAACATCACTCATTATTAGAGAAATGCAAATCAAAACCACAATGAGGTACCATTACACGCCAGTCAGGATGGCTGCTATCCAAAAGTCTACAAGCAATAAATGCTGGAGAGGGTGTGGAGAAAAGGGAACCCTCTTACACTGTTGGTGGGAATGCAAACTAGTACAGCCACTATGGAGAACAGTGTGGAGATTTCTTAAAAAACTGGAAATAGAACTACCATATGACCCAGCAATACCACTTCTGGGCATACACACCGAGGAAACCAGATCTGAAAGAGACACGTGCACCCCAATGTTCATCGCAGCACTGTTTATAATAGCCAGGACATGGAAGCAACCTAGATGCCCATCAGCAGATGAATGGATAAGGAAGCTGTGGTACATATACACCATGGAATATTACTCAGCCATTAAAAAGAATTCATTTGAATCAGTTCTAATGAGATGGATGAAACTGGAGCCCATTATACAGAGTGAAGTAAGCCAGAAAGATAAAGAACATTACAGCATACTAACACATATATATGGAATTTAGAAAGATGGTAATGATAACCCTATATGCAAAACAGAAAAAGAGACACAGAAGTACAGAACAGACTTTTGAACTCTGTGGGAGAAGGTGAGGGTGGGATGTTTCAAAAGAACAGCATGCATATTATCTATGGTGAATCAGATCACTAGCCCAGGTGGGATGCATGAGATGAGTGCTCGGACCTGATGCACTGGGAGTACCCAGAGGAGTCGGGTGGAGAGGGAGGTGGGAGGGGGGATCGGGATGGGGAATGCGTATAACTCTATGGCTGATTCATGTTAATGTATGACAAAACCCACTGAAATGTTGTGAAGTAATTGGCCTCCAACTAATAAAATAAAAAAAAAAAAAAAATAGAAGGACCTCAGAGACACCTAAACCTGAGCTGCCTTGGATTTGGCTGGAGATGTCAGAGAACAGGCTGGTCACCTGCAGAGGCATGTCTCTGGAGACCACCTGAATGTAAGGCCCTATCTCAAGGAGCCTAAAAGTTACATCCTACTTTAGCTGAATTGTTTTAGATGCCCTGGAAGCAGGAGAAAGTTCAAGGTCTTCTGAAGGTCTCTGTCCACCATGGACAAATATGACCAAGCTTTAAGGCAGACAGTGTATCAAAGCAGATACACAAAGTACATCTGGAAGCAGAACTGAGGTTCATAGCTCTGACCATAAGTCACTTAGACAAGTTACCCAATGTCTCAGTGTTTCTGCAGCCTCTGCTGAAAATGAGCTCTCTTAGATAGGATCTTGTGAGGATCCAATAATAAACAGAGGCCATTCAAGGTATGTGCAACTGCAAGGAGGATAAAATGTTCAAGGTGTAAGACCAAAACTAGAAGGTAAAGTGAGACTTTTAAAAAGGATGAAAATGAATATAATGGTTATAAATCCCTTCAGTTTGATCATGTATATACCATGATAACATTCTCTCTGTATATTTTTTTTAATGTGAACATTTATGAAAAGGTCAGAGGCCATGTTTATGGTGAATTTATCTGTAAGTACCCGTGTTTCTCAAGATGCAGTATCAAAATGTCTGAATCAGAAGTCCCTGGGGCACTTATTTTAAAATGATTCCTGCATCTCACCCCTGACCTGTTGAATCAAAATCTCTGTGGGTGGAGCCCAGGAACTTGCACTTTGATAAAGTGCCCTAATGGGATTTACACAGGTGGTTGACAGACTCCACTCTGAGGAAACCCTGAAGCAGCACTTCCTAGTTACATGATTTCCCCAGGAGAAGCACGGCCACCACAACGGATGAATGATGTGGTAGGGGCTTATGTTTTTATGTATTTAAATGATGTTAAATAGGCAGTGCTGGTGTTTTCTGGTAAACCGAGGCCCCCAGGAAAGCTCGCCATACCAAAGTGGAAGATGCTGATACTTGGAGTGGGATATGAGAGTATTACACCCAATTTACGAAGATGTGGGGAGAGGGTTGGAGGATAGGAAAATAATCCAGAGCTTAGTCCTGATGTGAGTCTTCCACATATTCAGATGGGAGGAATCAAGCTTGATAAACTAATCAGACAGCCCAGCATTCAGCCTGGTCAAAGCCTCTGGTTACTGAATGTCTAGAGAGGCAGACATGTCTACTGAATGTCTGGAATTGGGAACTGACCACCTAGTACAAAATCTGTGGTCCAAGAGTCCCCAGTATCTCTTAATGAGAGATCTATAATGGAGGCAGCTATACAGGCCTGAATGCCAGGCCTCAGCTCCTCAGTTAGCAGCTGTGAGAATGTGAACACAGATAACTTCTCCAACTCTGATTCTCCCTCATCTGTAAAACAGTGATAAAAAGAGCACACACCTCCTAGCATTTCTATCAATGATAAGTGAAATGATGCATACAAACTTGCCTAACGTGGTACCTGGCACAGAGTAAAGTCTTGATTAATATATGTTTAATGTAAGAAAATGCAACTTTAGTCATGCATTTGCTCATATATGCAGAACTTGTCAAGTGAGTGACTATAATTTATTGAAGAAATTCCTACAATTTATATAGGGAACATTCATTTAAATTTGGAGCAGACTTAGAAATACATGAAGGAGCAGTCCCTTTCAAAGAGCTATCAGGTCTACTCAAAGTTGTGCAGTTATAATGAGAGCCCAATAATAACTTATACTGTGTTGCAACTGGTTTTTCCCAATTCTGGTTTTAGGCCCGCTGCCATCTGCTCCCTCAATTCCTGTCTCCTGTGCTCCCAACAGGAACACCGGATCGTGTCTCTAACTTGGTTTGATTGAGTTCTCAGACCAGTAAGAAAGGACCTATCCCTATATTCTTGGGGTTGCAGAGACTTCTTTAAAAAAGAGCTTCCAACCTCTAATAACAGTCAGTGACAGTCCCAAATCACTCCTCATGAGTCCCCATGTGAAGGAAAGTGACACCTCTCCAAGCCACCAAGCAGAAGTCGCTCTGCTGAGCACAGACTTCTCCTAGATGAGCAAATTAAATTATAACTGCTGCTCTGAGACTAAGGAGGAAGTAGGGGAATCAAAACGATGTGATTTGATTTCAGTGTCTTCAAAATATGGTTCAAAGACCATCCATTAGAATCACCTGGGGGATTTTGAGACTCAATGATCTAGTTATTGGAGGTGATTGATGATAAGAATCTCAAGAAAGGAAAGGGGAATAGAAAATATGATCCATAATCCTTATTCCACCACCCAGAGATTTACACATGATTATCTTTGAAGAAGATATCTCTATCAGCTCAATTAAGTGTGTGCTGGATAAACCTGACCCCAAATACACACTCTGACTTACAACACACACTCTGGAGAGGGACTTCCCTTTGGAAACCTCTCCTCTTTTGTACTTTTCATCTTCCAAATTGGATTCACGGGCACATTTACTTTCTTGACAGTATTCCTCATCCTCAACTATAAATCTCTTTTCTGGCAGATTGATTTAGATGATGTAGTATGCATGGGAAACAAAGAAAAAGAATATCTAGACCCTAAACTAACCTCTCTCTCTTTTTAAATTTTACATCTTCAGGTATTGTGGCTCTCAATCCTATCCATTTATTTAAGGCCATTAAAAGGAAAATGATCAAATATTAAATCCCCAGTCATAATATAAAAAAAAAGAAAGTGGATGACTACTGAGAGTCATTTGTAATATTATAGTGTTCTGGCATACTATAAGTTTTTTAACCATAAGCAAGAGACATTTTGATGTCTTTAATTGAGTTATCTTTATAAACTTTCTTCTCTCTTTCAAAACTCCTGATTCTTTGAAAATCCATGACTCTCTCACTATTGCAAACATCTCTAAATTTTAAAGCCAAGGTTCACCTGAAGGATGCTCAGTTTATTGTGTGGGTACTCAACTAACGGCAAGCAGAAGCTCTCAAAAACCAAAACATTACTTTTTGCTCCCTGCAGAAAGCCTTCACCCTATAAAGATCAAAAGGCACTGAGGCGTTCCAACTCCAAGCATTTAGCTCAATAATAATAATCTCTTAGATATACATCATTAGAATTAAGGTCTTTCTGATCACATAAAACCAAACCTCACCCCGGCCGTTGTGGAGATGTGAAATTGATACACTGACAATTTCTCTAAGCTTCAGTTTCTTCATCTATAGGGCATAAGTGACAACAGTACCCACCTCCTAGGGTGGTGGGGATATTAAAAAACACTAGGTTTGAACAAGGCTTAGCAGGGGCCTGGGACACACCATTTGCTTTGTAAACAGTAGTTATGGATGTGTGGATGTCCATACTCTTGTTCTCCCATCTCTGTCTCTTGTCACTGTGTAAGCAAAGAAATGCCTTTAGCTCTAAATGCAAACCCAATGGAAGCAAGGGTCTCCTGCTGTTTGACTAATGTGGCCTCCTCCTAAAACTCTCCCTCTGGCTCATAACCAGCTTTCTAATGTTCCTGAAGCCTCTTCATCTTACCCCTCCATCCAATGGACAGATGCATTTGCTTTCTGACTCATCTTTATTTCTATTACTCTGTGATCCCTATTATAAAAGCCCATTCAGAAAATAATAGTTTTTAAAATTTCCTCACCACACAAAAAGTGTAAGACTATACAACACAAAGAAACTTCGGAATGACCAGCCTAGGAGTATTGGTCTGTTTGATGAACTAAAGAAAAATTAAACAGTCTTTTCAAATGGCCAAAGGAGCAAAAATCATATCATTGAAGGAAAGGTGTAAGAAATTTGTTTTGGAGATGATGAAAGAAAAGGAACTATGAATATAAAACTGACTACAGCATGTAGATCAATATTTTCATAAAAATATAAACATTTACTACCTATATGATGGTGTGCCTTATACAGGAGCTATAAATATGTCTCTATATAAAAACTTCTCTGATTTCATATGGAGAGGACTTATATATTAATTATAATATTGAGTAAATATCACATTTAAAAAAATACATTGCCATCATAATACCTAATTGTAAAAATCATTGGAAAGGGCTTTTATATATGAGTTAAGACAGCCCACTCTGTACACACATAATAGTACATGAACTATTCCATCAATCACACCCCTTATGAACATAAATATGCCCATGTGGCCTGGGACAAGTTATGTCCAAAAGGCAATGTGAAACACAACTAACAGACTTCAATCACCAGCTTCAGGATGTTCCATGGTTAGTTTCTGAGCTTCTGTGACTTGATTATGACATCAAGTCTTCTCTATCTGCTAATCAACATTACCCAGAGAAAGTCATCTGCTTGTGCAGGAAAATGTGTCCCACATCACTTTATTTCTTTTTATTTCTTCTTTATTTCTCTTTATTTCTTCCCTATCACTTTTTTGTCCACTCTGACAAGAAGCTCTTGGATCTGCACGACACTAAGAAGAGAGTGGAAATTTAATACACTTGCATCCTGGAGAGTTCAAAACATAAAATCAGCATGCGCAAGCGCAGTAGTACCTGAAGGCAGAAGCCTAGATGCTGTAGATTTAGCTTCTCAAACTTTTCTGACAGTGTACCCATAATGGGAGAGAAAAGTAAACTTTTAACTGTGAGGGTAAGAAGGGCAGAGTTCTAAGTACTTTTGAAAGTAAGATATTTCTTTGAATAGTTGTATTTTAAAATTATAAGAATACTATATGAGTATAGATTTCTTTTTACGAATGTTTGTTTTAATAAAAATACTGCTTTTGATTACTTAATTAAGTCACTTGAATCTTTCCCTGCCCCTAATGTCTTTGAGTAATAGTGAAGTGCCAGGAATTTGTTGCAGGATATGTGCCAAATCTTGTCACACACTGCTGAATCTCCCCACACGATTGGTACACTAGTTTGTGATGCACAATACAAAGTGGCTCCTTTACTGAATAGAAGATCATCCAGTAGGACTTGGAAATCCTTTTTATACAGAATCCTTAATAGTGGTATTTGTATATAAGAGCATTTATTTTATACATGAAAGTTCATAGTTAAAAGCCCTGATGAATTAGGGACATGATTAGTAACATTATAAAATGCCTTCCCATATCCTTCAGTTTCTCATTTTGTTTCTTTAAATATTATATTCTCTTGGTATATTTGTATGTTTATGTTTAAAGAGTACTAGTAGCTTGGGGGAGAGACCTTAGTAAAACAAAAATTTAAGAGGTAGATAATCAGTAGTGGTGACTACTCAAAGATGGACAAGAAACATGTTAGAAATGGTTATACTTGTTTGTGGAAAGATACAGCTGGTTATACAGAAATGTCATGTGTACCCACCCTTTGGGAACAGAGTCTGCTGTAAAGCAAGGCTCACCCTTCCTGTGAGAGCTTCATTTCATACTGTACAGAATAAGTGTTCTCATTCCTATTTACAAAACAGTTTTGCAAAGGGAGTGATGAACTACCATGACCAAATATGCCAAATTGCTACTTAGGCTTTTGATTTCTTTGGCCTTCTGCCAAATAGCTAATGCCATACAACCAATATATGTGTTCAATGGGACCTTGTGACTCAGTGCACACCCTTCTTTTTGCAAATTTGCTTGAAGTGGTTTTCAAGCCTTTTTCTATATTCAGAAGGCTGTAGCTGCTCTGAGTGAAGTCGGAGTTGGGGAGTCCCGAGTCTTTCCTCCTTAACACTCCCACACCTCTGGCATCCTTTTGCCCCCTCCTATATGGCACCCCACTCCAGTACTCTTGCCTGGAAAATCCCATGGACGGAGGAGCCTGGTGGGCTGCAGTCCATAGGGTGGCTAAGAGTCGGACACGACTGAGAGACTTCACTTTCACTTTTCACTTTCATGCACTGGAGGACGAAATGGCAACCCACTCCAGTGTTCTTGCCTGGAGAATCCCTGGGATGGGGGATCCTGGTGGGCTGCCATCTGTGGGGTCTCACAGAGTTAGACACGTCTGAAGTGACTTAGCAGTAGCATAGTCATTTTTTAGGCAGTTCAATGAAGTGCAGTTTGACTACCACTTCTCAAATATATATTTTCTCAACTGATGTATAAAATGTTTATAACCATGTCATATATCAAAAAATAATAAATGAGCACCATGTATCTACCAGCTCTCTTAAGAAATAGAGCATTATCAGTGCACTTGAAAACTGCTGAACCCTCATGATAGGAAAGAACTGTACTGAATTTTGTGTTCACTGTCCTCTTGCTCTTTTCAGTTTTAAAAATCACATACATATGTATGTGTATATGTATATATATATATATATTTATAAAAAATATTGTTTATATTTGCATGTTTTTCACTTCATAGGGATGTAATAATACTGTGACTTTCTTTATTCCATTAACAGTATATTTCTGAGATACTTTTATGTCATTGCATGTATTTTATTCACTTTCAGTATTGTGTCCCATTGTATGCATATTTTGTAATTTAAATTCTTCCTATTGATGCATAAGTGGCTTGTTCTCAGGTTTTGGCATTATAAATCTGCTGTGAAGTATTTTGCTTCTTTATTTACGTTTATTTTTAATTGGAGGATAATTGCTTTGCAATACTGTGTTGGTTTCTGACATATATCAACATGAGGCAGCCATGGGTATACCTATGTCTCCTTCCTCTTGAGTGTCCCTCCCTGAAACAGTCTTGTAGATGTTTCTTGTACATGTTCAAGAATTTTCCTAGGCTATATGTGTAGGAGAGGAAGTTACTTGATGATAGAGAATAAGCATATTCAGCTTTTCCACAGAGTTCATATCAATGTGTCAGCAGAGTGTGAAAGTTTTGTTACTCCTCATCTTCACCAACATTTATTAACAGAGTTTTAATTTATTATAAATTTGGTTGTAAAATTCATATCATTATGCTTTTATTTTGTGTTTCTCTGATTAAAATTGGCTTGTAGCTTTAAAAAAAAAAAAAAACATAAAATCACTCACATATTCACTGTTCTTTTGTTCTAAAGCCAAAAATCTCTAGCCCAAGTGTGATTTTGTGATTTTTCAGTGTTGGTTCTCTTTTAAATCACTTGCTTTCTCTCTAGGGTTTCTTTATTCCAAAAGATGTAGCCACTCACTTCTATTTTACATCTTGCTATCTCTCAGATCATGAGCTAGGATATAACACAGCAAAAATTCAAATGTGGCTCTCTCTGTCACTGAAGGGAAAAGAGGTCTGGAGCTTCAACTACATTAGCCTAAAAAGTGTGTGTAGTCGCTCAGTCGTGTCGGACTCTTCGCGACCCTGTGACTGTAGCCCACCAGGCTCTTCTGTCCATGGGATTCTCCAAGCAAGAATAGTGGAGTGGGATGCCATTTCCTTCTCCAGGGGATCTTCCCGACCTAGGGATTGAACCTGGGTCTCCCACATCACAGGCAGATGCTTTACCCTCTGAGCCACCAGGGAAGCCTACATTAGTCTAAAGGTAGCCCAAATTCTATTTGTCACTCTAAGGGCTCTGTTGCTGCATGTCCCATTTCCTCTGGGTATGCTATTTGTTCACAGTAAATAAAAGGAAATGTCTATTTGTGTCTGTGCTGATCTTCAGAAGCCAAAGCACCAAAGGCAGCATCATCAGTGGGTCCAGCAGGCCTCATGGGTAAAAAGTATGGATTTATAAGTCAGAACACAGTGGAGGAAAAGAGGAAGGCATGTGAGTGCTGAGTAGAGTGATCATGTCACAGTCCTCCATCCTCTTTCTAGTCACTTCAGGAGGATACTACTGATGGTGGTGACCTCAATTGTATGTCTTGTGCTTAGTCATGTCCAACTCTTTGTGACCCTTTGGACTGTAGCCCACCAGGCTCCTCTATCCTAGGGATTTTTCAAGCCCCTCGAAAATCTGCCTGATGGGACAGTGGCACCCCAATGCCTTTGGTATGGTGTTGCCTTATTGTATGAAGTATTAAATCAAATTAAAAGAGTCACATTGACCAATTGCTGATTCTTTAATGCTACAACACTCTTAGAGTCCACCTCTTTCCAGGAGCTAGGGTGAGGTCTCCAATGTCACTTTCATTAAACAGACTCTCTATCCCAAACACCTCGATATCCACATGCACACACCTGGGTTCCAAAGGTCCATGGTGGCAGGGAGCTCTCACAGCAATGAGTCCTCTGGCCTCCCAGCATGCCATGTAACATCCACAGTAAACTTGGAACCACAAGTAATGTAGTCTCAGCTTCCCTGACTTGGGGTGAAGACAAAATGTCATGCTGTGCCCTGTACACACCTCATGATCTGTCTGCGAGCTCTCAGAACAAAGGTAAGTGAATCTGTTATCTGCCTACATGGCCCTGGTTTGACAGGTTTCTCCTGGAAAGTGTTCAGTAAGCCTTCAAGCATTAAACTCTCCATTAACCTCTCCTCTCTTGCTGCCCATTTGTGCTACTTATTCACATCTAGAATAAACCTAATTCTTTCTTTTTCCTAACTTAAACTGGCAATGACATCTGGAAAATGAGCAATATCTCTGGGACTGAAATAAAATTTAGCTCACACCTGAATGGAGCATAATTTCTTTCTCCAGAAGACGCATAATTTCACTCTGATAATCTTAGTGTTTGATATTTTGCATCTTTTATCCAAGATTCCAAGTTTTTAACCAGCCTGGACCAGAGAGACACAGGACAAGGAAGAAAAGCAAACTGGTTACGGACCTAAGCAGCCATGCTGTGCCCAGGGCAATGCTGGATCCAGGCCCTTGGTGCTGATTCACTCTGTTCCTCACACCCTGGCTCAGGAGCGCCCAGGACCACAAGCTCTCTGGCACTTAGTTTCTTCTTTTATAAATGCCTTGGTCTTCTAATGGGAAGCACAGATATTTTGTAGGTCTTGTGAAAGGACAGTTAGAAAGAGAACTCACAAATGGTACAGTGCAGGCCATCCAAGCTCTGAGGATCCAAGATACCAGCGAACATGCCAAGCGGTGATTTGAACACTGGGATAAGACTGAATCCTTCCAAGGAAGTCACAGTAGTGATTTCTGGAGAATCAGCGCTCAGTGAACATTACATGGCATCTCCCCAGACCTGTTCTTGAGTACAGGAGACTCTCTTAGGGACAACAAAAATACATTAGGGAACTTTCAGAAATTTTAATTCTTATGAGAGAAGTAGGGGTGAGGGACTGTGATACGTGTGACTGTAACCCAACTCAACCTGTAGACTGGGGAACCTGGCCTGCCCAGTAGATTCTAACTATCTGAGATACAGAATGTCTTGAGCAATGTTTGTAAAACTGAAAATGTCCAATATACAACTCCAGAGATTATGATTCAATGGAGTCAGAAAAGGATCCAGGCATCTGTATTTTTATCAAGTTCCATAAATGATTCTAAAAGATCCTTAGGAGTTGAATTCACTGGACTAGAAGATAATCTCAAAAGAATAACCCTGATATAGATTGCAGGATTTTAAAAAATATTCTACAAAATCATTTCTTTATTTTCAATTGTTGCTTGCATTTTTTGTCTATATTGAATCTTTTTCTGTGATCTAGTATCCATATTCAGGGCCCACCCTGCTCACTTTCATCTTTCATCCTCACATCCATTTTTAGAAAGTCCCTTAAAAGAGTGAAAGCCCATATCCTAAAGTATGGAAAATCTCTAGAAGAAAGGCAGTTCTTTCCTTCTCTCCTGCCTATTGTGATTTCTTTCCTTTCTTCTCTCCTTTCTCATTAGTCTGCAGCTGCCCAGGATTTAACCACTAGTATAAACTCCATAGGCTTCCCTGGAGCTCAGATGGTAAAGAATCTGCCTGTGATGTAAGAGACCCAGGTTCAATCCCTGGGTTGGGAAGATCTCCTAGAGAAGGAAATGGCAACTCACTGCAGTATTCTTGCCTGGAGAACTCCATGGACAGAGGAGCCTGGCAGGCTACAGTGCATGGGGTCACAAGGAGTCAGACATGACAGAACGACTTTCCCATAAACTCCACGTCTCCTATCTGTCAGAGAAGAGACTGTTTAGGTGAGATTGAGGGCAGCAAGAGACAAGAAGGCAACTATGAAGCCAACCCCTCTCTGGGGTTCCACCCCGTCCCTCCACTCCCCCACAGCCCAACAACAAAGGTTCCGGTCATCACTTCAGCTCTCAGATGAAAGTGAAAGTGAAAGTGGTTCAGTCATGTTCGACTCTTTGCATAGACTATACAGTCCATGGAATGCTCCAGGCCAGAATACTGGAGTGGGTAGCCTTTGCTTTCTCCAAGCGATCTTTCCAACCATGGATCGAACCCAGGTCTCCCATATTGCAGGCAGATTCTTTACCAGCTGAGCCACAAGGGAAGCCTACTTCAGTATTGGGAAGCCTATCCCTTCTCCAGGGGATCTTCCTGACCCAGGAATTAAACCAGGGTCTCCTGCATTGCAAGTGGATTCTTTACCAACTGAGTTATCAGGGAAACCATCACATGGAAATGCCCAAAGGAGAATAGATTCTAATTTTCCTCTGAAACTGAGAAGCATTCAGTCCTCCCTAAATTCAAGAGCTCTCCATTGGCACTTATTTACATCATTCTCTAGCCTTACAGGGACTATGTGAAAATAAGGGAAAGTGAAGTGTATAAAATAGGGCCATCACATCCCACCAGTGTCTCACTAGCAGTGTAAAAGTTTAAACACCCTTTAAAAACAACCAGAGGTAATTAGAAAGATAAACCTTTCTGATTCAGTAATTGGTCCTGGTGTGCACATGACCCAGGCAGGGTCCATAAGAGTCTCTTAGTTGGATTGACATGGATTCTGGGTGGCAAATAGTTGTACTGTTCCACTGAAATAATAGACTTGTAAGTCTATATATTCTAGGCATCACCTCACTGCATAGTAGGAAGGCTTCTCAAGAAGGAAACCACCTCATAAGGATGAAAATTCAAGAGATGAAGAAAGATAAGAACCTAAAGGCATCATCTAAAATAGCCTCTGCCTGAAGACAAATATACCCACTGGACTTCTCAGTTATGACAGCCAAAACTAAAAATGACAGCCTTCCATTGCTGGCCCTAAATCTAGTCAATTTGTTATAAAATCATATCTGTACTACCTCTCAAATGCCTCTTGACTCATATTACTCTCCATTCTAACTTCCAAAGCCTTAGTTCAGGTCTGTATCCTCCCTGGCCAGACTCTTTCAACAACCTCCCTCCTGCCCATTGAGTTCCTTCTTTATTCTCCCAGGGTATCCTTCATCCTGTCACCAGTGTTACCTTCTAAAGCCCAAATTAAATCATTAATTTCCCTCAGAAATACTTAGGGTTCATATCTTTTGACAAAGGTTATAATTTTATCTCTTTCTGGCAGCAAGGATCTTCTAATTTTTGTCAAAGCAAATGTGTAGACCTTCAATGTTTAAAACTGAACTATTATGTAAATTTCAGGACATAAAACTGAATGTAGAAAAAGAGAAAGGAGAAGGCAATAGAAAAGAGCAATAAAACTGCATTCACTCAACCTTCCCATTTCCCAGATAGTGAGCTCAAATATACCTCTAAAATTCTGTGGTTCTCTAAAGAATACAATTTCAAAACATAAAAACAAATAAATATTTTAAACTTTGCAAACAAAAAAATCTAATGTACTCTTTACCCCAAAGCTTTCCCAAATCACACATATGTACCTTCTCAGCTTAATTGACCATATTTTAAATTGACTGTCATTGATCTTTCCTTCAGTTCAGTTCAGTCGCTCAATAGTATCTGACTCTTGGCGACCCCATGGACTGCAGCACACCAGGCCTCCCTGTCCATCACCAACTCCCAGAGTCCACCCAAACCCATGTCCATCGAGTCAGTGATGCCATCCAGCCATCTCATCCTCTATCGTTCCCTTCTCCTTCTGCCTTCAATCTTTCCCACCATCAGGGTCTTTTCAAACAAGTCAGCTCTTCACATCAGGTGGCCAAAGTATTGGAGTTTCAGCTTCAACATCAGTCCTTCCAGAGAACACCCAGGACTGATCTCCTTTAGGGTGGACTGGTTGGATCTTCTTGCAGTTCAAGGGACTCTCAAGTGTCTTCTCCAACACCACAGCTCAAAAGCATCAATTCTTTGGTGCTCAGCTTTCTTTATAGTCCAACTCTCACATCCATACATGACTACTAGAAATACCATAGCCTTGACTAGATGGACCTTTGTTGACAAAGTAATGTCTCTGCTTTTTAATATGCTGTCTAGGTTGGTCATAACTTTCCTTCCAAGGAGTAAGCGTCTTTTAATTTCAGGGCTGCAATCACCATTTGCAGTGATTTTGGAACCCAGAATAATAAAGTGAGTCACTGTTTCCACTGTTTCCCCATGTATTTGCCATGAAGTGATGGGACCGGATGCCATGATCTTAGTTTTCTGAATGTTGAGCTTTAAGCCAACATTTAAGTCAGCATCCTCTTTCACTTTCATCAAGAGGCTCTTTAATGCTTCTTCAATTTCTGCCAAAAGGGTGGTGTCATCTGCATATCTGAGGTTATTGATATTTCTCCCTTAGAAGTGCCATATTGGCACAGTGGGTACTAGACTCAGGCCCCAGGTAGTTGCTGTGCACCTGAGGAACTTGTACTCCAGAAACAGAGAAGACTAAAGCCAAAACAGGAAATGAATACCAAAATTCAACCTAGGAAGGAAGGGGCAAAAAATAAGCCTCTAAACTGAAAGAGCAAATCAGAACAGAAACTGAATAAATGTGATGAAGAACATATCTGGATAGCCAACAATGAGATCTCTGTACCAGGAAATTGAACTCCAGTTTGAGAGCTCACTTCTTGATCACAACCTTCTGCAGAATCCTTCCTCTTATGATGCTTTCTTAAGATAGCCAAATATAACAAACTATACCAGACACCATAACCTGTTCCCAAATGTACTCCAAGTTCTTAACCAATGAAAGTTCATTGTGCATCCATAGAGATGTTATTGCCTCTGCCTAAAATTTTATACCTCTTTCTCAGTAAATTCCCAGTCATTCTTTAAGATCTATTTACAAGGTAAATGCTTCCCGAATTCTTCAGGTAACTATAGGGTTCCTCCTTTCTGAATATTGTACACAACTTTCTTAACATTCATCGTTATTGTGGTTACTATAATGTGACCTTTCTCTTGATCTAAAGGCCTTTAGCAGTGCTGACAAGGACTCCTGGCAGCAAGTGTTGCCACAAAATGTCCTTAGTGAAGGAAAGCAGAACCAGACTGCTGGGCTGAGGCAAGGGACAAAGGACTTAGGAAGTACTGGGAACTTTAGGATGTGATTCCACGTCTTAGTTGTGTAAACTCATTTTTATCTGGGTGGGATAAAAAGATAATATCTAGGGTGAATTTAAGGAGAATTGTTACTCATAAGCTTTTCAGCAGACTCACCAGGTTTTCACTCACCAAGAAATCTTGATGTTTAAAGAGGTCTGCTTCTCATTAACCTCATCTCTTAGGCTGCTCCTCACATATTTCTCTTTGGAAAGGCAAGGCTGCTCCATTTGACCAATTTCTTGATTGTCCTGTTGGGGCATCGTTCACGCCAAGCAAAAGAGACCACAGCCTCACATAACAGCTTCTCAGAACCAGGTTTTTCTTTGCCCAGAATGTAATATAAAGGCCTCCAAAGAGCTACCTATATGATTCAGCAGGAGAAATACTGGCCTTTGACTTTATATTTTTGCTATCAAGATGTCTAATGATAAGATTCCTTGAAGATGAAATAAATACCAATGAAATAATCTGAGTGCACATTTTCAGTTAAAGAGTGAAAATTATTTTGAGTCAATTCTTCTCTTATTTATATTGATACATGGGTCTCCATTTTCATTTTCTTAAGTGCAAAATTTAACATATATTAGAAATTCATTGCTGAAAGATGGTTCTAGGAGGCATGCTAAGTAGGCCCACAATTGTTTTTTTTACATGACAGCTCATTTTTATTTATTTGCTTACTGATGCTTCTCAATTAGCATACTAGGTCCTAGGTACAGTTTGCTTTCTCCCCAAAGCCTCAGATCTTAGGTGATGGTGGAACCAGAACAATAAACCATTCTTAGTTACTCAGCTAGGCACAGCAGCACTCAACCTTGAGTAGTGTCAAATCAGTGAGTGGAAATGTAGAAAAGTTCAACACAACTTGTGTTACCAGTGGTAATGCAAACAAACAAGCTGGGAAGCATCCTTCAATTATAAATGTTCAACTCTGAAGACACCTTATAGGGAGAGATTGATTGTGGGGTCAAAGAAGGTCCATGACTTGAAGGATCATATCTCAGCCCCTTGCTCCTTTTACTAGTGAATAACAAAGATAAAAAGAACAAAAAGAGTTATAGATAAAGTTCAGGAGTTTTATCATTTTGTATAAAATGTCTGAGTACATAAAATGGAAACAGCTGCAATGTCAGATACCTCTGAGAACCGACGAATCAAAAACCTGAGAAACCATGTTTGAAAAACTATTATATCCTCTAAATTGTACTTATGACCAGGGGGATCCAGGACGCTATTTTCAACTAATACGAAGTCTAGCTGATATGACAAGACTAATCTGCATGAAAATATCAGAACTCAGAGTTTGCTGCAATAAATAGAGAACAGACTGAACTTATCAAAAAAGATCCGGCAGCTGGCAGGGCTGTTGATAACTGACAAAATCCTGCAAAATGGTTCAATAAATCATCTTGTTTGAAGGGTATTTCATAAAATACAAAAAGGCTTGCATCCTGTTAGAGGCCCCATGTTTCATACAGAAGATCTACAATATAGCAACCTGAATTAGACTTGATATGAGCAAGAAATTAAGCTGTCACAGTGTATTTGTTTCTGCAGCAGAGTCCAGTCTATTCTGATTGCTGAAAACACTACTTTTCCGGTTGTTTTTCTTTTAAGCACAAATCTCAGGCTTAATCCTAATTACACTGGTTTGAGTCATGTACTTACTACAGAACCATTCCCCAAGAGGACCAACATAAGAAAAACCAATGGGTTGCATTACACATTCCATGGCCTTAGTGATACTTTCATAAATAAATTATTATATAATGCTGCCAAATTCCTGGATTATTTGGTATAACGTATGTCCACAGTCTGTCAGTGGCTGCAAGAATAACCATTCTAAAAACAAGAGTTTGTTCTCTTGCTAACATAGAATCACTGAATATTTTGTAGTTCAGTAGCCACAGTTCAGTTCAGTTCAGTCACTCAGTCGTGTTTGACTCTTTGCGACCCCATGAATCTCAGCACGCCAGGTCTCCCTGTCCATCACCAGCTCCTGGAGTTTACTCAAACTCATGTCCATCAAATCGGTGATGCCATCCAGCCATCTCATCCTCTGTCATCCCCTTCTCCTCCTGCCCCCAATCCCTCCCAGCATCAGGGTCTTTTCCAATGAGTCAACTCTTCGCATGAAGTGGCCAAAGTACTGGAGTTTCAGCTTCAACATCAGTCCTTCCAATGAACACCCAGGACTGATCTCCTTTAGGATGGACTGGTTCGATCTCCTTGCAGTCCAAGGGACTCTCAAGAGTCTTCTCCAACACCACAGTTCAAAAGCATCAATTCTTCAGCGCTCAGCTTTCTTCACAGTCCAACTCTCACATCCATACATGACCACTGGAAAAACCGTAGCCTTGACTAGACAGACCTTTGTTGGCAAAGTAATGTCTCTGCTTTTTAATATGCTATCTAGGTTGGTCATAACTTTCCTTCCAAGAAGTAAGCGTCTTTTAATTTCATGGCTGCAATCACCATCTGCAGCGATTTTGGAGCCCAAAAATTAAAGTCTGACACTGCTTCCACTGTTTTCCATCTACTTCCCATGAAGTGATGGGACCAGATACCATGATCTTAGTTTTCTGAATGTTGAGCTTTAAGCGAACTTTTTTACTCTCCTCTTTCACTTTCATCAAGAGGCTTTTTAGTTCCTCTTCACTTTCTGCCATAAGGGTGTTGTCATCTACATATCTGAGGTTATTGATATTTCTCCCGGGAATCTTGATTCCAGCTTGTGGTTCTTCCAGCCCAGCATTTCTCATGATATACTCTGCATATAAACTAAATAAACAGGGTGACAATATACAGACTTGACATACTCCTTTTCCTATTTGGAACCAGTCTGTTGGTCCATGTCCAGATCTAACTGTTGCTTCCTGACCTGCATATAGGTTTCTCAAGAGGTGGGTCAGTAGCCACATATTCCTTCAAACTTCTTTTCTCCCTCACACCAACTTTCAGGACTGGGAGTTAGCACTATTCAATTCAGTGCAGTGCTCAGTGGCTAAGTCAAGTCCAACTCTTTGCAACCCCATGGACTGTAGCCTGCCAGGCTCCTCTGCCCTTGGAATTTTCCAGTCAGGAGTACTGGAGTGGGTTGCCATTTCCTCTTCCAAGGGATCTTCCCAACCCAGGGATTTAATTCACATCTCTTGCATCTCCTACATTGGCAGTTGGATTCTTTAGCACTATCGCCACCTGGGAAGTCCATTAATCCCGTATGAGGGCCAATATTCATTTTTAAAAATATTTTTTTCCTCTCTTTTAGTAAATAGAGCAAGAAATGTGCCTATTCTGAAGCTACAAAGAAAACATATACTAAGTATTTCGCAATGATATTAGAGAGATCTTTAAAAGCATATTGTTTCTCTTATTTTGAAATTTCACATTTCTTAGAAAATTTCTGCTTTCACAATTGGGCATAATCTTAAAGACCAGCTCCTGTCATTCCTCCAGTTCTTCCAATTGCCTGCAGCCACATTTTCTTTATGATTTATATTTTATGGAATGGGGACTTTTTTGGTGCCCTAAATAATACATGTATACATATATATGAGACCTGGAAGGTAGATATGAAGAATTGTATGCCCTGATTAGTGCTACAGATGATAAGATAGTACTGAAATTGCTCATGTTCACAACAAAATTAAATATATATACTTAATCTTAAGAGTCTTTTTCAGATTCCTTTCCATTATTGTTATTATCAGATATTGAATATAATACCCCATGATATACAGTAGATCGTTTATCTTCATATATAGTAGTCGTGGGGATTCCCTGGCAGCTCAGAGGATAAAGCATCTGCCTGCAACGCAGGAGCCCTGGGTTCGATCCCCAGATCGGGAAAATTCCCTGGAGAAGGAAATGGCAACCCACTCCAGTACTCTAGCCTGGAAAATGCCATGGATGGAAGAGCCCAGTAGGCTACAGTCAATGAGATCAAAGAGTAGTACACGACTGAGCAGCTTCACTTTTCTCATAGTAGTGTGTGTATGTTAATCCCAAATTCCTAATTTATCTCTCCCCACCATCCAGACCCTGCTACCCTCTTCATTAACTACATTTGTTTTCTATGTCTGTGAGTCTATTTCTTATTTTATAAATAAGTTCATTTGTTTTAGATTCCATATGTAAGTGATATCATATGATATTTGTCTTTGTCAGACTTACTTCACTAAGTATAGTACTCTCTAGGTTCATCCATAATGCTGCAAATGGCACTATTTCATTTTTTTATGACTGAGTAATATCTTATTGTGTTCATGTACCACATTTTCTTTATCCACTCCTCTGTCAATGGACATTTAGGTTTCTTCTGTGTCTTGGCTATTGTAAATAGTGCTGCTATGAACATTAGGGTTGGATTGTTTCCTTAATTTCTCTGACATTTCATTATTAGGGTATAGAGATACAACATATTTCTGTATATTAATTTTATATCCAGCAACTTTACCAAATTTGTTGCTGAGTTTTAGTTGTTTTCTGGTAGCATATTTAGGATTTTCTATGTATAGCATCATGTCATCTGCAAACAGTGACAGTTTCACTTCTTTTCCAATTTGGATTTCTTTTATTTCTTTTTCTTCTCTAGCTACTGTGGCTAGGACTTCCAAAACTATATTGAATAATAGTGGAAAGGGTGGGCATCCTTGTCTTGCCCTTGATCTTTGAGGAATTGCTTTCAGTTTTACACTGCTAGTTTTCAGCTAACACTAATGATGTTAGCTATGGGTTTGTCATATATGGCCTTTATTATGTTAAAGTATGTTCCCTCTACACCCACACTCTGAAGAGTTTTTATCATAAATGGATATTGAATTTTATCAAAAGCTTTTTTCTATATCTGTTGATTATATGGTTTTTATTTTTCAATTTGTTAATGGGGTATATCATATTGATTTACGGATACTGAAAATCTCTTGTATCTCTTGAGTAAATCCCATCTGGTGATGGTGTATGATCCTTTTAATGTGCTGTTGGAATTGGTTTGCTAGCATTTTGTTGAGAATTCAACCAATTCTTAATACATTGATATGAATTTCCACCCCCATAAAGTTTTTGAGTACCTCCTTTTTTTCTGTTTCAACAAGAAGTTCCAGGCTTCTTTTCTACTCCCTGCCTCAAACCCATAATAAGCCATTCCAAAGAGACATAATTTATTTTAACGAGGAATAATATATAGAAATAAATATCTAGGTACCACAGAGACTAAGTACTCAGTATTATTTAATGTTATGTAGTAAAAATTTAAGATGTATTTCTTTTTTGCTTCAAGTAACCAATAAAATAATACTATTAAATAAATTAGGGAAAGTTATAAAAGAGATAAAGTGGATTACTAAAATAATGATCAACATAAAAGAAGTTAGGATAGAAAGATCAAATAACCAATGAGACAAACAAAAAACTAATAGCAAGATGGTAAAATTAACTCCAAATATGTTTTAAGTATAAATGAAACAGTCAAATTTAAAGACAGAGATTGTCAGGCTAGTATTAATCAGATCCAACTCTACTACTTATAAGAAATATACTTTAATATATAGACATGTTGAAAGAAATATGATAGGATAAATTTTACCATATAAACACTACATGAAATATTCTATCTCCACTAATATCAGCAAACTAGACTCTAAGGTAAGAAATATTACAAGAGATGAACAAGAATATTTATTGTTGAAAGAGAATTTGATAAATATTATCATGCATTTATGACAAAAGCTTTCAACACACTAAAATAAGGTAGGAATATTTAACCCAATAAAGAGTATCTACAACAGACTTATAATTAACATCATACTCAAAGGTAAACTTGCTATCATTTTCCCCTAATGTCTGGGATAAGACAAAGTTGTCCACTATAATCACTATCATTTAATATTTTATTGAAACTTTTAGCCTGTGCAATAAAGCAAGATTAAAAAAAAATGAGCATAAGAATTAGAAGGAAAGAAGTGACGTAGTCTTTATCACAGAGGACATGATGCTGGAGGTAGAAAACCTAAAATAAATGAATTTAGAAAGGTGCTAGATAAAACATTAATATTCCATAATCAATTTCTTTACCCTTAGGGCTTTTTCTTGGATCTCCAGTGAATGCTTGGGGTGTTAACAAGGCCTCTTCCCTCTGGCTAGGCTCAGCATCAAATAGCTATCAGCGCTGTATTGTCTCTGAAATCACATTGCAATAAACAACTGAAAATTAAATTAGAAAAGCAAGATGACAGCATCAAAAACTGTTAGTGTATCTAACAACGAATCTAACAAAAGATGTGAAAGGCCATAGCACAAAAAAAAAGTTACTATAAATTATTGCTTAGAGAAATTTTAAAGCACCTAGATAGAATGAGATTCCAAGTTCATGAATTTCTGGACATGATACCATTAAGTTATCAATGCATCCCAATTTCACATCAATCTCTAAAAGAAAAGCAACTGTAACAACAAAATCTTAGCTTTTTTAAAAATTGGAAATCTAGTCTAAAATGTACTTAGAAATGCAATGGATCTCAAAGAAAGATGTTACTTTGGCAAGCTGCTGAGCATGAGGGATGACAGACAAAAGAGAGAGTTCCAAGTTTCTAGGAATCAAAGGAGGCTTGGTCAACTTCATGTGATCAAAGAGGGTCAACAATTCAAGTAAATATTTCCAGCATCAATATGGACCAGAAAGAATGTCCTCATGCCTCAGATTCAAGAAGGCTTGTCTCCTATGGGAATAGTTTGATAAAGTCTTGACTCTCAAGACTCGGCTAGCATGCTGGGTCTATTTATCGGCACACAGTTAACCTAGCCTTTCCTCCAAATTATATTGCAAGAGGCTAAACCCACTCTCATACTTCAAACTCATCACCTGCACCAAAATTAAAATTACTGTATCATAACAAGGTATCATGAGTCTATTTATATCCTAGGACCTACAATTTTCAACTAATTTAGGCAACAGTTTAGTGAGAAAATAAAACCTCTTTACAAGGTGGCATTTGTTTGATGAAGTACCTACAAAAATGTACCATTCTGGGACACCAAATAAGATAATGAGAAAATGCATGTGACTTTATTATTTAGCTCAATGACTTATAAATACTTATGTTAACTCCTAGTATTGTCAATATAATTTTGATTATGATTACTCCCATATGATATTGTGTTTCTTTCTTTAACTGAAGCTAAGGAGCTTCCCCTGATAGCTCAGCGAGTAAAGAATCCACCTGCAATACAGGAGGCACAGGAGACATGAGTTCAATCCCTGGGTCAGAAAGATCCCCTGGAGAAGAAATGGCAATCCACTTCAGTATTCTTGTCTGAAAAATCTCATGGACATAGGAGCCTGGCAGGCCACAGTCCAAAGGTCACAAAGAATTGGACTTGACTGAGTGATTAAACACAATAGCAAGCCAGAGCAATATTTAGATTTATTCAAATATAATGATCATAATGCTTTTTAAAGTGAGACTCATTAGAAAACTTTAAAAATATGATTCAACTTGCATTATGGTTATTCAAGAAATAACCTTGCTGTGTCAAGTACACTTATAAATGAATTGCAGGAGTTTTAAACTACAGTGTCAGATGAGGCATGCCTAGTACCTAGATTTCACAAACCAATTTGGAACCAGCACATTGAAGAATGCACAGTTGTCAAGCATGATTTTTATTCCAAAGAGCAATCAACCTCTGCCACCACAGGGCTACACTTCTCAGTCTCCAAAACCAGCCCTGCTCTTGTTCTTAAGAGACCCTTGGAAAATATTTCAGAGGCACTTGTCAGGTGGCAGCTCTTGGTGAGGTATGTTTAAAGGAGAAAGGCAGAAGTTCTCTATGGAGTATTTATTGAAGAAATCGCTCAGTCCTTCTCCTGACTGGATATCAGCAACAACAAATTTTGGCTATGACAAGCCAACTCTTAAGTTCTTCATTCCCTTTTAACTCAGTCTTTCAATTTCAACAATGAAGACGTGACAGCCAGTACCTTTCTCCTAGCCCAGTCACCCATAAGCAGGTATTCATTTATAAAAAGCTTTGACATTTATGCAGTTAAAAAAAAAAAATAAAAGCTTTGACAAAGATTCTTTGCTTGACCAGACTTTTACAGACACATCTATATACTCATAAAATTCTGTTTTAGCAATAATCTTGCTAAGTTAGTTTAGTAAGAGTCCCTAATCCTCTCTGTCTGATCACACTTGATATCTAATTAGGTATATCATCTTCCAACATCCCCCAGGTGATATCTGATCATACTGGTCTCTCTTCAGCCAGAATCCTATTAGATCCCTTTAGCCAGAATTCTCTCCTTACCCTTGGTATTTCCTTTTAGCAACTTTCCATTCACTAACCCTCACCTTACTCCTTGGCTATAAATTTCCATCTGTGCATGCTATATTTGGACATGAGCTGGTTCTATATTGAGGTCTCATTTCCCCATTTGCAGATGTCCTGAATAAAATCTGTTTTTACCACTTTACTATTCACTTCTGGTTTTGTTTGGTTTTGTTTGGCTTCCCTGATAGCTCAGTTGGTAAAAATCCACCTACAATGCAGAAGACCCCCAGTTTGATTCCTAGGTTGGGAAGATCTGCTGGAGAAGGAATAGGCTACCCACTCCAGTAATCTTGGGCTTCCCTGATGGCTCAGCTGGTAAAGAATCCACCTGCAATGTGGGAGACCTGGGTTTGATCCCTGGGTTGGGAAGATCCCCTGGACAAGGGAAAGGCTACCCACTCCAGTATTCTGGCCTGGAGAATTCCATGGACTTTCACTTTCACTTTCTGGTTTTTCTTTGAGAGCCTTCTATGAAGGTCACTAGAAATCACTGAATGCCTAGTTGTAGTTGTGTTAGTCACTCAGTTGTGCCCAACTCTTTGCAACCCCAAAGAATATAGCCCACCAGCTTCCCCTGTCCATGGGATTCTCCAGGCAAGAATACTGGAGTGGATTGCCATTTCCTTCTCCAGGGGATCTTCCTGACCCAGGGATCAAAGAATCTCCTTTTTTTTCTCTGTGACTGCCCCTTCCTGAGCTCCTTCCCTCCACCCTACTCACCAACTCACACGGCTCAGAATTCAGCCCAACCAGCTTACCCATTTATTCACTAGGGTGACTTCCCCTCTTCATCATTAAATTCAGCAGGAGCCCTATTTTACAATTATCTCCCTATCACCAAGTCACAGGTCTGAATTTCTTTTGAAAGAGAAGGAGAAAACACTATACTCTGAGAAAGCACAAATCTCCTTGCTCTTTAACTAACAAGCAAGGTCTTAATTTTTATTCCTGAATTCTTTTCCCATTTGACGTTTTTAATTTTCAGCCTCAGAATGGTTAAATCCCTATTCAGAAACAATGTTTAGCTCTCATTCAAACATTTCAATTATAGGCCTTCCTTTTCATTCTACTTACAACAAAAGAAATTTCTGCCTTTCACCAGAGGCAGCTTCCTCTAAGAGAACAACTTACTTTGCTTCTTAAGAGTCCGACTGGATGATTACCATATTTGCACAACACGGTTCATACCAGCTTTCATGATATTTTAAGATTCCCACTCCTCTTAGAGCTAACTAAATCCCACCAGAGTAAAGTGAGGATGGTCCCAGGAAAACTCAAGCCCTCATTTTGACTGTAAAGTATATATTCATGAGAGAAGGAACAACACTGTCTGTTATTTCACAAATATTTAAAGACAAGAAGTGAGAGTGAACAAATGGGGAAGAAATTGAACAGGAAAAAAAAACATATTTATTATCCATATTCTATTTATATTTCCCTTACTAATGCTTTGGTTATTTGCCTAAAACTTAAGTCTTTTATTTCTATGGTAATTTGAGAGAACAGTGAATGATAATATACTAGGTTTTTGTAGCTATCTTGAGTGATTCAATAAAAACAGGAAAGGGGTGACCTTGCTTAAGCTAGCAGTTGCAGATGTATTTCATAGGGTAACTGTAAACAGAAAAGCTGAAGAAGTCCCTCATTTTTCTCTAAGCCCTTCCAAGGTTTCTATTTCTAGCTGAGTGTCCACTGGAAAAATACCAAGTCTTCTGTTTTCTACTATAGCGGAAGCGATAAAGACAAGTGATGTGTGGTAAGCTACTACCGTGATACAGGGAAGGAATCTTGTCTCACCTTGGGTCATGCTTTGTTACAGGGACACCCAAAGAATGTTCCAATGCACAAAGCCCTTTCAGAGTTTACTTCTGTTTTATATCACACATTTGCTATACTATAAATAACTCCTTCAGGAGATTGCTGGATCAAGAGACAAAGCTAAGTAATAAACTCCACCTAAGTACAGAATTGCCACTCACTTCCAACAACAGAAGCTTTCTTCATCAAAAGACCATTCTTCTCTTAGGGTTCTCTCTCAGGCCCTGCTTCAGGCCCTAAGCAGATAAACTCATGACAGGGCATGCCATATGGCTTTCACTCACAAGTAAACTTGTGCCATCCCCAGCTCTCTACTTCAGCATCCCCACTCAAAATTATAAAATGAAAACTGCAATTGTATTTTCCTTGCTATTGTTTTATTCAATTAACTCTATCTTTGCTATCTTAATTCTGAGACTAGTTAGCTCATTTAATCGCCATGGGACAGTAATGATGTTAAAACCTTGAATTCAGTTGTCAAATGGTTCAGCCCAATCAGGCCATAGCCCGTTGGCCTAGGTAATAACAATAATCCAGCCACAGTATTAAAGTGTACCTAAAAAGACTTCCTTGAACAGTTCCAAGGATACCTGACTTTTTTCATGGAAACCTAGCCAAGCCATCTGGAGGCATCACTGCCTCTGCCTTTAAAAAGTTTGAAATTCTTTTGGGAGAACAAATTTTCACTCATGAGAAAATAAGCAAGCATAATGAAAATTCACAGAATCAAGCACTGAGTTGAGTATTGCTTTGAAAATTGACTAGGATTTGGCATAGTCAGTGAAGAGCACAGATGCCAAGGAAACTGGTCAGGTTCTTCAGGGATGTATAGAATTTGGATAAGTAAGAGGAGTGGTGAGTCTTCAACAAGAGAAAAAAAAATTTTCACATTTGAAAAACAAATAGTGATTCAGATTGGGATGCTTGTTTCTCATTGGTGATGATAACTTTTAGAAAGTATATAAGTCATTGTAAACTCATAGGAAACAAGGGGTAAGAAAGCTTCTCTACGACAGATGTTACTGAAGATAATTCTTAAAGGGCCAGGGTCTGTGATACAAGAAACTTTCTATGCCATGTAGACACAAAATTATTTCCTCACATTTTCCATCTTCTCACCCAAATTCAAGACCTGAATTTCCTTTCAAACCTAGAACTCTCTTCCATACAGAATGTAAGTTAATTTGTTAAGAGTTCCAAGTGTGAAGCAAAGGCTTTGCTATTTTTAAACCAAATTAGTTTTGCTTAATAAGTATTATGTCTATGAATTTTTTAACCTTTAAAGACCTTAAGCCCCTTATTCTATAGTCCAAGTGCTTTAGCAAAACTGAGGAAAATCATAGTTTGTTTTAATATACTCTTAATTTAGCAGTCCAATAAACTTACTAATAAGTTGCAAGAATAAGTTATTTTTTTGGACTAAAACCGACAGCCTAATTAGCTTGGTGTACCCATGGACTCTTAACCACCCAGCAATCACCTTCAAAATGGGTGACAGTGTTTAATACTTTAACAACTGTAGCAGAGTTTCTGTTGAGGAAGAGAAGTTTTTCAACGAACTTCACTTTGACTTTTTTTGTGGAAGGGGAGAAAGAACAAAAGCAGTCTGGCTTTTGGAGAGGCAAAAGTTCTAGACTTACATAGCCATGAAAGATATTGGAGTTTCTTTCATTAATTTTACACTCATGTTGTTTGCATTTACTATCTAGATAATGGTAACATAAAGTAGAGTGAATTTAATGGCCTCTCATTATTCAGTCTTCATGGTCTTTAACAATTGGTTTGTTTTACTTAAGAGGGCAGTAAAAATTACAGAAACAAAGTTAAAAGAAAATATACTAAAAAGCAACTAAATTTTATTCATGACATCAGCTTTAATTTCAAAGTACCACAATAGAAGAGAATGAAAGCTACTGAATGAACTGGCCATAAAATCATCAACAGAGATGGATACTCTCTAGTATGCAAAGTTGGGAATCATCAGACAAGTTTGAAAATGAACTGAGATTTCATCCCATAAATATTTGGAGGTTTCTTCTGTTTGCTATTTAACCTCTTCCCTCACAATCTTAGAAAAAAATCCTTATAAAATTCCCTGTCATATTTACCATAGATTATCAGTTGACTTCCTCTAATAATAATATTTTTTAAACTTTAATAAGAATATTTTAACTTTTAGTGACTTTAAATACCTTATTCTATAGCCCAAGTGCTTTGGCAAAGCTATGAAAATCACAGTTGGTTTTAATATACTCTTGATTTAGCAATCCTATCAGTTCAGTTCAGTTGCTCAGTCGTGTCCACTCTTTGCATCCCCATGAACCGCAGTACGCCAGGCCTCCCAGTCCATCACCAACTCCCGGAGTCCACCCAAACTCATGTCCATCAAGTCGGTGATGCCATCCAACCATCTCATCCTCTGTCGTCCCCTTCTCCTCCTGCCCTCAATCTTTCCCAGCATCAGGGTCTTTTCAAATGAGTCAGCTCTTCGCATCAGGTGGCCAAAGTATTGGAGCTTCAGCTTCAACATCAGTCCTTCCAGTGAACACCTAGGACTGATCTCCTTTAGGATGGACTGGTTGGATCTCCTTGCAGTCCAAGGGACTCTCAAGAGTCTTCTCCAACACCACAGCTCAAAAGCATCAATTCTCGGGCGCTCAGCTTTCTTTATATAAGTTGCAAGAGCAAGTCATTTTTTGAACTGAAACCAACGAGCTAATTAGTCCAGTGTACCATTGGGCTACCAAAGTGTAGCACTTGATAGCACTTCAAAGCATGTGGGCTACAGAATAAGGATATTAAAGTTTAAAAACAAGAAGCTATCATTTATTGAATACTCATCAGATCAGACTCTGTGATAAGCACTTGACATATTTAATCTCAGCATCTCACAATAACCCTGGGAGTGTATACTATTATTTTTCTCACTTTACAGATGAGAACACCAAGGTTTAGAGAGGTTTAAGCGTCTACTATCACACAGCTGGTGAATTGCAGAGCCAGGATACAAAACTTCATCATCTAGAATGGGTTTACAAAGTGTTCCACTTTGAAACATGATCTAAAGACTAACATTCAGAATCCTTATTCTCCTCACTCATTGCCTTCTGAAATCCTGAGTCCTGTGAGAATGAATACCTATCTGATAGGATACCTATAAGTTCCTTGAAATCAGTTGCTACATTGTACTTATTTTTGTGTCTCCTACACAAAGTCCTGGGCAGTCTCATTCAGCAGATCTTTAACTTGTTTTTAGTCTGACCCAACAGAGTTACTGAGGAAATGATAGATAGAATCCTATTGAAACCGAGCAGAACCGTGCAGACCACCCCCTCCAAGTACAAAGGCCCCTCATGGCCCCTGCCTCTTGTTTGCAGAAAAGCCAAAGTCTTTCAGGCTTCCCAGAGTCACAAAAGAGCAGGCTCAGGCAGTTAATGATTAGGACAAGAGAATCACAGAATCTTTCAGTATCTGATGCACATTCCTGAATTGTTTTACAGATAGTATAACTTTCACCAGAGGGGAAAAGCTAACTGCATAATGACCAGATTGTAGCCATGATATAAGCTGCTCCATTTCAAGCAGTACTGAATCTATGGCTAGCCAAGTACTGGTCTCAAGAGAAAGGTATTAACACTATTGCACAAAATAATCTGTATCTTTGTGGGCATCGAATTAATTGTAACTGACTCTGCCCATATATGGAAGCAGGCAACTAAAACTGTCAGTAAAAATATGCCATGGACCCATGTCGACACCTTCCACTCTAAGAATATGGCACTCTATATCAACAAGAAGAAGTTACAGAAGTTGAACCTTTGCCCATAATTCCATAGAAATAGAATGATGTCTGACAGTGGGGAACTGTAAGCAAATCTTTGCAGGCAGCTCTTTGCAGAAAACAGATCTTTGCAGGAAGCAGCTCTCTGCATGGGCCCTTTTGTCTTGTCACATTAGCAAAACTATATTTTAACTAACCTCGGGCCTAAACACATCCTTCAAATCTTTTGATCACAAAATGCCCCCTTTAACCTGTTGATTCTTTTTTTAGATTAAAGAAGTAGAAATAGAGAATAAGTAATTAACAGATGAAGAGATCTTTTCCTCCACTTCCCCTTCAGTAATTTCTCAAGCAAATGTGTGAATGAAATAGCATCTAAAGGAAGATCACAAAGAGTCAACAAGTCTGAACGCAGTAAAAAATGGTGAAGACCCTATCCCCTGCTTTGATGATTAACTCAGATTATTTCCCCCTTTCTTCCATTAAAAACTCTCATGGCTGAGAAGAATCTTCAGTCGGTTCTGGGACATGAGTCTGCCTTCTCCCCAGGTTGCCAGCTTCCTGAATAAAGCAACCTTTTCATTTCTACCAGCACTCATCTCTAGAGTATTGGCTTTCAGGTGGGCAAGCAGCAGAACCTGAGTTCAGTAACACTGTGTTCACTTGGTAAAGTCAATGTTCCCGAGGATAAACACCCTGAAGGTTCTTATATGTCAGGTGAATCCCTCAACTCTGATAAGATTTTGGAGACCTAGCAAATTCAACATCAGGGGAGGGACCAATCTGTTAAGACTGAGTTGCCTAAGATGAAGGACCTTATTTGGCAGAGAAATCTCATTGATCCTGTATTCTGTAAATTTGCCATGGCCCAGACAACCTAATTTCTTACCTGAACCTCACCCCCATAATACCTACTTTGATCCAAACAAAGCTCACTGTCTCCTGAACTAAAGATGCACAGACATTCCTATACTTCAGTGATTAAGCTATATATTTATATATCTCCCTGTGTTTCCATTTTAAAAAAAAAGTGAACTCACTCAGTCATGTCCGACTCTTTGCGACCCCATGGACTGTAGCCTACCAGGCTCCTCAGTCCACGTAATATTCCAGGCAAGAGTACTGGAATGGGTTGCCATTTCCTTCTCCAGGGGATCTTCCCGACCCAGGGATTGAACCCAGGTCTCTCTCATTTCACGCAGACGCTTTACAGTCTGAGTGACCAGGGAAGCCTATATCTCCCTTTGTTATATATCTCCCTGTATTTCTAAAGACAATAGAAATATTGCTTCCCTGGTGGCTCGGGGGCAAAGAATCCACCTACCAGTGCAGGAGACAAGGGTTCGATCCCTGGGTCTGGATGATCCCCTGGAGAAGGAAATGGCAACCCACTACAGTATTCTTGCCTGGGAAATCCATAGATAGAGGAGTCTGGAGGGGTTACACTCCATAAACAACAACAAGATGGAAACATTTATGTCATGGCACTTGTTATATAGAAATCATTCTTCATGTCACTTTCTCTCATTAAATAATGAAGTCCTTAAGGTGAAAACCCAATATTTATTCAACTCTATAACTTTGCTTTAAATTCAGTTCAGTTCAGTTCACATTCATTAATAATATGTGAATAATCCCAAGCATTGAAGACTCTACCAAGTACTTTAAGTGTATCTTTTATTTACTACTTGCTATATCATTCTTAGATATTATTATTCCTTTTTATATATGGATGAATGAAACTAAGTTAGAGAAACATTAAGTAATTTGCTCCAGGTCACACTTCTACTAAGTGCCTGAGATGATTTAGAAGTTTGTCTGACTTCATAATGTTTAATGACAAAAACCAAACTTTCCACCTATAATCCCAAAACCATTCACAGCTCTCAGTTCCAACACTTACTTAGCACGTATAGGTGTTTACAGCCTGATTAATCAAACAGATTAGGACTCAGGAATAGCAGTTGTGACCAGTTATAGCATCAGAAATTAGATGCTTCTCTCACAGGGTGATTTAGCTCAGTCTAGAGTTCCTTCAGTGGTGGTGACAGAGGAGATGGATGAGTTGTCCTCTCCTGCTCCCCAATTTTTAGAGCCTTTCCTACCATCTTATGTCACCATTCTCTGTAGTAAATGATGGTGATACCAAGATTTGAAACCCAGGTGATGAGTTTCCAAGTCTCTGAGCAGTGAACCCTGGGGCCAAGGTGACAATAATTACCAGGACTGCGTACACCCTGAGTGCTCTATAACTGTTTTTTTCTTACTTTATTAGCAACTAATCATGCATTTCATAATCTCCAGTTTTCCTGTACCAGCTGTCTGCCTGAGTCAATTCAGGCAGAAAGAACTACAAGCGCAGCAATTTTTTGCATCATAGTGCAATGTAGCTCCAACATTAGCAAAAGAACAGAAAATGTCATTCTTAGAGGGTCTGGAAATCTAGGTTTTGTTTTGCTCTCACCCTACAGTCTGGAAAAAACATATGCACTTCTTGGTCCAATAAGTCCAGGTAAAGTGGCATTTCTGAATATCAGCTCAGTTCATTCACTCATTCATGTCCAACTCTTTGCAATCCCATGAACTGCAGCATGTCAGGCCTCCCTATCCATCACCAACTCCAAGAGCTTTTTCAAACTCATGTCCATTGAGTTGATGATGCCATCAAACCACCTCATCCTTTGTCATCCCCTTCTCCCCCTGTGTTCAATCTTTCCCAGCATCAGGGTCTTATCCAATAGGTCAGTTCTTCGCATCAGGTGGCCAAAGTATTGGTGCTTCAGCTTCAGCATTAGTCCTTCCAATGAATATTCAAGACTGATTTCCTTTAGGATGGACTGGTTGGATTTCCTTGCAGTCTAAGTGACTCTCAAAAGTCTTCTCTGACACCACAGTTCAAAAGCATCAGTTCTTCAGCACTCTGCTTTCTTTATGGTCCAACTTTCACATCCATACATGACTACTGGAAAAATTATAGCCTTTACTAGTAGGACATTTGTTGGCAATGTAACATCTCTGCTTTTTAATATGCTGTCTAGGTTGGTCATAGCTTTTCTTCCAAGGAGCAAGCATCTTTTAATTTCATGGCTGGAGTCACCACCTACAGTGATTTTTTAGCCCAAGAAAATAAAGTCTATTGCTGCTTCCACTGTTTCCCCATCTATTTGCCATGAAGTGATGGGGCCAGCTGCCATGATCTTAGTTTTCTGAACGTTGAGTTGTAAGCCAGCTTCTTCATTGTCCTCTTTCATCAAGAGGGTCTTCAGCTCCTCTTCACTTTCTGCCATAAGGGTGGTGTCATCTGCATATCTGAGGTTATTGATATTTCTCCCAGCAATCTTGATTCCACCTTGTGCTTCATCCAGTCTGGCATTTCATATGATGCACTCTGCATAGCAGTTAAATAAGCAGGGTGACAATATAACTCCTTAATGTACTCCTTTTCCAATTTGGAACCAGTCTGTTGTTCCATGTCCGGTTCTAACTGTTGCTTCTTGACCTTCATACACATTTCTCAGGAGGCAGGTAAGGTGGCCAGGTATTCCTATCTCTTGCGGAAATTTCCACAGTTTGTTGTGATCCATACAGTCAAAGGCTTTGGCGTAGTCAATAAAGAAGTAGATGTTTTTCTGGAACTCTCTTGTTTTTTTGATAATCCAACAGATGTTGGAAATTTGATCTCTTGTTCCTCTGCCTTTTCTAAAACCAGCTTGAACATCTGGAAATTCATGGTTCATGTACTGTTGAAGCCTAGCTTGGAGAGTTTTGAGCATTACTATGCTAGCGTGTGAGATGAGTGCAATTGTGCGGTAGCTTGAACATTCTTTGGCATTGCCTTTATGAATATCGGGTGTCGTGAAACATTTGTAAAAATTACAAATGAGTAAGCTACAAAGGAGGAGAAGGGGATGACAGAGGATGAGATGGTTGGATGGCATCACCGACTCAATAGACATGAGTTTGAACAAGCTCCGGGAGATAGTAAAGGACAGGGAAGCCTGGCATGCTTCAGTCCATGAGGTCACAAAGAGTCAGACATGACTGCGTGACTGAACAACAACAACAAATCTTTTGAAGACTATCCTCAATTCATCACTTGAACTTGACCTAATAAAGTATTTTATTTTAGTAGTATTAGACAAATTTCATATCATATGGAAAGACGTGGCTTTGTGCTGCTAATACAAAAAAAAGAGAGAGAGAGAGAGAGAGAGAGGGAGGAAGGGAGGGAGGAGAAAGAGGGGAGGGAAGGAGCCAGGGAAGGAAGAAAAGAAGGACGGGCAGTACAGTTATATAGAGAGAATGGAAAAGACCCTATCTGATACCAAAAAACAGCTCTCAATTTATCCACTTAATGCTATTTATTATATTTAATCACATTGCTATGAAACTCAGCACAACTGAAATCTTGGAAAACTAGCAAGGAGAAAAATACATAAATGCACTTTTTAAAAATGCATTATTTCCTTTGTCAAAGAAATGCTAGCCTGTGCTCTTCTACACTAACACATAAAGGCAAAATCAGTTTTTTGGGAAAGGATGTACCATTAAGTCATCATTATCTTTTCATATTTTATTCCTTTCTGACTCTTACTACTTATCTAAACTAATTTTATCTGCTTGTTCCCTTAATGTCTACTTATAGAAGAGCTGATTTTGAACATGTATTAGGTTCTGGTAATTCATTGAGAAATTCAAATTGTTAGGACAGTATGGACATAGTCTTCAGAGAAATATTCAATCTGGCTATAGAACTAGACTTGTAGAAGTAAACTAAAGGACACTCTCAAAGCAATTACCAACAAGTGCAAAATAAGATGCTTTCTATTATGTAGTTACCTATTTATGCTATCTTTGTAGTTGTGTTCTAGCATCCTGTTATTCCATTCAGAGTTTACAGAACTCTTAATGAACATTGTTACAAATAACATCCCTCAGAGACACATATGACCTACCTTGATAATGATGGTGTCATTGCTTCTCTTATTTTATTTGTGCAGCAGGTGATCATTAAAATTAAGTTCTTGATTAAAATTATCCAGGGTAATTTATCTCAGGCTGCCTTCCCACTTAACAAATAAAGAGATTCATAAGTACTGATGGGGATGAAATTTTCACTATGCTTAAGGAATTCCTTGGAATAGAAGGTATTATGTTAGCATAAAATCACAATAATTAACTAGAATAATCCAACCCCTGGGTATCAACAGATAATTCATAGAGTCATTGGAAAATGTAATGAAGAAATTGTCACTATTATGCATATTTGATCTAAGGTTTAATTATCAAAATATGAGCCTGGGTTTTAAAGGATTTCTTAATAGAGGGTAGGACCTTTCCTTATTTAGAATTTTTCATCTAAAATGTTCATTAGCAGCTATATTCCATAGTGTAACAAAACTCTCCCATCTAAGAAAAGCAGTAGAGATAATCAAACTATGGTATCAAGAGTAAACATGATGCGCTGGGAGGACCCTGAGGAGTCGGGTGGGGAGGGAGGTGGGAGGGGGGATCGGGATGGGGAATACGTGTAACTATATGGCTGATTCATGTCAATGTATGACAAAACCCACTGAAATGTTGTAAAGTGATTGGCCTCCAACTAATAAAATAATATTTTAAAAAATAAATAAATAAAAAATAAAAAAAAATAAAAAAAAAAAAGAGTAAACATGATGAAGATTTGCCAAATATTCCCTGGACTTCTCTACAGCTTTCATCAAAGAGATGGACCCACTGCTACTTTGCCCTGTTCTCATTATTCTGCAAAATAATAAAATAATAACCCTTCATCAAAAGGGAGGACTCTACATGATACTGTACATGCTACTACATGCTGCTCTACATGATACCAGAGCTAGTTTGGATGCTGCCAACATGGAAGATCATGCTCAGTTGAGAAAGAGTCAGAACCAGATTTATTGCCCCAAGGACTCCAGAGACTTCATTACCTGGCTTAACATATTTCTAAGGCCATTGTACTGGAGAAGGGAATGGCAATCCACTCCAGTATTCTTGCCTGGGGAATTCCATGTACAGAGAAGCCTTGCAGGCTACAGTCCATGGGGCCACAAAGAGTCAGACATGACTGAATGACTAACACACACACACAAGGCCATTGAAACTTGACATGGTGACCCAGACGGTCAAAGATAAAAGCCTCTCTCCAAAATTGAGTCTCACAGACACTTCAGTGAAGGTAGCTGTGGAGTGATATTTTCAAAGAGTCACTATTTTACAGAAATAATATATATTAATTCTAGTAGAGAAATAGAATCTTGATCTCTGCAAATTCTAAAAGAAGGAAAAAAGCTTTCATACGAGCTGATGGTCTAATTGCACGTGTCTTACAGAGCCCAGGTCCTCTTCTAAACTACTGCTCTCCTATCCATCCTTCTTATGAAATGTACAGCAACACTAAATTTTAGAATTACATTAGAGTAGAATTCCCTTCTTCATGGTGAAATCATTAAAAACTTGTGCTTTTGTACCTTTTCATGATATGCATTGAAAAAGAAATAAATTTCCACCCTACTAGAGATGTTTAATATTATCTAAGCACATAATCTGCACATTTGATTGTAAGTCATCAATAAGTCCTTTCCAAAAGATTTTTTTCTTAGCAGGAAGAAAGAGGCAGAAGTGTATTTGCAATTATGGAAACATGCACAATGTGCTTGAAAAACCCAAGGTAGATATAACTTCAAAATGCCAAATGATAAGAGATATATTGAAGCAATTATCTCTTCCTTATTAATAATTGCTATTTCTATAAGGGAAATAGATGGAGAAATTCATCTGGAGGTTATACCTTTAAATAGCTATATTAAAAGCAGTTATGAAATTACTTTTGGAGTTTGGATGCAATTGAAGCAGAATTGGCCAGGTCATTTCCATCACAATAGGATTTCTGAAGTGACTACAGAGCACCCATTACAGACAGGTCGCCTGATTCAGCCCTAGAGATAATGTGAAATTGTTCCATACAGCAATGTCTGCTCTTTATCCAGACTAGTCTGAAATGGATAATGAGGAAAATGCACAGTTCCAAAACTCCCCTTCTTTTATTTTCAGCTTGAAAGCCTATTTCCTAGTGACAGTAATAACTACTCTGCCTACACATTCATCTTCCATTAAAGATGTAAATGAAAACAGTGGTTTGCAACATCCTAGGCACAAGGGAGAGTTGCTCATAGGACCTTGGTGATAAAAAGTTGCGAGCTGTGGTTACATCATGTGCTTTTTAAGCCCCAACTCATCTGACATTTGGTAAAGTAAACTTTATCCCACAGAGAGTCTGAGAAAATAAAGAGGATCCTGAAGAACATGAGAGAGAATTCCATGGGCTATTTCAAGGTGGTGGGGGTTTGGAGGTGAAGGCATATTGAACTGCAGAGATATTGAATTTCATCTATAGAGAACACTACTGCTCCTTGAGCAGGAAACAAATCCGTGTTCTGCACCATGACATCCAGATGTCAATTAATCAGTTAATATTCAGTGTCATAAATTATATCCTAATTGTTCCACTATTGCATAGGCAGTTATGTCATGGGGAAAATGAAAGTCAGATGGCACTATGAAGAACATAATTGAGGTCTGATACAATGTCTTCCATCAGGGCCCGTATGGTAAAGACATTTTCCTTGACATTTTTATGTTATTTAACACTTGGTGCTGCCACCTCCAGGGAAGATTAACTGGGTTCCCTTGATTCCATGGACTCCTATTGATTTCACACTCTTGTGTTTTCAAAAATCCAGGGACCCCCACCCTTTGTATGAAATAAATAGACCCTAGCCCTCCCCAGCACTTCATCAGACACTTAAGGAAAACAAAAACAAATTTGAAAGGAGTGAGATGCAAGCAGAAGTACTAAGAATCTTTGTAGTAAACAGGTTAGACAGCATCCATCATGAGTGTCCTTATTTGCCAACAATGTATTCTACATTCTGAGTATAAATAGTTTGGATAAAACAAGAAAGCACTGTCTGAATTGGGGCTCTGGTTCAGTGGTGCATATAGTTAGAAATGCAGAAATACATTGATGCACATGATTTCTTGGGCTCCAAAATCAATGCAGGTGGTGGCTGCGGTCATGAAATTAAAATACTGTTCCTTGGAAGAAAAGCTATGACAAACCTAGAAAGCATATTAATGAGCAGAGGCATCACTTTGCCAACAAAGGTCAAAGCTATATATAGTCAAAGCTATGATTTTTCCAGTAGTCATGTAGTAGGGAAAATCACTAGACCATTCAGGTATGACATAAATCAAATCTCTAACGAGTATACAGTGGAAGTGAGAAATAGATTTAAGAGACTAGATCTGATAGACAGAGTGCCTTATGAGCTATGGATGGAGGTTCGTGACATTGTATAGGAGACAGGGAGCAAGATCATCCCCATGGAAAAGAAATGCAAAAGGCACAATGGCTGTCTGAAGAGGCCTTACAAATAGCTGTCAAAAGAAGCAAAGCCAAAAGCAAAGGAGAAAGGAAAGATATACCTATTTGAATCAAAGTTCCAAAGAATAGCAAGAAGAGATAAGAAACCCTTCCGCAGTGATCAGTGCAAAGAAATAGAGGAAAACAATAGAATGGGAAAGACGAGAGATCTCGTCAAGAAAATTGGAGATACCAAGGGAACATTTCATGAAAAGTTGGGTTCAATAAAGGACAGAAATGGTAGGACCTAACAGAAGCAGAAGATATTAAGAAGAGGTGGCAAGAATACACAGAAGAACTGTACAAAAAAAGATCTTCATGAACCAGATAATCACGATGATGTGATCACTCATCTAGAGCCAGACATCCTGGAATGTGAAGTGAAGTGGGCCTTAGGAAGCATCACTCTAAACAAAGCTAGTGGAGGTGATGGAATTCCAGTTGAGCTATTCCAAATCCTAAAAGATGATACTGTGAAAGTGCTACACTCAATATGTCAGCAAATTTGGAAAACTCAGCAGTGGCCACAGGACTGGAAAAGGTCAGTTTTCATTCCAATCCCAAAGAAAGGCAATACTGAAGAATGTTCAAACTACCGCAAAATTGCACTCATCTCACATGCTAGCAAAGTAGTGCTCAAAATTCTCCAAGTCAGACTCCAACGATACATGAACCATGAACTTCCAGATGTTCAAGCTGGTTTTAGAAAAGGCAGAGGAACCAGAGATCAAATTGCCAACATCCACTGGATTATCAAAAAAGCAAGAGAATTCCAAAAAAAACATCTATTTCTGCTTTACTGACTATGCCAAACCCTTTGACTGTGTGGATCACAACAAACTATTGAAAATACTTAAAGAGATGGGAATACCAGACCACCTGACCTGCCTCTTGAGAAATCTCCATGCCAGTCAGGAAGCAACAGTTACATCTTTAGATCTGGACATGGAACGACAGACTGGTTCCAAATAGGAAAAGGAGTATGTCAAGGTTGTATATTGTCACCCTGCTTATTTAACTTATATGCAGAGTACATCATGAGAAATGCTGGGCTGGAGGAAGCACAAGCTGCAATCAAGATTGTTGGGAGAAATAACCTCAGATATGCAAATGACACCACCCTTATGGAGGAAAGTGAAGAACTACTAAAGAGCCTCTTGATGAAAGTGAAAGAGGAGAGTGAAAAAGTTGACTTAAAGCTCAACATTCAGAAAACTAAGATCATAACATCTGATACCATCACTTCATGGCAAATAGATGGAGAAACAGTGGAAACACTAGCAGACTTTATTTTCTTGGGCTTCAAAATCACTGCAGATGGTGATTGCAACCATGAAATAAAAAGACACTTACTCCTTGGGAGAAAAGTTATGACCAACTTAGACAACATGTTAAAAAGCAGAGACATTACTTTGCCAACAAAGGTCCACCTGGTCAAGGCTACGGTTTTTCCAGTAGCCATATATGGATGTGAGAGTTGAACTACAAAGAAAGCTGAGTGCTGAAGAATTGATGCTTTTGAACTGTGGTATTGGAGAAGACTCTTGAGAGTCCCTTGGACTGCAAGGAGATCCAACCAGTCCATCCTAAAGGAGATCAGTCCTGGGTGTTCATTAGAAGGACTGATATTGAAGCTGAAACTCCAATACTTTGGCCACCTGATGCAAAGAACTGACTCACTGGAAAGACCTTGATGCTGGGAGGGATTGGGAGCAGGAGGAGAAGGGGACAACAGAGGATGAGATGGTTGGATGGCATCACCGACTCAATGGACATGAGTTTGGGTAAAGTCCGGGAGTTGGTGATGGACAGGGAGGACTGGTGTGCTGCAGTCCATGGGGTCACAAAGAGTCATACACAACTGAGCGACTAAACTGAACTGAACTAATGTCCAGATGTGAAAGTTGGACCATAAAGAAGGCTAAGCGATGTAGAATTGATGCTTTCAAATTGTGGGGCTGGAGAGTCCCTTGGACAGCAAGGAGATCAAACTAGTCAATCCTAAAGGACATAAACCCTGAATATTCTTTGGAAGGACTGATGCTGAATCTGAAGTTCCAATACTTTGGCCACCTGATGTGAAGAGCCAACTCATTGGAAAAGACCTGATGCTGAGAAAGATTGAGGGCAGGAGGAGAAGGGGATGTCAGAGGATGAGACAGTTGGATGTCATCATTGATTCAAAGGACATGAGTTTGTGCAAACTCTAGGAGATAGTGAAGGACAGGGAAGGCTAGTGTGCTGCCGTTCATGGTGTCACAAAGAGATGGACACAACTGAGCAACTACAACATGTGATATACCCATTTGGACTTCTAAAATTAACTGAAGAGATTTTTAGGACCAGGGAGTAACGACTGAAAGCTAGCAAGAAATAGGTGTTGGCAATCATTGTGATTTCAACATTAAACATTAGCGTGGTATCATTTGTCCCTAAAACCTCTTATTGAACAGTTAAAAATCAGTCACTATCTCTCAAACCAGAGTATAAACTCTGAATTTAAAGATTGTGTCATTCATCATTATATCCCCAAGCCTAAAATAGTATTTAGCACACAGAAGGAATCCATTACATGTTAGCTGAGTAGATGAATATCTAAATATTGAATGACTACAAAACATGCACACCTACCTATTATAGAAACTAAAGGGACAGTCTCCATTTGTAACTGCATCATCATTATTTTCTGCTATATCTTAAGGGTAACAATCACCTGTTTCCCAATGCTCACTGAACTCAGTCAAGGAAATAGTAAGTTTAGAACAAGAAAAAAGTAAAATGACTAAAAGGAGTCATTGTCTCTGTGTGGTAATGATGCATCAATGTTTAAGTTCAAGGATTGTAACAGATGTACCACTGTGGTGCTGGCTGTCAGTTTGGGGGTAGGTTATGCTTACATGAGGACAGGGGGTATATGGAAACTCTCTATACTTTCCATTCAATTTTGCTGTGAAACTAAATCTACCTTAAAAGTAAAACATATTAATTTTTTTAAGTAAATGTTAGGCTGGAAATAATGAAAACACATAGAACTGGAACCAAAGCCAGGTATTTTCCAAAATACTATTCATCTAGACAGTGTTTGAAATATTTTACATACTTTACCTCATTTAATTCTCTAAAAATTCAATGAAGATAATGTTACTAATATCTTTTTTTTTCCAGAAAAGAGCACAGAGCCAATGTTATCTTTGATATCTTTTTCAAAGTTTCTTAGCTACTTGCTGGTAAAGGGAGTTTGAACCCAGACCACCTGGCTGCAGGATATAGACTTTCAACCTCTGTTCTTTGCTACTTCACCTATGTGTTGAATCTCCATAGGAGGTGAAGCAGACTACATATCTTTATTGTATTTACTAAAAAAGATTTTCCCTTCTTTGTTAAAGCCTGGAAAAGTAAACACAAACACACATACTTCACGTGTAATTTGGAGTTTGATGTCTGTCCTTTCTTAAGCCTAGCCTCTTCTTCAAAACTTAGGGACTACAGGGCCTCAATGCTATCACAACTTTCCTTTTGTTATTATTTAAATATTAGAAATACTTGGACACCAGGGAGATAACTAGCAACACATTATTTCAAGTTCCTCATTGCAATATTGAATAAAGTCCCATATAATAGGAATTTCAGTGAAGTGGAGCAGGTGTTAGCGGTGGGTGATATGATCAGATTCTACCCTTATCTCGGTGCCTGCAAGCCCAAGCCTTTTTATGCTAGAAAGGGTTTACCAGTCTCTTGAGAGACAAAGCAAAGTAAACCTCAGAAAAGAAAATGCTCACAATGGCAGGAATATCAATGCCCCAGGGTGACTGTAGCAATAAACGGGGTTTAGTGCATCAAATGCATATGCTACTCGACATTAGAAAGTAATATCAAATGAAAGATTTTTATTGAATTGGCCTCTAAAACAGACAAATTCCCAATTGCCATAGCTGATGAAAAAATTAGCTTGCTACTAAACATTAAATGGATCAATAATCTATTAACTCTAACCTTGTTAGCAGGAGCTTGCAGTACACTATGTGACCTGCCTTGTTAAACAAGCTGTCTTCAAAGTCTGCCTTTGACTAAAATAATTTTCTCTTGCTGTATCAGCAGTAATGTACTTAATACTCCATATTAACTCAAAATGACTTTTTTCCTTTTTTTTCGAAGGCTGTTCACCTTCAAGGCCTTTCAAGATCATTGCATATATACTATTTTATTCAACTAAACCACAATGATTTTTATTTTATGGGCAGACACTCAGACAATAGTAAATATCCACTGTCATGATGAGATGTTATGAAGTTCTTGATGACAAATTATCTTCACAAAGTCATCATCTTATCAGTGTATATGTTCCTCCACACTCACCTGTAGTCAAGGAGGAAAAGAGATCAGAAAATGCCCATGCAGGAAAAGTCCTGATGGGAAATGGCAGGGAGAATGGGAATAGGTTGATGGAGTGAGTATAGTTTTAGTGTGAAATCCTCGTATTTATACAAGTCCTAAGAAAGTTATCTTGTAAAGTAAAAGTGTGTTCGAGGGTGAGGAGTTGTTAAGTAGCTTTCATTCTTTCTTTCCATTTTCTGTTACTATTTTCCTCCTGTGACAAACTTCTCCAAGAGGAGAGTAATTACAAGGGTTATGCATGAACAAAAGAACAGATTGTGTAAGCAAGTATACTATTCCACAGAAGCAAGCCTTAGTTTCTCTCCTGAGTAAACAGAAGTTTCTACTATGACCCAAATGTACTTCACAGAAGACGGGAGAAGATTTCAATACCTCCAATCTTGAAAAAGTAGAAGGAAATACAATAGTTCTGAAACAAAGTATATTCCTGTGAAATCATGTAAATAGAAGCAAATACTAGAATAAAAGCCAGAAAAAAAGTGAGGAGCAATAGTAACTTCAGACTGGAAACAAGAAGTACTCCATAGCATTTAGAGTGAAAAAATTTTGAAAAGACTGTCCAAGAAGTCTTCATAAACCCATTGAGTTAGGTAGCAAATATTATAGGAAGGAAAATGCAGGCTATCATCAGCCAAATGTTTGTGGGGCTTTTCGGAAAGTAAAAGAGAGAAGGAAAGACTTACCATAGGAGTTTTAAGACTTTCTAGGAAATTTCTAGGAAATTCTTAGGCAACACCATTTCAGCTGGTGTTGAACACCTATCTTCTCCAGTACTATAGTAGTAGAGGCAGGACAATGAAAAGTCACCATCTCTACTCTCAAATGTCTAAAATGTTTGAAGATAAATGATCCAGCTTCTAGATGGACATAGCTACTTGTGGCAAAAAAGTAGGAAAACTATCCCAAGTGGCTTAGACTGTCAAAGTCAAGGCAAAAACAAAATCCAAGAATTATCAGTATCTTTGTGGCATCTTTAAAAAAGGAAAATTGGAAGAGATGTGAATATTAAACTCTTCTATAAACTCTGTTGGAAAATTTAGTCTTCCTGAGTTTGTGCGCACACGCACACACATGCACAAGCACTGGTGCAATGTCACATTTGGAGACTAAATTAAATCTATTCAATTGCCACATTCTTGTTCCTCCTAGATAATCAAATTTCTATAATATACCAGTTTCTGTTTGTAAAGTAGGCATAATGTGAGTTATAAATACAGACTTATTTATTTTATTTTAGATTCAGTATAACATATAATGGAAAAATAAATAAATAAAACAAACAAAATAGGTTTTGGAATCAGACCATTTAATTAACTTCTATTATTTACTCAGTATGTGACCTTGAACAAATACAATTTCTATGAATCTTCAGCTCCCTCGACTATAAGAATGGAAGTAATTAGTCTTACAATGATATCAGGAAGATTAAGATAGTGTAGGCAAGTGTTGGAATAGTTTTTAAGATAGAAAATGCACTCAAATATTGGTGATACCCTGGCCACCTTTTATTAAGAAAACTTTTATTAAAAGAAACTTTTATTAAGAAAATGGCAAAGCATTTTCTACTTTGTTCCTCAGAAAATGTAGTGAGGCAGGGTAAATTACTATCCTGTATTTTCAAATTAAGAAACCAAGGCTTGCAAAGCTTCAATGACTTTCCCTTAGTAGCCAAATCTCTTTCTGAAGGACCTCAAGCATTCCTATTTGCTTTAGGTTCTTTGAAATTATATGGGAGAATGGGCTGACAGTTTGTGGGTTATGTATACTAGGGCCTTACATTTTATCATTCTCCTCTCTTTCTTTGAAATCCTTTCTCCAAAATCTTGTAACCAAATATGGAAAAACTATGAATTGGGGAAATCATAAAGAAAATTTTAAACCCATAATAGAACAAAGCCAAACAAACAAAAGCTTTTGATATCCCTTATTTAAAAGGAAAAATCAAGAATCAGCAGTCACTTTTATAAGAATGGTTCTGCCAGTTACTGACTGTTTGAAATTGGAAAAGTCACTTGACTTTCTTAGCCTGCTTCTCAGCTGTAAAATTGGGGAAATAATTTGCCCACATCACTGAGGTTGTATTAAAACCTAAAACATAAAAAATTAAGATATTTCATATTTTTGACCATTGATCTAGTAATATAATGAAAAAATAATTCAAAAGAAAAAAGAAACCTCTTTATAATATCAAACAATAGGAAACCACTGATATGTTCTTTATTTTACTTATTTTTTAAGCAAATTATGCCAATAAAATTACTTTTTTAAATAAATATGCATTTGAACAAGAATGATAAAGAAATGCAAAAACGTGAGCCAATTATGTTAAATTCACGGGAATTTTTTCTATAAAGATCATAACAAAGAAAAACTAAATATTCAAAATATATTTGGAAAATGGTAAGTAGGTTTATTTTTATTTTTAATTGAAGTATAGTTGATTGGGCTTCCCTTGTGGCTCAGCTGGTAAAGAATCTGCCTGCAATGTGGGAGACCTGAGTTAGATCCCTGGATTGGGAAGACCGACTGGAGAAGGGAAATGCTACCCACTCAAGGGCTACCCACTCCAGTATTCTGGCCTGGAAAATTCCAAGGACTGTATAGTCCATGGGGTTGCAAAAGAGTCAGACATGACTAAATGACCTTCACTTTCACTTTCACATTCATAGTTGATTTACAATATTGTGTTAGCATCAGGTATACAGCAAAGTGATTTGGTTTATACATATATATATGTTTATATGCATATTCTTTTATGATTCTTTGCCATCATAGGTTATTATAAGATACTGAATATAGCTCCCTGTTCAGTTCAGTTCAGTGCAGTTGCTCAGTCATGTCCAACTCTTTGCGATCCCATGAACCACAGCATGCCAGGCCTTTCTGTCCATCACCAACTCCCAGAGTCCACCCAATTCATGTCCATTGAGTCGGTGCTGTCATCCAACCATCTCATCCTCTGTCGTCCCCTTCTCCTCCTGCCCCCAATCCCTCCCAGCATCAGGGTCTTTTCCAATGAGTCAGCTCTTCGAATCAGGTAGCCAAAGTACTGGAGTTTCAGCTTCAACATCAGTCCTTCCAATGAACACCCAGGACTGATCTCCTTTAGGATGGACTAGCTGGATCTCCTTGCAGTTCAAGGGACTTCTCCATCACCACAGTTCAAAAGCATCAATTCTTCAACGCCCAGCTTTCTTCATAGTCCAACTCTCACATCCATACATGACTACTGGAAAAACCATAGCTTTAACTAGACAGAACTTTGTTGACAAACAGATGTCTCTGCTTTTTAATATGCCATCTAGGTTGGTCATAACTTTCCTTCCAAGGAGTAAGCGTCTTTTAATTTCATGGCTGCAATAACCATCTGCAGTGATTTTGGAGCCCCCCCAAAAAAAGTCAGCCACTGTGCTATACATTAAATCCTTGATATTTATTTATTTTATACATGGGATTGTGTATCTGTTAATCTCATACTCCTAGCTTATCCCTCCTCCTACTTTCCCCTTTGATAACTATGTTATAATATGACACCAAAAGCATAGTCAACAAAACTAAAAATAAAATTACAGTTCAGTTCAGTTGAGCCACTCAGTCATGTCCGACTCTTTACGACCCCATGAACCGCAGCACACCAGTCCTCCCTGTCCATCACCAACTCCTGGAGTTTACCAAAACTCATGTCCATTGAGTTGGTGATGTCATCCAACCATCTCATCCTCTGTTGTCCCCTTCTCCTCCTGCCTTGAAGTCTTTCCCAGCATCATGGTCTTTTCAAATAAGTCAACTGGTCGCATCAGGTGGCCAAAGTATTGGAGTTTCAGCTTCAACATCAGTCCTTCCGATGAACACTCAGGACTGATTCCCTTAGGATGGACTGGTTGGATCTCCTTGCAGTCCAAGGGATTCTCAAGAGTCTTCTCCAACACCACAGTTCAAAAGCATCAATTTTTTGGCGCTCAGCTTTCTTCATAGTCCAACTCTCACATCCATACATGACTACTGGAAAAATCATAGCCTTGACTAGATGGACCTTTGTTGGCAAAGTAATGGCTCTGCTTTTTAATAGGCCACCTAGGTTGATTATAACTTTCCTTCCAAGGAGTAAGTGTCTTTTAATTTCATGGCTGCAGTCTCCATTAGCAGATTTTGGAGCCCCCAAAAATAGTCTCTCATTGTTTCTACTGTTTCCCCATCTATTTGCCATGAAGTGATGGGACTGGATGCCATTATCTTAGTTTACCAAATGTTGAGCTTCAAGCCAACTTTTTCACTCTCCTCTTTCACTTTCATCAAGTATAGTAGAACTACATAAAGCTAAAAAGCTTAACAAAGAAAACAATTAACAAAATGAACAGATAATCTACAGAATGGAGAAAAATTTTGCAAACTATATTTGCTAAGGAGTTAGAAACCAAAATACATAAAGAAATCATACAACTCCAGCAAAAAAAAAAAAACTCAATTTAAAAATGAGCAAAAGAACTCAATAGACATTTTTCAAAGAGGACATACAAATGGTCAATTGGCATATGAAAAGGTGCTCAGTATCATTAATCAGGGAGATAAAAATCAAAACTACAATGAGATATCACTTCACATCTGTTTTAATGGCTATTACCAAAAAGATAAGAGACAGCAAGTACTGGCAGATGTAAGAGACAAGGATATCCTTGTACATTGTTGGTGAGAATGCAAATTGGTCAGCCATTAAGAAAACAGTATGAAGCTTCCTCAAAAAATTTAAAATAGAACTACCATATGATCCAGCAATCCCACTTCTGGGTATACAGCCAAAGAAAATGAAATCGGTATCTCAGGTATTTGTATCCCTTATGTCTATTGCATCATTATTTGCAAAAGCCAAGACAGAAGCAATATAAATGTCTAATGATGGATAAATAGATATAGGAAATGTGATACATATGTCACTTTGTGACAACATGTTTGAACTTGGAGGACATTGTGCTAAGTGAAATAAACCAGACAGAGAAAGACAAATACCATAAGATAATCATTTATATGTGAAATCCAAAAAAGTTGAACTCATAAAACTGAAAGCAGAACTGTGGTTTCCAGGGAGTAAGGAAAATGCAGAGATGTCACCCAAAGTGTACAAACGTCCAGTTCTAAGAAGAATAGGTTTGGGGGATGTAATATACAGTACAATAACTATAGTTAGTAGTCCTATATTGTACACTTTAAATGAGAGTAAATATTAATCATAATCACACAGACACACACAAGATAACTATGAAAGCTGACGGATAAGCCAATTATTAGCTTGACTGTGGCAATCATTTCACAATGTATATCAAATCATCACCTCGTATACCTTAAATATATACAATTTTACTTGGTCATTTATACCTCAGTAAAGCTAGAAAAAGATAAAGTAAAATAAAAACAAAGATCTGAAAAAACTCTTGCCTGGTTGCGTTGCTATTTAAAGCACTGCACTAGTTTTCCATCTCTGCATAATAAACTGCCACTAATTTAGCATCTTAAAGCAACACACATGTATTGTGTCATACAAAGTGACTGTGGTCAGGGGTCTGAGCGTGGTTTATTTGGGTCCTCTACTCAGACTCTCATAAGGCTTCAGGAGAGATGTCAGCAAGGCTGAATTATCAAATGCAGGATTAACTGGGGAAAAGTCTGCTCATTCAGATTTATATCCTTGCAACACTATAAGCTAGCTTTTTGCTATCTCTTGACTGAAAACCGGCCTCAGATCTTCAAGGCTGCTCTCTTAGCATGCCTCTTAGCCATGTGGGCCTCTCCAACATGATCACTTACTTTGTCAAACTCATGAGGACAGCCTCTCACCTCAGGAAGAACAGTTTCTCTTTTAAGAGCTTTCACTCCAGATCCACTCACGATAGATCAGAATAAATCATTCTGTTAAAATAAAAATCAACTGATTTGCATCCTTAAATACATTTGCAAAATCCCCTGCTACTTTGTCTAGAAGCAAATCACAAGTCATGCTCACACTCAAGGGGAAGAGAGTATACAACACATGGATATTACAGGACAGAAATCATGAGGCCACCCTAAGATCTAACTGGCACAAACACTGTTGTGCTATTTTAAAAAACAATGTAACACATGCCTATGAGCCTCCAATCTGCCCTCACTCCTGCCTGCTTCACAGATCAGTGGAGATAATAGCAGGGGAGCTCATCCAGGAGTGAAGTAAACTCAGTGGGGAGAGGAGTTCATCCCCTCTGCCTGACCTCCCTTGCTTTTCATCTCTGCAGTGCACGCCCATTGAGGCCACAGGCCTCGCATCTAGCGGTTTGGTTCTGCTCTAATTCTAAGATAAATCCAGGCTTAGAACACAAAGCCTTGTGTATTTTCATCCTTTCCCCTTACTCTCCTCCCCAAATCCAGTGATCCTTAACCAAGGCCAAATCATTCTTCTTTGGGAGCTCCAGAAAGATGTCAGTGCTGATGTTAGACATCCTCACTCCCCAGGGGCAAGCACTCTGTTATTCTGATACCTCCACCGACTTCCCATTCCCAAGCTGTGTCCCAGTCCTGTTCTCTGTGCTCAGACACCACTCCCCTGATACTTTCTACCATGCTACCTCAGTATCTCCAGTTTATAAAAACATGGCATCTGCATTAGTCCTTTCAGAAATGACATGCAGACACTGTCCTCAATATTTGGGCACAGCTTGCTTCTTGTAGCCCAGTATAGCCTAGAATGACTCGGGACAAATTTATCAGTTCTCCAAATGGGATTTCTAAACTGATGGGCTTCACAGACTGATTATTGAAAAATGTCTCTGTAGCCTAGACACAAATACACAGATGCTCTTAGGATCTTATTGAAATTTGTAGTTAGTCTGCCAGAATGCAATTTTGCTGTTTATAAATGCATTTGACAAAGCTGCAGTTGATTTTTAATTTCAGTTCTGTCAAAAAATCAATCAAAAAGTAGTTTCTATGAACCTATCTGTTAAATGCTCAGCACTATACTAGAAGCTATAGAGGATTAAAAAGAAAAGTAAACCACAATTTACGACCTCAAAGACTCTACAGTCCAGTTGTGGATCCATACACACACAAACACACCATTTATGAAACAAGAGCACACAGTAAATGATGAAAATAAATAATAATAGTTGCCACATAGGATCTATGAAACTAGACACTTTACAAAATTGATTTTTCAGCCTCAGAACAATTCCGAAAGTTCTCACTTATTCTCACAGCAAAACGGACGGGCCAAATCTGTCTGATACCAAAGTTGGTGCTATTTTCACTTAAAATGAAATCAAGCAAAACAAACAAATGCAAGATCCTCAGTTCCTCTTCAGATTCTTACTCAGTTGCAATCTGGCATTTAATAGCTTTTTAGCTTTTTAGAATGTCACCCAGTGTATTGCAGAGCCAAGGAGTATAATTGAACTGAAATGATAATTCATTACATGGCCCAAGGTCTGAAGAATATACATATTAGAAAAGTTTAGTGAGTGAAAATTTCTAACAGCTATGTTGGGAAGAAACAATGTGCCCTATAACAGGTGTTCCCCAGCCATCTGGGACTTAAATGTTAACCAATATAGTCACAGCTTGACTTCAGGTCTAAGAAAAAGTAAATGAAGGTATTAGACGTCCCTGAAGGCTCAGTGGTAAAGAACTCACTTGCAGTGCAACAGATGCGGGTTCGATTTCTGGGTTGGGAAGATCCCCTGGAGAAGAAAATGGCAACTCACTCCAGTATTCTCGCCTGAGAAATCCTATGGACAGATGAGCCTAGTGGGCTACCAGTTCATAGGGTCGCAAAAGAGTCAGACATGACTTAGTGACTAACCAACAACAACAAATGGATATATAATACTATTATTAATACATACATATTATTCATGAACACTTACATTGTATCTTCACAAGCATTACTTTACATATCAAAAGAATTTGGGAGTAAGTAAGGATAGTTATTTTATTTATTCCTTTCCTACCGAGAAAACCAAGGACCAAACTTGCTTCAGGTCACCCAGTAACCAAGCTCTGTGCTCACCTCATTACCTGATTCTGACTAGTCCACCCTCATGTCGCTTTAGCTTGATGACACCCAGGATTGGATACACATCTATGGGGCCCAAAGCAAAATGAAAACCCAGAGTTCAAAGTGTATTAATAATTTCAAAGTGTGTTAGGAATTTCAAAACAGCAATTGCAAGGTATTAAAGCAGCATGGGCCCTTCTAAGTAACTGCACAGGTGGCATGCCCATGAAGCTGGCCCTGATGACATTACTGCAAACTAAACTGTGAAGCCAATAACTCAAAGAGTGACTAATTGAATAAGGCAAAGGTATGGATGTTCTAAAAATAATCACTTCTCCAGGAAGCACTGCAAAAGTACCTGTGATAGATGCAATCCAGCAGTCCATGCTGTACGATCATAATCACCCTCCTCTAAGTAAATTATTCAGATTAGGAAATGCATGCCCATCAGCTTTTGCTGGAATGAGATAAACACATTTCTTCCCAAGTTACTTACTGAACACATTAATATGTATATCCCCAAATGTAATGAACTGATATGCTCCAGACTATGACAAGGTGAAGGCATCAGAAAGTTCATTCAAGAGCAGGAACACCATCAAATTAACTTGTAGCTTTCAGCAAACTTACTCTATTTGGCCTATGCTTCTACCATGCCATTTCAGAATAAACAGTTTCAGGAAGGCAGCTACACAAATGAATTCACAACAGAGTGAAGAGCTGAAATGAGAGCCTGACCGTGTTATCAATAAACAGCAGATGTTTGCAGGTCAGCTGGGATCTGCAATTTGAATTTCCAGAGTACATGAGCTTCTGGAATGTATTTTTTAAAAAAGCCTACTGTTGTCAGTCACCTCTGTTAGAATCCCTGAACACCACACCACAGAACTATTTGGCTGTGAGAATCAACTCCCTTTCCTTATGAGGGAAAAGTGAGGAACAAGCACATTGCCTTCTTGTCCTGTTACCTATATTTTGATCTTATTAGAAAACTTCTGAAAACTGGAATTCTTGTCAAGAAAACTTCAGAAAAATTTTTGAACCTGGAAATGTGCGTTTGTGGAATGCAGAGGGAGAGAAGGAAGCATTCCTATATAAGCAGGATGCTTCTTTTTTTTTTTTCTTTTTTTTCTTTTTTTATTAAAAATAAGCTAAATGTAATCTAGGAAATAGAAAGCATTTACATCAAATATCATTGAGGATAAAGTTATACAAATGTTGATTTTGTTCTTCAAGACAAGTGTGTACAGATTACAATTTATTTTTGGACAGCAGTTATCATCTATTGCATTTGAACATGAATATAAACAGTTGTTCCTTCTGGAATTCAACCAATCATTATTTAAATCCCCAATACCTATTTAATATCTGGGCAAGCTTGATTAGGAATATTGGATTCTTTTGATTTGGAGTAACAGAAACCTACTTAGGCAAGTAGGAATAGATACCAAGTTACTTACTGAATCCAATAAATAGTTGAATAACCAGGTTGTAGGAAGAGGGAGAATCAGGACAGCTTCAAAGACCTCCTCAAATAAACTTGGTAGATCTTTCCTCTTGTTCTCTGCCATCACAGCAACATGATTTCTGCTGAAAGATTCAGTTCAGTTCATATATCTATACTCTGAACTCTTTTGATAAAGGCATGCTAACTTGAATGGATTTTATTGAAAAGTATCAGGTGAGGCTCACAAAACCAGAAGTACTCATGTTCACAAATGTCCAAAAGATGTGGAACATGAATCCTAATCCTAAAACAGAAGAGTTTTACTCTAGGTTTCCTTTCACTTGCTCAGGTCATTGTGGATGGACATGCAAGTGTGCTTGCTAAGTCACTTCAATTGTGTCTTACTCTTTGTAAACCTATGAACTGTAGCCCACCAGACTTCTCTGTCCATGGAATTCTCTAGGCAAGAATACTGGAATGAGTGAAATACTGGAATGCCCTCCTCCAGGGGATCTTCCTGACCTAGGAATCAAACTCGTGTCTCTTAATCTCCTGCATTGGCAGGAAGGTTCTTTACCACTAGTACCACCTGGGAAGCCCAAGTGGATGGATATGAGATAACATATTTAAGTGCTCCAGCACAAGAAAAACTGTGTACTATGGGTGTGCTTAACTAAGACAAGTATCTGCCCAGAGATTATGATAGGGAAACAGCACAACATAGGGATAAGGACATGAGCTGTTCTTTGTAAAATTAATTAATTAATTGAAATTGGAGAATAATTACTTTTCAGTATTGTGATTGTTTTTGTCATACATCAACATGAATCAGCCATAGGTATACATGTGTCCCCCTCACTCTGAACCTCCCTCCCACATCCCTTCCTACCGTATCTCTCTGGGTTGTCCCAGAGCACTGGCTTTGGGTGCCTTGCTTCATGCATCAAACTTGCGCTGGTCATCTATTTTACATATGGTAATGTACATGTTTCAATTGTTTTCTCTCAAATCATCCCACCCTCACCTTCTCCCACTGAGTACAAAAGTCTATTTTTTACATATGTGTCTCCTTTGCTGCCCTGCATGTAGGATCAGGATTGTTGGTACCATCTTTCTAAATTCCACATATATGCTTTAATATAAAGTATTTGTCTTTCTTTACTCTGTATAAGAGGCTCCAGGTTCATCTACAACATTAGAACTTATTCACAAGCATTCCTTTTTATAGCTGACTAATACTCTATTGTCTGTATATATCACAACCTCCCTATCCATTCATCTGCTGATGGACATATAGGTTGCTTCCATGTCATAGTTATTGCAAGTAGTGCTGCAATGAACATTGGGGTACATGTGTCTCTTTCACTTCTGGTCTCCTTGGGGTTTATGCCTTGTAGTGAAATTGCTGGATCATATGGCAGTTCTATTCCCAGGTTTTTAAGGAATTTCCACACTATTTTCCAGAATGGCTGTATCAGTTTGCATTCCCACTAACAGTGTAAGAGGGTTCCCTTTTCTCCAGGACATGAGTTTTCTGACTGAGACACAGCTGGAATCAAATCTGAAATGACTCACTCCCTAGTCAGCTATTTGAGATTGGGAAAGTTACAAAATATCTTTGAATGTCAGTTTTTTTCTCTCCATTATTTTCTTTGAATATTAAGATAATGTAAGTCTTTGTGGAAAACTGGAAACAATGGCAAGTTGCAAGACATACATTATAATTTCCCTGTAATCTAAACCCCTGGGCCTGAGTTAACATTGTGATATAATTCTTGTAAATTTTCATCTGTGTATATACATACATTCCCCACAATCACTGCTTCACATGCCACACTTTTGAAGTTTTGTTTCATTTTCATTTAATTAAAACCATTTTCCCTTGTGATCTCCTCTTGAATCTATTAATTATTTAGAAGTATGTTCTTTAATTCCAATTTTCATGGATTTCCAAGATATCCTGTTATTGGTTTCTAATTTACTTCTACTGTGGTCACAGAACATACTCTGTATGAGTTCAGTCTTCATAATTTATTGAAAATTGTTTGTGTCTCACTCAGTATGTGGTCCATCTTAAATATCCCATATGATAGGATTGTTTTCTGCTCTTATTTGAGTGCTATGTTCTAAAACATCAATTAGTTTGAGCTGAATAATGGCACTATTCAAGTCTTCTACATCATTACTGTTTTTCTGTGGCAATTATTAAATCAAATTTTACAGGAATGTTTTGAAATATCCAATTATAATTATAGGTTTATCTATTTCTCCTTTTAGTATGCCAAATTTTGCTTTATGCATTGTGAAGCTATGCTATTGTGCTTACACATTTAGGATTGTTATGTTTTGTGGATAAATTAATTCTTTCATCCATTATGAAATTTTCCTTTACACCTGGAAATATTCCATGTTATGAAGACTATTTTTTTTTATATTGCACAGCTAATCTCTCTCATGATTGTTGTTGTTCAGTTGCTAAGTCGTGTCCAACTCTCTGGGACCCCATCAACAAAAGTAGGTCAGGCTTCCCTGTCCTTCACTATCTCCTGAAGTTTGCTCAAACTCATGTCTGTTGAGTCAGTGATGCTGTCCAACCATCTCATCCTCTGCTTCCTTCCTCTCCTCCCACCCTCAATCTTTCCCAGCATCGGGGTCTTTTCCAATGAGTGAGCTCTTCACATCAGGTGGCCAAAGTATTGGAGTTCCAGCTTCAGCATCAGCCCTTCAAATGAATACTCAGGGCTGATTTCCTCTAGGATTGACTGGTTTGATCTCCCTGCAGTCCAAGGGACTCTCAAGAGTCTTCTCCAGCAGCACAATTCAAAAGCATATATTTTTCAGCACTCAGCCTTCTCTATGGTTCAACTCTCACAACTGTACATGACTAATGGAAAAACCATAGCTTTCATTATACAGACCTTTTTAAACAAAGTGGTATCTCTACATTTTAATACACTGTCTAGGTTTGTTTGTCATAGCTATCCTCTCAAGATTACTCATTGTATTCAATATATTTAAATATATTTTTGTCCTTTTCAATTAAACTTCTCTGTCTTTTTATTAATATGTGTTTCTTATAAAGTCAATATAACTGGATCTTCTTTTTAAATCCAGTTTTACAATCTTTACTTTTAATTATGTTTTTAGGTCATTTAGTTATCAATAGTATTATGTTTAAATTTACCATCTTGCTTTTTATTTTCTATATTTCCCAGTTTTCCTTAGTCCATTTTCCCTTTTGTTTCTGAGTAAACCAGTGCAACATTGTGGAGAAATTTTCCCCCAATAAAAAAAAAGAATATTATTTCATTCTAGCTCCATTTTGGCTCCTTTTTAAAAAAAATTTTATTGGACTATAATTTATTTACAATGCTGTGTTAGTTTTAGGAGTACAACAAAGTGAATCAGTTTTATACATATATATATGTATATATATACATATATATATATATACATATTATATATAAATATATACCCATTCTCTTTCCATATAGGCCATTACAGAGTACTGAGTAGAGTTCCCTGTGCTATACAGTAGGTTCTTGTTAGTTATCTATTTTATATATAGGAGTATGCATATGTTGGGCTTCCCAGTGGCCCCAGTGGTAAAGAACCTGCCTGCAAATGCAGGAGGTATAAGAGACCTGAGGTCGATCCCTGGTTTGAGAAGATTCCCTGAAGGAGGGCATGGCAACCCATTCCAGTATTCTTGCCTCAAGAATCCCATGGATAGAAAAGCCTGAAGGCTACAGTCCATAGGGTTGCAAAGAGCTGGGCATGATTGAAGCAATTTAGCATGCACACACCTCTGTTTTGTTAGTGACTGCTCTGGGCTTAAAACATATACCTTTAACATCACTGTCTATCTTCAAATAACGTATAATGTAAGAACTTTGGAACAGTATGCATCAGTTTCTTCCTTAGTCCTTCATGCTGTTGTTTTTATACATTTTACAACTTAATATAAACTATATCCTCCTCAGTTTTTATTCCAAGGCTATCTATCTCCTCTAAGCAGTACATAAAGGTACCAGTTTTCAACATCTTACAAATAGGTTGGAACTATCATATTTAAAATTTTATGCCAGTGTGATATTTAGGAAATGATATACCATTATTATTATTTTCATTTCCCACAGAAAATGTTTGAGATAGAGCACCTTTTCATTGCTGTTCAGTTGCTAAATAGGGTCCAACTCTTCGCGACCCCATGAACTGCAGCACCCCAGACTTAACTGTCCTTCACTATCTCCTGGAGTTTGCTTAAACTCATGTCCACTCAGTCACTGATGCCATCCAACCATCTCATCCTCCGTCATCCCCTTCTCCTCTTGCCCTCAATCTTACCAGCCTCAGGGTCTTTTCAAATGAGTCAGCTCTTCACTTCAGTTGGCCCAAGTATTGGAGCTCCGACTTCAGCATCAGTCCTTCCAATGAATATTCAGGGTTGATTTCCTTCAGAGTTGACTAGTTTGATCTCCTTGCTGTCCAAGGGACTCTCAAGAGTCTTCACCACCACAGCTTGAGAGCATCACTTCTTTGGCGCTCAGCCTTCTTTATGATCCAACCCTCACATCCATACATGACTACTGGAAAAACCATAGCTTTGACTATACAAACCTTTGTCAGCAAAATAATGTATCTACTTTTTATACATCGCCTAGGTTTGTCATAGCGTTGCTTCATTATTTATTGGCTATTGTGTTTCCTTTCTGTCAATCAGATGTTCATGTGGTTTTTACATTTCTCCATTGAGTTGTTTTTTTGTTGTTGTTGATTTGTGGGAATTTTTATTTAATGAAGTTTGGATATTTATCTTTTATTTTATGCATTGCAAATATTCTTCCTATCTTCAACTCATTTTTTAACTTTGTTTTTTTCATTTCTAGATAAACTTTTTTTTAATTTAGTGAAGCCAAATTTCTGAATGTTTTCTTTTGTGGCTTGGACTTTTTATGTCACTAAAATAAATTCTTTCCAGTTCTGATAAAATAAATTGTCTTATTATTTTCTTCCTAATATCCAAAAATTTTGCTTTTCCCATTTAGACTTTTCATCCATTCAGAATTTCACTTTGTACTCCCCTTTGTCCTTCTTTTTATGTATCCTACACACAAGTACATTCCAGCTCTCTATCCCCTTCTCTAAGTTCTAACTTCCTTGTAGTCCAGCTTAGTTACCACTTCCTTCATGAAGTCTTCCTTGACTGCACCATTCCTTAATGACTTTCCCTACTCAGCTTTATAAGATATTTATCACTGAACTACGATAGCAATTGACCATATTCATGACAGTGAATTAGCAAGATTAAATGGTTAAATAATATGACTAAATGACCATACGCATGACAGATCATCTTAATGTATAAAAGAAGGCCAAAATAAAAAAGACTATCACGAGAGTGAGGAATGGAATAAAACATGTCTTGTCTCAAGGGCAGCCGCCACTCAGCTCTAGCCAATGACGCCAATGTGGTACCAAAGCTCAGAGTCGCCAGATCTACTTTCTTTTCTCAACAAAATCCATAAATCAAAATTTTCTATGTGAAATATTCTGAGATTTAAATATTGCCAACTTGTTCAAATATATTTTTTACGCATTACATATGTGTGTTTGGGGAAGGGAGGTAAGGGGTGTTATCCCCTAGTCAGATTCAATTATCCTGCCTCTAATCTCTAACTTCTGGTTTGATTGTTGCTAATCAGTTGATCAATTTAATTTTCTCTCTAAATAAATCGTAAACCCCTTAAGCACAGGAACACCCACTTTGTAACTACCACAGAACCTGTCACAGAGAAAGCAAATGACAAGTGTTCAATAAACCAGTGATTGACTATTGATGGGCAGGGTATCATTTGTATACCCTGGGTCACAGTCCTCTCCACAATGGAGTCCTAGGGAGAGGACTAGAGGGGATCCCTCAGTGGAACACTATGACCAATATGATACCCATCCAGTTAGACACACGTGCACAGAAAACAGACCTTCCCAAAGTCAAGGTCATCCTTCCACAAGGGATGGGATGCCAGGTCACATTCTGGATGCTCCTGCCAGGACAAATTCAAACGCAAGAGCTTTTAAGTTCCAGTAGTCTGTGTAGTACAAAGAAAAGATTGCCAGTTCTCAGAGAGGCAAATAGAGTTGTAGAAAGAAACATAAAAGGCTTGCAATCTCTCTGTCTTTTAGGAAAATAAAATACTGATGCTTACTAAACTTGTGAATGGCTATCGCTGTTAATTCATAGTTCTGGGTCCTCACCCTCAAAATGTAACAAGCTCACCAAAAGCCTCAGAAATGAACCAATGGTCTGTCTCTGTAGTAAAGGCAGGCTCAGATCAGGAACCAAACCAAACAGTGTTTGTCCTGCAAGAGGGACAAGGTGCCTAGCCTCTCTGACCCTCTATCTTTTCATCTGAAGAGTTAAGAACAGTCACATTGCCACCCCCCTCTCTGTGGAATAAGAAATGTCAGGAGTGGTAAGGAGCACAGCTTCAAGTCAGACATTAATTTGATTGTGAATCAGGGAAAGTTACTAAACTATTCTCTGTACCTGAGTTTTCCTACCTACAAGATGAAGGCAAAAAAGTAGAACTTAGCCCACTTAAGTTCTTGAAAAGATCAAATGACATTATACCTGTAAAGTTTGCTACAAATGATAGATTTGAGTTCAAAGGAGGGAGGAAACTTGGCATACTATAAGGAATTATTATCACAAGATCTTTTGTTATAGTCTCCAGAGCTGCTATCATCCAACAGGGGTAATTTCATTGCTGTTGTGTTGTTGTTGTTCCTGCCCCAAGATTGCAGGTTCCTGTGAAGGATGACTTCTCAGCAGGATCTATTTCCATTGAAAGTTAGTATGTTCACTCCTCTGAAGCTACACAACTTTTGTGCCTCAAGTCCACTTGGAAACAGATCTAGACAAAGCACTTCTTTGCTTCCGCATCTTACATACAAATGCCCTAACACTGCCTGAGAATGCATTTCTTAGCATATGTCTCTTCATTGCAGGGTGTTGGAATGTGCCTTTATGTGCCTTTCATACCTCTGTGAATGTAGGTCTCTGTGTGTCTCTTTGTGTATCCTGGGCTACATCAATAGTCAATATGTGAACTCGTGTGTGTATGTGTGTCTGTGTGTCTTTCTGTGTATAACAGTGGTCTCTATGAAACTATATGTCTGCCTATTTTTGTGTGAATGTTTCTATCTATGTTATGAATGTATATGGGTATGTGTCGGCACCTGTGTCCTTTTTAATGAAGTTCTAGGATTGTGTCTCTGTATCAAGATATATGTCTATATGTATGTCAAGAGCCACATTCTCCAGCCATGGACCACGTGTGTGTGTGTGTATGTGTATGTCTCTGTAGTATGTGAGTCTTCCTTCAGGGTTGTATATGTATCTATGTTCTCTCTGTGTTGTGTCTGTCAGTGAAACTTCTAGTTTATATCTCTTACCAAATGGATTGTGTTGTGTGTTTCTATGACAGAAGACCAAAGTGAACAATTTCAAATTGGCCCATCAAAACTCCTCAATTAGTCTGTGCTATTGTCAGACTTTTAGGAAACACAGACCACTGGTTCTTAACCTATCTGCACAGCTTCTAGGGAGGCTTTAAACAAATGTGTCTGTGTGCAACCCCGTGGACTATAGCCCACCAGGCTCCTCTGTCCACAGAATTTTCCAGGCAAGAATACTGGAGTGGGTGGCCATTTCCTACTCCAGGAGATCTTTCCGACCCAGGTATCAAACCCACATCTCCTGCATCTCCTGCATTGGTGGTGGATTCTTTACTACCGAGCCAACTGAGAAGACTTTTAAAGAAATACTGATGCCCAATCTCCACTTGCAGAGATTATAATCGTCATTTATTACTCTGCAGTAGAGTCCAAATATGAGTTTGTTGTGAAGCACCCAGGCAATTCTAATGTGCAGACACGGTTCAGAAAGACTATATCAGGCAAATGGACAGGCCTCTTCCATTCTCCCTAGAAAGATGCAGACTGCCTTCCTTGCCTGTGATATCAATAATATCAGGGGGATGGGAGGAAGAAAAGAACAGAACTTCCCTCTTTCTAAGGAGGAGGCACTACCACAAGGGACCCTGTGAGTCAATAGTCTGCAAATTAATATGTGAAAATAACAGAGGAGAAATTCTCCTCCAAGCCCAATCCTTCTTCCCTTCCAGTAGACAATTGCTTCCTTTAACATATATGTCTGTTTAATTCAAAAGATGTAGTACTACCTTAATTTCTATGTAAAGTCATTATGTTTACTGTAAATCTTCCACAAGTCAAAACAGGATTTATTAGTAGAATGAACCAAATACTTCATAGAAATGTAAATGCATTTTTGAGCATTTTTTACCAAGAAAAAGTGTTGAAAGAGGAAGGTTTCAGAATGGGACAAAATCTCTCATTTGTGGGAGTGGAGATCTAAAGATGAACATGGAAAAGAATCTAAGAAGAGGAAGGGAAGGAATAAAACCTCAGATGTTTAGATCCTAGAAGTAGACCCATCACATTTCATTAGATGCTTTTGTACATATTAGAAAAAGCTTACTTTTGCCGAGGATTCAGACCCACTCACTTTCAGAAAAGGATGCCTTATGATTTAAATCTTGCTTAATGATGGTGGGCGGTGGGGGTGGTGGTGGGGGGGGGGCTTCCCTGGTGGCTCAGACAGTAAACAATCCACCTGTAATGCAGGAGACCTGGATTCGACCCCTAGGTCAGGAAGATCCCCTGAAGGAGAAAATGGCTCCCCACTCAAGTATTCTTGCTGGAGAATTCCATGGACAGCCCGGTGGGCTGTAGCCCATGTGGTTGCAAACAGTCGGACACAACTAAGCAACTAAGTGCACAATGATGGTGGGGGTCTATGGGGAAGGTTCTATGGAGGACCTGGCTATATCCTCACTTGCAACTCCTGTCTCTAGAGAAGTTCTGAGAGGCATGTAGACAGACTCATATTTAGGCAAAAGAATGACAGACTCTAAAAGAGTCCTTGGGAAGCATTACTGCAGCTGGCAGAGTACCTGCAACTTAGTAAGTCTCATTGAATATTTGTTGAATGAATGATTGAATGAATGAATTGCTCTTTAGCAATCTAATGGACCTGACAGGCAATTCAGAGGGCTCTCTCAGCCAACTAAAGGACGCACAAAATGTTGACAATACTGAGCTCACTAACTTTCTCACCAGGAGAATCTTCCTGTGTGGAAAATATTCAATAGAGAAATAAGAAGTATGCTGCTGTTCCCAGTGGGGGAAATGTGATGAAAACATTCAACCCATTATGTATCCAAAGTCCATTTTAAGGAAATATTCATTTTAAAAGATGGGATTGGATTGCTTGAAGAAGTTTATGACAGGATAGATGGAAGCCTCACAGAATTTTAGAGCAGGAACTGACCCTGAAGACTGTCCAGCACAGTTGTCTCTTGGTGTAGTTGAAAGCCTGGTGCCTGAGAGAGACATGAAAGTGTCCATTCAACCCCTTAGCTAACTGGTGGTAGATTGCAATCAAGAACCCCAGCTAAGTTAATCGTCATTTACTGCTCTTCCCATGCTTTCCAGCTCCTTACTTCCCTGGAGAATGGCTTGAACAAAGTCGTTTGGAGGTGCAAAGACAAACTGGTTGACCAGTTTGACTGGTTGACTCACAAACCAGTGTAGGCACCATTTTAGCCCTGGAGTTTCTACTTCCTTGATTCACCCAATAAAATGAACAAAATTTCTTCTCCTTTAGGAATTAAGGAAAACTCCTCTTTTTCCTCCCGAACCCACTATTTAGCATATGGATGAAATGGTCATCAGCATAATGCAAACATCTGTAGCAAGAGAAGTTTTCACTGTTCTTATCCTCTGACTCAGGGTGGTAAACTCCCTGGGGAGGTAGCAGGGAGGGCCAGTTGCCTATATTTTTTTGATGAAATCAAATCTCTTTGTGAGAGTTTGAAAGCAGAAAAAAATATATCTCAAACAAACATTTTTCTTTGAAGGGTGCCCCCCAAAACTTACCAAGAGTAATCCTAAAGCTTATGCAATATGTGCTTGTACAAATCAGTCATCATTAAAAGGTTTTCAAGCAAATGTCCAAATTGATTCTACTGTCAAGTAGATTCAACAGCCTTTTATCTGCCCCCAAATTCTAGTTACCTCTTACACACCATACTCCTTGCACCCCAAACACACCCCCACACACAAAAGTTTGTACCTGCTTCTCTTGAAAGCAACAGGCTGCCACCCACTGGCGAGAAATCATCTTAGAGAAACCACAAGGTTGGACCTTAGGACCTTTGAAGTGCAGGAAAGAATATGCCAGGTTAAAACTTATCAGTTATTAAAAGATACTAAATTAGAAAGTGACCATTAGAGAAATGTTGCCAAGAATTAGTTTACTAGGATAGGAAAAAGAAAATATATAAGAAAAGAAATGAGAACACTAAGGAAGAACCTGTGAGAGAAAGAATTTTTCCTTGGTGATTTTCCACTATGAATTCAGTACTTGTAGGCACAGATGCTTCCACATTTTCTTCCTCCCAAGAATTAAAAAAAACAACAACAAATCTCGGGATTGAAAGACATTATTGCCTCTCAGCCTCTTGAATCCCCTGCCTCCCCTCATTACAACTTCATCAGTTTGCCCATTCTGCTCAAATAGGTGTAGCCGTTTGGGATTTGTAACTCTGTTAAGATGAACATTACAATTTTATATATGCTTATTTTACCTTCCTGCTTTGTGTGAACATGGACTTCCCAGGTGGCACTAGTGGTAAAGAACCTGCCTACCAATGCAAGAGACATAAGAGACATGGGTTCCATCCCTTGGGTTGGGAAGATCCACTGGAGGAAGGCATGGAAACCAACTCCAGTATTCTTGCCTGGAGAATCCTATGAACAGAGGGTCCTGGCAGACTATGGTTCATAGGGGCGCAAAGAGTTGGACTTGACTGAAGCAACTTAGCACACATGCCTTGTGAACAGAAAAATCAGTTGGAAATCTCAAATAGTAAACAAAATAAGGGGACAATGTTATTCTCACTAGTAATCAGAGAAGTGAAAATTGAAACATTAAGGTACTGTTTTTTACCCAGGAAGAGAGTAGAAATATTTGTCACTGATAATGTCAACCATGTAAATAAAGATGTAATCAAATTAGCACTTTTACACACTACTGGAAGGAGTATAAATGGTTACCACTTTTCAGGAACGAACAGTGACATACAGAATGCACACTCTTTGATCCAGTGTGCATATTTCTTGCAATTTTCACATAAAAAATAATGCAAGGAAAAAATAAGTAATAGGCACATATATATTCAAAATCATTAAATTTTCTAACAGGCCAAAGATGTGTAACACTGCATAGTTTGCTTATGATACAAAGTTAAATTTAAAAATGGGAAAAACAGAATTTTCCTTAAAACAGTAGGAATCCATGCTGGTTAGTTTCACCCCTCAAATTAAATTAAAAATTACAAAAGCGTTCCTGCAAATGTGCTTCATCTTCAAAGAAATTCAGGGAAAGAACTCTGACAAGAACGAAAGAATATAGGTTTCTGAGAATTTTTTCAAACCATACCACTGGAACTAGGTAAGAATTCACAGAACTCTAGTGAAAATACTGATGGTTTTGCAAAACATCTAACAAAAGTTCAAAACCAACAAGAACTAATTGGATGGGACTAAATACTGAACTGGAATGAACTGAGGAGAATAATTATAATGTGAATTTTTAATCTGACACATGGCTGAATTTTTTTAACATTTTAGTTTTCCAGATTGAAGGAAACTTTTTCTCTTAGGCTATCTATGACTCACAGCAATTTGATAAAATCTACCTTTGTAAACAAAAACAAAGAATTTGCTTTTTCCCTCTGTCTGATCTCTCCAGAATTTGGAAACTCTCATTGAGTATTCTTATTTTCATGGTAGTATAGACATTTGCATGAGTTCAATAAGAACTTGTTCTCCTTGTAACAGGATAGACCACAATCAGATATATTGGTTACAATACCAAGAATTTGACTAGAATGTCATACTGGAGAGAGATACAAAGACTCAGACATGATCAAACAATTTTAAGAAAGTGCTGGGGATAATCAGCCTAGTATCTTGCTTCTAAGGGGCTTCCCTGGTGGTTCAGTGGTAAAGAATGAATCTGCCAATGCAGGAGACATAGGTTCAATGCCTGGATAGGGAAAATCCCCTGGAAAAGGAAATGGCTACCCCTCCCCCCCAGCCCCCCCCTCCCACCACTTGGCCAAGAGTATTCTTGCCTTGGAAATCCCAAAGACAGAGGAGCCTGGCAGGCTACAGTCCATGGGGTCACAAGAGTCAGACACAACTTAGCAAGTAAACAACAAGAAAAAATCTTGCTTATAAAGATCCAGCAAAGTAATCTTAAGAAGAGCTTATACAGTCAGTCATTATTCTTAATGCATTAATGTAAATAATCAGGCCATTGTAATCCAAACCAATTAGTTTTACTATGATTGTCTTTGATTTTTTTTTAAAAAGTGGGAAGTAATTATGGAGAGAGAACTTACTGTTGCAACTTTGTGTCCTATTAATTGGGCTCCCTGGTTGGCTCAGCTGATAAAGATTCTGCCTGCAATGCAGGAGATTCCCAGTTCAATTCCTGGGTTAGAAAGTTCCCCTGTAGAAAGGATAGGCTACCTATTCCAGTATTCTTGAGCTTCCCTGGTGGCTCAGACGCCTGCAATGCAGGAGACCTGGGTTTGATCCCCGGGTCGGGAAGATCCCCTGGAGGAGGGCATGGCAACCCACTCCAGTATTCTTGCCTGGAGAATCCCCATGGACAGAGGAGCCTGGCGGGCTACAGTCCACGGGGTCACACAGAGTCGGACACAGCTGAGAGACTCAGCACAGCACAGCACAGCATCCTGTAATTGTCTCTAAGGCCCTGTTATACACCTGTAAGCGGGACTTGATACTACACTCCTCTAGTTTCCTTAAATATCTGACTAGAAATCTCCAAACTAAGTGTTCCCAGTTTTCTCTCACCCTTTTGATTTGGAATCAGTAAGAACAAAGACTTCCCTTGTTTCTTTGTAAGGGACTATACCACGTCCTGGGGAGGGAAATGGCAACCCACTCCACTACCCTTGCCTAGAGAATCCCATGGACAGAGGAGACTGGCGGGCTACAGTCCATGGGTTTGCAAGGAGTCGGACACAACTGAGCAACTAACACACACACACATATATACCATGTCCTCCTCACTTTACCCAAACGGCAGCCAAACTTCAGAGACTCAAGCCCTACGTGCACGCCTTACAATTAAAGAAGGTTCCACCTGATGTGTAGTCTAGTATAAGCACTGGAAACTTCCCAAATCAAATTCACCAGGAACTGAAGCAGAAGACAAATGAAGGAGACAGCTTTCTCAAAATGTGAGGACCAGGCCTGTATATCTTTTTCCCAAAGTTACTACTTATCTTATCCTCTCCTTCTTTTTCCTGGAAAGAAACATTCTTATCTGCATTTCTCAACTATTACAAAAGGGGAAACTCACCAAAATGCTGGGCTTGCCACTAGAAGCTCCAACCCATTCTTGACAATGGTGACTTTGGGGTACAACCTGTAACAATTTTTTTCACTTTTCTAAAGTATTACTAATTCCACATATCCCATTGACGTCAGATACAAAGTAGGACATTTGAAGCCTCCTATGGCCCATGTCTCCTTGGCCACTTTCAGTTGAGTTCACTCACTCAGTCATATCTAACTCTTTGTGACCCCATGGACTGCAGCACGCCAGGCTTCCCTGTCCATCGCCAACTCTCAGAGATTGTTCAAACTCATGTCTGTCGAGTCAGTGATGAGATCCTACCACCTCATCCTCTATCGTCCCCTTCTCCTCCTGCCCTCAATCTTTCCCAGGATTACAGTTCTTTCCAATGAGTCAGTACTTCACATCAGGTGGCTAAAGTACTGGAGTTTCAGCTTCAGCATCACTCCTTCCAATGAATATTCAGGACTGATTTCCTTTAGGATAGGCTGGTTTGATCTCCTTGCAGTCCAAGGGACTCTCAAGAATCTTCTCCAACACCACAGTTAAAAAGGATCAATTCTTTGGTGCTCAGCTTTCTTATTAGTCCAACTCTCACATCCATACATGACTACTGGAAAAACCATAGCTTTGACTAGATGAATCTTCATTGGCAAAGTAATGTCTCTGCTTTTTAATATGCTGTCTAGGTTAGTGATAGCTTTTCTTCCAAGGAGCAAGTATTTAATTTCATGACTGCAGTCAACATTAGCAGTGATTTTGGAACCCCAAAATATAAAGTCTGTCACTGTTTCCATTGTTTCCCCATCTATTTGCCATGAAGTGATGGGATCCTTGCCATGATTTTCATTTTCTAAAAGTTGAGCTTTAAGCCAACTTTTGCACCCTCCTCTTTCACTTTCATCAAGAGGTTTTTTAGTTCTTCTTCGATTTCTGCCAAAAGGGTGGTGTCATCTGCATATCTGAGGTTATTGATATTTCTCCCAGCAATGTTGATTCCAGCTTGTCCTTCTTCCAGCCCAGCACTTTGCATGATGTACTCTGCATAGAAGTTAAATGAGCAGGGTGATAATATACAGCCTTGACATATTCCTTTCCCAATTTGGAACCAGTCTTTTGTTATATGTCCAGTGCTAACTGTTGCTTCTTGACCTGCATACAGATTTCCCAGGAGGCAGGTCAGGTGGTCTGGTATTCCCATCTCTTGAAGAATTTTCCACAGTTTGCTGTGATCCACACAGTCAAAGGTTTTGGCATAGTCGATAAAGCAGAAATAGATGTTTTTCTGGAACTCTCTTGCTTTTTCGATGATCCAATAGATAGATGTTCACAATTTGATCTCTGGTTCCTTTGCCTTTTCTAAATCCAGCTTGACCATCTGGAATTTCACAGTCCACATACTGTTAGGGCCTGGCTTGGAGAATTTTGAGCATTATTTTGCTACCGTGTCAGATGAGCACAATTAGGTGGTAGTTTCAACATTCTTTGGCAATGCCTTTCTTTGGGATTGGAATGAAAACTGACCTTTTCCAGTCCTATGGCCACTGCTGAGTTTTCCAAATTTGCTGGCATATTGAGTGCAGCACTTTCACAGCATCATCTTATAGGATATGAAATAGCTCAACAGGAATTCCACCACCTCCATTAGCTTTGTTTGTAGTGATGCTTCCTAAGGCCCACTTGAGTTCACATTTCAAGATATCTGGCTCTAGGTGAGTGATCACACCATTGTGGTTATCTGGGTCATGAAGATCTTTTTTGTATAGCTCTTCTGTGTATACCTGCCACCTCTTCTTAGTTTCTTCTGCTTCTGTTAGGTCCATACCATTTCTGTCCTTTATTGTGCCCACCTTTGCATGAAATGTTCCCTTGATATGTCTATTTTTCTTGAAGAGATCTCTAGTCTTCCCCATTCTCTTGTTTCCTTTATTTCTTTGCATTGATCACTGAGGAAGGCTTTCTTATCTCCCCTTACTATTCTTTGGAACTCTGCATTCAAATTAGTATATCTTTCCTTTTCTCCTTTGCCTTTCATGTCTCTTCTTTACACAGCTATTTGTAAGTCCTCTTCAGACAACCATTTTTCCTTTTTGCATTTCTTTTTCTTGGGGATGGTCTTGATGACTGCCTCCTGTACAATATCAGATACCTCCATCCAAAGTTCTTCAGGCACTCTATCAGATCTAATCCCTTGACTCTATTTCTGTGAATAGATTTCTCAGAATCTATACAGTCTACTTCCACTGTATAATCATAAGGGATTTGATTTAGGTCATACGTGAATGGTCTAGAGATTTTCCCCACTTTCTTCAATTTAAGTCTGAATTTGGCAACAATGAGTTCATGATCTGAGGCACAGTCAGCTCCCAGTCTTGTTTTTGCTGACTGTACAGAGCTTCTTCATCTTTGGCTACAAAGAATATCATCAATCTGATTTCAGTATTGACCATCTGGTAATGTCCATTTCTAGAGTCTTCTCTTGTGTTTTCAAAAGAGGATGTTTGCTATGACCAGTGTGTTCTCTTGGCAAAACTCTGTTAGCCTTTGTTCATTTTGTACTCCAAGGCCAAATTTGCCTGTTACTCCAAGTATCTCTTGACTTCCTACTTTTGTACTCCAGTCCCCTATAATGAAAAGGACATTTTGGGGGGGAGTTAGTTCTAGAAGGTCTTATAGGTCTCCATGGAACTGTTCAACTTCAGCTTCTTCACCATTACTGGTTGGGGCATGGACTTGGATTACTGTGATATTGAATGGTTTGCCTTGGAAACAAACAGAGATCATTCTGTCATTTTTGAGATTGCATCCAAGTACTGCATTTCAGACTCTTTTGTTGACTGTGATGGCTACTCTATTTCTTCTAAGGAATTTTTGCCCACGGTAGTAGATATAATGGCCATCTGAATTAAATTTGCTCATTCCAGTCCATTTTAGTTCACTGATTCCTAAAATGTCGATGTTCACTCTTGCCATCTCCTGCTTGAGATGGCCATGGCAACCTTACACAAGTACTACCCAGGGGCATTCATAATTCTAAGTTTGTCTCTGTAAAAAGAGCCTTTCTCCTTAGGACCAGAATAAAGTACCAAAGAACACATGATCAGAAATCTCTACTTAACATTAGCAGAGCAAGGCAATTCACAGCCAAAGAAGCAGCAGGCCAACAATGATGATTTCATTAAAGTAGTTTTAAACAATAGCATGGTCCTTAATTATCTACTTTCTGAGCAAGGAGGCATTTGTGTAATAGCAAATACCACCTGTGGCATTTAGATAAATACCTCTGGAGAGGTAGAAATTCAATTATAGAAAATCAGGGAGCAAGCACACTGGTTACAACAAATTTCCCCTGATACCCCGTGGTCTTTTGATCTATTTAGCTTGCTACCATCATACAAACTGGACTTGTCATATTACTTTTAACTCTGCTTTGCATAATACTATTATTAAGCTCTGTACCTGTTGCCTCTCAAATCTTGGTAGAAAGGGCATAGCTAACAGAGTGATGCTAGCTCAGGGCTTCAAAATAATCTCTAATGCTTACAACCTAGATAGAATATAGACTTTAAATGAGAAATTCCTGAATGTTCTTCCTCATGCCCTTCCTTTTTACTTAAATGTAAATATAACTTCAATGATTTCCATTTGCCATGCACCTTTCCTCTGATGTGGGACATGAGAACCAGGAAAGGTCTTTCCTGGTACTGAGGGACAAAACCACTAAATATGGAGAAGCTGATTCTTGATCAGCGATGCTTTGGAGGAAAGATCTTGAGCAAAAGAGAAAAATGTGAAAATAATCAAAGAAAACTTCATTTAAAATGGAGTCAGGAAGCCCTGATTCCATGCATGCACCACTCATGGCTACGAGCATAACCAGCAGGAAGAACAGTAAAAATTATTTTAACGACATCTGTTTTGGATAGAATTCTTTGGGTAAAATTCTGGCTCAACTTCTTATCCATGATGATAAGAATGTTACTTTTCTTCTGATACAAAGGAGAACATTTTGCACTTAGGAATTTCATCTCTTGCTTTTAAGCATCTCCCTGACTCAGCAACAATGTATTAGCCACCAGTTTCAGCCAGTAACAAACTGCTACAATTTCAAACAGCCTGTTTCTAAGGAAATTTTATCCAAAATCAGTTCAGTTCAGTTCAGTCGCTCAGTCATGTCCGACTCTACGACCCCATGAATCGCAGCACGCCAGGCCTCCCTGTCCATCACCAGCTCCTGGAGTTTACTCAAACTCATGCCCATCGAATCGGTGATGCCATCTAACCATCTCATCCTCTGTTGTCCCCTTCTCCTCCTGCCCCCAATTCCTCCCAGCATCAGGGTCTTTTCCAATGAGTCAACTCTTCACATGGGGTGGCTAAAGTACTGGAGTTTCAGCTTCAGCATCAGTCCTTCCAATGAACATCCAGGACTGATCTCCTTTAGGATGGACTGGTTGGATCTCCTTGCTGTCCAAGGAACTCTCAAGAGTCTTCTCCAACACCACAGTTCAAAAGCATCAATTTTTCAGTGCTCAGCTTTCTTCACAGTCCAACTCTCACATCCATACATGACCACTGGAAAAACCATAGCCTTGACCAGACGGACCTTGGTTGGCAAAGTAATGTCTCTGCTTTTTAATATGCTGTCTAGGTTGGTCATAACTTTCCTTCCAAGGAGGAAGCATCTTTTAATTTCATGGCTGCAGTCACCATCTGCAGTGATTTTGGAGCCCCAAAAAAATAAAGTCTGACACTATTTCCACTGTCTCCCCATCTATTTCCCATGAGGCGATGGGACCAGATGCCATGATCTTAGTTTTCTGAATGTTGAGCTTTAATCCAACTTTTTCACTCTCCTCTTTCACTTTCATCAAGAGGCTTTTTAGTTCCTCTTCACTTTCTGCCATAAGGGTGGTGTCATCTGCATATCTGAGGTTATTGATATTTCTAGCGGCATTCTTGATTCCAGCTTGTGCTTCTTGCAGCCCAGCATTTCTCGTGATGTACTCTGCATATAAGTCAAAATAACCCTCCCCAAGTTCCTGCTAAACTCTAATATAAGCTGACCATCCTGAGGTAATAGGTGGGCCCCTGGGCTGGACAGCTGGTGTTTGTCAAGTAGAGCAAAACTGACACTCCAAGGACAAAGCTAGTGATGGAAACTAAGCTCTGCTGAAGTAAAGAGATAAAGATGCACGTACCTGGTGGCTCAGATGGTAAAGAATCTGTCTGCAACGCAGGAGACCTGTGTTTGATTCCTGCGTCAGGAAGATCCTCTGGAGAAGGGAATGGCTACCCATTCTAGTATTCTTGTCTGGAGAATTTCAAGCTAGGCCAGAGGAGCCCAGCAGGCTACAGCCCATTGGGTCGCAAAAGAGTCAGACACAACTGAGTGACTAACACTTTCACTTTCAAGGTCAAGGAAAACTCCCTTGTCTGCACATGTGTAAGAAGGCTCTTTGGGGGTCAAAAAGGGAGGAGACACCACCCCATAATAAGTGTGGATATGTACCCACAGGTCTCTGTGGTGGGAACCATCTCCACAGAAAGCTGTGCACCCATCTTAGGGAGGGTCTTAGACTAGTCAAGTGTGAAGAAAGAAACAATTGGCCAAAGGAAAACGAAGAATGGGAAGGACTATCATACATACACGATTTAAATCACCTCCTTACTGCGCTCCTCACTCAGAACGCCCACCCTCCTCTCTGGGTGTGTATTTCTGCCTAGTTTCCAACATATTGCATGCCTCCTCATTAGAGAGAATGCCCATGTCCTTTCTCTTCAAGTTTGGGTGTGTGTTTTTGCCTTGCTTCAATCTTAAATAAGCAAACTATTTCTCTGTGTGCTCTCTCATACTTTGTGCTGTGTCTCTAATAAACTTTGTACCTATTTTTATAGTTTTTGCCTCCTTGAAACATCTTTGCTTTCAAACGGAGTAAAGAGCTGGGACCATTTTGCTTCTAGCCTCTAGCCCCTGGTGGTCTGGTAGCTAGGATTCCTGGTTTTCATCCAGGAACCCAAGTTCAATTCTTGTCAGAGAACTAAGATCTCTTCTCAGGACCACTCACTTTTTCCCTCCAAGATCAATCTCTTTGTCTATTTAGATTTGCCTGTGATTCACCATAGCTTGCCTGTCCCAAATTACAATTATCTGCCATTCCCAAGTAAACTTATTTTGCTGGTAAAATAACTGGCCATTTTATTTTTGAAGTTGACAAGTTCTATATTCACCACCTTTTCCTGGTGGTTTCCTCACTTTTGTAGCTACTCCTCACAGAAACTACCAGGTTTTCAGAGCATCTTGTAAAAAGCATAACAAAAATATATCCATGGTGGGAGAGCTACACCTTCCTTTTTAAAATATTTAGTTGGCTGCACTGGGTCTTAGTCGGGGCATGCAGGATCTTTAGTTGTAGCTTGCAAACTCTTAGTTGTGGCATATGGGATCTAGTTCCCTGACCAGGGATCGAACTGTGGCCCCCTACCTTGGGAGTGCAGAGTCTTAGCCACTGGACCACCAGGGAAGTCCCTACACAGTCTATTCTTGATTCCATCATCAGAGTAGTTCCTGGCACATGGGTTGTGTTCAATAATTATTGATGAATCTATTTGCAGTTAATGATGATGGCTATCTTTATACAGCACTCTTAGCATGAGAAGTGTATCATAAGAATTCCTTAGATCTCACCTAGAGGCCTGTGAGTGTGGATAGTGCAGAACATCTCACTATGCCAGAGAAGGAATCTGGATTCAGAGACCATATATCAAGTCAGGCTGACAAAGCCAAACTGAGATAGATTTTCCTCTAACAACCTCCAAGTTTCCATGTCAAGTTTCTACTTGGTGAGCTGTTACTTGTCCTTCAGTAACTAGCAGATATTCACCTCCTCTGTGACAATGCTCACCGCCTCTGTGACAACACCCTGGAGAATGTGACCCTCAATCAGCTCACACATTCTGCAATTTGTCACAACATGATGGTCTTGGGTCCATAAGACTCATATAGACCAATAACCCTTGGGAAAAAGCTCCCTTAACTTTTGTCATCTAAGTCTCCCTGGTGCCTGCACAGAGCCTGGATGCATGGTAGAAGTCTGATAAAATGCTTGACATTTTATTTTTGTTGTTCCACACCAAGTTAAAAACAAAGATATTCATAGGATTATATTACTCTTTAGCAAGCAATACTTGCTTGCTAAAAGGACAGCTGCATATGAATCTCACAAACATAATGTTGAGCTAAAGTGGCCATATCCAAAATAGTACATATTTACTTGAAGTTCAAAAACAGGCAAAATTAACTGATTGTATAAGAACTGCTTTATCCTGATTTATCTTAATGCAATCTATGCCTGGACACCAAAGGGATTCATGAAAATGTTTTAAATGTTCGCAGATTTCATTACCACTGACAATAAATCACAACTGAAAGTGATACCCCTCTGGGAATGCTTCTGCCAGTTACACGACAACTGAAAACAACATGAAAGATACCTTTATTTGGGGTTCTCAATGCCTTAAGAACACTTGGAAATGGTCTTCAGCTACTGCACTCACAATTTCTTTTTCAAGAATGTAAAGTTTCCAGGACCAGCTTAAATTGTAACAGCTCTTTTAGGCCGAAAAGATACTGAATTTTCTCAAAAACAAATCCTTCCCTGAAAAGACTGGACTGCTGGCTTGCCTGCTGTGTCTAGCCCAAGCCCACTCACGCCACTCTCCCAAGTTTCAGCTTCCAGGAATTCAGCGATCCATTTTCTCCTTCCAAAAGCAGAGAGCAGGGCTATGATTTGCTCTCTTCCCTAGAAGGGGTGAAGCAATGGGACAACAGGGGGTTGCTGTCACTGGGATCTTTCCCTAGGACTGATCACACCAGCTATCAGTGGCTCACTCACAGGCTGGACAGTCTGACTAATTGCTCCATGCAATGAGAAGATGCCACAGAGTTCCCTCCCAGTAACGCCTGTGGTGAGTTCCCACAGACAGGGAATCTCTGAGGGCACTCAGGGAATCTGAGACTGTCCACTGACATTCTTCTCTTCTCTGAGGGAAGAAGGTGTGGAGACTTCTCATCTCAATCACCCTACAAACCCTAAAGCCTTTTTGGTCTAACCTGAGTCCACAAGAAAGCCTAACAAGTAAAGTCCCTGGAAGGAATGTCCACCTGCAGAACTTTAACTCTTTCCTCTACACAGCCCTGACACTCTATGGCTCCGAATTCTTTGCCTGGCCTTCACACCCGTGAGCAGGGAGACAAATCACACTGTGAAGTTTCTGTCAGGGCTGGACTTAGGAAAAGAACATGGGGACTGGGTGTGATGGAGGTGCTTCTTGCAGAAGGAGTTATCACTTCTGTGGAAGATAAGCAAAGGCTCTAAGTTTGCAGCAACACGGCAGATCAGAAGCCCCATCTACTCACATTCTCCAGGATCTCCCCTAGCGGGCTATAACCCTGTCCACCCTTGAAGAGTCTGTCTCCAACCACACCACCTCTCCTCAGGCTGCTGTGGTGGCCTCAAACAGCGCACCAAGGCTTAGACGCCCATGGCATCTCCTGTCGAGGGCCCGTGCGATGCTGACGGGCCACAGCTCCCCAGCTCCCCGCGGTTGGCTCCCCCTGGGAACCGCGTTCCTTCACTCCGGTTGGCAGGATTAGACTGCGTCCTCGCCTTGGCCCCCTCAGTATAGGGAGCGCACGGAGCGAGCAAGGCAAAAAAGTGGCAGGAGCCGGGTTTCGTGGCCTCTGGTGAGGGAGGGAGGTCCGCTGGGGCGGGACCCTAGGAACGAGGGACCCAAGAGGAGCCGCCGCTTCAGGCGCCGGTACTTGGAGGTCTGAGAGCCCCGCGTCTCAGACCAGCTGAGGAGCTGCCGCTCCGCCAAATTTTCCTGTCGCGGGAGCGGAGAGGAACGGGGACGGGATCCCGCACAGTAGGTGGCGGCGCGGGGCTTTCCACTGGCGGACTGTGGAGCAGAGGCTTTCAGGACTGCAATTCCAGAGAAGTTAGGCTGAGGTGGGGGGGGGAGGCAGACGGAAGCGTAGCAGGCAAGTGGCGGCCGCCGGCGAGGAGCCTGGCGCCACCAAGCGGGCTGAAACTGTAGTCTCGCGACACAGTCCCAGCGCGGCCACCTGCGGAGCGCATGCGCAGAGCCGGGAGCTGCTAGAGGTCCTGTTCTGCCCACTGCGCCTGCGCGAGGTGTGGACACACTGGGTGCACCACAAGTGCCAAGAGCCCCCCTCCGCTAGGTGGCACCCAGCAAGCCGGCTGCTCTAACGAAGTGGACTGTAGGATCTCAAAGCCGGCACGTAGAGGCTTCCTGCTCTCTGTTTGGGGGCATCATGACCTGACCTGGAGCACAGACTGTTTCCTGGCGTGGGCAAAAAAATGATGTTAATCACTGATCTTGTGTGTGCTCCTGTTGTCATTCTGCACCTTCCTATTTAAAAGAACACTTGCCTAGTGGCCACATTCTGCAGATCTATGGGTGTGTGTTTCGGCTTCTGCAAAATACTGTAAACTTCTTGAAGACAGAAAGACTAAACCGCTAATTCCAAGAGAGAAAGCCCTCTGTTGGATTTTGCTCAACTTTGCTGCCCTACTTAGAAATGTGCTGAAGACCAAGGATGAGGCATATCTCGCGCAGGTACCCAGCAGCATTGGTCTTGTTTTCACCTTCAGGCGGAGAGAGATATGTGCCTTTTAGTGTCTCCGAATGAGCCTAAGTGAAGTTAAGCCAGCTTCAGTTCCAGTACTGGATATCCTGTTACTTGTTTGTTAGCTGCTGCTCAGCTAAGTGAGCCTTAAAATGAAAGGGTTGTATTGGATGACCAAAGTCTCCTCCAATGTCTAAAATTTTGAATTGTTTAATGATGTCAGCCCAGAACCTCAGTTGTTATTTTAAAAGTTTAGATGAAGATCTTTCGTGGGTGAATTTTAAAATGTGTTTTAAATTATTGTTTTTATTTAAAAGTTAATAGTTTTTTAAAATAGGGCTAAAATATCTTCACATTTCTAGGTTCTCACAGACTTCTGCAATGCTACTCATGCATAAGAATTAGACAATAGATATCATGACTAAATTAATGAATACCATGATGATTAATGCCTGTTACAAAAACAATAATACAAACTCCAATGTGTGTGTATGTTTTCCATGGTAACATCACAGAAAATTTGGCTCTTGTGTCTGTGACAGGCCTATCTTGAAGACAATGTAAGAATAGATGCTCATCAATGTTTCCAATAGGTGCAAGAAAAATTGTCTTACACAGACTTTCCCAAGGCAGGATTATGACAAAGTTCCCAGAGTCGTAATTCTTAAGATCGCTCTAAGGTAAGTAGAAACAGGAGAGCAGCCTTCTCAGCCAATGAAGTTGAATGTGTTGTTATTTAATGGAGGGATACCTGACATTAAAACCACTTGCAGTTTCCTAACAGATTTCCCTTTTGTGGCCCTTGACTAATGGCTCTTTCTTGGAACCTAGCTCTGTACCCTTCCTTAAAGGTAGCAATATCTGGTGGGCTGCAGCCTCTAGATTGGAGAGAGGACAGTGGAAATACTCCCTCATCCCAGATTACAAGTGTTCTTTGTGAAATCCAGACCAGCCATTCCCTTGTACTCAGAAATACTTTGCAGAATCATTTGCTTAATGCTGTCTCTTCATGCCCACCTTACCTCCTTTCCAACCTGAGTAAGTAAAGCTGGAGTTCCTCCAAGAGAGGAAAAGCAGATGAAAAAGTAGAACCCAGATAGATTCCCTAGCCAAACATAGGACTGGGAAAAGCAAATATAAAGAAGGTAGGAGAGAAGAAATCAGAATATTTGAAGGCTATGAGTCAATACTTATTTTGCCTTAAAAATGCTTACATTTGGGCCTCCCTGGTGGCTCAGATGGTAAAGAATCCCCCTGCAATGCAGGAGATCTGGGTTTGATCCCTGGGTTGGGGAGATTTCCTGGAGGAGGGCATGGCAACCCACTCAAGTATTCTTGCCTGCAGAATCCCCATGGACAGAGGAGCCTGGCAGGCCGCAGTCCATGGGGTCACAAAGAGTTGGACAGGGCTGAGTGACTAAGCACAGCAAGCTTACATTTTAACTTAGGACCATTACTGCCTTAAATCGTTTCTCCAAAATGAAGTACTGCATGCAGAAACTGTGTGAAAATACAGCTGATTTATCTATGCATAAAGGTTACATTTCCTTTCTTCCTGTACTGACCTCTCCCAAAAATCTGCTTGAAGAGGAAATGTTTGAGATCCACTTGAAAAGAATTCACTGAGGCTTCATTGTTTTTTTCATCCCCAATTTTAGTTTTTTTCATTTGAAGTAAGATTTAATCAGAAAGATCTAGATTAAATTAGGTCCTAAGATTTATTGTTGTCTGTTTTTTTGCTTTTGTGGGGAGAGTTTTTTATGGTTGCTACTGTTACATTACCTTTAAATTCATAGATCTCTGCTCCTGTCTGCCTTCTGTCAACAGGGAGTGGTTGAAAAATACCACCAATTCCCCAAACACATATCCTTAAATAATACTACCACAGAAATAGCCTAATCAGGTAGAGAAGTGAACTAATCTAATTAAGTAGTTTCTAATACAGCATTCCCTTAAGATTTTTGAACAGATTTCCTTGATGGGATGCTAGAAGGATAAGCTATCCAGTGGATACAAGAGGGGAGAGTTGATGTCAGGAGCCAGGCAGTGGGTATAGACGAGTAGTTCCTACAAGAAATCTGAAGATTCTCTACATGAAAAATATATCTCAACTCTCTCCTTCTCATCACATCTACCTTAGCAGCTTCCACACTCCCATCACTGTTTCCTGATATTCCTTCTCTATCTCTTCAGAACAATAGTCATAGTCAGAGTGGGAATTCCAGCAGGACCAGACAATGACACAGTCGGGGAAGAAGAATGAAATAATTTGCTTTTCTATATCCTTAATTTTTATATTCAAAAGCTAGCATGTGTGTACTGTAGTTTAAATACTCCCTTTGTAGCTATAACAAGTGAGGTTTTCTTTTATCTTCCTTATATAATTATAATTTTGTTATTTCAATAATTCTGCTTTCTTTATAGTATTTTAATAAACATTTTAAGGGCAGTTTTAACTTCACCACAAAATTGAATGGAAAGTACCTAGATTTCCCAGATAGCCCCTGACCCTGCACAAGCTTGGCCCATCAATATTCCCTAGCAGAGTAGTACATTTGTGACAGCTGATAAACCTACTCTGACACATCATAATCACCCAAAGTCCATAGTTGACATTACAGTTCACTCATGGTATTTTACATTTTATGGGCTTGGATAAATGTATAATGATGTGTATCTATCATTATAATATTGTACAGAGTAGTTTCACTACCCTAAATGCATCCTGTGTTCAGCCTCTTTATCTCTCCCCTCCCCCAACTTGATAGTATTTTTATTGAAATTATTTACTCTTAGTGAGAATGTGACTGTGCTGCTACCTTATACAGTTGACCCTTTTTTTTTCTTCTGATTTTATTTTTTTAAATTGAAGGATAATTGCTTTACAGAATTTTGTTATTTTCTGCCAAATATCAACATGAATCAGCCATAGATATACATATGTCCCCTCTCTCTTGAACCTCACTCTCATCTCACTCCCATCCCACCCTACAGTTGACTCTTGAATATCATGGCTTTGAACCATGTGGGTCCACTTACAGAAGAATTTTTTTTGATAGTAAATGCTATAGTACTGAATGATCCACAGTTGATTAAATCTGCCAATTTGGAACTAAGGATGCAGAAAAATCATGTATGTGGTGCTTAGTCACTCAGTCATTTCCGACTCTTTGCGACCCCATGGACTGCAGCCCATCAGGCTCCTCTGTCAATGAGGATTCTGCAGGCAAGAATACTGGAGTGGGTTGCCATGCCTCCTCCAGGGCATCGTCCCAACTCAGGGATCGAACCCAGGTCTCCCGTGTTGCAGGCAGATTCTTTACCAAGGGAAGCCCCAAGAATACTGGAGTGGGTATCCATTCCCTTCTCCAGGGGATCTTCCCGACCCAGGGATCGAACAGGAGTCTCCTGCATTGCAGGCAGATTCTTTACCAGCTGAGCTACGAGGGAAGCCCATGCTTCGTTGCTCAGTCACGTCCAACTCTGCAACCCCGTGATCTGCAGCCTGCCAGGCTCCTCTGTCTATGGGAATTCTCCATGTGGAGGGCCAACCATAAATTATAAGCAAATTTTAAACTTCATGAAGTGTTAACTCCCCTAATCCCCACGTTGTTCAGGGATCAACTGTATATTAACAAAAAGATTCGATTCATTTGCCAGTTATCAAGGATTATAATCTATGATTGCAAATTAGATACTAATTTATTTTCTTTATTTGCTCATTATTTGAAATCCTTTTTCATGTCATAACCTCTAAAAGTATATACTTTTCATGGAATATTTTTGCTGATGGGTTATAGAACAAAGCAGTAATCTTGAAAATTATAGCCTTTTAATACCTACATTTAACCAATTCTCCCCACTCTCAGGCATGTTATTAACTTGACAACAATTAAAAACTACACCACAAACACTTCACTGAAAAGATGTGTTATAATTTTAATAAATTTCTAAAATGAGATAAACAAATCTTTAAAGGTTCTTCCCTACTTTGAATTTTTGTAAATCACAATTAGAGAACAAGTTTAAATGAATTTATCTTTATATGAAGATTATTGGGGAAAGTTTAAGATTCTGGGATATTTTTAGGGAAGCAAATTTAGTGAACATCTGTTTTGTGCCAGGAATATTATGTCTTTTTTATTTTCTATTTTTAATAACTCTGAACTATAGCACTTTAACTCCCATTTGAGAGATGAGATGACTGAGACTTAGAGTGATTAAGTAATTTTCCTGAGCCAGGTGGAGGGGGGCCTTCCAGGCAAAGGGACCAGCTTGTGTTGTGTGGAAGCTGAAGTTGAAAAAACATGGGCAGACGGAGGAATTAAAGGAAGGCCATGTGACTGGAGCATGGGGTTGAGGGACAGTGGTCCAAACTGAGGCCCAGGAGGCAGGCAGCGCAGCGCAAGAAGGTTTAATGGAAAATGTTAAAGATTTGAGACTTCGTGTCTTCTTCACATTCCCTATAGTGTGAGAAATGGATTGGATGGACAATTATAATAGCCAAGAAGAAAACATGTGGTTTTGTGATTTAGTAGGAAAGCGTGACAGATGACAGTTATTGACTGCAGAGTAAGAGGGAATGGAGATGTGGGGGTGATTGCCAAGTTTCAGACTTGCTCACCTGTGTAGAAGGTAATACTCCTCCTTGGGAGAAGGAGTACCAAGAGAAAAGCCCCTCTCAGGATTTTGTGAGTTTGTTCTAAGACATGGTGAGGTGCATTTGAAATGTACGGAATAGGTTGTACAATATAGAGGTATGGAGTTCAATGGAAATATCTGGGCAAGAGATCTCAGTTTAGAAGAAAAAGTAAAGACCATTAAATATTTAGGGCAGTGTTTCCCAAGTTGGGCCTTGGACCTTCTGCATCAGGAGCCCCCACACATCCATCCTGTCACTCAATGTCTTCAGACTTTCCTGTGCATTGGGAATCACCTGGGTGTAGCTGAGTGGACAAATGCAGAATGGCAGCACAGTGCCTGGGATTGAATCCTGGCTCTGGAGCTAGTGGTGTCCACTTGAGCAAGTGATCAATTTAGTTAACTTTGTTACTCAGTCTCATCCTGTGTGAAATGGGAACAATAGTGTCTACTTCACAATGTTTCTTAAAGATTAAATAAATTAATATACATAAAGCTCTAAAAATGATACCTGATACGTCATAAGAATTCAATATCAATTGCTTATCATTATTTTTCTGAGGAGATTTCTAAAATGGGGATTCATGGATACCAACCAGTTTTCTGGGATTTAGCTCACACTCTATCTCAACTTCTGTCCTTTCAACCTTTGCCATACTTATACTATGCCTCATTAGTTATTTATATCAAAGTAATACATGCTGATGGTTAAATAAAAATTCACTATGGATTTATCATAAAAGGTAACAGCTTTCAATGTCACTTCTCCTCACCTGAAATCCTGCTTGCTGGAATTAATCAATTTTAATCATTATCCTGGTTTCAGTTTCCTGCTGAGTTATAGCCACAGTTCTTAAGTATTAAATTCATGCCAGTGTATCATCATTTATCCCCTTTATAAATACTTTGCTTTAGCTTTCTGTTTTTTTTTTTGTTTGTTTGTTTGTTTGTTTGTTTGCATCTCTTCTTTTCACAATTCTCCTAGTTATTCTGTCCCAGCCTTGTATCCAAAAGAAGCACAGTGAAAGGAAAAGGAAGCTCTTTCTGCCTCCTCTTCTCAAGTCCCAGGACTCCATAGGATCAGTGATGTCCGAGAGAGAGATGCTCTGAGGCCAAAGTCAGAGTCCCTCACCAGCAGGGGACCAAACCTGGGATTTCCTATGTGACTGCTTTTTCTAAATCTCCTTGTAGGATGAGATTTAGAAAGGATTGCCAGTACTGTGCATTACAAAAAAAAAAAATTGTAAGAACACACAAAGGAGCTTGATGCTCATTTCAGGCAAAATTTGATGAACCTTCAAGCTATAGTAAGACTTTCGCAAAAAAAGAAAAGTGTCTTTCCTCTTTGCCAATATGCTGCCTGCCACTTTACCTATGTGAGCATGCATAACTTCACCTCTTAAAACAAATGAGACAAAGCATGAATTTCATTTCTTTAGCCTGACAGTTTGGGGTTTGTTCTTTGATTCAGTCATTCACAAAATGCAACATTTTACCTGTTTCCTTAGAGCAGTGAAAGACAATTTAGTTTAAAGTCATGCCTCAGTCTCATTTGGAGTTACAAAGAAGGGACCTGTTAGAATACTTGAAGTGTTTCCGAGGAGAAATTTCTGCTCAGCTTACAGAAAAAAAGATTCAGGTGAATGCATAAGACTATGAATTAATTTTTCAGTAGTAGGAAGGAGGCATCCACAAGACATCTCTGCTTACCAAACACAGGTAAACATGAGGAGACACTTATCATTTGATTGCGAGAAAAACTTTTTATTGGATACACAATTTATCTTACATTGTCCTGCTACAGGACAAAATACAAAAAGGCAAAATAGTTCTCTGAGGAGGCCTTACAAATAGCTGTGAAAAGAAGAGAAGCAAAAGGCAAAGGAGAAAAGGAAAGATATACCCATTTGAATGCAGAGTTCCAAAGAATAGCAAGGAGAGATAAGAAAGCCTTCCTCAGTGATCAGTGCAAAGAAATAGAGAAAAACAATAAAATGGGAAGGACTGGAGGTCTCTTCAAGAAAATTAGAGATACCAAGGGAACATTTCATGCAAAATGGGCACAATAAAGGACAGAAATGGTATGGACCTAACAGAAGCAGAAGATATTAAGAAGAGGTGGCAACAATACACAAAAGAGCTATACAAAAAAAAATCTTCATGACCCAAATAACCATGATGGCATGAACACTCACTTAGAGTGAGACATCTTGGAATATAAACTCAAGTGAGCCTTCGGAAGCATCGCCGGAGAAGGAAATGGCAACCCACTCCAGTACTCTTGCCTGGAAAATCCCAGGGACGGAGGAGCCTGGTAGGCTACAGTCCATGGAGTTGCACAGAGTCAGACATGACTGAAGCGACTTAGCAGCAGCAGCAGCAGGAAGCATAATTACAGACAAAGCTAGTGGAGGTGATGGAACTCCAGTTGAACTATTTCAAATCCTAAAAGATGATGCTGTGAAAGTGCTGCACTCAATATGCCAGCAAATATAAAAAACTCAGCAGTGGCCACAGGATTGGAAAAGATCAGTTTTCATTCCAATCCCAAAGAAAGGAAATGCCAAAGAATGCTCAAACTATCACACAATTGCACTCGTCTCCCATGCTAGCAAAGTAATGCTGAAAATTCTCTAAGCTAGGCTTCAACAATATGTGAACCATGAACTTCCAGATGTTCAAGCTAGATTTAGAAAAGGCAGAGGAACCAGAGATCAAATTGCGAATGTCCGTTGGATCATTGAAAAACCAAGAGAGTTCTAGAAAAGCATCTACTTCTGTTTTATTCACTATGGCAAAGCCTTTGACTGTGTGGATCACAACAAACTTTGGAAAATTCTGAAAGAGATAGGATAACCAGACCACCTTACCTGCCTCCTGAGAAATCTGTGTGCGGGTCAAGAAGCAACAGTTAGAACTGAACATGGAATGAAAGACTGGTTCCAAATCGGGAAAGGAGTATATCAAGGCTGTATATTGTCACCCTGATTATTTAAATTCTATGCAGAGTACATCATGCAAAATGCTAGGCTGGATGAAGCCCAAACTGGAATCAAGATTGCTGGGAAAAATATTAATAATCTCAGATATGCAGATGACACTACCTTTATGACAGAAATGGAAGAAGAACTAAAGAACCTCTTGATGAAAGTGAAAGAGGAGAGTGAAAAAGTTGCCTTAAAACTCAACACTCAGAAAACTAAGATCATGGCATCTAGTCCCATCACTTCATGGCAAATAGATGGGGAAACAATGGAAACAGTGACAGACTTTATATTTTGGGGCTCCAAAATCACTGTAGATGGTGACTGCAGCCATGAAATTAAAAGACACTTGCTCCTTGGAAGAAAAGCTATGACCAACCTAGACAGCATATTAAAAAGCAGAGACATTACTTTGCCAATAAATGTTTGTCCAGTCAAAGCTATAGTTTTTCCAGTAGTTATGTATGGATGTGAGAATTGGACTATAAAGAAAGCTGAGCATCAAAGAATTGATGCTTTTGAACTGTGGTGTCAGGAAAGACTCTTGAGAGTCCCTTGAACAGCAAGGAGATCAAACCAGTCAGTCCTGAATATCCATTGGAAGGACTGACACTGAAGCTGAAACTCCAAAACTTTGGCCACCTGATGCAAAGAGCTGACTCATTAGAAAAGACCCTGATGGTGCTCGCTTCGGCAGCACATATTCTAGAAAAGATCCTGATGCTGGGAAAGATTGAAAGTGGGAGGGGAAGGGGATGACAGAGGATGAGATGGTTGAATGGCGTCACCAATCCGATGGACATGAGTTTGAGTAAACTCCAGGAGTTGGTGATGGACAGGGAAGCCTGGCATGCTGCAGTCCATGGGGTTGCAAAGAGTCGGCAACTCAACAACTGAGCAACTCAACTGAACTGAACTGTCCTGCTACAGAGTTGGCAAAAACAGCATCCAAATATAAAAGTCTTATTTTAGAACAGGATAGAAATAGAAGGATAAATTATTTCCTGTAAATTTTGCCTCTTCAGTTACCTGTTTATAAAACTGCTATTGAGACAAAATCTCACTTTCCCTCTAATTTCAGAAAGTCTGTCAGAAAAATGAACTCTGTTCATTTTACATCTAGGAGGAAGCACATAATAAGAAATAATGATGTGATCTCCCATTTGGAGAGTTCTTTTAGTTTTTCAAAACAATTTGCTCTCTTATTTGGATCTCACAAGAACTCTGTGAAATTGTGGGGCAGGTATAAGTCTATATTTTACAGATGAAGAAACTGAGGCCAAAATGTGAGTGCTGTGTCCTTATTTCCTTACATAGAAATAAAGAATGTGAAGTCACTCAGTCGTGTCTGACTCTTTGTGATCCTATGGACTGAAGCTTACCAGGCTCCTCCATCCATGGGATTTTCCAGGCAAGAGTACTGGAGTGCATTACCATTTCCTTCTCCAGGGGATCTTCCTGAACCAGGGATCGAACCCAGATCCCCCACATTATAGACAGATGCTTTTACCATCTGAGCCTCCAGGGAAGTCCTGTCTGCATAGGGGCTGTACCAATTTATATTAGCATTCACAGTGTACAACAATTCCCTTTTCCTCACATCCTCACCAGCATTTATTTTGTGTCCTACAATTTTACTAAATTTATTTATTAGTTCTAATAGTTTTTTTTTTTTTTTTTTTTGGCACTCTTTAGGTTTTTCTATGTATAAGATCATGTCATCTACAAACAGAGACAACTCTACTTCTGCCTTTCTGGTTTAAATCCTATTTCTTTTCTTGACTGATTACTCTGGCTATAACTTACAGGATTGTGTTGAATAGCAGTGGTAAGTGTGGGCATCCTTGTCTTGTTCTTGATCTCAGAGGAAAGCTTTCAATCTTTCTCCTTTCACCACATGTGTAATATTAGATCTGGGCTTGTCCTATGTAGCTTTATTTTTTTTAAGGGATGTTCCTTCTGTGCCAAATTTGTTGAGAGTTTTTACCATGAATGGATGTTGAATTTTGTCAAATGGTTTTTTGTGGGTTTTTTTTTTTTTTTTTGTATCATTGAAATGATCTTATTTTTTTTCTTTCATTCTGTGAAAAGAATATGTCACATTTCTTGGGGCTTCCCAGGTGGCACAGTGGTAAAGAATCCACCTGTCAATGCTGGAGACGCAGATTTGATCTCCAGGTTAGGAGGATTCCCCTGGAGAAGGAAATGGCAACCCACTCCAGTATCCTTGTCTGGGAAAATACTATGGACAGAGTAGCCTAATGGGTTACAATCCATGAGATCAAAAAGAGTCTGACATGACTAGGCATCTGAGCATGCACATCACATTTATTGATTGTGTATATTGAGCCATCCTTGCATCCTGGGGATAAATCCTACTTGACCATGGTGTATAATCCTTTCAAAGAGCTGTTGAATTCAGTTTGTTAGCATTTGCTGATAAGCCTTGCATCTTTATTCATCAGAGATATTGGTCTATAGTTTTCTTTACTTATCGTCATTATCTGGCTTTCATATAGTAGTGTTCCCTCCTCTTGAGTTTTTTGGAAAACTTTGAGAAAGATTGGTACTAATTCTTTTTTTTTTTTTTCCGTTTGTTTTTATTAGTTGGAGGCTAATTACTTTACAATGTTGTAGTGGTTTTTTTACATTGACATGAATCAGTCATGGATTTACATGTGTTCCCCATCCCGATCCCCCCTCCCACTTCCCTGTCCATCCCATCCCTCTGGGCCTTCCAGTGCACCAGCCCTGAGCACTTGTCTCATGCATCCAACCTGGGCTGGTGATCTGTTTCACCATTGATAGTATACTTGTTTCAATGCTGTTCTCTCAGAACATCCCACCCTCGCCTTCTCCCACAGAGTCTAAAAGTCCGTTCTGTACATCTGTGTCTCTTTTTCTGTTTTGCATATAGGGTTATTGTTACCGTCTTTTTAAATTCCATATATATATGTTAGTATACTGTATTGGTGTTTATCTTTCTGGCTTACTTCACTCTAATTCTTTTTTAAATGTTTGGTATAATTCACCAATGAAAACATCCAGCCCTGGGCTTTCCTATATTGGGAGGTTTTCTTATTACTGATTCAATATCCTTGTTCAACACTGGCCTTACTCATTATTTTCAGTTTCTTCATAATTCCATTTTGGTATGCTCTGTTTCTAGAAATTTGTCTATTACTTCTAGGTTGTTGCATTTGTTGGTGCATAATTTTTCATGGTAATCTCTATGATCCTTTATATTTCTGTGATATCAGTTATAACGTCTCCTATTTAAAACTTTATTTGGGGGTGTCTTCTCTCTTGTTTCTTGGTTAGTCTAACTAAAGATATGCTAATTTCATTTATCTTTTCAAATAACCAACTTAATGTTGTTCATCTTCTCTGTTTTGTTATTCTCTATTTTATTTATTTCTGCTCTGATGTTTAATATTTACTTCCTCTGCCAATTTTGGGCTTTGTTTATTTTAGCTTTACTAGTTCCTTGAGCTGTGAAGTTAGGTTGTTTATTGGAGAGTTTTCTTTTTTCTTGATATGTATATTTAATCATCAAATCTGTCCTCATTCTTCCTTGCCATTGTTATGATATCCTCAGTTTGGCTCAGGATGGTGAAAAATAGTTCAGTCCCTACTTAGTCATTTTATCTTCAGAAGAATAAGTTGTTTGTTTTCTTTGTTTTTTGCTTTATAAAGAAGGCTCTGTATCTGGATAGTACTGATGGCAGGTGACAGTCATATGGACTTAAAGCCCCAAGGCAGGCTATAGAGGTTCCTACATCAACTTACCTGTGAATCAGAATTCCAAGAGAGTTTAGAGATGTGTTTGTACAAAATGGGGGCTATGAAATAAACCCAAGGGCAATGGTGTATCTAATTCCTGTGTCTCTAGATAGAAATGATGCAAAGATGAGGAAAACAGAAGAGCTTGAAAAGAAAAATATGAAAGATGTGGCTAAATCATAGGATGAGTAATTAATTATTGATCACAATTATTGATGATCATTTTCATCATCTACACCCATGTTATCAATTATAATGCTATACTGACTCCTAATCTCTCTTGTATCAAAGGTATTTGCAACAGGCTTGTGGATTTTCATTTTTAGGAGCTGGGCTGAGTCAACAGAAGTTTAGGTAAGAACTGTAAGCAAGAAAGAAGCCCTGTTCAAACTTATTCCCAGAAACTATCAAAGTCATCCATTTACAATCAAATCAGAATGTCAGTCGTTGTCACAGCTTTCTGTTATCTGACTTACTTTCCCTATGTCCTTCCTTTTAGAAACTGCCCCTCTCAGAGGGAAATTGTAGGAGAGTGTTGACAATACCTGCGTCTCATTCCAGCCTAGGAAATTATGGTAGTACAAAAATCAGGAATTACATGCAGTACCTTGTCTACCAGAAGAGTAGAAAGGTACAATGAAAATAAACCAGAGGCCATTTTTAGAGATTGGATTTGGATGCTAGGTGAGGAAGAGATTCTTTCCTTACAAGATCACATAAGGTTAATGACCATTAAGCCAGGATCTTACTCTTTCAGAAAAAGGGGAGAGAGATGGTCAGAGAATGGAACAATCAAAGGAAGGAGAGAAGGGGAAGAATTAATTCTGTATTTTTGATAACTATAAATGGAGTCTCTAGATCCATCTGTCCTGAAAACCTGGGGTTTATCTAATAAATTCCTTTTTTCTATAAAAACTTTTGAGTTGGGTTTTTTCACTTGGAAACAAAGGTCCAGTGTTTGGCTAATATATTAGTCTTTCTTGTTATGTTGTATTTCAGCCCTTGTCTCTGATAAAGTATAAACTTGGTTGCCCCTCTGAGTGTTATTAACCTAAGGCGGTTCACATTTAAGTGAAAAGATAACTGGCTGAGTGTGTGTGTGTGTGTGTGTGTGTGTGTGTGTGTGTGCGCGCGCGCGCACATGCACTTCTGAATAGCATTTAGCCATTAATCAGAAAGCCCCCGTGTAACCTAACTTAAATGGCTTAACTGCTCTGAGTCACTAATCTTCCAAATTGCCAAAATAAAGATATAAATATACCTAAATATAGATCTGTGAAGGTCAGTAACTCAGATGTCTGCACAAAATAAAAAATAAAGAACTTCAGAAACTTCACAAAAGGTTAACTTTTAGATAATTTCTAAGTTTCTGGCCACTCCAGAATTTCTAACAACTTGAATTCTTTAACCATCTCTGTCAGTTTTGTAATTATGCTCTGAAGCACTGCAAAAATGTGAAATGATTTCAGAACCATCTATAGTAAGTGTATATGCACATGTATTTGTTCTGGAAGACAGGAAGACTGCCCATCTGTCTGGCCCCCTTATTTTAAAAATGAAAATACAAGTCTGTTAAATATAAAGAGTTTTACAGAAAAGTGAGAGTGGCTTGAAGAAGAGTGCAGAGCCTTTCCAAAGGCAGGAAGCAACACCCCCATGCTGGGGAGGAGAAAGAACTCCAGATCCCTGGCAGGTTAGGGTAGGAGATGCTAAGACAGCTCCTAGGCAGGCTCCAGAGAAGAAGAGAGGAGAGCGTTACCAGGACAACACCACCAGCACCAGGGACCTAGCCTCTCCCCCGTCTCTCATCCCCCAGAAGGAATCAGTAAGGAGAGTGCCCCCTACAGGCATGGATAATGAAGATGTCAGCAGCCAGCGTGCAGCAAGAGGGGTCTACCTCCCTTTTCTGGACAGTACCTACACCTCCAGATGCTAGACTAGTTCTGTGGATGGAAGAGGCCCCATAAGGACTGAAACTGATCTTCTATCTAGTCCAGCTAGATAATACATGGGGCTAAATTATGTTGATTTAAATGAATGAAAGTAATATTTCTTGCATTTCTGATCTAATAGGCTACCATGCACAGCGATTTTGAGTGTTTTGATAATTAGCGATCTATGTGTGACCATTATTGTGTCACTTGTGTCATCGCAGATGTCTACTGTAGGCCAAGAAATGCCCACAATACCCATGCCTTATAACAGCCTAGGAAATTACAGTATTCCAAAAATTAGGAATTAAATGTGCATATTTTTTTGCGCCTTTCCATTAAGCGATCAAAGACATGAATGAAAGAGAAACCGGTTTTTCAAATTTAGATTATGTTTAGGTATGCATGACAGGACCCATTTCCCATAAGCCTTGCCAACACTTGAAATTTTGGGACTATTTAATATTTACTGGCATCTGCCTGTCAATTAAGGATTACCACTTCTAGAAAGGGTTTTTCTGGCCCTTGCAGTCTGAGTCTGAGCAAACAATTAAAGGCTGTGTGAGGGCAGAGAAGGGAGATACCTTGATAGAGCAGTTGGAAGAATTGTTTTCTCCTGAGGCCTCATATCTCCAGCGGGAGAAGGACAAGTGTCAATCAAATCCTCACTAGATACTGATGCAGGACACAGTATTGATTTATTTCTCTTTGGTGAATGTGATGACTTTGACCTGTCCCAGGATGGGAGGTGCCAGCCTCTCCTGCTTATCAGCCTTTCCTGAAGGCTCAGGATTTACTGCAACGTGCTTATGGTTTAATGCTTATTTAATAAGAAAACTTTTATTTCTCTACCATTTTTGTAGACAAAACTTCTGGATTTGGAATTTTAATTTTTAATTATATTTCTTCTGACACATTTCACATGCAGTGATTGCCACTTTGAAAAGATGTGTTGGAAATGGGGAAAGGTATGTCCTTAGTCACATTTTTTCTCTATGGATATAGATGTAGTGGCTTTATGAGTCAGAGGAAAGTATCCCTGTGCTCCCCCACATTCTATCTCCTACCTTTCCTTTGTCTGCATGTTGAGGAGGGGCTGTCTGTTAGACATGCCTCACATTTCATAAAAGGTGGTGGGACTCTTCAAGGTTCATGATAACTAGAGAGGATGAACTCGCAAACCAGGACATCTTCAGAAAGACCTAAACTGTTGTGCTTATCTGCTCACTCTTGAGTAATGAGGACCCATGGGAAACTCTTTGTCCCTGTTGTGTCATAAGTGCATGAGGCTTGCTGGCCTCCTTCTGCCTGAGTTTCACACAGTTTCCATCTTAATAGGATTTCCAAGCTACATTCTAGTCACTTCCAACTCCTTGAGAGAAGAAAGACTGTCATGTCTGCTTTCCAAGGCCCAGTCATATGGCTCTTTTTTGGATCCATTCATTTCCTAGTCAATACGCTATGTGTTACTTGAAAGCAATACAGCGTAGTATGCATCCTTGAACTGCTGCTAGAATTTAAACCCTGAACTGATAACCTCAAGATGGGAACTCTGTGTTCTCACATGTAAATGATATGAATGATCATTTTTCATTGACCCACCCCCTATAGTAATGAAAATAAAAATAAAAGTAAACAAATGGGAACTAGTTTAGCTTAAAATCTACTTCACAGCAAAGAAAACTATAAACAAGATGAAAATACAGTCCTGAGAATAGGAAAAAATATTTGAGAACTAAGCAACTGACAAGGGGTTAAACTCCAAAATATACAAACAGTTCATGCAACTCAATATCAAAACAGCAAACAACCCAATCAACAAATGGGCAGAAGACCTAAACAGACATTTCTCCAAAGAAGACATACAGGTGGTCAAGAAGCACATGAAAAGATGTTCAGCATCAGTAATTATTAGACAAATGCAAATCAAAACTACAATGAGGTATCACCTCAAACCAGTCAGAATGGCCATTATTAAAATCTACAAACAATAAATGCTGGTTCCTGACCCAGGTGGCACAGTGGTAAAGAACCCGCCTGCCAATGCAGGAGACGCAGATTTGATCCCTGGATCAAGAAGATCCCCTAGAGAAGGGTATGACAACCCACTCCAGTATTCTTGCCTGGGAAATAGGCAGGGGGGTCACAAAGAGTCGGATATGACTGAGTAACTGAGCATGCAGACTTGTACTTTCAGTGGGAATATAATTGATATGGCTACTGTGGGGAACAATAATGGAGGCTCCTTAAAAAGCTAAAAATAGAACTACCATATGACCCAGCAGTCCCACAACTGGGCTTATATGCTGAGAGAAAGCATAATTCTAAAAGACACATGTACCCCCAATGTTCACTGTAGAACTGTTTACAATAACCAGGACATGGATGCAACCTAAATGTCCATTGACTGATGAATGGATAAAGAAGATGTGGTACATATATACAATGTACTTGTATATACAATATACAAAGTAATATACAATTACTTATCCATATAAAGGAACAAACCTGGGTCTTTGGAAGTGATGTGGCTGGACCTAGAGTCTGTCACACAGAGTGAAATAAGTCAGAAAGGGAAAAGCAAATGTCGTGCATCAATGCATGTATGTGAAATCTATAAAAATGGAACAGATGAACCTATTTTCAGACGTGGAATAGAGGTGCAGATATAGAAAACAGACATGTGGACACAGGAGGGGAAGGGGAGAATAGGATGAAATAGGCAATTAGAATTGATATGTAGACACTACCATGTGTAAAATAGATAACTATAGGAACAAGCTGTATTGCACAGGGAGCTCATCCCAGTGCTCTGTGATGACCTAGAGGGATGGGATGAGAGAGGAAATTGCAGGGAAGGTCCAAAAGGGAGTGCATATATGTGTACATATAGCTGGTTAACTTCATGGTACAGCATAAACTAACACAATATTGTAAAGCAGTTGTAATCCAATAAGAAAAAAAAATTGTCAGAAATAATTCTTTACAAAATATTTGCAGTAGGTACATTTTTGAAGAAGTAAATATTCATATTGATTGTGTTATTTATTTTTAGTTGTCTTTAATATCATTTTATTTAATAGACAATATTGGTAGCTCAGACGGTAAAGAATCTGCCTGAAATGCGGGAGACCCAGGTTTGATCCCTGGGTCAGGAAGATCCCCTGGAGAAGGGAATGGATACCCACTCCAGTATTCTTGCCTGGAGAATTCCATGGACAGAGGAGCATGGTGGGCTACAGTCCATAAAGTCACACAGAGCCAGACACGGCTGAGCACTCACACACGCACACACATTCAGTAGACACCACTCTCATTGACAACTACTTTCTCAAATGCATGGTGGAGGTTTCCATGGTTGTCATTTCTGCTGGGGGTAAAAAACAGTATGGTAACACCCACATACTGCAAGCTGGGTGACTAACACTTTCACTTTTTTTCACATCTTAATCATTTAGTAAGTTTTTCTTCTTCCCTTTGTTATTCTGTAATTACCAGTCAACAGATTTCTTGAGTGTTCTAGGACCAGAAGTCTTCATTTTCTTTAAATCTTCTAGAAAAGTGAAATGGCCCACAAGAGGCCAAGACGAATGCACTGGCTTCTGTCTGCTACCTGACACATAACGAGCTGGGTCTACAACTCTGGAAAGTTCCACATGTACAGAGAGTCCACAAAGGGGACCCATAACAGGCGCTCTTCTCTGTTTTAGAAAATTCTTTTACTCTGGGAATTTAGAGCCAGGATCCCAGCTCACTGACAAACATCTGCTGTTCAGTGATAGTACCATCTGGTATTTCAGCTCCTTGCTATATTATAAAAGCTCTTTGTAGCTGCCTTCTCAAATTAATTATTCTATAACAACTTGTTTTCTGGAAGCACAGGCCAAATAGCGTAGTTTTGCTGAAAGCTCTTAATTCAATGCTTTGCCCCATGTAGAATGGGCATTTCGAAGCCTTCCCCTGGTCGTGGTCTGAAGTGTTTCAAGCCATTGTATTTGGAGGAATGTGGGGCGGAGGGAAATGCATACTAATAGCTGGAGTAAGTGGCTTGGGAAAACATGTGTTTATCTGCATTTCACAAGCTCATGAACATGCATGGCCTAATTTAAATAATTTATTTAGAGGGATGATTATGATAATACAGGCTAAGCTATATCTGTCATAGGAGCTTAAAAAGTACTTCCTAGAGTAGTGATTGCTTTTAATATAACTATACCACCCCACTCAATTACCAGCTTCTTCGATGATTGATCCCACCATTCAGTTTACAGCAGGGCCACGAAGTTCCATGCTGTGGGAGCAGCTAAGTCTGGGTGATACAATGAAATGAGCACTGGACAGTCACTAACGAACCAAGGGAGGTTCAGTAAGTCACTTGGTCACTGTAGGTCTGTTTTCTCATTGGTACATAAGCTACCTGACCTATCACACCCCAGGCTGTTGTGACACTCAAATGAGAAAAGAGTATCAAGACATAGTGCAATCAGAAATGACCAATATGCTCATATGCCAAATTTTATCCATTTATCTTTTTCTTACAGATCAGATTCTAATGAAGTAAAGTACCTGTTGCTGCAACTCTGCAGCAAGATGCTTAACCTGTAAGTCTGTGGTTTGGGGACCAATTGTCTCATCCCACACCAAACTCTCTGTTCAGAATACGGTATACTTGGTTTTAGCATTTGGCTACACAATGGCAGTATGAATTGGCACAATGATTCTTCACCTTGGTGGTGTGTTAGAACTACGTAGGATTCTTTTTTCTAATTGAAGTGTAGTTAATTTACAATGTTGTGTTCATTTCTGGTGTACAGAAAATTGATTCAGTTATAGATATGCGTGCATGTTTGTTCAGTCACTTCAGCCATGTCAGACTCTTTGTGATCCTATGGACTCTAGCCTGTCAGGCTCCTCTGTCCATGGGATTCTCCAGGCAAGAATACTGGAGTGGGTTGTCTGCCCTCCTCCAGGGAATCTTCCCAATCCAGGGATCAAAACCACATCTCCTGCATTGCAGGAGGATTCCTTACCACTATCACCATCTGGGAAGCCTGTGTGTGTATGTATATGTGTATGTGTGTATGTATATATATTTTTTTCTAATATAGTTTATTACAAGACAGTAAATATAGTTCCCTGTGCTATACAGTAGTACCTTCTTGTTTATCTCTTTTATACATAGTGAAAGTGAAAATCGCTCAGTCACATCTGACTCTTGAGACCCCATGGACTACACAGTCCATGGAATTCTCCAGGCCAGAATACTGGAGTGGGTAGCCTTTCCCTTCTCCAGGGAATCTTCCCAACCCAATGATCGAACCCAGGCCTCCCGCATTGCAGGCGAATTCTTTACCAGCTGAGCCATAAGGGAAGCCCAAGAATACTGGAATGGGTGGCCTACCTCTTCTCCAGTGAATCCTTCCAACCTGGGAATTGAACCGGGGTCTCCTGCATTGCAGGCGTATTCTTTACCAATTGAGCTATATAGTAGTATCTGCTAATCCCAAACTCCTAATTTATGCTCCTGTCTGTGAGTTTGTTTGTTTTGTAAATAAGTTCATTTGTGTCATATTTGAGGTTCAACATATGAATGATAATCATATAATATTTGTCTTTCTCTGTCTGATTTACTTTACTTAGTATTATAATCTCTAGGTCCATCCATGTTGCTGCAAATGACATTATTTGATTTTTTTTGTCCGAGTGTATTCCATTGTGTATATATATTAATAGTACATCTTCTTTAGTCATTTTCTGATGAACATTTGTCACCTAGGGTTCTTTAAATATGCCACACCCAGGCCTCAAATAATCAGAATTTCTGATGGCATGGCCCAGGCATCTCTATGTTTTTAAGTATATCAGTTGATTCAAATGCACAGAGAAGAATGAGAACCATTCATTCAGAGGAAAGAGCAGCAACCCGGAGTCAGACATACATGGCTGCACCAATCTGCTGGCAATGTGACTTTGAGTTGAGATCTCTGAACCTCAGTTTATAATGTGTAGAATGGGAAGGGAGGACTGATAACTTTCAGAGTTTTGTGAGGGTACAGGATCCATTATGTGAATTGCTCAGCTCAGTAGTTTTTAGCTGTTATTATTATATACTGACTTTTACTGTGTACTCTTTTCCTGAGTGTGATTGCAGGGGATTGTGGGGGTTCACATCTGAAGCATAAACTTTTTGAGGACAAAGACTGTGGTTTACTTTTCCTCTCAATCCCTTATGCTCCTAGCACAGTACTGAGCATACAGTAAAGAGGCATAACAACTATAATAGCTATTCTGATTAATTTATTGACAGGAAACTCAAAATCATCTTTAGCTCTGTCAAATATATTTTAAAAAATCAGAATTGCATTCTAGCAACTCACTTCAGCTTTTGATAAAATTCATAACATTTGGTCATCTAAGCCACAAAACCTTTTCTATAATCAGACAATGAATGCATCAGCTTAGTTGTTATATTTAGAGAACTATCAGGTTTGTCCCAAAGTATTTCATTTGACACAAGGCCACAGGAAGAAAGTTGCATCTGTTGTGAAGGCAGGACCTGGCTTTCGTTTCTGAAAGAACTAATGTAGGTATCATGTTCTAGAGGCTGAGTCAATTGGAAAGCAGTCAGTATAGATACCCAGGTGCTTGGATGCGTGAACCTGGGAATTGACTGGGCTTGTGAAGGTGGCATGGACAGAGACTCTGGGGAAAAGGTGGGGAATCAGAGCGTATTCATTACTATGTCAAAGCAGAAAGGAGCTGTTTACACATCCTTTCTGGCTTAAGCTCAGATTGTCTTAGATGTAGAGCAGAGGTCACACTCTCTCAGCTAAATATGGTCCATCACCACAGGAGCATCCCTGCTGCTCCCTGCACTGTGTTGGGCAGCGGGCATGAGGTTGAGCAGACCAGCAGTCTGTAGACGTGTTCTGTGCAGTCAATGTTTTCAGTTCACACAGTGTTTTAAAACATAACACAACTAGCAAGGTGCTACTCTGGATTGTAACAGAATTCAGCACCATCATCACCTTCTGTGCCGTCTGCCTGCCCCTGAATGATTCTGAGTTTGCAAACTCAAGTTAAACCCTGTCGATAACCACAGAGAACAGCTGTTGTTTCTGTCAAGTGTTGTCAATAAAATGCTCTTCATTTTCTTGCACATTCCAAGTTTCATTCCGGTGTTCTTTAAGATTCTCCCCACCCCACCCCACCCCACCCCCGAAGGTAATGGTGATTCAGACCTAGGAGAGAATAGAGATATGGTTCTTATTCTGAGTCATTCGTCACAGGGCCTCCAGGGAGCTCTGGAATATGTGCCATGGGTATGCCTGGGAGTTGGGGATCTGGGGTGTTGTACCAAAGCATATGGTTGAAAGAAGTCAGCCGCAAACTGGAGGTCAAGGAATACTAAGGGCCCAGAGACGTAGCTTACAAATACATCAAGTCAAAACTCAAGTGCTCTGAGCACCAAGATGTGGACCAGAATGAGAGGCAGGGTCTGCCTCCCTCAGAAGTCTCCAGCGTACCATCCTCTCTCATAGGGTTGACCATGGGCATGAAACAGGGTATATGACAGTGTATGTATTGATATGTGTTTTACCTGGAAAAGAACGGCTATCACCAGCTCAAATATCAAGTATATATCTAGTTCTAAAAAGTTGCCACTCTTTACATTTTCTCTCAGGTCTCAGGAAAAGCACCTTTGTTAGAGTAATTAGCCAAATAACTAGGCCTAATATGGGAAAAAATATGGAGGGTCATTTTGAAAGAGATGACTCTCTGGGCTGATGTCTTTTTACTTATTGGATTTCCATTAATACATTATTACCCTGTAACTATTTTCATAATGGGTTTTTAAAATTTTGATTTTTACTCATGACTCTTATAGCATGAAATCCATGGTTGTAATGCCACAGTTTTGTCCTTTTTGCATTCCTTTCCCATTTTTTCCCAAATGTACCATATATTGCATTATGTCTGCAATGTAATACAGTTGTGACTGTGCCATATAATCTATCATAAAATTTTTCTGTTATAAAAGTACTGTTTTTATATTTATGAAGACAATATTTTTCTATGGCAAAGTTATCTTTTATTAACATTAAAATGATATTAGCATAATATGCATATACCATTTGCATAAAATTCATTTACACTAACCTAACATTCCATTGCATTTACCTAAGATAAATCACCTAAAACAGGTTAAATGCTTTCATGCACATTTCACTTGTTTCCAATTGTTTGGTTTTTTTAAAAAACTCTGTGTGTGTGTGTGTGTGTGTGTGTGTGTGTGTGTGCGCGCGTGTGTGCTCAGTCATGTCCAACTCTTTGTGACCTCATGGACTGTAGCCCTCCAGTCTCTTCTGCCCATGGGATTTTCCAGGCAAGAATACTGGAGTGGGTTGCCATCTTCTACTCCAGGGGATCTTCTCAACCCAGGGAAAACCTGTGTCTCCCACATCTCCTGGGTTGGCAGGCAGATTCTTTACCACTGTGCCACCTGGGAAGCCCAAAAGGCTTATTACTTCTTTATAATTACAGCCATCCCTTGGTATCTGCAGAGAATCGGTTCCAGGACCCCCATAGATACCAAAATCTGTGGATATTATGATGTAACACAGTAGGCCTTCCATACTCAGGGCTGAGGATTCTGGATACAGGAAACAGCTGATTTAGAATACATCCCACAAGTTGGATTACTGAATCAATGATTTTGAATGTGAAACAAGACTTGTTAAGTTTATAAAGAATTTCCCTCTTAAGTTTCATATTTTAAGACTCAAACTTTCCAGGAAAGTAGGCAAAGCACAAATTATTTCACCCATTTTACAGGCAGAAATACTGAGCCAAAGAGAGATTAAATGACTTTTCCAAAACAGATGAATCACAGTGGCAGAATAAGGCCTGAAACAAAAGTCTTCTAATATTTGGCTTTTCCTTCTAAACAAGAGACATCAGGAGATTTTTTGTTGGACTTTATTTTTTAATTGTCATTATTATTTCCCAAGTTTATAATTTTTCTTTCTTTTGTTATATTTCAGAGGAAAGGTAGCAAGGAAGGAGAGAAGGCAAATTTTGTTTAATAAAGGTCAGTAATAATAAAATTCAAACGAAGATAATGAGGAAATTTATGTTGTGTTGTTCAGTTGCTCAGTCCTATAAAGCTCAGTAATGATAAAATTCAAAAGAAGATAATGAGGAAATTTATGTTGTTTTGTTCAGTTGCTCAGTCCTATCTGACTCTTTGCAACCCCATGCACTGCAGCAAGCCAGGCTTCCCTGTCCATCACCAACTCCCAGAACTTGCTCAAACTCATGTCCATTGAGTCAGTGATGCCATCCAACCATCTCATGCTTTGTCGGTCCCTTCTCCTCCTGCCTTCAGTCTTTCCCAGCATCAGGGTTTTTTCCAATGAGGCAGCTCTTCCCATCAGGTAACCAAAGGATTGGAGCTTCAGCATCAGCATCAGTCCTTCCAATGAATATTCAGAATTGATTTCCTTTAGGATTGACTGGTTTGATCCCCTTGCAGTCCAAGGGACTCTCAAGAGTCTTCTCCAGCACTAATAACCGAGCCCTTTAATATTCCAGACTGGAGAAGGGACTGGCTACTCATTCCACTGTTCATGCCTGGAGAATCGCATGGACAGAGGAGCCTGGTGGGCTACAGTCCATAGGGTCCCAAAGAGTTGGACACAACTGAGCGACTAACCCACTAATTTTCCGGGCACAGTGCTAAGTGATTTACATCAGTGGTGTGTGCTGGGGCAGCAAACTGATTGTATGGAAATCTTCCCACCTTGAAATGGCCCTGGCAGAAGCATTTACACCATGGAAATCAGTACATGCTAACCTTTCCATCTCAACTGGAAAAGCTGATTGTTAAACATTCACTGGCACATCCCATGAAATGAATTGTTTCATTTAATTGCTCCAAACAAGCCTATTTTACAATGGTAATCCTCATTCTCAGGTGAAAAGACTGAGGCCAGAGAGGGTAAATAATTTCCTGGCATTAAACAGCTATGCAGTAGCAGATTTGGAATCTACACCAGGCAGTCTGATTCCAAAAATTAAACACTTAACCACCAAACAACACTGTTTCCTATTCATCCAAAAAAATACAGATAGTTAGAAAATATTCTGAGATGATTGGGGGCAGATTCTAGGATGTAGATTTTGATTTTGCTTTATTTTCCACACTCAAGTGAATAACAGTCCAACTGTAACCCTTTGAGACGGGTTGATGGTAAAAACAAAAAGCAACTAAAAAAAAGAGTCTCCACTTTTCATGAATGAGTCATGTGTTCCAAAGGCATGAGTATCTTGCCCAAGGTGACTAAATGAGTCAACAGCCCACACAGCCAACTCAGTCCATCAGCCTCCACTGATTCCCACAATGAGTGAGCGAAAAGCCTCGGGCTTGTGAAAATGGAGATGGATGATCAGTCTATTTCAGCAGTGAAATGCCATGTAACTTGACTGTTGTATCTAGTATTGAACAACCATAATTTCCTTTATGTAAATCATTCCCTATTCCCTTAAAGATAGTAGACTTTCTTGTTAATATTGTTGTTCTTCATGCATGCCAGCTATGCCAGAACTAGTTATTCAGTGGCTTTTCTTTGCATAATTATTCTACTTTGCTCTTACTCTAGATGATTTACATAAAATCGGCTTATTACTTTTGCAGATGTAGAGAAATCAAGATGAAAGCCAACAATGGATAATAGCAGCTAATAAAAGGAACTTATTTCAGGCAATTATTTGCAATATAAAACCAAATACATTTGGTGTGTCAACTGCAGGCCGAAAAAAAAATCCAAAAAGACCCCAGCATTTCTGGGGGCTTAGAAACTACCTATCAGTCATATGAGCTATGTAACTGGTCTTTTTGTTACTTAGAAAACAGAGATTTGGGAAAGAGTTTATTAACTATAAATGAGAATTGCCATTGAAATAACTTCTATAAAATGTATGTAAGTAAAATTACTCAATATTTGTAAAATATTTTACAGCTTTTGGAAGGGTTTGGATAGCCAAAGCCTTGGAATACAACTTTAGAGAGATAATAGTAGTCAAGGTCGTACAGCTCTCCAGTCAAGAGGGAACTCAGTCCTTCCTACCTGAGGGCCAGTTCATTTCTCATTCTACCAGTACCGCTTATTATCTCTGGATTCAGGAGTCACATTTAAGGTGCATAAAATAGACATTTAGTTGCCAAATCAATGATCTTTAAGAGATGGGCACACTTATCATTGAATTTTTTCTTATTTACTCTCATTGACTTCATGGGACACCTTTTCACTGAAATATTCTCAGATGCATGATTTGGTATGAAACAGAGATCATGAACCCAACTCCTACCCAACATCTCCCAAATTTCTCTGACAAATTCTCACCAGTCTCTTACTTACTATTTTTGCAAGTAAATTGTTTAACTGTATCTTTGGGAAAGTGTCTAAGACACTTTTTCTTAATATGAGTCAAAACTGGTCTTTGACCTCAGTTTAGGAGAGTCTTCTGAAGTTACACAAAGATATACTTATATATACAGAAAGAATGATAGAGCCAGTGATTTTAACATTCACTCCAGCACTAAAAGTTCTACTTGAAAACTCTTAACCTTTTGAAATTCCTGTATGTAATCCCTGCTACAGGCTTTTTTTTCCTTAAGTATATCTAAATGCTTTTCTTCCTATAGAGTCCAAAGGATAATTGTATGATGTGGAGTCCAGGTTCTTCACTAGACCAGACACCTTTAGTTTGTCACTTAATTAGTCAATAAAGTAAAGAACTTCAGAACTCTTTATGATGTATCAAACCACAACTCCATCTAAAATATTGGCTCTTAGTGGAGAAAGCAACCAAGCAAGTTTCAATGGTGAGAGGACAGAGACTTATTTTAGGTAATCTGTTTTGGGAAGATGATTGCTGGGAGCATGTGTTTCACCTTGTTTAATGGTTGTGGTGATTCATTTAGTGGAGAGAGAATGGAAAATTGCTCAAAAATATGGAATATATGTGAAATGAGCAATTAAGGACTCTGGCAGACAGACTTGGGCAGTATCAGTAAGTAAAGGAATCACTGTACTTTAAAAAGTAAAGGGTTTCAAGTAGAACAAAATAAATGAATTTAATAAGTGTAGAAAAAAATCTGTACAGGTCAAGATACAATGAGAAAACATGCAACATAGAAAAAAGTTATAGAATTCCTGTACTGGGGTCATCAAAGAGCGGTACAAATTAAGTAGCCATAGATTTTGATTTATCAGCTGAACTGCTTTTCTTCTCCATGACTCTCAGAGACTCCCTACCTCTGAAAATAATAGTAAAACAATCAAAACCATGTGAATATATAACAACAGAAAGCATACGCTGATAAGGTCCAAATCTCAGCTTGCTTCCTCGGAGAAATATGTTGAGAGAGTTTGAGAAGGATTCCTGCTGTAGAAAAAGGAAGTAGTAACACAGTGGGTAGATTTTGGTTTGTGATAATTCATTGCTCTGAGCTTTGTTAGGGAACTTCTTGGACATTGCAGATCTATTGTATCTTTCATAGATTTTCCCTCATGCTCAGTGTAGATAAAAATAAAATATCTTATGCTCCACATTGTCTCCCCAGTCATCTGATTCCACTGCTGCATGGAGAAACTCCCCAGGTGGAGAAGCCTTTTAAATTTGAAGGTCCATAAAGGGGGATGACTAGGAAGAGCAATTTTTTTATCACTGCTAATTTTAAGAACACTTGGGGCTGAAATTATTTACTAAGGAGAGGCACCTCAGTACTTAGTTTTAGTGCAGGTGATTATATTGGGATAATCCAGTGGAGATTTTTTAAGATGCAGAGAAAATTACTTAGTTATTCCTCATTCCAAAGGCAAAGCATATAAATTTTCCTGTAAACCCTTCTGAGTTTTCATATCTGCGTGTTTTCATTTAGCTGTATTTTGCAGAATGGAGCATATTCTGCACCTACTATTTTGTAACTTACTTTTTCATTTAATATATGATGAATATTTTTCATGCCATTAAGTATTCCTTTAAAATTTGATGTTGTATGGCCACACTATTTCTGCAATTTGTTTAGTCACTGTCCTATTATTAGATTTTATGTTGTTTCCTATTGTTCCCAATATACTTGTTCATAAATATTTGTGTGTCTATGACTCATTTGTTAGGATAAATCCCTTTGTGGAGAAATACTGGATAAAACAGAATGAACAGTTTTAGCTTTTAATACTTACTGCCAAATGGCTGTTTCCATGGTCTATTGCCAAGACTGAGTATTAACATTTTTAAAAAATGGAAATTTGATAGGTCAAGCACAACATTTCATATGGTTTTTCTAAGATTAATAGTGAAGATGATTATATAATTTGTCCTTTTGGACATTTTCTAAGCTGCTCATTCATGCTCCATAGAATAATAATAATCTGTCACTTGGCTAGAGCACTCAGACATCGCTGACTCCAGTGTTTCTCCTGAGTCAGTAGGGAGACTGGTGACTGAAACTTAGGCCAGAAAGAGAAAGTCAACCACAGCTCTGACAGTGGCTTGCTACAGCATTTGGCAAGTTAATTCTTACCTGTACCCTATTTTCCCCATCTGAGAAATAATAACCTAAACCTGTACTCTGTAATCTTATGGGATAGAATGACCCTTTCCTAGTCTAAGGGCTTCCTTGGTGGCTCAGTGTTAAAGAATTTGCCTGCAGTGTGGGAGACGGAAAGAAACATGTTTGATCCCTGGATCAGGAAGATCCCCTTGGGGAGGAAATGGCAACCCACTCCAGTATTCTTGCCTGGGAAATCCCATGGACAGAGGAGCCTGGCGGGCTACAGTCCATGGGATCACAAAGAGTTGGATACAACTGAGCGCGAGCGCGCACACACACACACACACACACACACACACACACACACACACACACACACACCCCTTCATCTAAATCCTATATTCTACATCTACAGAATGAATTTAGAAGAAATGAGTATATGATCCAGATCTGAAGCCTCAACTGCTTTCACATTCTCATCATTTTTTACCCATGGTGTCTGGACATTTTTTTTTTGTCCTCAAAGCATCCAAAGTAGAAAGAGGTTTACAATTCTAGAAAATATAATAAATGCTGAAAAGTTACTGAGAATTTTATACACACCAAGCATGGCACTTAGGACTTCAAATAACACACACCATCTCCTACAACCTCTGAAGATCATTATTTTTTTAGATGAAGAATGTGAGGCTAGAGGAGTTTTTCATAGCCTGCCCAAATTCCCATGGTTACTAAATAAGAGAACTAGGCCTAAAACCTTGGTTTTCTTATGCCATACTTGCTGTGAATATTTTAGGATTGAAGCCTGATTGAAAAGCTATAATTTCCCAATGCCAGTATCTAATGCCAGGTTAAATTCCTTCTGGCTCCTAGGATTTCCCTATGCCATCTTTTTTCCTGACAAGTTGATACGAACTCAAAAAGTGCAAATAACATTTGATATTAGATTAAATTAATATAGTTAGCAGAGTTTATCATTGATTGAAAAACAAGGCAAGCTTCACAAATGCATCATGATATCAAATTTGATATACAACTCATTATTTTCGTTGAAAGTTTGAAACTTGAAACAATGGGGTGCCTTAAAGATGATTTTCAAACTTCTCATCCATGAATATGCAAACTGAGTTAGCAATGGAGAAGTAAGTAGAAACCAAACCTAGAATAAGAATCTAGATCTTTTGATTCTTAGTCCAGTGCTTTTTCTGTTAAAACATTGTGCAACTTGTGACAAGTGATGAATATTCTTGGATTCAGAATATAACTACACAAGCACAAGGAGACATAGCACAAAAGAGTTCCACTAGAGATTATAATAGCATCAAATTGAAAATAACCAACATTTCAAACAATAGAACACTTGATTTAAATAAAAAAGAGTACATTAAAAACCATGAATCCTACCTAGCCATTCAAAATCATAACTTAGAGCTCTATTGTCCTAGGTAGAGGAGCACGATGTATTATTTGAGGGAAAAAAGCTGTATTTACAAAATAGCTTGTAAAGCGTGGCCTGGTACACATGAAATTGCAGACTTACATTCATAGATAATGTGAATTTTGCTAGATGATGGGATTATGATGATTTTTTTTTACTTTTGTCTATGTCCTTGATTCAATATCATTTCAATTGCCTCTAAGAATTTGTTATATAAAACAAAATGCTTTAAAACAAGAAAATGGTTTTTATTCTGTGTACCTTTTAAGATGACCTACAGTAGTGTTTTCTTAAACTTAATCACCTGGAAACCTTGATAAAATACAGATTCTGACTCTACTCACTGTTCAGGGTCTGAGTCGGGGTCAGAGTCTGCATTTAAGCAAGCTCCCAGGTGATACCAATGCTGCTGAATGAAGATCAACACCTTGCATTACAAGGATCTGACAGTTTTTGTTAATTATCCCAGCAGATCTTTTCATCATTCATTCCATATGTAGTTTCTGGCAATCCTGACCTGGAATTGTTTTCCCTTGTTTGTTGATGCTGTAGTGATTTCTAGGTAAATAGAACCCTGGAGCTTTCTTATTTTTCTTTCTGTTAATAAACATAAACACTGGGGGACACTATTTTAAATTGCTGCACACCCATTATACAACTGAAAATAGTACTCAATATTGCTTCTCCCATCAGATAATTTTTATCTTGATATCCTCGGCTGAGAATGTTCTCTGATTTAATGGCATTGGTTGTTTAAACGTATGAACAATTGGGGAGTAATTGTGATTAAAAAAAGAAAACAGCAATTGACAGGCTGCTCAGCAAGTTAAATTGGGTCATAATATGAATGCTAATTCTCAACACACTTCTTAATGTATGATCATGAAGAAAATTAAAGCATGTTAAGGATGACTGAGTATGAGAATGGCCCAAGATTTCTTTTATGAAAGCAAGGTGCCAAAATCCTGTACTTTGGAAAAAAGTTGAATGAAATAGTATCTGTTAGAAGTAATAATGCTATCAACAGTCACACAAAATATGGCTGATACTATCACTATGTTTATCATTCATTGAGTGCTCACTAGGCAGTACTAGGCTGATCAAGTTGATTTGTATGCGTTATTTTATTTAATATCTTATTTACAGTTTGTAAAAGTTCAATAAGTTGTCCAGAGTAACATATCTAGTAAGTGTTAGTCAATATTTCAATTCATATCTGTGTGATTCCAAACTCAAGATCTTAATCACTATGTATACTTTAAGACTCATTCAAAGAATTGAGCACCTGCCTGATGTATCAGGCATTGTTCTAGGTAATAGGGAACATATACTGAATGTACAGAACAATGCCTTCATGGAGCTGACGTTCCAGAAAAGAGAAAGGTAAATGTTCTTACAGATTTGTCTGAGATCTTAATCATTTATCTGTATAATCCAGAGTGAGAAACAGAAAAGTTACTTCTTTCTCTCAGCCTTCATTTCTTCATATGTAGAGTATGGACTTTACACTCTTAAGTTTGCTTTAAGTTCTCAAACTTCTATTCCATTAAATTCAAACCACTAATTTATCTTTACATTTCTTGCTTCAAACTGTCACTAGGCCATCTTATCCATGCCTCTTAATTTCATGTTTTAATGATGTTTCCTTTTCTAATCATTATTGTTATTGATATTATTATTATTATCATTATTAATGACTGTGAATGCCAGGTCAGGCTGCTATGAAATGACTTGGCGGCTTTCCACTGCAGTGTTTATGCCAGCTGCACTCCACCAAGTCACCTCCTCCTACTTGAGCCAGACTGCTGATCTTGCCTGTGGGCTCTTTGCCATTGTCACAGATGGGATCGATACCCTCGACTGAGGACCTCATGTATGAGATTCAAATGCACGCATTGAAAATTACTATGGGATTCTGTACAGTCATTGCCATGAAATGAAACTGTATATGCACCTTGGTTCCAAAAGTCTTTGAGTCTTACCTCAATCCTCTCCTTTAGGAGTTTCACAAGTAGTTATTTCCTGTTCCATATAGGAAAACACTGGGTAGTACTAGAACCAGCACAAAAAAATCTGGGTATGGATTTGCCCTCTAACAGGTCTGCAGAAAATAGGTGTCAGTAAGGCAGTTCATGCCTCTTGATTTGCCAGAGTTTCTCTCAATCATTCATTCACTTACTCTGATAATAATATATATGATTGCCTAGTGTGTATTAGGTACCCTGGGATTATAGAAACTATGATTAAAATAAGGCCTTCTCTTCCAAGAGCCTTACTTATGAAAACATGGCTTCTTAGACAGGCAGAATTATAAGACTAATTTTGGATATTCTAGGTCATTTCTGGTATGAAAAAGCAATACCAAGAATCTAAATGCTTCAGGTACCGATTCATAGAAAAGAATGGAGAGGAAGTCAGAATATTTGTATTTGGTAGCCAAACTATTTTGAAGTGTATAAATATGACTGGTTTATCTGGCAAAGATATAATGATCACTTCCAAAAGTGGAGTAATGATGGGGAGGGGTGTTTTGCTCCTTTGAATTTGGAAAAACCTGTCAGACTGAAATTTCAGAAAAGCAGTAAGTGAAGAAGAGAATGTTACAAATGTTGTCTTTTGTGTAGAGTAAGGATCACTTAGTCATCGGCTTGGAATTATACACATTTCAAATAGGAGCAGTCTACCAATGTCAGAGAAATCACTTTGCTGACAAAGGTCGTTATAGTCAAAGCTATGGTTTTTTCAGTAATCGTGTATGGATGGGAGAGTCGGACCATAAAGAAGGCTGAGCACCAGAGAATTGATGCTTTCGAATTGTGATGCTGGAGGAGACTCTTGAGACTACCTCAGACAGCACAGACATCAAACCAGTCAATCCTAAAGGAAATCAACACCGAATATTCATTGGAGGGACTAATGCTGCAGCTGGAGTTCCAGTACTTTGACCACCTATTGTGAAGAGCCAACTCACTGGAAAAGACTGATGATGGGAACAATTGAGGTCAGGAGGAGAAGAGGACGACAGAGGATGAAGTGTTTGGATGACATCACTGACTCTATGGACATAGTTTGAGCAAACTCCAGAAGATAGTGAATGAAGGACAGGGAAGCCTGGCATTCTGCAGGGGGTCGCAAAGAGTCAGATATGACTTATGCAACTGAACCACAACAAATGTCAAGTTTGATTGAATTCTGTACATATTATCATCCCTTTTGAGATTTCCAGTGCCTCCTGGGCACGCGTGAGTTCCCAGTCTCTCAGTTGCATCCAACTCTTGTGCAACCCTATGGACTATATAGCCCCCAGGCTCCTCTGTCCCTGGGATTTTCCAGGCAAGAATCCTGGAGTGGGTTGCCATTTCCTGCTCCAGGAGATCTTTCCAACCGAAAGACTGAGCCCACGTCTCCTGTGTCTCCTGCATTGGCAGGTGGGTTCTTTACCGCTGCACCACCTGGGAAGCCCGTATCTCATGTTAGTATCAACTGAAAATGCTGGGACAATACAAAAAGCAACTACTTGAGGACCCAGAGAAGTTAATAATAAGAAAATTGAGGAATGGAGACAAAACTTTAGGGACCAATGGGAAGATGTAAGTTTCTCAAGTTTTTCCTCTATTTCTGAGGTTAGCCTGAGGGCTACCTCAGTGCTTGACTGGGTTGTGTGGGAGCAAAGCAAAATCTCTGAGAGAAACTGTCTTTCTGGACAGAGGACCAGGAAAAGGAGCCCCTGTAAACCTTAGATTATGGGGGGAATGAATATTTTTGTTTTGTCTCTCTCTTTTTTCTCAGATCACTTGTCCAGAGGCAGCCCTAAACACAGCAAGAGCTCTGGAAGCAGAATAGTCACCTAAAACCCCAAGAGAAAAGCCTATTTCCCTCTATACAGAAGAATTTCGAAAAAGAGACCTGTGGTTCAAAGAGTGTGGAGAAATCCCATTCTTTTTCTCTCCCTTTTCTCTCTCTGCTTTGACTCCAGGGTAACCCCAACCACATGGAGCAGTGTAGAAATAAGGGTGGGTGAAATTCCAAAAATGAGTACTATGTTTCTAGTAAGATGACTAGGAAACTAGGAGCAAGAGAATGAGAGGGAAATCCCAGAAGAGAAAACTGGAAAAGAGTGTCCCCTATTTCTGTCATGAACAAATTCCAGGCTCAACCCCCAAGATACACATGCTTAGGATAGAACGCAAGGAGCATAGAAAAGGCTTTGAAAACTGAACTAACATTGGAATCTCCACACACAACATTAAGCAGAACTCATGGGCTGACCATAATTGAATTATTTTCTTATAAAACAAATAGGGAGTTCCCTGGTGGTCACGTGGTTAGGACTCAATCTTTTACTGCCTTGGCCCAGGTTCAATCCCTGGTCAGGAAACTGAAATCCCACAAATCACAGAATGCAGCCTAAATAAATAAAAAAACAAAATCAGCAGTCTTCAGGTGCATTTATATAATACCAAGAATCTAACATACTATTCACAATGTCCAGAATATAATCCAAAATTACTTTTTAAAGAACCCCCAAAATGCTCAATTCTCAAGGGAGAAGACAGATGCATCAACAGATGCTAATCCATGATGCCCGAGATGTTAAAATTATCAAAGACTTTTAAAAGCAGTTATTATAATCAGCTTCAGAAATAAAAGTAAAATTGCTTGGAATTAATGGAAAGATATATGAGTTCTCTGCAGATAATCAGAAACTAAAAAAGAATCAAATTGGAATTTCAGTACTGAAAATAATAGTATCTGACATAAAATATTAACTGAATGGGCTTAACTGAATAATGAAGATTACAGAGGAATGAGTTATTGAACTTTAAGATGTAACAATAGGAATTTTCTAATCTAAAATACAGAAGAAAAGGTTGAAAAAAATGAACAGAGCCTTTGGAAGTTGTGGGACATAAAAAGAGATTCTAATGTTCATTTGAGAATATGAAAAAGGAAAAAAGAAAGATACGGGGATAGAAAAAATTAAAGAAATGAGTCAAAAACTAAAATTTGATAGGAGTGTGAAGAATCAGACTGTTTGCAACTCTTGTGTAGCAAAAACATAAGAAAATGTGTGTTTCATTGATGGACCTAAACTGAAAGCTTTCTTGATAAATTGAGAACTGCAGAAGGTACTTTTCCTGGACTTACTTAACTCTAAACCACCATTCAAGGACTGAGAATGGTTAATCTCTTCAGAGCACTTTTCTGGACTTTAGAACCTCTTTTTAAGAACTGGAAACAACTTAGTAGAGTATCTTATTTGCCCTCAAATTCTCTGTTTATCGTTCCCATTCATCCTATTTCACCTTCAGAATTCTTACTGTCAGAAGTTTAAAGCAATCAGTTTTCGTTCATTTGCTTTAATGTATTTGGTTGTGCCAGGTCCTAGCTGCAGCATGCAGGATCTTTCATTGAGGCATGTAAACTCTTGGTTGCAGCATGTGGGATCTAGCTACCTGGATTGGGAGTGTGGAATCTTAGCCACTGGACCACCAGGGAAGTCCCACAATCAGTTTTGGATGGCCTTTCTTACTATAGCGAGAATAAAGCTTTCTCTTCTCTCATTTATTGGTGGGGATCTTAATCTAGAATCCCAAACATCAGTATATACCAATTTCTTGTTTATAAGAAGGAACTAAAAATATATACTAGATTTTCTCCTGGTTCTAACTACATTCAAAGCCTTCAGAGAATTTTTCATATGAAACTGCCACTTGCATACTAGGCCCTCATCACCAACCACTTCAGCGTCCTACCTGTCCCATGTTTCTAGGTCTATTTCCTTACAACTTACCTATCATAGCTAACCAAGAGACATTTTAAGATGAAAGTATGACCATGTCACCCTACAGTTAAAAATTCTCTCTGTACATTTTGTTGATACAAGTTCTTTGTTAGATATGTTTTTACAGATATTCTCAACCAGAATGCGGCATACTTTTTCATCTTCTGATGACTAGAATTTTTTTATTTTAGTTAAATTGAATTTATTGTTTCTCTTCTTATGTTTTTAATGATTTTTGTGTTCTAAGAAATCTTTCCTATTCTAAAGTCATGAAAATATTCTACTTGTATTCTAGAAGTCTAATGGTTCTGGTAGTAGTGTTTAAGTGATCCATCTCAAATTAAATTTTCATGTAAGATAGGAAACAAGGTTCATTTTTTTCTGTCCAGCTTCCTAAATACTCCAGAACCATTTGTCAAAAAGGCTTTTATTTCTGTGTTAAATGTGTTTGTGATCATTTCTAGTCACTTTTGTTCCATTAATCTACTTGTCTCTGCTTATTCCAGTGTGTTATGATTTATGACAGTGAATCTTAGCACTAATTTGTTTGACATCTGGAAGTTGTAATGAATAATATAGCAAACACAATTTCACTTCCTACTCAAAGATCAGTGGTCTTCTCCACAAGTAACATCCCAGGAGAAATACACACCTCTGCAACTCCAGGATAACTGCATCACTCACAAAACTGTCCATAAAACTCATCATCCAGGTTTCTCAGGGTCTGACTTATTTTCCCAGCCCCCTTTTAGAATAATGTTTATAACATCAGAGACTCCAGAACATTGTTGAAACCTCAGCTACCATCTGGTTATCACCTAGGAGCAGTGAGTAACTCTCCTTTGTTGCATGGTAGTCCTGAGATATTGCTTCTTTTCCATCTTAATGGATGATTAGTAAGCTGGAAGACTAGTCATTAATCATTAGTCTAGGTAGTAATGGTCATTACTACCATTATGAAATAGCTTTTCAAGCAAAAACTAAGACAGGAAGATCTGTGCATTTTCCTGAGTATTCATTTCAGATTGGTCTGAACAAAGGATTGTATAGACATTATTCTAGGGAACAATTTCACATTGTCTCTAGGACTGAATCAGGTGACCTGTCTGTAATGGAGCCTATTAGTCTTCTGCATTCACTTCTAAAATCTTATTATGATAGAAAAAGCCTATCCAAATCACCTTCAATTGCATCCAGACTTCAAACGTAATTTCATATCTGCTTTTAATCTAGCGTATAGCTTCCAGATAAGTTTCTCTGTCTTTCTTGTAAAGATAGTGATTATTCATAAGAAATAGATGATTATGTCAATATTTCCCTTACCACATAGATTGAAAGCATGCATCTCTTCCGTGTAAAAAATGTAGGGTGTGTGTTTCCATAATTACAAATATACTCCTACTTCTTTTCCTCCTGCTGAGATCAATCTTTCTGGAAAGCTCTTATTGACAGCTTACAATCACTGTGCAAATGATAGGTCTAGAAAATTAAAATAGCTGTAATACAGTGGCAGTGGATCTTCCAGTGTATATGATGAGAAACTACAATAGCAGCTTCCCTAATTCTTTCACCATAAAATATCCACTAATGTTACTCTAAAATTTAGTGTTACTTGTAAATTTCATAGCCAAGTTGGAAAGGAGTGAGCTTGCAAAGACACTGGACAGGTACTGTAAGTGAAGGAGCAATAGAAAGATCATCACCTCATGTTAAATATTTTCTTCTCTCTTGTCTTGGCAGTAACATTAGCTCTGCCTTCTCTGCTGTATATACTATAATTTACTTTAAATTTATGAAATAGACTAGGAGTTTTAGAGTCTTACATTCTATGGGAGGTACATGGAAGTCTCCATCTGTCACTCTTTCTACTCCAGTTCATGCTGATCCATCCCATCTCTCAACAACTACAGCACTGGCAGAGAGTTCTGGACTTCAATATATCTGGTCTCAGACTGTTTTATTAATAATTAATCTTTACTCTTTCACAGAAGGTTTAACTCCTTGAAAATTGGAACCATGTCTCTTGTTTCTTTGCCAATGATCTTAGCTTTATGTTAGCCATTAAGTGGGTGTCCAATAACTCTTCATATATTGATTAAAAAATAATAATTTTAGCTAACATACATTCAGCTCTGATATGTGTCAACCTTAACTAATCCTCATGGCAATTGAATTATATTATTATCCTACTTATACAGATAAAAAGGCTGATATTTAGTGAGAGTAAATGGCTTACTGAAAATTGCATAGCTTGCAATAAGAGTGAAAGAACTATATTTTATGGCAATAGACAAAGAGGCTACTGTCCATAGACAGTAAACATTGTTAGGAAAATTTTTGGTCATAATTTCTCTTTATATTTCCCTTCAGAAATGTAGCTGTAAATACTGAATTAGGCTAGATTTGTTGGATTTTTGTCAAATAATAGAACAATCTAGACATTATCATTCATGGCTCTCTCAAATTACTATAAAGAAAAAAACTTAAACAACCAGTGAGGATTAGTGATGAAAGTATAATGGAGCCTAAAGATAATAAGTTAATTATTCTTCCCAGCCCCATTTCCCATTAGCTGCATCCTGACTTCTAGTTCTTAAAGAGGTTTATAAAACAGTGCAAAGCATTCTCTCAGGAATTTATGTCCACTGTCAAAACAAAGGATTAAATTTGCCTGGTGTCATCTTCAGTTGACTCTGGCAGGGCTTAGCTATCTCTAAAAGAAGAAGGGAGAATCTTAAAATATTTTGAGCTGGTATATTTACATAAACCATGTTGTGTATATACCCCATTCATGGAGTTGAGCTCTTGAGAAACAAAATAAATTGTTTCCTTAGAGGAAGTTCTTCTGGTAGAAAGCAGAGGTTTCTATTGGTGTAAACAGCAAAATTCAGACTTAAGTTGAAGAAAGTGGGGAAAACCACTAGGCCATTCAGGTAAGACCTAAGTCAAATCCCTTACAATTATACAGCGTAAGTGACAAATAGATTCAAGGGATTAGATCTGATTGACAGAGTGCCTGAAAAACTATGGATGGAGGTTTGTAACACTATAAAGGAGGTGATCAAAATCATCCCCAAGAAAAAGAAATGCAAAAAGGCAAAAAGGTTGTCTTAGGAGGCCTTACAGATAGCTGAGAAAAGAAGAGAAATGAAAGGCGAAGGAGAAAAGAAAGGTATACCCACCTGAATGCAGAGTTCCAAAGAATCGTAAGGAGAGGTAAGAAAGCCTTCTTAAGTGAACAATGCACAGAAATAGAGGAAAACAAAAGAATGGAAAAGACTAGAGATCTCTTCAAGAAAATTAGACATACCAAGGGAACATTTCATGAAACGATGGGCACAATAAAGGATAGAAATGGTATGGACCTAACAGAAGCAGAAGATATTAAGAAGAGGTGGCAAAAGAAGAAGAGCTACACAGAAGAGCTATACAAAAAAGATCTTAATGATGCAGATAACCACAATGATGTGATCACTCCCCTATAGCCAGACATCTTGGAGTACGAAATCAAGAAGGCCTTAGAACACATTAATATGAACAAAGCTAGTGGAGGTGATGGAATTCCAACTGAGCTATTTCAAATCCTAAAAGATGATGCTGTAAAAGTGATGCACTGAATATGCCAGCAAATATGGAAAACTCAGGAGTGGCCACAGGACTGGAAAATTTTCATTTTCATTCCAGCTCCAAAAAAGGGCAATGTCAAAGAATGTTCAAACTACCACACAATTGCACTCATTTCAGATGCAAGCAAACTAATGCTGAAAATTCTCCAAGCTAGGCTTCAACAATGCATGAACTGAGAACTTCCAGATGGTCAAGCTGGATTTAGAAAACACAGAGGAACCAGAGATCAAATTGCCAACATCCGTTGGATCATCAAAAGAGCAAGAGAATTCCAGAAAAACATCTACTTCTGCTTCATTGACTACACTAAAGCCTTTGACTGTGTGGATCACAACAAACTGGAAAATTCTTCAAGAGATGGGAGTACCAGACCACCTTACCTGCCTCCTGAGAAATCTGTATGCAGGTCAAGAAGCAACAGTTAGAACTGGACATGGAACAACAGAGTGGTTTCAAATAGGAAAAGGAGTATGTCAAGGCTATATATTGTCACTGTGCTTATTTAACTGCTATGCAGAGTACATCATGCGAAATGCTGACTGGATGAAGCACAAGCTGGAATCAAGATTGGCGGTAAAATATCAATAACCTCAGATATGCAGATGACACCACCCTTATTGCAGAAAGCAAAAAGAAACTAAAGAGCCTCTTGATGAAAATGAAAGACGAGGGTGAAAAAGCTGACTTAAACCTCAACATTCAAAAAATGAAGATCATGGAATCCAGTCCCATCACTTCTTGGCAAATAAATGAGGAAACAATAGAAACAGTGACAGACGTTATTTCTTGGGCTCCAAAATCACTGCAGATTGTGATGAAATTACCATGAAATTGAAAGACACTTGCTCTTTGGAAGAAAAGCTATGACCAACCTAAACAGCATATTAAAAAGCAGAGATATTACTTTACCAACAAAGGTCTGTCTAGTTACAGCTATGGTTTTTCCATAGTCGTGTATGGATGTCAGAGTTGAACTATAATGAAAGCTGAACACTGAAGAGTTGATACTTTTGAACTGTGGTGTTGGAGAAAACTCTTGAGAGTCCCTTGGACTGCAGGAAGATCAAACCAGTCCATCCTAAAGGAAATGAGCCCTGAATATCCATTGGTAGGACTGATGCTGAAGCTGACACTCCAATACTTGGCCACCTGATGCATAGAGCAGTTTCATTAGGAAAAAACCCTGATGCTAGGAAAGATTGAAGGCAGAAGGGGACAACAGAGGACAAGATTGTTGGTTGGCATCACCAATTCAATGGACATGAGTTTGAGCAAGTTCTGGGGGATGATGAAGGACAGGGATGCCTGGCGTGCCGCAGCCCATGGGGTCACAAATAATTCGACATGACTGAGCGACTGAACAACAACAAACAAACAGCAAGAGAAATAAGAATGAAAAGAGAGAGTTGATGATTAAGATGTTTGAATTAAAGCTAAACATTGTTTCTCATCTTAAATGTATCCATTATGAGCCTGGCAAATTTTTTTAATTCAAATGAGAAAAGAATTCAGAAATATAAATGAAGCCCTTGCATGTTAAAAAACAAAGAGTCTTGAGTTTTTTCAAAGTATGATATTTTTTCCCTGTCCAGCACGAGAAAAATCAGACTTGAGATTTGGTGATGTGAAAATAATCCTGTAATGGGGACATTTGCTGGAATGTCTAAGTGGTGAAGCGAGGGAAATCACTGGGTAGTAGAGAAAGGAATGTGCTGATTGGGCTAAACTCTGAGCAGTATGCATTGTGTATATGGTAGGGGGAAGGGGTAGAGGCTTTAAAAGAGCTTTTCTCTTCCATGAGGAGGACTGTCACAGAGGGAAAACTGAAATGCCTTGGATATCATTATCATATGTACGCCTAACAACAGAGCAAGGTTGGTTTAACATCTGAAAAGCTGTTAATTTAATACACTATATTAATAATGAATAGTAAATAAAATGTGGGCTATCCATATTATGAATTATGAAGCACTGATACACCATACATGAACCTTGATGTTAAGTGAAAGAAGCCATCATGAAAGACTCATATATCATCTCATTTACATGAATGTCTAAACAGGTTACGCTTGTATAGACAGAAAATGAGACTGGTGATGACCTAAGACTGAGGGGATTAGGGGTTGAAATGGAAAGAAGATCTCTGCTGACAAGCACAGGGTTTTTGCTAAGTTCCTTCAGTCATGTCCGACTCTTTGCGACACTATGGACTGTAGCCCGTCAGGCTCCTCTGTCCACAGGATTCTCCAGGCAAGGATGCTTGAGTGGGCTGTCATGTCCTCCTCCAGGGGGTCTCCCTGACCCAGGGAATGAACCCACAAATCTTATGTCTCTTTCACTGGAAGGTAGGTTCTTTAACAGAGTTCTTCATGGGAGGACAGAATATTCTATAATTAGTTTGTAGTGATGGTTGTGTAGCACTGTGAATACCCTTAATTGAATTGTGCACTCTGAATGGGTAAGTTATATAGGAATTATATCTCAATAAGTAGATTTTGTTTTTTGTTTTGGATTTTGGTTTTTCTTAAATTTTGGGGAGATATGGCTGAGTCCATGGCTTAGCAGGAAGGCTACTGTAAGCACTGAATATTTTGTTGGACCAAAAAGCAAACAAGTGCTCAAATATTAATGTGTTCATATCAAATAAATGCAGAATTGGCTTGAAGGGATGACCACTAACCGAATTTAAAACAATTTGAAATAAATAAATAAATAAAAATTTTAAAAAAGAAACAATTTGAACAAGAACAACAAAAGTATACTGAATAGGAAATACTATATTTAAATAATCTATAAGTTTATAGTAATATTAAACATGAATGTTATATAAATATATATATATATAATGCATAGAAAGAAAAGATAAATCAAAGAAAAACTCTTCTTTATAAAAGAATTCAAACAGTAAAGAAGGAATGAAGGAATTGGAAAATCGATATTCTGTTACCCCCATTATAATAATGATTCACGCAAGAATCATCAGTAAATGCAAAAGCCATTGAATTAAAGGCATTAGAAGACACATTCACATAATCTCAAAGTATCACCCAACAGCTTGCTAATCACAAAGGGAAAACTGTAAAACTGAGTGATCTGACAGTTGCCACCTTAACCAACTGATCAAGCTTGCCATCACCAATACTGAGGATGTCCAGATATTCTGTCCCCTGACATGAACGTTGTGATGTACTCATCACCTTTGATGGGCTCTTGCTGGAAATGTGTGATCTGAATTTAACCAAGATATAGCAGTCAGACAAATCCAAAAGGTGTAATGTTATGCTGGATGTGTGGCAGGAAGGATGCAATCTCATAAAGAAAAGGTGAGAGGAAAGGAACTCAACAACAAATGTTATGTATATACCTTAATAGGATTCTCATTTTCAAAATAAAGCCATAAAGGATGTTTGGGGGACAATATTGAAAAATGGTACATGGACTTCATGTTTGATGATGTTATTGAGTTAGTTGATTTTCCCAGGTGTGGCAATGATATTGCGTGGGGGGTGGGGGTTGCTTGTTCTTGGATTATCCGTGACCAAGAAGAGAACTTTCAATATGTATTTATGCTACTTTTAAAAGATTTGAGAAAAGAGATTTATTAAGTTATATGTATCCACACAGAGATGCATTTGTGTTTACACACACACAGAGAGATAGAGCTATTTGGAAAGGTTAAGCGTAGGAAATCTACATAAGAGGTGTACAAGTATCTATTATATTCTTTTTTAAAATTCCTTTGAGTTTGATATTTTCAATATTAGCTTATTGCCCATATTACTAATGTGGGCATTTAATTCTGGACACTTGTGTCTCATGTTTTTTTATTCTTTGCAGCACTGGTAAGGTACCCACACCATAATAAAAGTATATAATTGCTAACAAAAGTAATCATCTAGACAGAGACTTTTAGGTTTTGCCCAATAGTGGAAGTAGAATATTCCAGAGAGATCTGAAATTCATAAGTAGATAAAATCTATGTCATTAAAGATCTCTCAGTTTGTACCATAAAAACTCTCATATACATAGTGAATGGGTTTGCCTATGTTCTGAATATGCTAACATACCCTGACCTACTTCCTCAGTGCAAGAAAGATTCTCTATAATGAAACTTTCCCAGAATAGGATTAATACAGATGAGATTGCCCAAATACAATACCAACCATAATCTCTGGAGTTTAACTTTCCAATTCAGCAGGATTTGCAAGGGAAAAAAAAAGTAAATTTTCCCCAAGATAAATGTATTAATATTTAATAAAAACAAAGTCAGATTATAGGGTTAGTGAAAAGTAAGGAATTTATATAAAGCCATTTTATATTTGAACAAATACACTAAATTGAGTAGCATGATGTCCCAGACATGAAAAAGGAGTGAATAAGAGGAAAATTCAAAGGCTGAAAAATATTTGGCTACTGGAGTAAAAAAGTTCCAATGAATGTGTGTTGGCAAAAGTGACCAAATTCTTACATTCAGAATGATTATCCTTGCAGCTCTTGGTGGACTTGTAAGCATGTATTGCAGCAATGATTCAAGAAATTGGCCATGATATACAGTATTTTTGTTCCAAGAGATCCGTAATGGTCATGGGAAAATATAGTACAATTTTTGTCTTTTGCCATCTCTTTATGAAAAATGACTCTCCTTCACATGGGATTAGCTCGACTGGAGCTATTCTAAAGATGGGTACAAGAGCCAGAGTGGAAATTGGGAAAGTAGTCTTCACATTAATCTGGATAGGCTAGACCATGCTGTGGGAACAGATAAAACCTGACGTATCAGTGGTTTAAGGTAATAAAGTTTTATTTCCTCTTCATAAAATGTCCAATTCATGTTGGGCAGCCCTTCACTTTGTTGTAGCTCCTCCATCAGACACATGGGACCTCTCAGGCTCCATGGCAAGGGAAGAGAGAGATCTAGAAGATACTGAGAGTTGTGTCCAAGAACCAGGTCTTGAACTGTCTGTAATCGCTCCAACCCATTTTTCTTGCCTAAAACTCAGCCATCTGGCTTCAACTTAACCTGGAGGAGGGCATGGTAACCCACTCCAGTATTCTTGCCTGGAGAATCCCCATAGACAGAGGAGCCTGGCAGGCTACAGTCCATGGGGTAGCAAAGGGCCAGACATGACTGAGCGACTAAGCAGCAACAGCAGCAGCTGTAATCGAGGCTGGGAAATGCAGTCTTACTAGGAGCCCAGAAAGAGGAGATGATGCAGGGGTGCCCACCACTGCTTCTGCTGCAGGATTTTCTCTACGGGGTGGCTACTCACATAAGATGAGGCCCTGGGGTGCCTGGTGGTCAGTTTTTTACAAATGTCCCAAAAGCCTGGCTAAGAATGAAGCTATCACAGAAGAAAACAAAGAAGAGCCAAAGAGCTTTTGTCTTATCACATTATTATGGTCTGTGGATCCTGCCATGATGGTGAGCTGATAAGTAATGCCTACTTCCTTCATGTTCAATAATTCTGTTTGTATTTGGCTCTTTTAGCCCAGAGTAATTACTAAGTCAGGGTTCTTGAAAACTGAGCCACATGTTCAATAATCAATAATTCCACTGATGCATTCATTGGCGAATGTCATTGATATTTTCTATACTATGGCTGGTAAATTTCCATTCTTCTATCAGACTTTGTCTCAATATCATGCCTTCTATGAAATCTGTACCTGGTTCTATCAATTCTTAGAGTTTTAATAGGCAGAGACAGTGTAGTGTAATAGATAAATGCATAGCCACTTGAGTTAGTTTGCATTGGCATTAAATCTAGTTGCTACTTAAAGCTGCATGAACTTGGGCATATAATGTGTCTTAGTTTTATTAACCATGAAACAGAGATAATATAATGCTATCAGGCATATTTTAAAGGTTAACACATATAAAGGACTTGAACAGTACATGCATGCATGCTCAGTTGTGTCCTATTCTTTGCAACTCTATGGACTATAGCCTACCAGCTCCTCTGTCCATGAAATTTTCCAGGCAAGAACACTGGAGTGGGTCGCCATTTCCTCCTGCAAGAGATCTTCCTAACCCAGGGATCAAACCCATGTCTCCTGAGTTTCCTGCATTGGAGGCAGCTTCTTTATTGCTGAGCCATCTGGGAAGCCCCAGAATAGTACATGGCAATAGGTAATTATTCAAGAAGTATTAACAAGTATCATTACTAATAGACTCAGCCTTCCAAGGACAAAGGATAGTGACACTTTACTGATTTCTTTTCTTTAATATTTGTTACACCACCAGGTGTTAATATGTAAACAAGCAATACCATCCATATTATTGGTGAAATCAGCACACTTTTCCATAAAAGCAAGAAGTCACCCATGTTCATCTCCCCACCTCCATCTGTCACTACCCACCTAGCCTTGAAAGTTTTATCTCCATGAGGCTTTCCATGAGTCTGGGAGAAAGGAAATTCTCCCTCTTCTCAACCACAGAACATGCAGAATTATTGATTCATCAGCACAGTATCCCCACCCAACATACCTTCACAATCACCTACATATCACTTAGCACAGTACACATAAGAAACACTTTCTGGATGACAGTGAGAGGCTGGCCCTGTGTCAGGCTATATGCTATTAGCTTTATACCAACTCTCTTATTTATAGCACATAGGTCTCTAAGGATTATCATCAAGCTTGTTTTATACATCAGGAAAGGATGATGTATATACATTAGGAGATTGCTTGCCCAGAGTGCAATTTGTCCTAAAACACACAGAAAGCTAAGATTAAAACTCAAACTGTCTGATTTTAACTTCCAGAGACTTAATCGCTATACAGTACTGGGTGAACGAATCCATCTGTCATCTGTCATCTCTGGAAACTTGGCTTACAGGACTGACAACATTCTCACTTGGGTACCCACTGTGAGCAAATTTGTAACAGGTATTATTAAAGCATTAAAAATAGACTGTGGTTCCTGATTTAGGGCAACTTGCACTTTCTGAAGTTTCTGGAGTATGGTGGTGGTAGCAGAGGTGGTCAGGGTAGCACTTTATGATTTTGGCGGGTATAGGTGCGTGGCAGTGGAAAAAATTCTCCAGACGAAGGTTATAGACCCCTGCCTTCTGTCCTAGATGATGCTACTGGTCTAAGGTTCTTAGATGTATATGGAATGTATGCAAGGCAGAAGGATGATCTCCAAAGATAACTACATCCTAACCCCCAGAACCTTTGAATATTACTTTACATGGCAAGATACTTTGCAGAGAAATTAAGGTTAAGGACCTTGATATTAGATTATTCTGAATTATCCAAGTCAGCCCATTCTAATCACATGTATCATCAAAGGTGAAGAATTTTTCCCAACTGCAGCCAGATGGAAGGCAGAAGATCTGAAGAGGACAATGTGAAAAAGATTCTTTATCCCTTTATTTGTTCTGAGATGTAGATGGCTATGTGCAAGGACTAGAGGAAAGTTTCTAGGAGTTAGAGATAGCCCCCAACTGACAACCAACAATGAAACAGAAACCTCAGTCCTACAACCAGATAGAACTAAATTCTAACACCTGAATGAGCAAGGAAATAGATTTTCCCCTTCATCCCTAGAGAGGAACACAGCCCTGCCAATATCTTGATTTTAGCTAGGTGAGAGCTGTACCAGGCTTCTGACTTCCAGAACTTTAAGATGATAAATGTGTATTGTTTTAAGTGACTAAGTTTTTGGTTACTTTTTATGGCAGGATAGAAAACTAATATAACAGGCATTTAGGAGATAATTTAATCTATACAGTCATTTTATTACTAAAGACACTGAGGCCAAAGAAATTAAATTACTGTCTAAGGTCTCATCTTGATTAATCTAGTCCACAGAGACTTAACTGTGCAAAGAAAGCTGAGCACTGAAGAATTGATGCTTTTGAACTGTGGTGTTGGAGAAGTCTCTTGAGAGTCCCTTGGACAGCAAGGAGATCAAACCAGTCAATCCTAAAGGAAATCAGTCCTGAATATTCATTGGAAGGACTGATGATGAAGTTGAAACTCCAATACTTTGGCCACCTGATGGGAAGAACTGATTCATTGGAAAAGACCCTGATGCTGGGAAAGATTGAGGGCAGGAGGAGAAGGGAACGACAGAGGATGAGATCGTTGGATGGCATCACTGACTGATGGGCATGAGTTTGAGCAAACTCTAGGAGTTGATGATGGACTGGGAAGCCTGGCATGCTGTAATCCATAGGGTTGCAAAGAGTTGGACACAACTGAGCAACTGATCTGACAGGGACTCAAGTCTATAATAAGAATAAGTTACAGTAATAAACACAAATTGATTGTCAAAAATTGGGTATTGCCACAGTTTCTTATAAATTTGGAAAAATAGATACAGATATATGATTCTTGATAAAAGGATGAAATTGGTTAGTTCAGTGGTTCTTTGCAAAACAGGTTACACATTACTGTCATTTGAGAGATTTTTTTAATATTGGCCAGTTTCCAGGACCAATATATAGAATTTCTTTTTTGATGGGTTTGTGGTATAGTCCTCACATTGGTATTAGTTTTGAAAGTTTCCCGAGGTGACTTAATGTGTAAGCAGAGTTCCAAAACACTGCTCTTAACAAGTATTCAGCTTGCTGAGCTTCCTTGTGACATCTATAATGTCTTCATATATAATCACTTACTTTGGTTCTAGACTAACACCAAAAAAGCCAATGTATTATATCTCCTGGCTATCATTTGATACTGATAGATTTATTGTGCTACCCCATCATTAACAAGGCTTTTTCCTTCAATTACTCCTTATTCAACTGTTTCTTAAATATATTGCCTTTCTATTGCTGCATGGCAAATTACTCTAAAACTTGACATTTTAAAACAACAAATATTTATTATCTCACATTCTATGGATCAAATATCTGGATGCGTCTTTTTCACAGTCTTTCACAAGTCATAAGCTATCAGTCAGGGTTGCAGTCACCTCAAAGCTCAACCTGGGAAGATCCTCTTCCAAAATCATTCCCATGGTTATTGGCAGCCTTGGGTCCTTGCTGGTTGCTTGGTAGCTGACTCTGTGACCCCATGGACTATACAGTCCATGGAATTCTCCAGGCCAGAATACTGGAGTGGGTAGCCTTTCCCTTCTCCAGGGAATCTTCCCAACCCAGAGATCGAACCCAGGTCTCCCACAGTGCAGGCAGATTCTTTACCATCTGAGCCTCAAGGGAAGCCCAAAATTACTGGAGTGGATAGCCTATCCCTTCTCCAGGGGATCTTCCTGACCCAGGGATTGAACCCAGGTCTTCTGCATTGCAGGCAGATTCTTTACCAGCTGAGCCACCAGGGAAACCCAATAGCAGAGACACCAAACCCTTGCCACACAGGCTTTTCCATAGAGCTTCTCACCATATGGCAGCTTGCTTCCCTAAAACAAGCATGGAAATACAGATAGAGCCACATAGAGACAGAAAAACAGAGAGAGAGAAATAGGAGAAGGAGGCAGGGGGGTGTCAAGCAAACTAGAAATCAGTCTTTTTGTAACTAAATCTGTGAAGTAATAGCCCATTACTGTTGCCACATTTTGTTAGTATGAATTGACTCAATAAGTCCAATACACAATCCAAAGGAAGGAATCCATACAATAACACTTTTGGGCCAGCATGTATGAGTGCTCACTTGCTCAGTTGTGTCTGACTCTCTGCGACCCCATGGAGCATGGTATTATTTTATAACAAATTCATTTACATTAATTAAACACACAGGTCTATGAGACACCAAAGCCCACACTTCTAACCATCTGCACTGCAAGTTACCGTGGGTTCTACTCTCCAGTTATTCTAGAACCAAATTCAAAAAGTTTTAATAACATGCTCTATCTTTTTCTCAGTCACTATCTGGATGTTATAGAATCTCCTGACCTTGAAAGGTGAGACCTATCAGTTCCACCTCATCATAAAGGCATCTTGCATCAAGATCCTATATTTTAAGAACCATCTAATCATATATTTTCTCTTTGATCACCTTTATCCCGAAGGATTCTCTTTTTACTTTTTGTCGTTATACAAATTGAAATGAGCTTCATCATCACTGTATATTAATGTTATGAATTTTATTATATTTTTGAGTAAGCAATACACATATCTGGCCCAAAGTTTAAAAACATATATTAAAAAAAACTAATGTGCCTTTGTGCAATATTTGTCCTCCTCCCCTGCACTCTGAATTCTAGCACCTTTTGCCTTATTAAAATCTTGAGCTATAAGTATCTCCTCTCCTATATCTGTAGTTTCTCCATCTCTCCCCAGCATTTCTCAGTACCATTCAAATATGTTGAAATCACTTCTATCTTTAAAACAAATAAACTTTAAAATAACTTACATGAATCATATATTCTCATCCAGCTACTGCTCAAACCATTTATCTCAAAACAGGATCCAACCTGTACATCCTCATCTTGGGTAATGAAATTTCCATGTAGTTGGGCAAAGAAGGCACACGACTGTCTCCACCTCTTCGCCTACCATTCATTACCCCCTTTACTGTGATATGACTCTGACTTGTTCTGCTTCATCAGAATGCTCTTAGATCAACAGTGACCTTCTCTTTATATCCAGTGAGCACTTCTAGGTCCTCATTTTACTTGACTTCTCAGAAACATTTGACACCGTGGAGAATTCCCTCCTTTCTGAAACTCTCATCTCCCTTGGCTTCTGTTCTCCTACCCACCCTCTCTTACTATTTCTTCTCCTTTGACAGCTGCTCCTTCTACATGTTTTCCAGCTCTTTCTTACCTGAAAAAGTGAAAGTGAAGCTGCTCAGTCGTGTCCAACTCTTTGTGACCCCATGGACTGTAGCCTACCATGCTCCTCCGTCCATGGGATTTTCCAGGCAGAAGTACTGGAGTGGGTTGCCATTTCCTTCTCCAGAGGATCTTCCCAACCCAGGTATCGAACCTGGGTCTCCTGCATTGCAGGCAGATGCTTCACCATCTGAGCCACCAGGGAAGTCCTTACCTATATGCCTTTTAAAGACTGGAGTTTTCCAGGGCTCATCCTAGGCTGTCTTTATAGTCTATATTTTTCTGCAGGTTATTTTATCTTCATAAGACTCTAAGATTTATATTCCCAACCCAAAACCTTCTTTCAAGTTCTAAATTGGCATAAGCCCCTACCAAGTATTTCTACTTAAATGTTTAAAATGCTTATCAAATCCATGAAGAATGAGAAATAAAATCAAGGTTATTTACCCCAAACAGTCCCTCTTCCATATCTTGAGGAATGGCACATTCCATTTGGCAAACTAGAAACCCAGATGTCATCCTTAACCCTGATCTCTCCTTTACCACCTTTATCTAGTATACCATGGGCTTTATATTTTACCACTTAGTTACTACTTGTTTGTGGTTTCAGATACATTATTCCATGTTATTTCTGGCTATCTTTCCTACTTCCCAAACCCCACTGAAGTCCATTAATCTGTAGTCATTCAGAAAGAATTTATAATATGAGAAGCCTTTTGTGATTTATAGTTTAAGGCACTTAGTTAACTCTAAAGATTTCCTGTCATTTCTTCACTGGACAGAACTAATTTCCACAATTTCAAGTTTAAGTAACATTGTTGTGTCTTTATTGCCTTTTATGATTTTTAGTTCACCTTTTTAAATCACACACTACTGACTTAAAACAAACCCATTTTTTCCTTTAACCTCTTCTTGGAAATAAAATATACTGCCTTAAACTCTCCTCTCAGCCTAAGTGGAAAATCTTTAAAAATTGTAAAACAGGGCTAGTACCTTGCTATTGTAGAAATGTCCCACACTAAGTTAATAAATCATTGCAGTCAGAAGTTATTTATCAAAGAAATATATTTATTTATTTGAAACAAGTTCAATTTAGATGCATGGTGTGTGGGCTTAGTTACCTAGCTCTTACTAATGCCTGAACTTTGACCTCTGTTGCCAGATCATTAGACATAAAAGATTAGAATACCAGCAGTGCATTCGGTGGAACACAGCAGGGCCTGGTCAGTTTCTCTGTACAGAGTTAAACCTCCTCTCCTGCCTCGGATCCATGATTCAGCCTCCAGCAGGCACTTAGCCGAGTCACAGGATGTTTTTAAATTATTTTTTATGTATGTGTGAGTGTATTTTTTTCTTTATTTTTAATTAAAGTATAGTTGATTTACAATGTTGTGTTTCGGGTGTCCAGCAATATATGATATAATTTGATGTGTGTGTGTATGTGTGGTGTGTGTGTGTACACGTGTGTGTACATGTATGTGTACACATGTGTGTGTGGTTCTTTTCCCTGATAGGTTAAAAACTATGAAGTATCATTCCCTGTGCTGTACAGTTGGCCCTTGTTGGTTATCTATTCTGTATATAGTAATGTATATATGTTAATCCCAAACTCCTAATTGATCTCATCCCTACCTTTCCCCTTTGGCAGCCATAAATTTGTTTTCTATGTCTGTGGGTCTATTTCTGTTTGGTATATAAGTTTATTTGTATTCTTTTTTAAGATCCCACATATAAGTAATATCATGTGATAGCGTATGTTATTTGTCTTTTTCTGTCCAGCTTACTTCACTTAGTATGACAATCTGTTAAGTCCATCCATGTTGCTGTAAATAGCTTTATATCATTCTTTTTACAGCTGAGTAGTAATCACTGAATATGTGTACCACATCTTCTCTATCCATTCAGCTGTCGATAGACATTCAGGTTGCTTCCATGTCTTGGCTATTGTAAATGATGCTGAGGTGAACAATGGGCTGCATATGTATTTTCAAGTTGTACTTTGAGTGACAGGATTAATAAAGGATGTTAAATCATCATTTGGCTGTTAATAATGTTTTCTGATGATCAAAATCAAAAATGTGGTTATTTCAGTAGAGGTTACTGACTGAAAAGAAGCACAAGGAAGCTCCTTAGATGCTGGAAATATGCTATTTCTTGATCTGAGTGAAAAATATTCAGTATTTACGTATTAAAATTTGTCAAGCTGCACACTTAAGATTAATGTACTTTATGAATGTTATATATGTTATCCCTAAATAGAAAAAGGGTACTGTTTAATATTGAGGAACATGATAGCAGTAAGTCCTATTAAAGTAGTTATATGTACTATAGAAGTATTCATGAACATATTTGCTTTATGAAGATTTACTAAAGAAACATCTCTTCAATTTTGTTATGAACCATGCTTCTATTTCTCCAGAACATATATTGATTTCATTTTATAATTATAGCTCCCATTTCCATCTTCACTTTGGCTTCCAGGCAGCTCTAAATCCAATATGCAATCAATCTAAGCATGTGTATATTTTTTCATATGCTTTTCAAATTAATTTCAACCTTACCACAGATTTTGGCTTATATTTTCCAACTTTATGTACTTTCTCCATTAATTTCCTCACTTACTAATTTTGGCAGACAAAACTGTAGATAGCAAGATACCAAGATCTCTACTTGGTTTTAAATGATATAATTTAATGACCTTTTAAGTATTTTCTGAGACTATAATGATATTATTTATATACTTCAACCATTGATTCTACTCTGTTTGTTTCCTTGGGAAATAATTCTTCTGTTTGCTATTATTGGTACTTTGTCCTAATTCTAACTTCCCTTGATGTTTGATGATCTCTGAACAGAGCTCTTTTGCACACTTCACTTCTCTTTTTTTATTACATTTTGAGGGCCAGTAAAGGGAGTAGGGGGAGATTGAAGTTGGACGTGATGTCATTTGGTTTCTTTGGAATTAGAATCTTTTTTTTTTTTTTATTAGTTGGAAGCTAATTACTTCACAACATTTCAGTGGGTTTTGTCATACATTGACATGAATCAGCCATGGAGTTACATGTATTCCCCATCCCGATCCCCCCTCCCACCTCCCTCTCCACCCGATTCCTCTGGGTCTTCCCAGTGCACCAGGCCCGAGCACTTGTCTCACGCATCCCACCTGGGCTGGTGATCTGTTTCACCATAGATAACATACATGCTGTTCTTTCCAAACATCCCACCCTCACCTTCTCCCACAGAGTTCAAAAGTCTGTTCTGTACTTCTGTGTCTCTTTTTCTGTTTTGCATATAGGGTTATCATTACCATCTTTCTAAATTCCATATATATGTGTTAGTATGCTGTAATGTTCTTTATCTTTCTGGCTTACTTCACTCTGTATAATGGGCTCCAGTTTCATCCATCTCATTAGAACTGATTCAAATGAATTCTTTTTAATGGCTGAGTAATATTCCATGGTGTATATGTACCACAGCTTCCTTATCCATTCATCTGCTGATGGGCATCTAGGTTGCTTCCATGTCCTGGCTATTATAAACAGTGCTGCGATGAACATTGGGGTGCACGTGTCTCTTTCAGATCTGGTTTCCTCAGTGTGTATGCCCAGAAGTGGTATTGCTGGGTCATATGGCAGTTCTATTTCCAGTTTTTTAAGGAATCTCCACACTATTTTCCATAGTGGCTGTACTAGTTTGCATTCCCACCAACAGTGTAAGAGGGTTCCCTTTTCTCCACACCCTCTCCTGCATTTATTGCTTGTAGACTTTTGGATAGCAGCCATCCTGACTGGCGTGTAATGGTACCTCATGGTGGTTTTGATTTGCATTTCTCTGATAATGAGTGATGTTGAGCATCTTTTCATGTGTTTGTTAGCCATCTGTATGTCTTCTTTGGAGAAATGTCTGTTTAGTTCTTTGGCCCATTTTTTGATTGGGTCATTTATTTTTCTGGAATTGAGCTTCAGGAGTTGCTTGTATATTTTTGAGATTAATTCTTTGTCTGTTGCTTCATTTGCTATTATTTTCTCCCAATCTGAGGGCTGTCTTTTCACCTTTCTTATTCAGAAATTCTTTCATTTTCCAATTACTGGTAGCAATCCTTTTATTTTACAGTGGGTTGAAATGTTTTTGAAAAAAATCTCTTTTTATTTCATGGGATTTAGAATGATAAGGAAAGTAAAACCATGGGCTCAGTCTGCCATCTTGAGATCTCTTAGAGAACATGAAAGATCTCAGCAACAGGGGAGCCTATGAACTGAAAGCTACAGAAATAAGTTCACCATGGTCACCAGAATTCAATGGGCCAAACTCTGGGAGCATGAGCTCCGAGTCAGAAAGGCATGAAGACAAGATGATGGGTACCAGGTGATGGAGACAAGATGATGGGTACCAGGTGATGCTGGCAAGCACTGCTGGGTACCTACCAGGAAGTAGACTTTAGAATCTGGAACTGTCTCTTCCCAGTCTTTATAGCACAGTTTATGGGCAGGCTAGCCATTTGTAAAGGAGCAGGGACATAGTAGACAATAACCACCTAGTCTTAAGAATTCAGAAAACTGTCTTGATCACTGCCCTCCCCCACTGATCAGGAGCTCTCTGAACAAATATGCTTCCTGTTACTGAGGGCAGGCATAAACCTCCAAGCAGCAAGCAGGCAAGCACGTGGAGACCAGGTCCCCTGTGGGTAGACTAGTGCTTTTTTAGCCTGAGGAGGAAATGCTTTGGGTCAGTTATTTTTGGCAACTGCCTGGGGGTAGCCCCATGGAAGGATTTTTCAGTATTTTTGATGAAGACACTTTCGAAGAAAAGAATAGAGCTTTGAGAGTTTCAGTTCTAATCAAAATGAAGATTCTGTTAGTGATAATATTTATTTCTTAGTGCGGTAGAAATGATTTAACAAAATATTCTATGTAAATCCCAGTGCCCAGTGTTTCACATGTATTGAATACTTAATAATGTTAGAGGCAATTATTTCTACTATATGTGCTTTATTATCAACTTTGACAATTGTATTGGGTCACTGTCAGTCACTCCTCTAAATATCTAGAATACCTAGAATGTGTTGAAGTTCATATTTAAATCCAAACTGTATTTATAGTATAGAATTCCTTCAGAGTCTGAAGTGAGGTGGCTGTGATTGTATGAGACAAAACAACTGCAGCCACCCTGAAAATGTTAAGGTAGAAATAAAATTATTCCTTTCACATGGTTTTTTGCTTCAAATTCAGTTAAACAGGTTTATAATAGAGAGACTCTGGAGTCATATACTCAGTTGTGAGCAGAATATCATATCCATACCAAGTCCTTTATAGCTTCTAGGGCTTTTATTCCAGTGAAAATGCAATTCTTTCCTGGTAAATGGAAACTGATGAGTTTGAAAACATTGCCTAGCAGGAAGAGCAGGTAGGGACCATCATGACAGCTTTTAGACAAATCTGAATTTTGTCAGTTTACTGACACAATTAAGACTGATGATGTTTTATTTGTATTTTTGAGGCTTTGCCATAAAACATTTACTTTCATTTTTTTCTTCTCCACACCCCTCCATTACTGTTCACTCTATTAACAAAGATTAAAGCTGCAATTCAAGTCAAAACATGATCTTCTTAAATCAAAACAACTTATGAAAGTGCATTGATGGGAATGTGTTTAAATACATCAATATACTTGCTGATTAGTTGTTTGGTGGCTCCCAATTCATGATTAAGCTTATTCAAGCAAATTCCAAAGAGCTTCCTTCTTTTTTTAAGGTATCCCTAAAAATATTTAACTGTTGTTGTTGTAGTTACTTCTTTTTAGAAATGTGCTGTGGGTTTTTAAAAGGCAAAGGAGGGAATTGTGGAGGCCATATAACTTACCCTAGTGTTTAATGCAAAACTTTTTCTTATTTTTCTCTAAACTTCCTGTTAATCTCTACTTAACTGGGGCCCTACTGATTTGCATGAATTTACCTTAGATCCTTTAAGACAACAAAATCTAGGCTGCTGGGAGTTAGGGAATCTTCCCTAAGAGAAAAGAAAATCAGTGAAGTGCATTTCTTCAAATCCATACCAAGCACAGTTTCACCAATCACTACTTGTTACAGAAACAGAAAAAGGCACACCATCTCTGGCTGAGGCAGAAGCACAGGTTGCAAGAAAATGAGAAATCCAGGCCATTTAGTAGATGTGAGCTCTCTTGGGACACTTTCTAGGAACACATTCTGTCCCAGCTGACCTTTGGCCTCTAAACTGCAGTGGAGAAGTTCCCAGAAGCGAATTCAGTAAGTTTCTGAGAATAAGCCCCCTCTCTCCTTCCGGGACTGGCTGGAAATATCAGCAGCATTCTTTGCTTCTGCCTTTTTACTGACTCATCTGGGACATAACTGTAGGTCCCACTTAGAGAAGCACTGTTCTAAAAGAGGGATGAAAACAAAAGATTATTTAATTATAATTGTATGTATGTATTTAGTTCAGATTTCTCATGTTGAGTAAACTCTGGGAATTGGTGATGAACAGGGAGGCCTGGTATGCTGCAGTCCATGGGTCGAAGAGTCAGACACTACTGAGCAACTGAACTGAAGTTAGTTCAAATTTCAGAAGGTACACACAGTTTGGTAAAAACGCTCCTCCTAATCCCAATAACCAGCCACCCCATCTCCTCCCCAGAGTCAAACAACTTTGTCATTTTCCTGTGTTTTCTTTCAAAGTAGTCTGTGCAAAATCAAATATATATAAACATATATTTCCTTTTACTCATCTTTAAACAAATAAGCTTTGGTTTTATATCTTGCTTTATTGAGTTAAGATATATTAGCAAAACAGATTATTCTTTACATTTTAGAGAACAAACAATATCAGGTCATAGACAGTTTTCTCTTTCTTTTAGGGATTTTGTCATAATTTAACCAACCTTATATTGGTAGACATTTGGTTTGTGCCTAATGATTTGCTGTTACAAATCGTGATACAAGATAAACTTGTGTACTTATATCATTTCACACATGTGGGAAAGTATCTCTAGGCTAAAGTGAAATTCCTAGGTCAAAAGGTAAATGTACTTAAAATTTTGACAAATATTGGTTTGGTCGAAAAATTCATTCAGGTTTCTCCTTCACATCTTACAGAAAACCTGAATGAACTTTTGGCCAACCCAATGTTACAACTTTTTCTCTTTTAAAAACTACTATCTGTAATACATGAGTGTTTCTTTCATCTGACCATTTTCAAACTGTACATTTGACTTTGTTATATTTTTCCAACCTGATATATAGAAATAGTACTCAATATAGGTTTAAATTGCATTTTTCTTTTATGTGTAACTAACCAGTTTTATATATATATGATTTGTTTTCTGTAAGCAATCTTTTCCCAGATTTTTACTAGACTGTGGGTATGTTATCTTATTGATTTGTAAGGTTCTTTACATATTAGGAAAATCAGCTATTTCCAATATGTTACAATTTAATTTTTAGTTTGACAGTTGTCTTTTGATTTTGAGTTTATGTAAAATAAACTCATACTTAGAGGGCCTCTTCCACATCAAGATTTTATGTGCATGTGTATATATATATATATAAAAACTGCTGTTTTCTGAGACTGAATAAAACATCAGAAGTTGATAGAGGCAGGGTAGTTTTGAATGGACCCTGGGTGCAGAGGAAAGGGGTCAGGGAAGATCACAGAAGAAAAGAAATAGAAATTTTATTTAACAAGCAAATGCAGGAGTCCCCTGAAAAGACATGTGGTGAGAAGATATTAGCAGTATAAAGAAGATGGTTATGAGACAGACTGATTAGGAAAAGGGCTGGAAGTGGTCACAGGGCCTATCATACTGTATTCAGCAGGAGTCAACTGGGTTTGCCTCTAGAGCTAAAGGCATGCCTTTGCTTCAATGGTGACAAGAGGCAGCCCTGAGGAGGAGAACAAAAACAGACACCCACACATCCATAACCACCATTCACAGAGCATGTAGTGTGTCCCAGGCCCCTGCTAAGTCTTATACAAACCCAGTGTTGTTTAATATTCACCACTGACCTGTGACATAAGTACTGTTGTCATTTACATCCTACAGATGAATAAACTGAAGCTTAGGGAAGTGAAGTCAGTGCCTCAAATTTCAATCTATAGCGTGGTTTCTAGATGACTAGAAATCTCTTGATTTTTTGCTGTACATCTAAGAGAGTATTTTTATTAAGCTAAATGCTTAAACAGTTGGAGCCAATCAGTGTCTCTTGCGTGAAACTTGTGCAGGAAGCAGGGAGCAGCATTCCAATTCTGTGCTTCAAGTCTCTAAGAACCTCTGCTTGCCTGCCGTCCTCTGGGAGCGCCCATACAATGAACATCCTCCCAGCAGGTCCTGGTTTTGAAATTCAGAGACATGAACTACAAAACAATTGTAAGAGAGCTAGGGATAAAATAATATATATATATATATGTATGTATATATATGCATATATATATTAGCAGTTTTGAAGCAGAAAGGAAATGGTTTATGAAGAAAACTCTATTAAAATCATCAAGTTTCTCTTGCTTCAGGTCAAAAACTTACAGCATACTGGAATACCATTTATTATGTTGTGAATGAGTGCCAGTAGTCATCTGTTTCCTTGCCTTTGCCATGTTTCTGCCTGGGGTATTTATATTTGATCATTGTTCTCTTAATAGATTGAACTAATAAGCACATGAAAGCTACAGTACCTGCAGATCTACAGTAAAAAGGAGATATAAATATATACTCATCTCAAGATTTGCAATGTCCTTTGCCAGAGTGTCTTCAGGGAAGTCAGTTTGGCAAGAATGGAGCTGACACATGGTTGAGGACTAGAGAATCTATTGAGAAGCTGAATGTCACCCTCTTAACTCATCTTGGAAAAGGGCAGTCACAGAGCAGAGGAGGGTAGTGTAGGAAAATCCCTCTCCTATATGGACGTGGCTGTGTTTTGAGACCCAAGTTGTATTCTCTGAAGATTATACTTCGGGGGGAATTAGCCCTTATCATTTCCACAAAACACCAAGTTTAGAAAAGAATGTCTCTTAATCACTTTATGGAATTAAACATGGTAGATCTTTGATGGTTAGACTTTGATCGTCATCAAAGACAGAACCTTCAGGGCACAAGTGGGGGTGCCTTATTAGGCGGAGATGTAGATTGATGAAATTAATGTTAATCATCCACAGAGCCAGAATACACAGAACAAGTGCTTAATAATTATTTGAATGTGTGACAAAATAGAAAGAAAAGGAAGGGAGGATGAAATTGGTAGTCTTTGTGGTCAGATCTCATACCCATGCCCTATGATTCTAGTTTAGAGCAATTGTTTTAGATGAAGATTTTAAATTAAATATAAATAAATTTTAAATTAAATAGAAATTAATTATATCTAGGGGCTCATACTCTGCTTTGCCAGCTATCTTAACTACAGAACTTGGTTGTGGTGAAGCAATTTTAATTTCCCATATATTCGGCTCCCCTATTTAACATATTTAAGAGAGTCAAAAATTGAGGCTCAGAGAGATCTGATGGTCATCTAAGGTCATAGCCCTAATTAACAGCAGAGCTGAGGTTAGAATCTGAGTTTCCTGACATTCTCTTCTACACAAACCTGATTTTCCATTAGGAAAATAGGAGCCTAGAGATCAAGACCCATAACATTCTGATTTATCAACTTTTCCTCCAATTTTATTTTTGCATGCATACATGAAGTCGCTCAGTCATTTCTGACTCTTTGTGACCCCATGGACTATAGCCTGCCAGGCTCCTCCATCCATGGAATTTTCCAGGCAAGGATATTGGAATGAGTTGCCATTTCCTTCTCCAGGGGACCTTCCCGACCCAGGGATCGAACTAGGATCTCCCGCACTGCAGGCAGACTCTTTACAGTCTGAGCCACCAGGGAAGCACCATGTATTAACTCATTTAATTTATATTTTAAATGTTTATTGAACATCTATTGAATGTCAAGTTCTGAGAGCCCCTGAGAATACAGCATTGCATGAGCGACAACCGGGCTCAGCCGTGTGGGTTTTACAGTCTAATGGAAGCCACAGACAAATGAAAGGGGAGCTCTTCAGGGCGGCCAGTACTACTTTCTGAGCAAGAAAACAGAATGCTCCCAAGTGGCTCTTAAACAAAAGTAGAAGCAAGAATTTGTCCCTTTGACTCTAAATTTAGGATTCTTACAAAACCACAATTACCTTTAAAGAATATGAAGCACCACAGCCTTACATTGGTTATCAATCAGTTTCTTTGTTGTTTTTTAACACATGGACTATGGTGCCAGTTATTGCTTTGCCTGCACAGTATCCATTTATGTTTTGAGTAATGGCAACAAGAATTTCCTTTTCAAAATCTATTTCTCTCCTGTTTTCCATCTCAGCCTTCCTGTGTGTGTGCATTTTGTGTGTAGGAATAGCCTAAACTCTGGCCAGAGTGGTTCAGGACCGAACACTCAACCCCAGTTGGCCCAGCTAAAGCTTCTGTAAAGGATATACCATCTCTTATGCTGGACGTGAAGTGGGGAGAGTCTGAGAATAGGGCCATGAGACTGTGATGAGGAAAAGCCTGCCTCGGGTTGAAGCTGGCACCCAAGAATGCAACGCTACCCAAGCCTCTAGATACAGCTCTGCCTATATTGTGAAACCTTCATTTACAGGAGTAAAAAAAATCTTTTTTGTTTAAACCATATTTAGTTGGGAATTTGGATACTTTCAAAGGGAAGAATCCTGACTGATACTCCAATCACACAAAACAACTGAGGGTTTTATAGACACATTTTAGTATATCTGCATGCCTCCAGGTAGGGACTTCCCTACTTGTAGCTCAGTCAGTAAAGAATCTGCTTGCAGTGCAGGAGACCCGGGGTTCGATTCCTGGGTTAGGAAGATCCCCTGGAGAAGGAAACGGCAACCCACTCCAGTATCCTTGCCTAGAAAATCCCATGGGCAGAGACTAGCTGGCTATATAGTCCATGGGGTCACAAGAGTCGGACATAACTTAGTGACTAAACCACTACCCCCAAGTTAGGACCCTTGGTTTACATGGTTTATAAACTGGAGAAATTTCCTGGACTAAGTTTCTCTAGTGCAAATGACTGATGATGGATGGAGTTCCCACTGAATAATCCAAAATTGCTGTGTTTAAGAGGCGGGAAACGACTTGTAGATCATGAATCTTATTTCCTCTCCTTTTCCTAGGTTTTTCATCAGTCATCTCCAAAAATCAGATCAAATTTTCTCAAATTTTAATCAGCATCAGAATCACCCCGATGGTCCTGACACAATTGGAGCTTGGACCACACTTTGAGGATATTGATAAAGGAGCAAGTGGATTGAATCACCTCCTCCCTGGTTAATATTGGAGCCATTGTTAGAATTTGCATCTCTGACAAAGTCAGCTCCAGGTTTAATAAGTGGTTCCTGAGACTTCATTTCCGGTTTCCTCACTGCAAATGGGACGTTTTGGAGCTTCACCCCAAAGATCCTAAGCACTGACTGTGTGCAAAGAAGCTGTTAACAAGTTACTGGTGTGAAAGAGCTGCCTGGAAAATGTAGAATGACTCCTGCACCAGAAGGTCTCATATCTGGAAGGAGATGTGTGTACCCAGAACACAGTGCAACCTGAATGAGCGACAAAGGGGATGAATGAGACTGGGTGTCAGAGGGGAGGAGAAGGTGCAGAGGCCTGTGCCTGTAGGTGGACAGGCAAGTAGCCCAGAGCTCACAGAGGCACAGTGGAGATGTCCCCAAAGTCTGAGAGTGAAAGACTTGGATTTCCAGACTGTGGTCTCTGGGGACTTGCTTGAAGATACCTGAACAGGGAAGTGTGATGAGCAGAGCCAGATCCTAGAGGATTAATCTGGCCATAAAGTTTCTTAATTTCTAAGACATGGGATAGGTCAACACCCACAGCTTGGAAAGGGTCTTCAAATGAAAGATCCCTCCCCTAGAAAATGAAAAAGACATATGTGACCTAGTGCACTCCAAGTCACCTCTCGAGGATGAGTTTTAAAGTTTGGACTCAGATTCTCAGAATACCCTTTGAATGACAATATTTTTCAAAATGATAAATGCACATACCCTTGACAGAGCAACCGACCTCCGGAAATTTTACCTCCAGAAGTACATATATAAGATGACGTGTGTGCACATTGTTCCCTGCAGCATCCTTTGAAATAACAAAAAATTGGAAAAAACCCAAGAGTCCAATAAGAAATTGATGAAATCAATTACTATATATCCATGCCATGAGACATTATGCATGTGTAAAAAGAATGAGGAATCTTTTTATGTTCTTTGAAAAAAACAGGAGACTGCTCATTGGGAAAAATGGTGCAGTAGAGTCTGCTGCTTTCTGTATAAAGAAAGAACAAAGAACTCTGTCTATTCATATTTTATTTGCATTTTTAAAACAGGGATGCATTTTTAAAAATCTACTGAAAAGTAGTTATTCAAGGGAGATGGGTATAAATTTGAGGGAGGAAAGACAGGAGTGGAATGAATCTCTTCATTCTGATCCTTAATTATATTTTAATACGTGAGGACATTACCTAGTCAACATGTTAAGTATTTTATCAGATGCCAGCGCGGAACACTTTCAGCAGGGGCTTCCGTTGTTTGTGAGGCTGGGTTCTGATTCCCAGCTCTACATGAGACTCCTGGGGGAACAGGGTACAGACCAGGAGCTCCCATGCAGAGCAGGGCCACTTGGCAGGGTTTATTCTTTCAGATCCCCTCCGGAGAATCTAATCCCTGCTCTCCACAATCAGGCACAGCTGCCTGTTCTCCTGCGGCAGAACTTGTGCCTCAAGGGAGGTTCTGGGATGTGCTCAGTGACTGAGATACCATGTCTGTGATGGCCTGTGCCCTGTGCCTTTTGCCCAGCCCTCCTGGCAGAAAGGAGCAGGGAATCCAGCACTGGCTAGTACCCGGAGTCCAGTGGGCACTTGCGTGGAGAGCCAAGGGCTCCCCCTTTCTAACAAATCTTCCGTTTTCTGTCAAATCATGTCTAACTAGAAGATGACAATGGTCATTAGCATCACCATCAGCAATTCAGGAGTTGCCTCTTTCATCCCTTCCAGACATCATCAAGACCTCTGTCTTCCTATCAACCTTCTCAGAGTAGAGGTCAGTAAGTGTGTGTGTGTGTGTGTGTGTGTGCATGCACATGCACACAAGTGCCCTGTATATGTTCTTGCTTATAAAAGAAAATAGAACATAGTGCTTTAAAAGTATAAGACTTAAAGTTGCATAAACATGGGTTCAAATCTGAGTTTAGTACCTATCAACATGGCCTTGAAAGATTACTTGATATATCTAGTCCAGTTTGAAAGTGTTAGTCCCTCAGTTGCATCTGACTCTTTGTGACCCCATAGAATGTAATTTGCCAGGCTCCTCCATCCATGGAATTCTCCAGGCAAGAATACTGGAGTAGGTTGCCATGCCCTCCTCCAGGAGATCTTCCCAACCCAGGGATCGAACCCAGATTTCCCACATTGCAGGCAGATTCTTTATTGTCTGAGCCACTAGGGAAACCCAGTTTACTTACCTAAAAGTGAGATTTAATATATTTAAATATTTAAATAATATTTGACACCTGTACCTGGCATTTAGAAAAGACTGAATAATTATGTTGTTGTGTCTGTGTGCTTAGTTGTGTCTGACTCTGCAGCCCCATGGACTGTAACCCTCCAGGCTCCTCTGCCCATGGAATTTTCCAGGCAAGGATACTGGAGTGGGTTGGCATTTCCTACCCCAGGGGATCTTCCCAACCCAAGGATCGAACCTCTGGCTCTTGAGTCTCCTGCATTGGCAGAGATTCTTTACCGTGAGGCACCTGGGAGGCCCAAATGTGTTGTTGTTGATATATAATGACCTTCTCCTGGTTTTGAAACCTCTCATATAGAATAATCTGGAAGCATTTGATAGGAAACATATTGAATAACCCTATTGGCTTGTTTAGATCAGTTTCTGTAAAGAGACTTGGAATATCTTCCAAGAGTCTCATGGAAACTTCTATTATTTCCCTAAAATGATCTGTCTGAAACCAAAAGATGATACCTCCTTCATTTAGCTTTGAATGTGTTGCCAGCTGGGACTACATATTTGTTTATGTTTGTAGCCAGAGTGGTTGACAGTCATTTAAGCTGCATTAGGCTTCTTGGCTGTAACCTCCTCCTCTAATTAGACTTGTAATTGCAGAGCAAGGACAAATTGACTCAGCCAAGACATCCTCTACTGGGAGCTCAGCCATAAGATGGCCTTGGCGCCTTATGGCGCCATCTCTGTTGTATCCTTTAAACATGCTCATGGGACATACCCCACCACACCCAGCAGAAAGCAAAACCTCATGGCTACTCACAGCTCCTTGAAGGAGGCTGCTGCTCCATTCAGATTCACAGTTTTCTTGTTCCTGACCCTTTCAGTGACAGAGAACAAGGACAATCTCTGTGGGGGAGACCCTGGGCTTGAGGAGGGTCCCTCTAGCCTGTCCTCTTCCAAGTCTCTTGAGTGAAGCCATGACTTGTCAAGGAGACCCCTCTCTTGGCGTTCCTTCCTCCCTCCCTCCCTTCCTTCCTATGTTTCTTCTTTCCTTCCTTTTCTAATACAAACAAATATAATCAACCTAAAGGATTTGCTACTACTATACCCATTTTAAAGGCTAAATTTTTTAAAAAGAGGAGACAACTTGGTCTGAAAGACATTAACCAATTTAACCAGTGATGATTCAGATAATGGTGAGTTGGGGTAGGAAGCAGGTCAGTCTGACTCTGGAGCCCACACTCTTAGCCATCTTGCTCTACTGCCCCTTGATTTGAAAGAGGGTTGTGGGCTAATTGCCTTGCAGTACCTGAGAGGGCCCATCACTGGGAATTCTCCCTCTCCGTCTTATTTTAATGACAGAGAGAAACCTGATTGCTTCGGCCGATTGGAACATGAATGCTGGAGAGGAGGCTTATTAATGGAACAGGGTTATTCTGAGGTCCTAGGAAAGCATGGGTCATCTCCAATTCAAAGCCATCATGAGCATAACAGCCACTTCTTTCCAGGATGTTATTCAATATTCAAAGTTGAGTTAAAGGGTAAAAAAAAAGGCAACACTACATTTTCAGAGAGGACTAAAAAGGATAAAGGATCTCTTCTTGCCTATAATACTAGTACATCTTCTCAGGAACCTAATTTGGACTCAGGGCTTCCCCATTAACTACACAAATGGAATTAAAGACTTGATTCCATCAGGGAACATAAAATACTTAAGAAATTGCCTCAACCAGATGACACATTATTCATAGTAATAAAGGGTGAAATTATACAGTATTTAGATGGCCCTTTATTTGCAGAGAGTGTTTGATGGCTTCCTCACACACATATTATAATCCTAATATTTTGTGCATTCCCGTTTGTCATGCCTTCGCAGCATTTAAACATTTGTGATTAAATCAGTGCTCATGGAAGCCCAATGTGGACAGATGCTTCATCCATTCATAGAACACACGCCTTCCCAGTCAAGGACCCAACACCCAAATCTTCTTGACCATCAAAGTCTTCTGCAGGCTATTTGGGGTCATGAGCCCTAGAACCAGTTGTCTTCTGTCAGTGGAGACTTTATTGATATCCTGACTCATTGAAATATCTTCTGCTTGAGACTGTTTCTCTTTCTACTAGCTGCAGATCCTTTTCTTGACTCTGTTTCCATAGTTCAGTGCCTTTAAGTAAGTTCAGTCTTAACATACTTGAGCTTTCATTCACCAAATCCTGACTACAGGCTGACCTGGGATTAGTGAAGAGTAAATTATGATTTACTGTAGATAATATTTATCCACTACTTTCCACTGTAGGTTCATATCTGATACTGCTTTTCCTGTTTTACGAATGAGATGATGATGGTGATGATGATAACCAAAAAGAGAATTCATTAAGTACTTAGATATCAAGTGCTTAATTAAGTACTTCACTTACACATTCACATTTACCCCTCACAAGAAACCTCTGAGGTATTATTACTATTACCATTATTATCATTCCCATTTTATAGAGGCAGGAGCTGAGGCCCAGTTCACAAAACCAGCCAGTGAACCTGATGTTCACACCCACATCACTTGACTCTTACCCATGCATTGAAACCATGATAATGCTTGTACAACCCTCATTTGCCCCAGATCTCTTGAGCCATGCTGAGAGTGCTATGCTGTTTTGTTTTTTTTTTTTGTTTTGTTTTGTTTTTTTTTAACTATTGTCTATCTTAGTGTCACCTGTGGCCTGTTTAGGAATCTTTTGTCTACTCACATTGTCTTGATGTTGAAAGCTCAAAGTCAGAGAATTATTCTCAGCCCTTCAGGCTCCTCTGTGTTCCCCCTCCTCTTTATCTATTTTTCCCCTTCTAGAATGATGGTCTGAGTCTCAGATCTGTGGTTCTCTTTTTTATAATATAATTGAATTTTCTTCATTTTACAATCGAACTCCTCCTACACCATGTCCTAACAGCAGTATCATGGGCTGTGGGGATTGTTATTGGTCCACAAGTTGGTGACAATAAATTAGCATATGGCCAAGAGACCCAGTTTTTCTTCTTAAGAAATATGAATCTCTGAGGCCAGGGAGATTCTTCAAAATATAACAAAGTTTACTTATCCTCCTTGTGACCTCTCACCTCTGGTCTTTCCAATGTCCCCAGATCACTCCTCTCATGTAGGAAAGTGACCAGGGATATTGACCCACACTGGGTGTTGGTAACATGATGTGGTCCCTCTGTCAGCTGGCACTAAAATATATGACTGTAATGTTTCTCAAGTGGTAAAATCTGAAGTTGAAATAATAACAGCTAACAGGTATGATGTTCTTACTTAGTTCTACCATGATCTTCCCATTTCATTCGTGTGTCAGTGTATGACACATGACTCCACCTTATCAGTGGAGCTAGTGAGTTTGCCTTCTGTGTCACAGCTAGTAAACGGAAGAAATGAATTCAAATGCTGGTCTGTTTCATTCTAAAACCACACCTAACCTCTGTGATCCACCCAGGTGAAGGCCATAGTTGTGAGCAGGAGACACTTCCCTATGATGCTCAGATAGAAGCCCCAGTCATTCTGCCTGCACACAGGCTGATCCTGACAAAGGACTAGCTTGGATCCCCTCTCACACCCACAGAGATGATGTTTCCCTCCCATCTGTTGTGGGCGTTTATCAAGTGATAGTGAGGGTGACAGTGAATGTGATTCCTGAATCCTGGCTGTGACCGAGGTATCAGCCCAGGGAATCCTCAGACCCAGCTCTCCTTTGGACAGAGTTAACCTCTTTCCTTCTTCCATCCTTAGTAGGAGAGGAGGGGATCTTGCACAAGGATGGCAAGAGGACTCATTTATTGACCACCTACTGGATACAACACACTCTGTGCTTGACTCTTTCAGATTTGGTTGGTTTTTATATGCTAGTTTGACGGAGCTATAATGCCATTATTAAGTCAAACACTATCAGATGTTGCACTGAAGGTATTTTGTAGATGATTAACATTTACACTAAGTTGATTTTCAGTAAACTAACCTTAATAATGTGGGTGGGCCTTGTCCAATCAGTTGAAGGCATTAAAAACAAAAACTGCGATTTCCCAGAGAAGGAATTCTGCCTCAGGACGTCAGTATCAACTCCTGCTTGAGTTTTCCAGCCTGCCCTGTAGATTTCAGCTTCCACAATAACTTGGGCCAATTCCTTATAAACAAAGTATTTATCCATTTAATCTATATCTATAATGTGTTATCTGTTTCAGTCTGAGAACTTTGCAACTTTCAAAAGCCCTCAAATGGGAGCTGCCAACCCCGGAAGCAACAGTGCTTCTTCCTCTGCTTTGTCTCCGGGGTGTCACTCTTTAATTCCCAGCACCCCCCGGGCACTTATTAGTTGTCACTGTCACCCTGCTCTGGAAGTGAGGGGCCAGATGGTTCGGAGTTCTTCCAACTGTCAGTTCAGTTCAGTTGCTCAGTCATGTCTGACTCTTTGAGACTTCATGGATTGCAGCACACCAGGCTTCCCTGTCCATCACCAACTCCAGGAGCTTGCTCAAACTCATGTCCATCGAGTTGGTGATGCCATCCAACAATCTCATCCTTGTCATCCCCTTCTCTTCCTGCCTTCAATCTTTCCCAGCATCAGGGTCTTTTCCAATGAATCAGTTCTTTGCATCAGGTGGCCAAAGGATTGGAGTTTCAGCATCAGCATCAATCTTTCCAATAAATATTCAGGGCTGATTTCCTTTAAGATGGTCTGGTTTGATCTCCTTGCTGTCCAAGGGACTCTCAAGAGTCTTCTCCAACATCGCAGTTCAAAAGCATTAATTCTTTGATGCTCAACCTTCTTTGTGGTTCAACTCTCACATCCATACATGACTACTGGAAAAACCATAGCTTTGACTATATAGACTTTTGTTGACAAAGTAATGTCTTTGCTTTTTAATAAATAGCAGTTAGTTTCTGCTTCCAACTATACCCCCTCTGAATACTTAAGAACACAGTGTAGCTGAACAAGTACCACAGAAGCCTGGAGTTTGTGTCACTGTAACACTATGCAATGTGGACACTTAAAGAAGAATGTGACTGCCCGCATTGTCTGAACCCTATCCTTAGTGCAGATAGGATCATCATAGGCAAATTGCTGTCCTTCGTGGAAAGCACCAGTTAGGGAGGTCTATGATATTTTCAGAGCCTCCATCTCAGGGCCTCAGATTTTTGTAGCATCAGACATTTGTAGCAGGGAGTCAAATTTAATCGGTTTCTCTGTGACAGATTTAAAGTCCATCAGGTCCTGGGGAAAGATCATCCTAAGAGCCAGAAGATGAGCTCATTTGCCTCTCCTCAAAGACAAGTTAGCGAAAAAATTCAACAGAGGAGTGTTTAGCAGGTGAAAGCTCATAAATCTGTCAGCAAACTTTACTGACCATATACAGGAAATTAAGTCAGGCTTTTTTTTTCCCTTACCTCCAGTGTCATTTTGAATTATGTACTCTGCATTATGGAGAGACTAGCTTCTTCTTGGCTGCTAGCCAGGCTTTTGGAAGACAGGGATAGATTTTATTTTTCTATCAACCTGTTTCTGATTCAGATTTTAGGGTGACATATAGTCAGTCATCAGGTTAAAAAAATAATCTGTTGTAGGTCAACCAACCCACTTTCAATTATACTCAACGGTATATAATTGGTGATATTGACAACCCACTGGATTGCATTGATTTTCCCATCAGAATGGAAAACCTTGGGACACTTTTCTTTTTCATCCCACTACCTTGTTAGTTATGAAAAATTCTCCAAGGTAAAAATTATTTTATTCATAAGTTCTTTAAATCTATCTATGGCGTTTTCTTGAAAGACTTGACCGTAAGTGTAAATAATTTGCTGACTGGGCAAGACCTCCACCTCGCCTTATTCTCTCTGGTTCTGTAGTGACACAGAGATGCTCAGCTGAGGGGTCAGTAGGGACTAGAATCCCACACACACACACTCCACTTGCCAAGTTGTCCACCTAGGGGAAGGGGCATGTGTGCATGCTAAGTCGCTTCAGTCATGTCTGACTTTGTGTGACACTATGGATTGTAGCCCGCCAGACTCCTTTGTCCATGGAATTCTCCAGGCAGGAATACTGGAGTGGGTTGCCTTGCCCTCCTGCAGGAGATCTCCCCAACCCAGAGATCAAACCTGCATCTCTCATGTCTCCTGCATTGGCAGGTGGGTTCTTTACCACTAGCACCACCTGGGAAGCCCCTAAGAAAGGGACATCTTTCTCCAGTTTACATGAGTCACTGCTGGTGGTGTTACATACACCACTATATTTAATCTGCATGAATGTTGGACAAGGTGGAGTTATGAATGTGGAGAGAGGGAAGATTAGCGTGTACCCTGTGCTGTAGGGTTGGAATTGTTGATATCAGTATATCAGGACTCATGCTATTTAATAGACAGACAGACATAGTCATAAATAAATGTAAGAGTGTGTGTGTGTGCACTTGCATGCAAATTTTTACTTAGAATAAAGACAAACTAGAGCTTAAATCTTACTACCTTGTCCATGTGTTTTATGGCTTTTATCAAATTACTTACAAATTGTAACACTTAGCTCCCTCATCCAAAAAAAAAAAAAAAAAACCAGCAGAAATATAAACAAAATAAAGGAAAGGAAGATGGGGGCTGGGGTGGTAGTCATAACTCCGTAACAAGGTTAATGTGAAGATTAAACGAGATACGGCATCCTCACCACAAAGCCCGGCACACGGTGTATAACCCCAGCTGCGGCTGTGTGTGTGCTCAGTCGCTCAGTGTCCAACTCTTTGCGACTCCATGAACTGTAGCCCACTAGACTCCTTTGTCCATGGAATTTTCCAGGCAACAATACTGGAGCGAGTTGTCATTTCCTTCTCCAGGGAATCTTCCTGACCTGGGTATCGAACCCACAGCTCTTGCATCTCCTGCATTGGCAGGCAGATTCTTTACCACTGCGCCACCCGGGAAGCCCCAAACTATGGCTAATATAATCATATTGTTACTAATTCATTATTATGATATAATGTTTATCTAAAATAGTTAAAAATAGATGTCTGTCCAGGATGGGTAGCTTCCACCATGACCGTTGCTTACCCTATTTATTTTCTCCTGGGTTGCCTAATTTAATATAAGTAGAACCACCAAAATCAAGCCAAGATTTCCCCAGGGTTAAGGGCTGCCCTTAGGAAAGCTGTTCTTTTCAATGAGTCAGACAGAATCCAAGTGATTGTGACAGTGTTTGACCAGAGCCTGGATCAGCAGAGCAAATCTGGTCATGAAATAACCCACAATGTCTGTTCCCACTGAGGCCCTGCATGGCTGATTTCTGCAAAAGAGGACCCATCTTATTTCCTCCAGTCAATCGCTTATTTGTAGTCATGAGCATCCGTATCATCCACAACCCTAATTTCATGAAATATGTTGAAATGACTTTTGTTCCTGAGGCCTTTCATCAGGGAAGGCAGGACTAATTTCACCTGAATAGGGGGGATCATGATGACAAAGCATAATGAACCTCTGACCTCCTTGGTTCAACCAAAACACTGGTGTCCATCACAAGGCAATGACATCTTAAGTCCCAGGAGGAAAAAAAAAATCCAGATGAAACTTCTGCAGAGGAAAATGACCAGCTATCAAACGTGGTGCTTCTTAGTTGAAATTCACATCCTCCCACCCAAGGTAGACAACATAAACAACTACGTTTAAAAGGGGACTTTTTAAAGACTTTCCTATCTGCTGCTGGGTCTTTAACTGAAAGGGTACCTGACAAGCAGCCTGGGATAGGACTCATACAAACGCCAGAGTTCCGTGACCTCATTGATGCAGAGAGCATTTAAAGAAGACCATCAAGAGGGCTTTGCATGTTCTTGACAACTGCAATCCGGAGACTTATTTAAAGTAATGTTCTTAGATCACTTGAAGAGTCTTTAAGCATTTGGTACACTGATTACACTCTTTAGATTTTTTTTGAACCAAATTACAGCTTAAGAATTTCCTTCATAAACATATAATTACTTTGGGGGGAAAATCACAACTGAGGAAGTAATAGTAAATTATATAATGGGCTTTCCAGGTGGTGCTAGTGGTAAAGAACCCACCTGCCAATGCAGGAGACATAAGAGACACAGGTTCAATCCCTGGGTGGGAAAGATGCCCCAGTTTAAACATACAGTAAGTCTAATTTACTCCAAAAGCTTTCTTTTTGCAGAGGCAGTGCAAATGGAAGGGAAGGAGGGAGAATTCTGAGTAGAACTTTAAATCAATTTAGTTCAGTTTTCTGTTCTTGCTAGATAAACACAACAGAACATAATAATTTACTTAAATATATCTGTGTGTATGTCTGTTTGTAAGATAGATAAACACTTTCCCAATTGAAACAGTTAAAGATAAAGATATTATAAATTTTACCTCCGAGTTGAACTTAGCCAAAATCAGGTTGAGATCACTGTTTCTTGTCCCCAACCGCTCATAAACATTGCCTAAGAGCCTAAATGCCATAGAAAGGTTATTTTCCTTGTAACTTTTGCCCTATAACAAAAAAAAAAAAAAAAGCACCTTAAAATTTAGTGATTTAGAACTTGTCCAATTTAAACCTGTGGTTACTAGTTGCCTGGTGTATTAGAAATCAAGTATATTGGTTTTTAATTCATCCCACCACTCCAAGGTCTCCCTACCTTTGTCTGGCTAGCCCAGAAATCTGCTTACCTCATGAAGTCAAGACAGTTAAATGAGAATGGACTTTTAGACTGAAAGTATCACTAAAATGTCAGCAACTCATGTGTGGTTTAATTCTACAAGAATATGTAGGAAACACATATATCCAAAAATGAAAAGTTTTCAAGATTCTTTCACTAAATGAGGTGCTCTCAATGGGACATTTTTGATAACACTTTGTTAATCAGTGTTTTGCATTTTAATTATACCAGTAAATCACATGCATGTGATCCTTTTCACAAATTCAAATTAATCATCATTAAGTTGGCAAGCCCTAGATTTGGAAATCTGTATTAAGCAAATGTTTCCACCGCCTTTTAGAAAGAACACCCTCTATATACATCTTCTGAATTTCTTTTTTTCTGGAGACTTCTCTAAGTAGAGAAGGTTGGGATAACTGTGTCCTTACTCATGAGTTCACTGCTTTTCATAGCAAACTGCATTCTACACTTTGGATTTGAGCTTTCATCTTGAGATCTTTCATTAACAATTACTCAATGTCTGGAAGCTTAATTATGTGTCAGGAAAAGAATCAGTAACCCTGCCATGCATCCAGTCTTCTTCCTGTATAAATATCCAGTGTATTTTATTTAAGTAATATGAAACCTCATCTTCTAAAATCTCTTCCCAAGCATGTAATTACTTAGGGTATATGTGGGATTGGATTGGAAGTTGCAGGGGACAGAAGAAAGGTAACTGTCAATGATTCATGCTAATAATAAGTTATAATAAAGATATTTTTGAAGCTCAGAATATAGAAGGAGAGGTGAGCTCTACATACAAAACCAGTAATAAAAATAACACAGTATATAATCAGGAGATGCAGTGGGAGGAAGAAATAGATCAGAAAAGAACATGACACTTGGGGAAAGTGAGCCAAGAGGTAAGCCCTATAAGGTGAGTAGGATTTAAATACAATAAAATATAAAAAGAACACTGTTCAGATTGGGCTTGAGGAAGGTAACTACAGGAACAAATTTTGTTGATGACTTTGGCTGAGTATATGTAGTTTACTACACTTTTTTATTTTTTCTTTGCTTGGAGGTAAACTCAATTATGTAAGTGATGTAGGTCCTTCTCATTTTTATGTTGTAATCAGCACTTATTGTTTGGTCTGATTCCAAACTACTTCCTCCAAGGAAAAGTCTATTCTTGAAGCCTTTCTCTCTCCACATCCTTAAAGTCATGTTTGGTAAACAGATACCATTTGCTAAACAGATAACTGATACCCTGTCCTCCTGGCCACATTCATTGGTCCAGAAGTGAGTGCCTGGCCCAAGCTGGCTCAATAAGTCTTTTCCTCCTGAATATCTGGGCTTGGAAGCAGGAGGAATAATTGGCCAATTTCTCTCTGGTACTGAATCCATATGGTATAAATCTGGGGAGATCTTGGTAGACGTTTTTGGCCACATGGAGCAAGTTACTCTGCAATAGAAGAAAAGAGGCTGACAGGACACAAAAAGGAAAATAAGACAGAGGACGAACATCCCAATGGTTCTAATATTATGGAGGTCCGATCATAGCCTTTTTCTTGGGTTCTTGATCCAGTATTTTCTGATGGAAGCATCACAATTTTTCTGTGGCTTTGTCATCATCTGCCAAAGCATCCTAATATCTTGTGGCCAGCCTAATGGGTGACCACAAGAAAACAGTCCCTCCTGACCTCTATAATAACCCAAAAGGGGAGAACTTTTGTGGGATGGGGTACTACTAGATGTGGTGATTTTTGCAGAAGTGAAATAGTGAATGCTACGTGCAAGCTGCCTGTTTATCTCTGGTTCTGTGACTTGAATCATCAGAGCAGGAAAAGATAAGTTGACAACCAAATTGTGAAAAGATAAGTTAGTCATCAAATTGTGAATACATTTTTGGATCACAATACCTTAGGCTATCGGGGCTTCCCTGATAGCTCAGTTGGTAAGGAATCCACCTGCAATGCAGGAGACCCCGGTTCCATTCCTGGGTTGGGAAGATCCACTGAAGAAGGGCTAGGCTACCCATTCCAGTATTCTTGGACTTCCCTTGTGGCTCAGCTGGGAAATAATTCACCTACAGTGCAGGAGACCTGGGCTCAATCCCTGGGTTGGGAAGATCCCCTGGAGAAGGGAAAGGCTACCCACTCCAGTATTCTTGCCTGGAGAATTCCATGGACTGTATAGTCCAGGGGTCGCAAAGAGTCAGACACGACTAAGCGACTTTCACTTTCATGCTTAGACACCAAATAATGTTCCCAGGGATGCTGCAAATGGGTATTTACACATGATACTGTGAACTCTACAAATAGAAGAGTGAGTGAGTGAAAGTCACTCAGTCATGTCCAACTCTTTGAGACCCCATGGACTGTATAGTCTATGGATTTCTCCAGGCCAGAATACTGGAGTAGGGAGCCTTTCCCTTCTCCAGGGGATCTTGATCTTCCCAACCCAGGTCTCCCCGATTGCAGGTGGATTCTTTACCAGCTGAGCCACAAGGGAAGCCCAAGAATACTAGAGTGGGTAGCCTAGCCCTTCTCCAGTGGATCTTCCCAACCCAGGAATCAAACTGGGGTCTCCTGCATTGCAGCAGATTCTTTACCAACTGAGCTATGAGGGAAGCCCTATAGATAATGCCTCCTAAAAAGGCCAGGCATAGATTTCTGGAAAAATGAAACAGAATTATTGTAACTCACTACAGATGACCAGAAAATGTCAACCCAGGAAGACTGATGGTGGAGAGAAACGTCAGCATAAATAATTGCCCATCTTTATAAAAAACCTTTATAAGCCTTTCCAAAAGAAAAATATAATTCAGAGGTCAGTCCAGGCATTGAGGAATATATGTTATTTCTGAAGGTTGACAAAGGACGTTTGGAACCACAGGGAGGGGAGGAGTAGAAAATAAAAACACAGTAGTACTCTTATACTTTCATTTTTGATGCAAAATCATAATGAGGTGATACATATAAAGATTGCTTGAAATAAATGAGAGATGTTTGGTAAATAACTTTACACTTATTAACCACATGGTCCATGGTACACTATTAAATATTATTTTTATTAACCCATTTATGTTAAAAGCATTAGTTTTTTAAATATAAATCTTTAAAATATGCCATACCTTTCTAATTCCTTTTGGTATTGTCACTATATTTTTTTCATATCCTGGTACCCACAGGAAAAAAAGAGATATGCCAAGCTTCTCAATTTCTGAGAAGCATAATTCTTTTAGCTGGAGCTCCAGCACCTCTTAGGGTCATGAAAGTTCTCAGTGTGATTATTTGTTGAGAGTAGTTTAAGTTAAATGTCACCCAGGTGCTCTGGGATTATACAGTTGGATGCCTATGAGTCTCCTGTGAGCTGGACACATAGATTATATAAACCAGATTCACATAAAGATTATATAAACCAGGTTCAGAGAGGACACAGGTTCTGAGAGTTGATGATTAGTCTAAGTCATGCTTTGTGAACATACAACATTGTGAAGGCAAAGAAAAATACATTGTATCATTCAAATACTTTGGAATGTATTGACATTTTTATGGGACAAAATGTGGTCCATCTTGGCAAATGTTCCATGTACACTTAAAGAAACAATGTGTACTCTGCTACACATTGTTAAGTGAAGTATTCTATAAATATCACTCAGATGAAGTAGGTTGATGCTGTCCATCAAGTCTACTATATCCTTCATGACTTTCTGCCAATTTTTGTATGAATTATTGAGCTAGGGATATTAAAATCTCCAAATACCATTGTGCCTGTTTATCCTTGCCTTTCTAACAGTTTTTGCTTCATGTATTTCGAATCTCTGTAATTAGCTGCATAAATGTTTAGAGTTGGAATTTCTTCTTGATAAATTGACCCTATTACCATTATGAAACAAACTTCTTTATCCCTGTTATTCTTTGCTGTGAAATCTATTTTTGTCTACATTAATATAGATGTTCCAAATTTCTTTTGATTCATGACATGACAGGCCACAGACTGGAAGAAAATATTTGCAATGCATATGTCTGATAAAGAACTTGTATCTAGAATTTATAAAGAATTCTCAAAATTCAATACGCAGAGAGCAGACAACCTAATTTTTTAATAGGAAAAGTTTTAACAGATACTTCACCAGAGAAGACACACAGATGGCAAATATGCACATGAAACAATATTCAACATCATTAGTCATTAGGGAAATGCAAATTAAAACCACAGTGCAATCCCAGTTCACACACGTTAGAATGTCTAAAAGTAAAAAGACTGACCATATCAAGGTGGCAAGAATCTGGAGGAACAGAAATTCTCAGTGCACTGCTAGTGGGAATGTAAAATAAGACAACCACTTTGGAAAATGATTTGGCAATTTCCTACAAAGTTAATCATACGCCTACAGTATAATGAAGCTGTTCCATTCCTGAATCTTTACCCAAAAGAAAAGAAAGTATATGTTCATACAAAGGTTCAAAGTAGCTTTGTTTGTAATAGCAAAAAAATGGAAACAACCCAAATACCTATCAGCAGGTGAGTGATAAACTGAAGTATATGCAGATATACTATTGCTCAATAGTTTAAAGAAAGATGAGCTGGGAAAGATTGAAGGCAAGGGAGAAGAGGGAGGTAGGGGATGAGATGGTTAGATAGCATCACCAACTCAATGGACATGAACTCGAGCAAACTCCGGGAGATAGTGGAGGACAGGGAAGCCTGGCACACTGCAGTCCATGGAGTTGCAGAGTTGGACATGACTTAACGGTTGAACAACAACAACAATGTTAGCTATTATTGAGGTGGTGAAAATGTTCTGAAACTGACTCACGGTGATAGTTGCATGACATGGCAAGTTGACTAAAACAAATAGTTCCAAATTATGGCCTACCCTGTCTCGGTCCTTTCTCCACTTATGGTGAGCTCTCAGAATGAATCTAAACCAAAGCAAAACTTGAGGAAACTTAACAGAAAGAGCTGCAAAAGTTGAGATAACTGCCTTGAGCCCTAGTCTAATAACTCCTCTGAGTAATACTGTTACCTTGAAAATGTGATCTTGGAAGATAGCTGTTTGAACAATGAGCACATTATAAGATTATGGCCATGAAAATGAGCTGTAGGCATTTTAGACATTTGAAGGGGAGAACAAACATCCCAATGGTTTCATATGCCAGGTCAGTATCCATCAGAGGACTGTACTACCATCTTAGTATATTAAGAAATGTAAGTTCTAAAAAAGTCATAAGGGCAATGAAAGCCAAGAAATTATAGTATAACCTAGGGCTTAATTTTTATGCATGCCATGAAGCTGTAAAAAGGAAAAAGAAGAAAAAGGGCAATTTTTTTTTGCTCTTGAAGTTTTTCTTCTCTCTCTGACAGTGAATATAAATTTCACCCTTAAAATGGAAAGGCAGGGATATAGAAATATAATTTTACACACTTTTGCATTGTCCCATGGGAAAGTTTATAGATAGGTAGAGATTACATTGTATCTTACTGGGATTTCTGTCCCACAGAAATAGCGAAGTATTATATTTGTATGCAAAGCAGTGGGGGTCCTGCTGGCAGTGAGTTCAGTGAGGGTGACAGTAGAGTTTCCTCCACGATGATGGTTGAATTTAACCTCAGCACAGCCTCACTATCCAATGACAGTGATTCGCTCCTTGTATCTGCATGTAAGCCAGAACTCAGTCATCAGCACTATACCTAGACAATATTTGCCTCATGGGAATGAAGGCAGATGAGAATTTTCACTCACAGAATATGTGACAACAATGCTAAGGGGGAAGCCTGGTAAGGTGACAGTCTTCAGCATCCTCAGGAACAAGGCTCTGTCCTTATCAAGATCTCTGTGATCCTCTCCACTTTGATTACTGCTAATACTCAACTAAGGATATGTAGTTGTGTTTGCCTCTGAAAAGAAATGCCTCTCCACAAAGAGTGGAGATGACAGCCGTTATGTAAGAGATAGTGAACACCTTGTTTGTGCTTCAAAGGATTTCCAGCCTACGATGCAACTGGAGCCTTTACTTTTGAAAATACAAAAAAGTACCAGTGGGCTTAGGTGTGAACATTGCTTGAAGCACTTTAAATGCTACTTAATAAAGATATAGAATATATCTAAGCATCTCCAGGGCTTCCCTTGTGGCTCAGCTGGTAAAAAATCCACCTGCAATGTAGGAGACCTGGGTTTGATCCCTGGGTTGGGAAGATCCCCTGGAGAAGGGAAAGGCTACCCACTCCAGTATTCTTCTGGGGATGGACAGTTTGAGGTACTTTCAAGAGTTTGATTCAAAGATAGATTATCCTGTTCAACGCTGGTCTGGAGCTCACAAAAATGTTGTAGCTAATGATGAAATGGTGGCTAATTAATATCTATACAAGGCTTCCCAGGTGGCCCTAGTGGTAAAGAATCTGCTTGCCAACGCAACAGATATGAGATGTGGGTTCAGTCCCTGGGTTGAGAAGATCCCCTGGAGGAGGTCATGGCAACCCACACCAGTATTCTTGCCTGGAGAATCTCGTGGACAGAGGAGACCCTGGTGGGCTACAGTCCGTAAGGTCACAAAGAGTCAGATAGAACTGAGGCAGCTTAGCATACGCACGGCACACATAAGGGTAGAACATTCAGCAAACTGATATACTGAGGAGGAGAAAACGTTGAGTAAATTCATGAATGAATGGTCTGCTTTGACTTTTGCCGTGAAACATAATTCATTCATCTGTGTTTGGGTTAATCATAGAAATGTAACCTAAGCGGGCTCCTGCTGTGAAATGGTAAAATGTGTGAGGCCAACACATAAATGCAGGAGCATGCACACATTTTAATTCAATAATACAAACTTGCAGCTTTAGTTACTAGTAGACGCTGATTTAAAAAGGATGATTTTGACCAGTAAAAGTGTGGCCAGTAAATCTGCCCGTCATTGTTCTCTGCTCTAAATGTAAGAGAGCCATCGGTTTCTCCTTATAATTCTCATTTGTGATGCATTTGTCACCGGCCTTCCTGTCTTGTCACCGGCCTTCCTGTTAAAGGATGATACTGCTGATGTGGTTGCCATCTGTGTGAGCAGATGTAGGTGTGATGTCTGGTGGGTGTTCACCTGATCTTTTCATATCGTTCTCTGCAGCCAGAGCCACTGCTAAAAAGGCTTTGTTGTAACCCGCTTTGACGTTTAGACTCCTGGAGGGCCCAGAACACATGTTCAGATTCAGTTTACTTACTTCCTACCTCTTACTTCCATATTGTATTGGCCTGGTTACTGCTCTGATTTCTCACGTGTCTCCAGCTTGGCCTTCACATCATAGGCAAGGGGATATCTTTAATATGTTGCTTCTCTTTTGCCTGCTGCTCACCCTTGATCTGTTTAGATAGAAATCCAATGAGTCAAGTAACCATAGTCCATTCTGTTAGACTGTAGGCATTTCAGGAAAAAAAGAATCAGAGAGAAGAGCAAACATCACAATGGTTCAGTATAATCCTGATATGTGGCTCAGGATTTCCTTTTTTTTAAATTGAAGTATAATTGATTTACAATATTGTGTTCATTTCAGGTATCTATTTTATGCATCAGTTAACTCCATGCTCCTCGTATGTCCCTCCCCCCACCTACTTTGGTAACCATAAGTGTGTTTTCTGTCTGTAAGTCTGTTTCTGCTTTGTGTATAGATTGATTTGTATTATTTTTCAGATTACACATGTAGTAATATTACATAGCATTTGTCTTTCCCTATCTGCCTTATTTCACCAATTTAGTATTCTCTAAATCAATTCATATTGCTGTAAATGGCAATATTTAATTCTTTTTAATGGCTGAGTAATATTCCACTGTGTTGTGTGAGTATGTGTAAGCCAGTCATCTGCTGATGGGCAGTTGTCTCAGTATCTCTTTATAGTATCAAGAAGAAGGCTGAAAGTTAAGCCTGTATTTCACCTTTCAAGAGTAGGGATGACCTTTGTGTCCCTCCTTCCTGCAATGAGGTATAATATTAAATATTTGTTATAGTAAATATTATGTTTATATTGATCAAATATATTTATTTTAAAATATATTAAATATTAGGGTTATATTGATCAAATATATTTATTTTAAATTATATTAAATATTAGGGTTTGTATGAGAATTAAATGACATAAAAGCATAAAAAACATCAAGAACCATGTCCAGTATACAGTAGATACTCGGTGAATAATTGCTATTATCTTTGTGTAAGATAGATACTTGGCTAGACCATGGCACTGGGATGCGGTCCCGAGGGATAAGGGAAAAATAAAGATACAGACATTGTTAGAACAACATTTTAGCCCTCCCTCTGGACCCTGAAGTTTCACTACTCTGACCCCCATAGCGATGCATCAGTTTCCCTGTGGTGTTCTGTTTGGGGGAGGCCAAAACCAAATTGACTTAGAGAGGTCATGAGGCTTACTAGCCTCCAAAATTCATTTCTGAGCGGGACTGTCCCAAGATACGATAGGGAGTGGTCATGTCCTCATGGAACACACATTCCTCTCTGCTGGCTACAACATCACCAGCTCACCTTGGGCCTCCATTGTTTGCTCTTCCTTTGTTGTTGGTCCTGGATCCTAAATGCAGGCCATATAAGGTGTTCTTTCCTGATACAATTAAAGCCCCTTTAATTTTCCAAATCCAAATTTAGTTTTCCAAATCCCGTTGAGGGGTTTACAATGAACCAGATACAAGATGAGTGTGTCCACAACTTAATAACAAAAACAAAACAACAACAACAATAATAATAAACATTTATTGAGTACTTTTCAGGTGCCAAACTCTGTGCTCAACACTTCCTAGGTCTTATACCATTTAGTTTTAATAATCACTCCTCTTTAGTCTTTCTAGAAATATCTTTTTAAAAAAAAAAAAGCCTCTTTAAAAATTCATTCCTAAAATCCCGGAGTTAGCAGCTTAACCACTTCTCACAACTATTTTGTTCCATTTTCCATGAACTCCCTCAATTCTCTCCAACTGCAAGGGGTTCCATTTTCCATCAACACCCTCAATTCTCTGCAACTGCAAGGGAAACTGTTCACACTGCAGACATGCCATGAAAGTTCAAGAAGCTCACAGTACCCCAGCAGGCAAGGCAAGGAGAAAACAAGAGGCTCCAAGGCACCCAACCGAGCTTTCAGCTCTGTACCTGGCCCTAATTGTAGATTTCCCAAAATTGTCGAGGGGAGAGGAAGAGTGAGAGGATAATAAACTAGGCTGTGACCCAAACCACTCAAGTTGGAAGAAGGTCTCATGCATTGGTATGCGGAGAAACTCAGCTTGCTCCCTCAATATAGCCCTATTTCTGTTTATAAAGAGACACAACTCTTTACAAGTATATATTCATCCCACAAATGTTTCTGTTACTACGTTTCTCTCTGTAAATGCTCAACAACACATATATGCAACGCCCATTAGCAGAATACCAACATAGGCTTTCAAGTTTGTAATTTTAGAAAGCTACAACTAAGAGCTGCTATAACTCATAAAATATGCAATAAGGGATTTTGAGGAAGATTGAAAAACAGGAAGAAAATCTCTGCTCCCAGCAGGCAAAATATTCATGACATTTTTAATAATAATGAAACATAAGACCTTCATAAGGCAAAACTAAAATCTGTTTAGCATGTGAAAAAAACTAGGCTCCATTTAATTTGTTTAGGTTTTTTGTTAGATTTTATGTTTCTTATTGAAAAGTTTGAGGATATAAAAAGTATAATAGATGATTGAGGGGAAGTGGAAGAGGGAGCCAAATGCTCCAAGAAGACTGGAAGAAGTAAGAAGCTTTTATACAAGAGGAACTTCACCCTCTCACTTCATGAAGTCAGTTTTGTTTTACTTTAAGAAGGCCAAAAAAGGAAGACAAATATTGGTTGGTATGACTTTATTTATACAATCTGTAATATACTGGCAAAGCATACACTGAAGAGTATAGTTTGTGTTACTCATCCTAACTTACAAGGTTCATCAAGTTCACCTTAGAGAGGGAGGAAGGAAGAGAGGAAGGAAGATGAGCATTTTTACTTCTTCAAAGGAATTATGATCATTCTCTTCAAATACTAGATGGGTTAGTCATATGGAAGATGGATTAGACTCACCTTGTGTGCTTAAACTCTGAGTGGTGTCTGGAGGCATGAGCGGTCAACAAGGAAGAATCCAATATTGTAGCTGCTGGTTTCATTTTATCTTCCACTCAGTTCTAAGGTCCCTGAAGTTGAGATCACATTTTTTTTTAATTCACTACTGTGTTTCCTCTGCCTAAAAAGTGATTTAATAAGCATCTGAGTAGGAGCATAACTTCATGATGGTTAGAGCTGTGCAGTCATGGAAGCAGTAGCGCTCCATCACCAGTGATGGTCCAGCGTTGCTGACACATGTGGGATTAGTGCAAAAATCTGAGTATGAGGGAGGTCCGCTCATGCTCAGTCATGTCCAACTCTGTGACCTATGGATTGTAGCCCTCCAGGCTCCTCTGTCCATAGGATTTTCCCGACAAGGATACTGGAGTGAGTTGCCATTTCCTCCTCCAGGGGATCTTTCTGACCTAGGGATCAAACCCACATCTCCTGTGTGTCCTGCATTGCAGGCAGATTCTTCCCCTGCTGAGCCATCAGGGAAGCCCATGAGAGAGGGGTTGGACTAAAGAGTATGTGATGCTTGATTTAATTCTGGTCTTCTAAGATCCCATTCATTTAGAATATCCGTTTTGCCTCTATGCGTTTGTACACAGTTTCAGGGAAATCTTTTTCCCTGTCTACAAAACATTCCTCAAAGAAAAAAATGTAATTCTGTGGACCATGGTGAGGATGGGGAGCTTTTTCCTAGGTCCTTGTTATATTTCCAGGAAATTTGATGACCCTCTCCTTCATTCCCTGCATCACATCACCACGTTCTTGACCAAACCTTCCCCTGTAACCTGTATTTCAGAAGGCGCTGGTTACTGAGGCCTTGAGAGAAGCCTCACTACCTGGGAGGTTATTGTACTTCCTATATGGTACCTAATTGTGAGACTTCCTTAGGAAATTCACCAAGGAGATTGGAACTCAAAAGGGTCATGTTACTGAACATTCCTTGAGCCTCACTCCTTAGAGCCATCTGACCTCTGCGTGTCCTGCGATGCATATGTGTGTGTGTGTGTGGGTCTGTGAGTGCGCTTGCACACTAAGTTGCCTCAGTCGTGTCTGACTCTTTGCGACCCCATGGACTGTAGCCCTCCAGGCTCCTCTATCCATGAGATTCTCCAGGCAAGAATACTGGAGTGGATTGCCACGCCATCTCCAGAGGATCTTCCTTACCCAGGGATCAAACCCACATCTTTTATGTCTCCTGCTCTGGGGCAAGTTCTTTACCACTACTGTGACCTGCAAAGTCCATATATATATTATATATCTGATGCTCCGCCCATGAATCAGTAAAATCAAGAGAAAGCATGAATAACAGCAAGTACCTCCTCAGAGTTGGGTTCCCAGCTCTCCCTCTTTAAGAGACAAAATCGTGCCATTTGGAATTTCTAAGAAGTAGAGATATTTTTACATTGGAAGATATGCCCCAATCACTTAGAACTGTCTGTCTCCCTCAGAGTGACTCTGATTTAAAACAACCTCTGCTGCAGTTTCCTAATCTACTTGGAAGCAACTGTGTGTCATTTCGGGTGTTCACTTGCTGTCTTCTTCTCCCATCCACATGTTGATTGGCAGAAGTGTGATATTTACTATTTTCATTTACTCTTAATTTAAAATTTTACTGGCTTTGGGGAGCAAACAGAAATAACAATTTTCAGGAAACAGTGAGTATAGAATATTAAATATTTGAGAAGGGGGAAACACACAAGGCCTCAAAAGAGAATATCTAATGACACAGGGAAACAGGTGGTCCAAACGAATGCCTGTGAGTCTGCAGACTAAATTGCAGAAACTCTCTCAGAAGGGGAAAGGGGGAGGGAATACCCATACCTTATCTCATCTAATACCCTTTCTAAGGTGTGTCAGACAGGGATTGAACTGTCCTGATTTGACAGATGGAAAAACTGAGGTACTAAATAATCAAGCAACTTGCTCAAGATCATCACTCAGTGACTGAATTTAGAGCACTGATTTTTTTTTAAGCCCTTTGGGGTCATGGAAATAATTAAAAATTCTTAGAAAGACGTTCTTTCCAAGATGTAGTGTTGCTCAAGCTAGTAAAATTTTGTGGTTTATTTCTGGGGATTCCCATATAGTAAGACCTTGTTGTTTATCCATTTTCTATATAATAGTTTGCCATCTTCTAATCTCAAACTCCCAATCCATCTCTCCCCCTCCCTCTCCCTTGGCAGACACAATCCCGCTCACTATGTCCATGGTTCTGTTTCTGTTTTGTAGATAAGTTCATTTTGTGTCATATTTTAGGTTCTAAATATAAGAGATATCATATTTGTCTTTCTCTGACATACTTAGTATGATAATCTCTAGTTTCACCCATGTTGCTGCAAATGGCATTATTTCATTATTTCTTAATGGCTGAGCAGTGTCCCGTTGTATATATGTACCACATCTTCTTTATCTATTCATCCATTGATGAACATTTAGGTTGTTTCCATGTCTTGGCTATTGTGAATAGTGCTGTTATGAACATAAGGGTACATATATCTTTTTGTACTACAGTTAGGCTTCCCTCATAGCTCAGTTGATAAAGAATCTGCCTTCAGTGCAGGAGACTCTGGTTCAATTCCTGGGTTGGGAAGATCACTGGAGAAGGGATAGGTTACCCACTCCAGTATTCTTGGGCTTTCCTTGTGGCTCAGCTGGTAAAGAATCCACTCGCAATGCGGGAGACCTGGGTTTGATCCCTGGGTTGGGAAGATCAAGATCCCTTGGAGAAGGAAAAGGCTCCCCACTCCAGTATTCTGGCCTGGATTGTATAGTCCATGGGGTCACAAAGAGTCAGAAATGACTGAACGACTTTCACTGTCACTTTGTCTGGATATATGCCCAGGAGTGAGATTGCTGGATCATATTTGTGGTCCAGTGAGAACCAGTGAGATTGCTGGTTGCTTTACTTTTAGTTTTTTTAAGGACCCTCCATACTGTTCTCCAATAGTGGCTGCACCAATTTACATTTCCACCAGCCGTGTAGAAGGGTTCCCTTGTCTCCACATCCTCTCCAGCACTTATTGTTTGTAGCCTTTGTGATAGTGGTCATCCTGACTTGTGGGAGGTGGTTTCTCATTGGAGGTGATATCTCATTGTACTTTTGGTTTGCATTTCTCTGATAATTAGCGAGGTTGAGCATCTTTTCATGTACCTGTTGACCATCTATATGTCTTCTTTGAAGAAAGGTCTATTTAGTTCTTTTGCCCGTTTTTAGATTGGGTTTTTGGATGTTTGTCATTGAGTTGTATGAGCTATTTGTATATTTCGGAAATTAAGGTGGGCATGGAAATTGTCTTAATGTTGTAGGTGCTCTGTCCTCCCCTGTCCACACATCACACTGGCTATGGCATAGCCTCTGCCCAACTCAGTCCAGGAGTTGGAACTGGTGGAGTGGCTTGAAACTTCTCTCCCTCTGTGCTATAACATGGGACCCAAATGCCACCAGGCAGCTAGTCTCTCTCTCTTTCTCTTTCTCTCCCTCTCCTTTTCATAATTTTAATGCATTTCAGCATCTAAGATGACCTACTACACCACTTTATTAGCCACAAGCAACTCTTTAGAACTGGTTTTTAATGTCAGGTAGCTGCCAGTTGTAAAGTTAAAACATGTTTGTCTTATTTACGTAGGGAGAAGGCCTTTATCTGGGGTGAAAGATAATGCTGATGTGAGAGACACAGCTATGCATTGTGATTTAAAGTAGCTGCATTTATGAATGAGAGTAAGGACATGCCTGCTTCAAGGACTGACCTGCTCTTTAGTGGAGAGTGTGCTAAGAACAAGAGCAGTGGTTATATTTCTTTTATTACGCATTTCAGAGAGTGAGCAAATGTCGTTACAGTCACTGAAGGCAACAGGCAGCCACTCAAACACTATAAACACAAATTACTCTGACAAGTGGTCAGGTGTGTTCATAATAGAGCCCATCCCCCATAGGCCAGGTGCATTCCCCACCAGCACCCACATGTTCTGCAGAGTTACAGAGTTTGTGCCAATTCTATTCCCACCTGACTCAACCTTATTTTAGAGAGCTATGGCCAAGGTAAATGCAAACTAATTAACATGGCCCAAAACAATAGGCAAAAACAAAAACCTAGACTTTAACCTCAAACCAACAAAACACTGAGCAAGAAACAATCTATAATTATAAAATACAGCCCGTGGTGAATTAATTTAGGTCTATGATTATTTATATACAGGAAGAGAAAGAATATCCGGTTTCCATTTTAAATAAGCTGAGACTGAGGGCATTAAGTGAGGAGAAAGATTCAGTAATTCCTATTGTTTTCCTATGAAATGAGCTGGATTTCTAAATATGATGAAATTTTCAAATAATCTGATTAATATTCTCCCCTCCTACCTCTCTGAAATAGAATCTTTTGATCAGCGGGAACTAGAGAGGAAGGATATTAAAATGAAAATTTATGCTTGACTACTGCAAGAAAGGCATATATATATGTATATATACACACACACATATATATATATAAAAGTAGATTTAGAGAGAGATGCTAACTCTTCTTTAGGGAGTCCATTTAACATCTATTTTATAGATGATCAGCTCCTTCACAGTGGAAAGGGGAGGGAGAAAGTGAATGAGCTAGGGGAGTGGAGTGGAACAGGATTGGCAAATAATTTCTCTCTTTCTATTAGAGTGTAGTTTCTCCAGTGACAACCAGGTTAAAATTAAACATTTATCATCACCAAGTACAGACGTACTTTTTTCAATCTAAAGTTTTTGATCTGTGTTAGCACAGGTCAGCATTTCCCAAGAATTTTCTGCCGTAAAACCTCCATAAAAAGATCTTTTCAGTTATTTATTATGTATCCTCTACTTCAACAGATTTCTACATTTGAAAATTTGGCCTGGAAATATATCTATACTTAAGGATATCCTACACTTAGGGTTTTTTTTTAATAGATGTCTTAATTAGCTAACAATCAAGTTAAAGGCTTTGGGTACTTTGAACACTTAGATTCAAATTGTCTAACAGCTTCCTTGAAGAGGCGTACACTCTCAACAATGTATGAGTGTCAACTGCATCCTTGCAAGCAGTTGCCTTTTCTCATTTTTAAAATTCTCATAGAATGCCTATTCTCATTTAAAAAAAAAAATCTTGCCCAATTTGACAGGTGACAGTGATATCTTCCTGATTGCTTCAATTAGTATGTCTAAAAATTGAACATTCTTTCACATGGTTATTTTACAATTTAATATCCTTTCTCCAATTTTTTAATCATTCTATCAGTGTCTTATTATTTGTTTGTGTGAGCTGTTGTGATAAAAGTATAATAACCTTTTAACATACTTACTGGAAATATTTTTCCCAGTCTACTTTGTAATTAAATAAAATAAGATTTTAAATTTTATGAGGATTTTTTCAATTACTTCTAATAGCTATTACTCCCTATTTTCATTTAATTTTATTTTCTTGCTATTTTTCATGATTCTCATATTTTCAGTAATGACTCTGTGCTTACAACAAATGTTAAAGTGAAAAACACAACTTGTTAACAACAAAAGTCAATTAGTTAGACTAGCTGGGGAATGACTAGAGAATGGAGCGGTGGATTCAGATGTTGTGTTTCTAAGGATTAACTAGTACCCCTCCACTTTCCTGCTTGCTGAGTGTGAATGTCTCTGTCCTGGATTCCATAGTTTTTCAGAATTTCAGTTTGGTATTCAACCTCCATCAGTGGCTCATTGGTAAAGAACCTGCCTATCAATACAGGAGACTAGAGTTTCATTCCTAGGTCAGGAAGATCCTCTGGAGAAGGAAATGGCGATCCACTCCAGAATTCTTGCCTGGAAGATCCCATGGACAGAGAAGCCTGGCAGACTACAGTCCATGCTGTTGTGAAAGAATCAAATATAACTTAAAAACTAAAACAAAGCAAATCCAACCTCCGAAGGCAAAGAAAGAGAAGGCAGATAAGGAAGAGAATGCTTTAGTGATGACGTTCGCTAAGGGCTCCCTCTTTCCCTTCACACCCTTGTTTCTTGGCTCTTTCCTCTGACTCTCCAACAAGGAATGTGTAAACTATGCTCATTCCCCTCTTCTAAGATTCCTTGGCCTCCTCCTTACTGAGGTCAGATGCTCCCACTGTGTACTCCAGCACAGTACTTGCCTCCACGTAGTCTTACCCTCTTACTGCACTCTCTTGTTACTACTGCTAAGTCACTTCAGTTGTGTCCGACTCTGTGCGACCCTACAGACGGCAGCCCACCAGGTTCCCCCATCCCTGGGATTCTCCAGGCAAGAACACTGGAGTGGGTTGCCATTTCCTTCTCCAATGCATAAAAGTGAAAAGTGAAAGTGAAGTCGCTCAGTCATGTCTGACTCTTCGAGACCCCATGGACTGCAGCCTACCAGGCTCCTCCATCCATGGGATTTTTCAGGCAAGAGTACTGGAGTGGGTTGCCATAGCCTTCTCCACTAGTTCTTTTTACTATTTGCCCTCAAATCACAGCTAGCATATAAGTTCTCTGAAGGAAAAGACGGCTGCTAAGTCGCCTCAGTCGTGTCCGACTCAGTGAGACCCCCAAGACGGCAACCCACCAGCCTCGGCCCTCTCTGGGATTCTCCAGGCAAGAATACTGGAGTGGGTTGCCATTTCCTTCTCCAATGCATGAAAGTGAAAAGTGAAAGTGAAGTCGCTCAGTCGTGTCCGACTCTTCGCGACCCCATGGACTGCAGCCCACCAGGCTCCTCTGCCCATGGGATTTTCCAGGCAAGAGTACTGGAGTGGGGTGCCATTCTCTTCTTTGCTAGTTCTTTTTACTATTTGCCCTGAAATCACAGCTAGCATATAAGTTCTCTGAAGGAAAGGACTACTCAAATGAATAAAGAAAGCAGTGGCTTAATATAAAAACTCAAGAGTAAAGTCTGCAGAGAAATAAAAACACAAATCTCCTCTCCCAAATCCCACATTCACTTCTTGGGGTCTCAAAGTCGTCTTCAGGCATCACAGCCATCAGTATGCCCATTTTCCTGTCTCACATTCTGGTTTATTATTTTAGGACCTTCCTGCTAACCACCACTATGCTTCTTGCCTGTAGATTTCTGTGACTCTGGTGGGGACCTGGATTACTCTCTGTCTATAAGACTTAGGAAACTCAAGACTGCCAAAAGATCGTGACTGCAGCTACTTTGATATGATAATTGCCTCCTGGCAATTTGGGGGAGTTACTCAACTCTTCTGAATGTCAACTGCCTTCTTTGCAACTACGGGAATAATAACTACCTCAAACCTTGTTGGATGCTCTTAAATTTTATTATATGAGGTAGCTGTACTTAGTCACTCAGTCATGTCTGACTCTTTTTGACCCCATGGACTGTAGCCTGCCAGTCAGGCTACATCCCCTCTGTCCATGGGGATTTTCCAGGCAAGAATACTGGAGTAGGTTGCCATGCCCTCCTCCAGGAGATCTTCCCAACCCAGGGATCGAACCCAGGTCTCCCACATTGCAGGCAGATTCTTTACTGTCTGAGCCACCAAGGAAGCCCAAGTATTATATCAGATAAAGAATTTGAAAAAGTCTGACCTGTAACTGGCTCTCAATAAATGCTCTTTCATTTCCCTCTGTGGACTTGCGCTTGCTATACCTCTAGCAGACAGTTGTCCTAGAATAATCCTCTGATGAAAGTTGATAGCCAGACCAATGGTTGACCACACCCTTATCTTACTCCTAGCTACAGGCCCTCAGTTACAGCCCAGATTTAAACTTGCCCTTAGAAGCAGGGGTCTGCTTGAAGGACTGATCTGGGATGAGAGATTCTATTCTTGACACAATCTAGTGCCCAGAGTAGTTTAAACTCTCATGTGGCTTTTATTAAAATAAACTTTGTCTCATATCAAATGAATTATCTTACTCTCCCCATGAGCTCTTAAGTAACCTAAAGACTGGGAGTGTCTTAGTCATCTCTTTACACCTTATGGTGTCTAGCACAGTGTTCAATAACCAGAAAGGCATAGTCATACTTGTTGAATTAGATTTCCTAGTCACCCCATATTTAGAGGTAAAATATTATTCCTCAGTTGGAAAAGTAGTAAAACTGAGTCCCAAAGAATCATCAGCGTGGTTGTCTGCCAACCCAAGAATCGGTCTTGAGTATTCATCCCTTCCACATGTGACTTCCACATGGAGCCCATACTGGTTATCTTCAGCCAAATAGCATAACCGTAATCCTTCTTTCCAGAGATTGCTGTTCAGTTCAGTTCAGTCTCCCAGAGGTTATAGTCAGTCAGTCGCTACAGGGGTTGCTGTAGCATTGATCAAAGATACAAGGTGAGTGTCCTGAGAAAAGCATCTACTGTTGAAAAGAAATGCATGAGAAGAGAGAATCTGACTTCTTTGGAAAGATGTTATCCTATCAGTGTGGAGAACAGCCTGAAGGACCAGGTCCTGTATCAGGAGGAGAAAGCATGAAATTGTCCAGCTGGGATGATGGGAGGCAGCTGTGGATTAAGGACCCTGGATCCAGCCACCTCTGACTTCTTGCTATGTAAGATAGGAGATGGGCTCATTGTTAAAGTCGGGCAATTTTTTTGTAGCAACCCTAATCCCAAGCATCTCCAGGAGATCACAGGGATAAACCTTTTCCTGGAGCAAGGTGCAGCAAAGGTTTTGGGGCTGACCTAAGCTGAGGGAGCACATCGGTCACCTGGTCAGTCTTTGTCTTGATTTAACGTTTGCACAGGGCACAATGTTATCTGTGAAATCCTTGCAACAATGCAGCAATAGAATAAGATTCAAAACATTATGCTCTAAGTATCCATATACCCAACCTCCCTTTTGAGTCTCCCTCCCACACTCCATCCCACCCCTCTAGGTCATCACAGAGCACTGAGCTGAGCTCCCTACCTTATACAGCGGCTTCCCACTAGCCATCTGCTTTACACATGGTAGTGTATATATGTCAACACTACTCTCTCAGTTCCTCCCTCCCTCTCCTTCCCCTGCTGTGTCCACAGGTTTGTTCTCTACATCTGTGTCTCTATTCCTGCTCTGAAACATTGTAAATCAGCTATACTTTGATAACAATACCTAAGAACAAAAAACATGCTTGCCCTTAAGGAAATGTAAGTCTCCCTGAGAGGTCTGAGATGTGGTCTGCCAGCCTGATCCTTAGGTGGGAGCAGACCCTTTCATCTCCTATCTGTGCAGCGCTGGGTGCACAGTAGGTCCTCAGGCAACATATGAATATAGCCTGACTGATCTAGTAACCCTGAGAAATGTGCTTCCAGGGAGCATGATCCCCAGAAGCAGAAGAGAGAAGGGAAAATGCAGGAATGAGAGGAACATTTGTAACCCCCCTTCATTTCTGTGCTAATTTCTGTACTAATTTCTTGCTTTTGCTTCGAAGCATTATCAGACCTCCTCTCAGAAACTGGTAGTGACTTGCACTAGGAACTCTGAGGCCCCACGTGTATGTACGAGAAGAAGCATCTCTTCAATTATACAGCCGAGGCTGTTCTGTGGAACGCCTTCCAAATTACCCTATTAACATGGTGATTTTTTTTTTTTGTATGTGTGCCCTGAACAGATTCTTAAATCTGCAAGCATAGAAGAAACTGGGAGGAATGTGTGTTCGGGTGACAAAAATACTCCTTTGTGAGAATTTGAATTTCTTTCAGCTGCTATGTGTTTCATAAACATCGTGCTGAATTGGCAGACACTCTGACTCAGGCATTTGTGAATTTTCTTTTTTAAGGACAAAGTGAGGCCTTGTCTTCTCATTTATTATGTTTTCTTTTTCTGGTGTTATATATGAAGCTCCACAGTGGAATCTCTCCTGACTTTTAATAGGAAGGATCAAGTGTTAGTTGCTCAGTCATGTCCGACTCTTTTCCACCCCATGAACTGTAGTTTGCCAGGCTCCTCTGTCCATGGAATTCTCCAGGCAGGAATACTGGAGTAGGTTGCCATGCCCTCCTCTAGGAGATCTTCCCAACCAAGGGATTGAACCTAGGTCTTCTGCCTTGCAGGCAGATTCTTCACCATTTGAGCCACCAGATAACTGGGACTAAACTCTTGTTTAAGTTATTCAACTTTCATAGTACTAACTTGTGTTTTACTTCCTGTAAATAGAATAGAGCCCTAAATTCAGGGTTTTCTATTGCTCTTCTCTGCCTCTAGGTTCTATGCTTCTCATGCCGTACCATAGGGTCTTCCAGGTCAGAGAGAAAGGAGAGAGCTTGCCCTGGTGCCGAAATAAGAGAAGGTGTGGAGGGAGGACAGCAGGGACTTAAATCTGGCTATGACCAATAGCCCCCCTGAGGGGTGTAGTGGAAAGGACCCTTGGAAATGAATGTTAGGAGCCCTTACTCACAGTGGACTGTAAGTAAGAAGAGGTTTGGGTTTCATTCGGCAGATAATGAAGATCCAGAAAATATGTGTGAACTAAAGGGTAGCCTTGGTTGTGTTTCCCAGAAGCAGACACTGAGAGGAGGATTTGAATCCAAGGAATTTGTTTTGGAGGCAATCCAGCAACAGAAGGGTAGTGGAAAAGTGACCCAGAGACAAGGAACAGCCAGCAAAGCAGATTTGCTGGTTAAACGTACCCCAGAGGAATACCTTTAGAGAAGAGGTGTTTAACCCCTGTGGTTCACAACTAAGGCTCTGAATCTCAATTTTATTCTACCCTATTGCTGATAGATGAAACCTCAGAGAAGAAAGAACTCCACAGCAGCAGGTAAGTGAAGCATGAAGTCCAGAAAGTTTGAGAAAATATTTCCATTGTCATCCAGAACATTGAAGCGGATTCATGATGTATTTAAGTCCAGGTGTGTAATCAAGGCAACAGGAGCCAGAGGCACAGCCCATGGTGAAACAGGGAAAGAGGTGAAAATTCTGGAAGAAGATAGGACCGACACTTCCCTGCTGGTCACTGCCAGGTTTTGAGAGAGCATATTCTCAGAAGTGAGCTATAAAGTAAGGACCTTGTTGAAAACATAGCCAAGTCCTCAGCTTCAGAGGTGAAGTTCATTTTCAGAGCTGGCCACCAGGCCCAGGTTCATGTTCCCATGTGAGCTGATGAATTTGAGACCCCCACCTTCCTTCTGAAGAAGGTCAGGTTTGGTCCAGGAAGCCAGACCACTTAACCAGTGACAGTGGAAAGATGGAGGAACTGTGGGGAACACTGCACATCCTCACTGATGGGGAGTCTCCAGGCTCATTTCTGGGGGATCAAGTGGGGCATCCAAGAATAGGCATGTCCACTCAGCCCTCTAACTGCAGGATGACCATCCAATGTGGGTGGTCAAAATTTAATCAAACTACCTAGTCTTGCCTTTTTTTTTTCCCCAATAATTCTTAAAAGGAGGGAAAGAAGACAGAGATGAGAGATTTAAGCTTTCAGTGTGATTTGCTATCATATTCTTAAGAAGAAAGTGAACAATTTTAGATACCTTGTATAAGTGAAACCACACAGTACTTGTCCTTCTGTAATTGACTTACTCAGTATAATATCCTCAAGATGCATTCATGTTGTCTTATATGGCAGAATTTTCTTATTTTTAAAGCTGGATAATAAGTCATTGTAGGATTACATCACTTTTTTATACATTCGTTGCAGGGGAAAGGGAAGTGGTTCAACATTTGTAAAGTTTCATTTATGCAAGATGAGTAAGTTCTAAAGATCTGAGTTCACAGTTAACATTAGAGTGATGTACACTTAGAATGTCGTGAAGAGGATAGATGTCATGCTAAATGTTCTTACCACAATGAAAAGAAGAAGGAGAAAGAGAAAATGGAATTCCTTTTGTTATTAGGATTTGGTTTGTTTGTTATTCCCCCAAGCTATGAAATAACAAGAGTACTTAAAAGTTGCCATTGTATGCTGAGTCAGCCACAAATAACAGAAGATGTACCATGAAAGAGAGAAAGCTGCTTTAATTTCTGAGCCAGCTGCTCCCATCACTGGGGCCACTTTGAGATAAAAGGTTCAGAAATAGCCCCAATGTCAAGTTCTATATATGCGACGATGGCAAACACAGAGCACAGAGGGAAGGAAGCTGAACTCAAGCTAGAAACTCATAAGCCTTAGCTAAATCTCAAGCTTTTTTCCCTATGTAAAATAAAGTGACTTACAGAAATAGAGAAAGCAATTGTGGCCCAGGGTCTCACTACAGGTAAGGATGACCTGCTCATACATGTCTGCCCTCTAGGCTTCAGGGAAGCGCTCAGAAATAAACTGAACATGAATCTAAAGTTCTGGCAATACTGGAATAACTTAGATGTCAACAATATGGTCTAGTAAAATAACAAATGGACATTCTGCCTCTAGAAATGACAGTGATGATCTATGTTTTTGACATGGAGAGATGCTGCATTCCATATAGTGTTAAGAAAACAAGAAGTAAGAAATAAAATAAACAGTATTATGACATGGCATTGGTTTAAAATGCATGACACTGAATTGGTATAATGCATATTTTAAAAAACTGATAGGAAAAACAAAGTGTTAGTGATGTTTAGGTGATGAATGTAGTGATTTTTAATCTATGTGTTATATTTAACTGTAAAAACAGATGTGTAATTTTTAAAAGGATAGTCAATAAAGAAATTTTTAAGAAATATTATCCCTCCCCCTCCTAAAGTGTTGAAGTATTGTCCTAGATCAAGGGGTTCAAGAAAAGCCAAATATTCCTGAGCAGGAAAGGATTAAAATACAAATTCTTGAAAAATAAAAATTAAACTTTTCTCTGCAATGACATGTGTTATCTCATGGTGGAATAATTACAAGTCATGGAGAGAAATTGGTACAATTATATTTAATTGGTTCCAAAGGTTATTGTCTATTTCAACCTCTACCTCTGAATAAAATTAGCAGACAGATGTAACCTATGTGAACTTTTGGTCTTCGTATCAAGAATACTACAGGGATAATAGATTAGATAATTGTTCTACCTATTATATGATATATTATTTTCAGCAGTGTCTACTATCTAAATAGCATTGGCATGGTAAAATGAAAACCATTAGTAAGAAGAAAGTTCATCATTGTCAGACTTAAATCTATTAAAAAAAGAACAACAGTATGTTAAGTGTTGGCAAAATTATACTGCAAGGTCAATCAATTTCTCTATGGAGTTTTTCTTAGTGACTAATTAGGACCAAAAAATGCCAATTATTCTTAAATATCACAGGTAGTGAAGAAAATTGAGGCATGCATGACAGGAGGCAGATGGATCATCCAATTATTTTTCAATTACAGGTGACACATTGGGTACAAAAATCTGTGAGTCATCCATCTGTCCAGCTGTTTCTTATAATAAATAAATACATTATTTCATTAGGGAAGCATGTTATAAAAACCAAAAATAAAAAATAGAAACAGGCCACATACAATGTATATGCCCTGAATGAAACCCCAGAAGGAAAGACTATTGACCCAGCTTGGGCAGGCCCGTGTGGGTGGAGGCTATAGACACCAGAAGGTGGGTAAGCAGAGGATGGTCAGTCGGCTTTAGACAGGGACTGTTAATGGCTGGGAAGCTTTCTTTTTCAGAGAGATGAAGTCAACCTTAGTGGTCTGGGTGTTTTCTAGCAACAAATATGTATGGCAAACTATTATCCAAGTCCATTTCAGTTCAGTTCAGTCGCTCAGTCGTGTCCAACTCTTTGCAACCCCATGAACCACAGCACACCAGGCCTCCCTGTCCATCGCCAACTCCTGGAGTCCGCCCAAACCCATGTCCATTGAGTTGGTGATGCCATCCAACCATCTCATCCTCTGTCATCCCCTTCTCCTCCTGCCCTCAATCTTTCCCAGCATCAGGGTCTTTTCCTATGAGTCAGCTCTTCACATCAGGTGGCCAAAGTATTGGAGCGTCAGCTTCAACATCAGTCTTTCCAATGAACACCCAGGACTGATCTCCTTTATGATGCACTGGTTGGATCTCCTTGCAGTCCAAGGGACTCTCAAGAATCTTCTCCAACACCACAGTTCAAAAGCATCAATTCTTCGGTGCTCAGTTTTCTTTACAGCCCAACTCTCACATCCATACATGACCACTGGAAAAACCATAGCCTTGACTAGATGGACCTTTCTTGACAAGCAATCCCACTGCTGGGCATACACACCGAGGAAACCAGAATTGGAAGAGACACGTATACCCCAATGTTCACTGCAGCACTGTTTACAATAGCCAGGACATGGAAGCAACCTAGATGTCCATCGGCAGATGAATGGATAAGAAAGCTGTGGTACATATACACAATGGAATATTACTCAGCCAATAAAAAGAATGCATTTGAATCAGTTCTAATGAGGTGGATGAAACTGGAGCCTATTAAACAGAGTGAAGTAAATCAGAAAGAAAAAACATCAACACAGTATATTAACACATATATATGGAATTTAGAAAGATGGTAATGATGACCCTATATGCTAGACAGCAAAAGAGACATAGATGTATAGAACAGTCTTTTGGACTCTGTGGGAGAAGGGGAGGGTGGAATGATTTGAGAGAATAGCACTGAAACATGTATATTATCATATGTGAGACAGATTGCCAGTCCAGGTTCGATGCATGAGACAGGGTACTCAGGGCTGGTGCATTGGGATGACCCTGAGGGATGGGATGGGGAGGGAGGTGGGAGGGGGGTTCAGAATGGGGAACACATGTACACCCATGGCTGATTCACATCAATGTATGGCAAAAACCACTACAATATTGTAAAGTAATTAGCCTCCAATTAAAATAAATAAATTAACTTTAAAAATAAAATAAATAAATCCTGGGTTGTAGGAGATGCAGGAGATTCTGGCTCGACCCCTGGGTCGAAAAGACACCCTGGAGGAGAAAATGGTAACCCACTCCAGTGGGTTAGTCTTATGCTTTGTATTCATTATTTGTAATTTAAGTGATGAGCAAGATGTGCAAAAAATAGGACGATCATTTAAAACTCTGCCTATATCTTTGCTAAATATTGGAAGTCTATACTAACAGACAAACCATTCCTGACAGGCTTCTATATTTTAAAAAGGGAAACAGAAGTAAGGCTGATCTTTTGAGAGTTTTTTATATTAAATAGGTGAAGTCATCTTAATCAAAACAGTAGCATTAGCTCTACTCCAAAATGGGTTTGTTAAGGTAGCAAAGCCTGGTAATTGTATAACACTTAAATCTTTCTATTCAGAGGGGCATTTCTTCTTAACAATATGTTCATTAGTACTGACTTATAATTAGCTGCCTGCATGCTCAAGCATTCCCAGTTGCTCAGTCGTGACCAACTCTTTGCAACTCCGTGGACTATAGCCCTCCAGGTTCCTCTGTCCATGGGATTTTCCAGGCAAGAATACTGGAGTTAGTTGCCATTTCCTCTGCCAGGGATCTTCCCAACCCACGGATCAAACCTGTCTCCTGCCATCTCCTGCACTGGCAGGCGGATTCTTTACCACTGCACCACCTGGGAAGCCCTGTGACTAGCTATTCCTATTTAATTAACCATAGTATTCCTAATATTAATGATACAAAAAGTTTTAGGGCATGCATAACTTCAGAAAAAAATCTAATTTATTGTCTTCTATGGAATATCTATACTACTTGCTGAATTTCTAAGATTATTAAAGAACCTTTATACCCATAAAAAAAAATATATAGTGCAGCTGTTAGTCCTGAGAATAAAGACCTTCTTATAATTCAATGGTGGCTTCCCGACCCAACGGCTTCCCTGGTGTCTCAGACGGTAAAGCGTCTGCCTGCAGTGCAGGAGACCCGGGTTTGAGCCCTGGGTCAGGAAGATCCCCTGGAGAAGGAAATGGAAACCCACTCCAGTACTCTTGCCAGGAAAATTCCATGGACAGAGGAGCTTAGTGGGCTATACTCCATGGAGTTGCAAAGAGTCAGACATGACTGAGCGACTTCATTTTCTTTCTTTTCTTTTTCTTTTATAATTCAATGGATGAAGATTTTCAAAATTTAAGCACACTCACATACACCCATGAGTACAAAAACACTGGGGAAACATGAAAAATCAGTCAATAAAGTACTTGAATAGGACTGATGTCATTATCCTGGTGTGTTATTATGCTGTACTTTGGCATATCACCCTTGAGGAAGCTAGGCAAAGTGTATAAGAATCTCTGCATAATGTCTGAGAGCTACATGTGAATTTACAGTTATTTCAATGAAAGTTTCAGATAAAAAAATTTAATGACAGCCCTGGAGTTTGGTTCCTTCAGCTCTATGGCACTGTAAAGTTACACAGATTCTAAAACTTTATCATACATCAGCAATTTGGATGATTCACAAGGAGATCCAACCAGTCCATCCTAAAGATCAGTCCCGGGTGTTCACTGAAAGGACTGGTGTTGAAGCTGAAACTCCAGTACTTAGGCCACCTGATGCAAAGAGCTGACTCATTTGAAAAGATCCTGATGCTAGGGAAGATTGAGGGCAGGATGAAAAGGGGACAACAGAGGATGAGATGGTTGGATGGCTTCACTGACTCAATGGACATAGGTTTGGGCAGACTCTGGGAGTTGGTGATGGCAGGGAGGCCTGGCATGCTGCAGTTCATGGGGTCGCAAAGAGTCGGACATGACTGAGCGACTGAACTGAACTGAATTGATGACAGTTCTATTTCCAGTTTTTTAAGGAATCTCCACGCTGTTCTCCATAGTGGCTGTACCAGTTTGCATTCCCACCAACTGTGTAAGAGGGTTCCCTTTTCTCCACACCCTCTCCAGCATTTATTGTTTGTAGGTTTTTTGATAGCAGCCATTCTGACCGGTGTGAGATGGTACTCATTGTGGTTTTGATTTGCATTTCTCTGATAATAAGTGATGTTGAGCATCTTTTCATGTGTTTGTTAGCCATCTGTATATCTTCTTTGGAAAAATGTCTAGTTCTTTGGCCCATTTTTTGATTGGGTCGTTTATTTTTCTGGAATTGAGCTGCATAAGCTGCTTGTGTATTTTTGAGATTAATTCTTTGTCTGTTGCTTTGTTTGCTATTATTTTCTCCCATTCTGAAGGCTGTCTTTTCGCCTTGCTTTTAGTTTCCTTCGTTGTGCAAAAACGTTTAAGTTTAGGTCCCATTTGTTTATATTTGCTTTTATTTCCATTACTCTGGGAGGTAGGTCATAGAGGATCCTGCTGTGATTTATGTCAGAGAGTGTTTTGCCTGTGTTTTCCTCTGAAGTGAAGTCACTCAGTCGTGTCTGACTCTTTACGACCCCATGGACTGTATCCTACCTGGCTCCTTCATCCATGGGATTCTCCAGGCAATAATACTGGAATGGGTTGCCATTTCCTTCTCTAGGGGATCTTCCCAACCCAGGAATCGAACCTGGGTCTCCCGCATTGCAGGTAGACGCTTTACCATCTGAGCCACCAGGGAAACCCTGTTTTCCTCTAGGAGTTTTACGAAATAGCTGAACTATTATATATTCTTATAGTTACCCCCCTGTCAGAGTGGGAAGGGGTAAGGGAAGATGGGGGACACACTGAATCAGCTCATCAAGTGGCATATATTCATTGACTGCTGACTGTTTTCTCAGCTAAATCTTAGAAATTTGTCCTGTCTTTAAGTATTACATGCTAACAAGGATTTATGGGGAGGGAAGTGCTACTTGCTTTCTAGTATATTATGGGGAGGGAAATTCTACTTGCTCATATATCTGCTCCACACCCTTCATACATCCCTAAGCTGGTGTATCCTTCACTGTCTGTCCAGTGGCCACCTTTACTCAAAAGCTCTGTCCTTGAAATATCCAAAATCCTTTGGATTTTATGCACTGCTAAGGGCTTAGATTCTGGCCTCAGACAGACCTAGGTTTAAATGCCAAATCTTTACCTTCCTGGCTTTGGACAATTTATCTAAACTCTTCTAGGAATCAGCTTCTACATCTGAAATACAGGGCTAATAAGAGCTCTTAGCTCATGAGTTTGGGATAGTAAGTGAAACACTTCTTGCAAAGTACTTCCAAGGAGTTTAGCACATAATATGTCTAATTACATTATTGTCTGCACATTATATTAACGTTACATGGCTATGGAGTCAAATAGCTATATTGCATCTTGTTATGATCTCTAATAAACAAGAAAATTTTATTTTGAGAAGAAAGGAGCAAAGTCTTTTATAGAGAGAAGAAATTTTGTGTCATCTGAATACACTGTTTTCTCAGTGCCATTGTCTTGGTAGTTTGAGACAGAAGCTTTCCTGAGAGCAGGACATCTGCACTCATGATTTGTGTGTGGGAAGAGAGCTGGCATGACCGTGATGTGCATTTGAGCATATTTGAGTGCTCAGATACCCGGATTTCAACAAACAAATATTCCTTTCTGCTCATCTGTGTCTGCTCTAGGAAGGTCCATAATACCTCGTCTGTGCATGGCTGATTTTCACACATTCCTAGTCTCTCAGTGTTTGAGGAAAAGCAGCCAGCCACTGCAGTGTGTCCCCATTTACCACTAACGGCTCTGGTGTCTCTCTAAATGGAAGGGCGGTGCTGCCTGTGATGTATGAGACTGAAAGATTGTTGCTGAGCCACAAAAGATGCCAGGATTCTTGGCCTCCAGAGGAGAAGAATTCAATCCGGGGTCAGAGACAAGGCTTGATTGCTCAGAGCTTTTGTGTAATAAAGTTTTATTAAAGCATAAAAGAGCAAGCTTCTGACATAGACATCAGAACAGGCAGAAAGAGTACCCCCCTGCTAGTCTTTAGCTGGATGTTATATAGCTACTAGCAGTCTGCTAATTAAAGAAAGGAAATGTCTCAAAACTCAGAGAGTGGCACCAGGCCCCTCACCCACAACATGCATTTTGAGATAACATTGGCACCAGGTGAGTTATACCTGGGCCATAAAATGATTGACATGAATCTTGAAGAAAGGCAGATTTCCATACAAATATATTGTTTCATTAACATAGATTAGGAGAACAATGTATGAATATAACATACTGGTTTGTCAAGTCGGTTCTGAGCTTTTAGGAGGAACCAACTTGAAAACAGAGTCTAGCGTAAATACTTAGTACAGTAACATAGCTTAAGACAAACATTTCCACAAGAAAAATGCATTGGTTAGCTCAAGGTTTGAGAGAAGTTAAGTTCAGGTGGAACCAGGTGTCATTATGGCAGCACAAAGTTTTAAAAGAAACCTCTTTTTAAATTTGTATAGAGAAGGGGAAAAAATATAATACTATTTTGTTTCCTTCTGCCACTTAAGAGAGAGATAAAAAATGTCTGACACTTGCAGCCTATTTCTCCATTTGGAGATTCCCTGGCCTTCCTGCCTGTTACTCTCTCAAGACTCTAAAGGTATGATTCATCTTGGACTAAAATCAGATCCTTGCTGGCATGTGACGAGACAACAGCACAACTTGGTAGTTGCTATGCCTCTCCTGTGACAAGTCCTTCCTTCAGTCAGGGGTGACGCATGGTGGTAAATCCAGTTTGGAATTATGACAGGGGCTGTGAGGTGGCTCCTAATCCCCTCTGTGCAGCAGTCCTGGTGTGAAACATGGGGAATATGTTTTATTCTGACAGGAACCAGGATTCCATTTAGGGAGGGAAATACATATGTGGAAAATCAAGTGTTTGGTGCAAAGTGGGACTCAAGGACCTAGGCATCAGGTGGCAACAAGAATTTCAAAGAAAAGACTCGTGTGCCTCTGGACCCAGGCAGGAAGAGGATGAACAAAAGAAGAAATTAGAGGAGAAAATGGATTTGGGGCTGGGGGCTTTCCTGGTGGCTCAGATGGTAAAGAATCTGCTTGCAAGGTAGGAGGCCCGAGTTCAATCCCTGGGTCAGGGAGATCCCCTGGAGAAGGAAATGGCAATCCACTCCAGTATTCTTGCCTGGAGAATTCCATGGACAGAGGAGCCTAGTGGGCTACAGTCCATGGGGTCACAAAGAGTCAGATACGACCGAGTGACTAATTCTTTCATTTTCACCTATGTGCAAGGTTGCCAAAAGGTTCTTCAGAGAGGAGAAATTTCCATTTTGTTTGCTCCGTGATGTGAATGTGGGTGTAACACCCACTCTGTGAAGCCATGCATGTTTCGTTGTAAGTGGGAAGTAGATGAGGACTCAATGAAGAAATTGCATTTTAAGTCTGGATCAGTGTGAGGAACAAGAATATTGAATGACAAATCTAGAGTCCATGATATAGAGGAGGTTACAAGATTATCAGTCTCCTGAGTGTTCTCAGAAATAGCAATAAGAAATTTGAACTTCCACAAGTCATGGAATTTTATATGTGTATGGTTGCAAATATTTTTCTCAGTCTGTGAATTGTCTTCTTGTTATATGTGTTTGTCAAGGGAGAGCACATGTTCAAAACCATCTACCTAGATATCCATGGACAAGGGGCTCTAGCTAACATCCTGTTTACATTTTTTTTCTCACACACCTTTAGTTAGGGGTATGGAATATATCATTTGGTTATAAGTATGAGCTTTCTAGACACAGATGGGGAATTCTGAGGAAAGAGAGTTGGTTTGCTTACAAAGGCCACCCAGGCAAGTTAGTCACATCAGTCTCCATCTCTGGCTATGTCATGCACAGATGACATCTTTATCTCCTGCCAAGCAATGTGCAGAAAGAAAGGCCACACACTTGAAAATTCTCAGAAGTACCACCTATGTAAATTCTGGGCTCTCAATCCCTGAGAGGCCCACTTGCCCTGAGTTTAGAGCTTAACTTTTTGGTGAATTTTTATACCAATTTTATTGAATTCAATCAAGAAGAGAAGTGCACAAACCTATGATATATGACTCTAACTATACCCAAGTAGTGATTTAGTTTGCAGTTTTTCTTTAAGAGATAGCTTCTCTTTAAAGTACACATTTATTCATTTATTCAAGCCTCCAGGCAGGTGATTGCCAAGGCCAAGGCCTCTGCAGGGAAGAACATTACTGGGAGAAGGAAAAAAACCTGAAGAGTTTTGGAAACGCCTGTTAGGTATACAGATTGTGGGTTTTCTGAATGAAAAATTGCAATGTCACGCCAATAAACTAGCAGTAGAAAGCACTTCTGTGCCTGTAATTGGAGGGTGGTGGACTGGAGGGATTCGAGCACAGTCTAAATGTGCCTCAGTCAGTTGCTACAGAAGGAGACTCAGAGGAACTCCACATGTTCAGTAAAAGCATCCCGCAAAAATCACACTTGGTTCCTAGTCATGGGACCTGATCCTAGCCACTAATTTACTTTCATTACATTTGGTCGCCTGGGAAACTCACTTTAACACTAACAGTTCTGTCAAGGCAGCTTTGGCTTGCTATGTGCGTGCAAATACCTGGCTAAATTGCTCAGCAAATCCATCATTATTCAGAATGGGTAAGAACACTCCTGAGGAGGAAGGGAGTGTAGAATCAATGTAGCTTTCCCTGGTGAGTCAACAAAATCAAGAATCAGAAACAGCCTTTTAAGAGAAAGCGCAGGTGGGAAGGAGAGTGCTCTGGAGTTAGAGAGCAGGGCTTGGTACCCGGAAGACAACCTTGGCTCAATTTCAGGGCTCCATGTCTCCAGCTTGCACCTCATCTCATCTCTGCATCCTTACCCCAAAGGTCTCAACTGCATTTTGGCTTGTTTAGTCATACAAATGACTGTCATTTTCTGAAAGGAGTCCTGTTTTTATTTTTTACTTCCAGCAACCTTTCTGCTCTCATTACAGCACATGCATTGGTCAGGGCACCAATTGAGATGGTAACCCAGGTACGCTGTGAATTCAGATTGCACTGCAGGACCTGGCAGCCTCCTCTCTGTAGCTTTGAATCTCATCTGCTCCTCAAGGTGCTTTTATTCCAGGTAGACTCCTCTGAATACCTCACTTCACAGGAATCATGCCTGTCTGATTTCTTAGAGAATAAATAATGGTACCTTTCTTCAGACACATCTTAAATTGCCTTATGTTATGGTTATCATTTTATGTGTGTATATACTTGTCCTCTCAGGATATATGTTCTTTCTTATTAATTATAACGTTCATAGAGGCATCAGACCTTGTCTTAAAAAAACAACAACTGCACCTGCATAATGCTGTGCAGTTCCAAAGCCACATCTCCTTGGCCTCCTTGAGGTCTATTTTAATCCCCTTAAAATCCCATCAGTAAATGTTCTGTGTTCACCCAACCCAATGAAAAATTCCAAGAAGTCTATTGGAGAAGCAAAATATAAAACATAAAATCATAATGTGTCCATGGAGTAGCTCAAACATACACTTATAAATCTTCCAGTACTTCCAACATGAAAGAATGTTTAATCTGTTTCACTCCAAAAGCTCTCATTCAATTCAATATTGTTCATAGGGAAAGAATAGCCTGTGAGGTTTGTAAAGTTGGCTTTTGCAATATTCAATTTTTCAGGCTCCATGTAAAAATGTCCCAGAGTTGATTCAAACTTACTTTTACAGGGCAGAGACTGGAAAATCAGTTAGGAATTTACACGTGTTAGTTCATTAAAGAACCTGGCAGGCCTCCTGGTAGAAAAGACCGAATAAAAATCCTAGCTCATAATCTTGAGAACTTTGCTCCAGGAGTTCTTTGCAAAGAAGTCATTATATTTGATAAAGCTTTAGAGTACCATAATTGCCCTGGTCTACCTGGGAATGAAAGGTTTTGCCAAAATGTCTTTTAGAATAGCTTTAAAATCTCATTTCTAAGTTGAGTTTATTGGCTCTGCATTGGGAACATTTTGTTTTCGGGGGACAAAGGTGACATCTGCTTGCACTTGAATTTGTTCTGACCTGAGCTGTTAATGACATCCCTTCCTGAGAATATGTGAAGACCCTGATTTATCATGATTAACTATGCAGGTGACTGATTTTAGCTCAAATACTGTATTAGCAACCTGTGTACAAGCAAAGAAAGCCCTGGGTTGTTCATTTAATTCCAAACAAAGGGAAGATGCATTTAATGGATTCACTTGGCCGCATCAATGAAAATTTTACTGAATAGGCACAGCTTTCTCCTTTGTTTAGGTAGAAGCCATTTCAAGCCCTAGGAGAGTTGAACTCTTGGAGGAAAGAGAAGAACACACTGTGCTGTGAAGGAGAGATCAGGAGTCAAGTCTCCTGCAGAATTCTTGTCTGTAATTGCAGAAGCTAATAACTCAGGTCAGATACCGTGGCAATTATTTCAGCCCAGTTCCTGCAGGAACTCGATGCTCTCTGACCTTTATTCATACCCAAATCCCATACTGTTCACCACCCAGGCTATACTCACCCAATTCCCTGGCAAATTTCATATGTCAGAGTTGGGTAGATCTTCAAGAAAACAAAAAGACAGTGACCATCATAATTTTTAGCATGTACTGGTATCAGGAACTCCACCAAGCATATTACATGAATGCTTTCATTTAACCTCGTGGCAGCTACTGTGGTCCACCATCCAGATGACCAAGCTGCCAGAACTCGGTGTTGGTTACTGATGACCCTCCAGAAACTGGTCTCAGACAACATGAGCTGCCTCACCAAGAAACAACCCTCAACCAATAACTGTTTAGTGGTGGTGACGGGGGAGAGGTAACAGAAGCCAACCTCTTGCTTTGAAAAGGAACGACTCTGAAAGGACAACAAGATTCACATATCCTTAAAGAATTAGTACTCTGTGTGGTCACAGTGTACATTTCAACTTCTCCCTCTGCCCATTCTTGTTTCCCTTCCCTACCAAAATGTTATTCCTGAAAGCATTCCCCAATAATACTATCCCACGTGAATATGAGAATCTTCACATCTATATCCTGGGTTACCTAACCTACCACAGTTGAAAGCAGAAATAATGCACATGGGCGGATTCTAGAATGAAATGCTGATGCTGGATGACGAACAGAACAGTAGGGTAGCCATGAGGAAGCTGTCGTTGGTGATGGGCAGAGTCGTCTAAGCCCCTGGCATGTAGATGCAGTCATTGTTGAGCACACTTGAAAGGAATGCCCTGGCGGGAGCAGTGTCTCACATACCCAAAAATTTCACGGGAAGCGGTAATTATAAGGACTTTGGATCTAGAGAGCTGTTGATGGGAACCACAAATATGAGGAGGGAGAAAAACAGCTAAAGATGAAAAGGAGGAGCATAAAAGCCAGAAGACCTTCTTGGCAATGTGTTAAGATACTCTCCTCTGCTATAGCCTGAGGGCAGAAAGAGCAAAGAATCAGGCATGGGACTTAAGAGTAGCCCAGCTCACAAAAGTAAGGAAGACCAGGTAGAAGTCCCTAACATTACAATCCTGCCCCATCCAAAACAGTAAACCAAAACCTGTATCGCATCATGGAAGGAGTAACAAAGACTAACTCTTTCTCTTTCTGTCGTTTGAAAACATAGAAGGTGCTATCCGCAAGTCGGAGAGCTTTCACCAGTAACTAAACTGGTTGGTACCTCAATCTTGGAATTTCCAGCCTGCAGAAATAAATGTCTGTTGTGTAAACCACTCGGTCTGTGGTATTTTGTTATAGTAGTCTAAGCTAAAACAGAGCATATGATCTCACAAAGGATATTTTTCTAATTGATAGTATCTATGTGTAAAGGCTTGCTAACTATTAAAAATAGATAGGGCTCTTGGTAATAATGTTTATTCACAGCATAGTTTTTTGGAAACATTTTAACTGAAAAGTGTGCACACACACACACACAAAATGAGTCTTGTTTTGGAACTTCCAGGGCCTGCAGTCACCATCTCTATAGAGCACAGTCTGGAGAGTCTAAAGCGCTCAAGTCCTGTTTTGTGTGAAATGCATTCTTCTTTGCTTTAAGCTCAGAAACACCATACTCTCCTCTCCCATAGTTCCATTCTTAATTACTGCTCCTTCTGCCAACCCAGTGTTATTTTTCTGGCCAGTGCTTTCAGTAACCATCCAGGAAATGGCCCTGTTAAGGCCTTATTTATAGACCATGTATTAACATTTCTTCCCCACCCTTGGTTGCTCTATGGTGGTTATACATTTTGATTCTTTTGAAGTAAACTTCATCAGTGCTCCTGCACTGGAGGCAGTAGTTTCTGAGGCAGTGGAGACTGTTTTGAACTGGCCAGAGACTTGCAGAAGTTGTTATGGGAAACTTAACAACTCCCTAGTGATTCAGCTGGTAAAATATCCACCTGCACCACGGGAGACCTGGGAAGATCCCCTGGAGAAGAGAACCACTACCCACTCCAGTATTCTGGCCTGGAGAATTGCATGAACTGTATAGTCCATGGGGACACAAAAAGTCAGACATGACTGAATGACTTTCACTTGACTTCTGGAAGTAGGCTAATCAGAGTTCAAAGCTTGGCTTCACCTTTTTGAGAGTGTTTGGCTTTGAACATGTCATCTTTATGAACTTCAGTAAATCTTTCTGTAAAATGATAATAAAATAATAATGCCTACTTGATAGGGCATTTATGAGGGTTAAGTGTGTTGACCTATAAAGAACTTAGTATAGTGCCTGACACCAGGTATGCAGTCAACAGGAGTTAGCTTATGCTAAGATTATCATGGATAACACACTGCTGCTGCTGCTGCTAAGTCTCATCAGTCTTGTCCGTCTCAGTGCGACCCCATAGACGGCAGCCCACCAGGCTCCTCCATCCCTGGGATTCTCCAGGCAAGAATACTGAGGTGGGTTGCCATTTCCTTCTCCAGTGCATGAAAGGGAAAAGTGAAAGTGAAGTCGCTCAGTCATGTCCAACTCTTCTGGACCCCATGGACTATATCCCACCAGGCTCCTCTGTCCATAGGATTCTCCAGGCAAGAATACTGGAGTAGGTTGCCATTGCCTTCTCTGGGATAACGCACTGGTCCTTCTAAATAGATATACCTTTCCCCTGTTAAATATTATGAAAATTATTTTCCTTTCCTTCTTGCTACTGTGAACAGCACTGCAATGAACATTTCTGAGTGTATGTTTCTCCTTATACTTATCCAATTATTTCCTTTTATGCATTCTTAGAACTAGACTTTCTGAATCAAAGGACAGGAATTTCTCTCTCTCTCTCTCTCTCTCATATATATGTGTGTATATATGTATATATGCATATAATAAATCATTACCAAAGTCTAAGAGGAATATATTATCTAGCTAAGTATACATTAAAAATATTGAAAATTTGTAGAAGATTGACTGTTAACTGGAAATTGACCTAAATATGGAAAAATTAAAGCTTGATAGAAACTGTTGGTGGTCTCAGAAGGAAGCTTATTAGCTCCAGCCTGGAAGATATTCTGCCTCTGTGGCTTCTAAGCCTGACTCTGCTCACAGGAGGCTGCTTTCTCTCAGCCAGACTGACCTTTAGGAAGGGAAAGCCTGTGTCCCACTGTCCAATATAGAGACAAATGAGGTCATAGTATTTGGCAAAACTAAAGGAGGAAAGAGAGGAAGCAGCAGGAACTATGGCTAGTGTGGCTTAACTCAAGACTAGGAATGTATTCTAGGTTCCCCTCTTAATTTACAGAGTGTTCAACTTCTTAGTTTCTCTGGGCTAAGATCTGTCACAGAACTTTCTTTCTTGTGTTTATTCACCCCTTAACATGGGCCGTCTGATGATTGTTTACTCTGTAAGTCGTGTCTGACTCTTTGCAAACCCATGGAGTGTAACCTGCCAGGCTCCTCTGTCCATGGGATTTTGCCAGGGATGAATACCAGAGTGCATTGCCATTCCCTTCTCCAGGGCATCTTTCTGACCCAGAGATCAAACCCATGTCTCCTGCTTTGGCAGACAGGTTCTTAAAGACTGAGCCACTAGGGAAGCCACGATTTAATGATTACCAGCATTCTTTTTAATTTTTTTTTAATGTTTTGCATTGCTCCAATGGAGATATGGGTTTGTCAGCATGGGTAATTGTCTGATTGAAGGCTTACAGACATGAAGGAGGGGCCTAAAGACTGATATCCTAATAGGGCCCCAATTTTGGAGGCTAGTGGTCACAGCTAAGAACAAAAGAGCCTCTTGATGAAAGTAAAAGAGGAGAGTGAAAAAGCTGGCTTAAAACTCAACATTCAGAAAACTAAGATCATGGCACCTGGTCCCATCACTTCATGGCAAATAGATGGGGAAACAATGGAAACAGTGAGAGACTTTATTATGGGGGTCTCCAAAATCACCGCAGATGGTAACTGCAGCCATGAAGTTAAAAGATGATTGCTCTTTGGAAGAAAAACTATGACCAACATAGACAGCATATTAAAAAGCAGAGACATTATTTTACCAACAAAGGTCTGACTAGTCAAGGCTATGGTTTTTCCAGTAGTCATGTATGGATGTGAGAGTTGAATTATAAAGAAAGCTGAGTGCCAAAGAACTGATGCCTTTGGACTGTGGTGTTAGAAAAGACTCTTGAGAGTCCCTTGGACTGCAAGGGGGTCAAACCAGTCAGTCCTAAAGGAAATCACTCCTGAATATTCATTGGAAAGAATGAAACTCCAATACCTTGGCCACCTGATGCGAAGAGCCAACTCATTGGAAAAGACCCTGATGCTGGGAAAGATTGAGGGCAGGAGGAGAAGGGGTCAACAGAGGATGAGATAGTTGAATGGTATCACCTATGCGATGGACATGAGTTTGAGTAGGCTCCACGAGTTGGTGATGGACAGGGAGGCCTGGTGTGCTGCAGTCCATGGGTTCGCTAAGAGTCAGACACAGGTGAGTGACTGAACTGAATGGTCACAAGGTGCCGAGAGCTCCAGGAAAGAAGACTCCTAGGAAAGATGTCTGTGAGTTAATACTCTCCTACTATACAAAATGAATCCTTACATAGATTAAAGAGATCAGACTAAAAATGATGGCATGGTAGTGAGGAGCTTTTTCTCCTCTTTCTTACGGAAGCCATATTCAGAAGGTCCATTCTGAAACTAGACTAAAGATATCAACAAATGACCTGACTTGTAACCAATACAAATAATAACAACTACACTCATATAAGATTTAATAATTCCAATACTATACTGCTGCTGCTGCTGCCAAGTCACTTCAGTCGTGTCCGATTCTGTGCGACCCCATAGACGGCAGCCCACCAGACTCCCCTGTCCCTGGGATTCTCCAGGCAAGAACACTGGAGTGGGTTGCCATTTTCTTCTCCAGTGCGTGAAAGTGCAAAGTGAAAGTGAAGTCACTCAGTCGTGTCTGACTCTTAGCGACCCCATGGACCGCAACCTACCAGGCTCCTCCATCCATGGGATTTTCCAGGCAAGAGCACTGGAGTGGGGTGCCATTGCCTTCTCCGGATACTATACTGAGCACTTTAGAAATATAAACTTCTAAATCCTAAGGATAATCCTATAAAATGAATAAGATTATAATTCATATTTCAAAGTTGCAGATACTAAAGCACAGAAAGAAGTCACCCAGATGGTAAGTGATAAATCAGTTTGACTCCACCTTTTATACAGGGCACCATGATCTCAGTAAAGCCTTATAAGATTTTATTAGTCTGGCTGGCCTCCCAACAACCACCCATATTCCTTGAAAAGGGGTCCTGGTACTGCTGCTGCTGCTGCTGCTGCTAAGTCACATCAGTTGTGTCCGACTCTGTGCGAACCCATAGACGGCAGCCCACCAGGCTCCCCTGTCCCTGGGATTCTCCAGGCAATAATACTGTAGTGGGTTGCATTCGCTTCTCCGGTCCCAGCACTAGTAATAACAAATATCTGTGATCACCAACCAAATTCTGTGCCATGTAGACTTTGTTTTACAATTTCCCTGCCAGGCAGGTCCTCAGTCCTTTCATATATCAAATGTGTTTTATTTACATTTGATAGATGAAGAGACTGATGCTCAGAAAAATTAACCTCCTTGTTCAAGATTACACTGCCAGTGAAGGGCAGGGCTGTCTTTATCACCTAAGTCTTTTTACCCTCAAAGCTGAAGGCATTAGGTGTAAAATAGATACCTAATGGGAAGTTGCCATATAGCACATAGCGCAAGGAGCTCAGCCTGGCACTCTGACCACCTAGAGAGGTGGGATGGGGTGGGAGGTGAGAGAGAGGTTCAAGAGGGAGGGGACATGTGTATATCTATGACTAATTCATGTTGTTGTATGGTAGGAACCAACACAACACTAAAGCAACTATCCTCCAATTAAAAATAAATAAACTTTAATAGGAACCTCCAGGTATTAACTATCCCCCTATACTGTTTTAGACATAAATGTTGGGGAAAGCACACCCTGGGAGTTAATAGGTGTGGGGTAAATGGTTGCCTACCTCTCTGCCCTACTTTAAAATAAATGCAGTCAGGACCAAGGTCAGCAACACCGCCCGCACCCCTCCCCTACCCCTCCAATTCCTAAGTCAGGCAGTGACTTGCCTGCAAATAGCTGTCAAGGTGGGCTGTGGGTAAGATAGACATACTGGAAAGCATTACTCTCATTCTTGGCTCTCTCCACCAGAGCACAAACAGCTAAAGAATACATTAAAGCATTATTAGTTATTATTCAAATTATGACTTGAGTTCTGGTTTATTTACCTTTCTGCTTAAAAATTATTCCTTGCAGACTGTATTCATGTCTCGAAGACTGGCTGAAAGATAATAGCTATTTTCCTTCTTGACATGAATCTAAATACACTTTTGCAGTGTGCTTAAATTTTCAAGAAAATGCTATAGTGAATAAGTTATCTACCTCTGAATAAGTTCAAAAATGGCACCATGACACCAGTTGCTGTGTATGAAATCTGTCTTTAAAAATGGCACATCAGTTTATCATGTATCACTATGAGCAGATGTTCAGTTTGTGAAAGAATGTGTATTTTTAAATTTCCTCATTTTTGTCACTCCCCTGTCCCCATTATCCATCTGGTCCCTTTCTATGAATCCCCTGGAAGCCATAGGGCACCTTTTGGAACACGCAGTTGGGATCATTAGATTGATAACTTTTCAAAGCAAAAGATAATTTTCTTTAGTAAAATGATATAACTTAAAGAATGATGTTTCCCTGACAACATAGCCAGATGAAGGGCAAAGCAGTGGAATGTAGAAGCCGGTTGTTCTCCACAGGTGCCTGAGAACCCCCTGGCGGGGCTGCCTCTTGCCAGCAGCTCTATCACATGTCAGATGTGCAGCGAGGGTGTGTCAGACTGGGGTTTCCAAAATAAATAGCTTATTACAAACTGTCTCATCTTAATTAATGAAGACAGATTAGTATATACTTCAGATCTTAATACTGAGTCACCACGGATATCAACACTAGGTAATATTTTTTCTTAGATTTAAGAATGGTAATGTTTTAAAGTCATAGAATAAATGTGTATAACCTTGTACAATTTAAAAAGCTTGTTTCAGAGACCTGGTCATTTTCTAAGACCTGCAAGAAAACAAAAGCCCCAACTTCTGCTCCAGGAACTGAGTGGAGGGCTCTTGTTAGAGGACTCTTACCCAAATTTATATTTATATCGGGGTGTTATGCTCCTTGCTGTTGTTCTCCATTTTAAAATCTCTCTTAGAACTTTATTTTGGCATCCTGGTTCTTCCTAAGTAATCTGAAGTTTGGATATTAATTCACAAGGTCCTAGGTTTCTCCTAAAAGAAAAAAAGTTAGTCGTTCAGTCGTGTCCAACGCTGTGATCCCATGGACTGTAGCCCACCAGGCTTCTCTGTCCGTGGGATTTCCCAGGCAAGAATACTGGAGTGGGTTGCCATTTCCTTCTCCAGGGGATCTTCCTGACCCAGGGATCAAATCCATATCTCCTGCATTGGCAGGAGGATTCTTTCTCACTGAGCCACTAGGGAAAGTCAGGTTTCTCCTACTTCAGTACATATAAGGGCAAATTTAGCTCATAGCCTATGGGAAAATAATCATGTTTGTTTGTTTGTTTGTTTGTCTTGTTTTTTGGCTCCTGAAAGTAACAAAGAATGGTAATAAATTAAGAAAATACACAATTAGCCAGAACAGAGTTTCTCACTCTTGACATTTGGGGACAGATAATTCTTTGCTAGGAACTGGGGAGGCAGCACTGAACAATGAAGGATGTTAAGCAGCATTCTTAACCTTTACTTGTTAGATGCCAGCAGGTGGCCACGCTAGTTGTGACAACTAAAAAGACCTCCAGACATGGCCAAGTGTCCAGGGCTGGGGGTGGGGAGAGAGGGTAAAAATTATCCCCAATTCAGAACTTCTGCCAAAGAATGATCAGTTACACCTCAGAAAATGAGAATATATGTGTGTGTGTGTGTATGCATGTGTGTGTACATGCTAAGTTGCCTCAGTTCTGTCCGACTCTTTGCGACCTTATGGACTGTAGCCCACCAGGTTCCTCTGTCCATGGGATTCTCCAGGCAGGAATGCTGGAATATATTCCCTCCTTCAGGGGATCTTTCCAACCCAGGGATCAAACCCACATCTCTTATGTCTCCTGCATTGGCAGGCAGGTTCTTTACCCCTAGCGCCACCTGGGAAACCTATATATATACACATACACACACATATATATGCATTTGGAATATCCTAGCCAGTCTCAAGAGTGAAGCAAAAAACAATATTGAGAGATTTCAGTCAGACAAACCAGTTGTCAGGATGCAAATGCCAGCAATGGTATCTTTTATTAGAATGAATAATTTCAATAATGTTTACAAGCTTTGTTAACAGCTTCTGTATTCTTAATTTTTGATAACTTGCACCCTGACCTGTAGGGTGAATTGTGAGTGAGAATCTCCATGTGGAGCAGGGGGACACGTTGAACACTGAAGCCTGATTCTGGCTGCCAAGCTGGAAGCTCACTTTCTACCTCATTTTCACAAACACCTTGGTTTGTGAAGTTTTGGTTATTCCTCCACAATATTTCCATTGCTGAATTTTGCATCTCATTTTCTACAGATTTTTTCATCCATAAAGTTTCTTGTTGAAATTTAATTATAGTTACTTTATAATTTCTGTATTAACCTTTATACTGCATTTTACTGTTTTATGCTATTACAGACTGATATCACATGCAGTCATTAGAAGTTTTATTCTCCATAAAACTCATCAAGTAGGTCATGAACACATGCTCTGTATCCGGCCTCTAGGAGCCTACCTCTCTGTTATTTTTCTTATCTTTCTAATACTCTCAAAAGGGCATTTTCATGACCCAAAATGTTTGTAAGTCCCATTCTATCAGCAGTACCTTCTGGAGCCTTCTTTCTAAGACAGCCATCTCTCTGTCTCTCTCCTACCAACAGTCTGGACTCATTATTAATCTGTCCAACCAAAGGAGGCCCAAGAGGACAGGGACCAAAGAGCTACAGTGCTTTGTTGGGACCTCCCTCAGGACTGGCCTCTTGTATTAAAAGAGGAATTTCTCTTCTGTTATTTCTGCTTTGTAGCCTTGCTATCTGAGTCTGACGCCTCAAATCCTAATTCCAATCCCGGTTTACCCAGACAGCCAGTGTCAGTTCTTCTGTCATTTCTTTGCATTCATTTATCTGTGGTTGCACTGGCTTCCTCTCGTTGCAGCGAGCAGGGGGCCACTCTGTTACGGCGCACAGGCTTCTGACTGCGACGGCTTCTCTTGTTGGGCAGCACCGGCTCTAGATGCTCAGTCTTCAGCAGTTGCAGCACGCAGGCCCAGTAGTTGTAGCTTGGTTGCTCCGAGGCATGTGGAATCTTCCTGGACTAACGATCGAACCCACGTCCCCTGCATTGGCAGGCAGATTCTTATCCACTGTACCACCAAGGAAGACCCTTCCATGTTTTCTGAGCCTTACATTTCCTATCTTTAAAATGAGGGAGTTCCCTGAACTAAGCAGTATATCCTTGTTGCTTACCCATTTTATACATATTGGTTTGTATCTGTTAATCCCATACCTCTAGTTTGCCCCTCCGCCCTTGCCTTTTCCTTTTGGTAACCACAAGTTTATTTTCTATATCTGTGAGTCTGTTTCTGTTTTGCATATGCATTCACTTGTTTTACTTTTTTAGAGTAACTGTTAATTAATATAATACTGTAAATCAATAGACTTCAATTTTTTTAAAAATGAGGTTGGATGATATAAAAGTCCCTTACCACTCAAATGATCTATAATCAAATTAAAAATTAAACACCATTACCCCTTAATCCATTACAGACTGAAACATTGCTAGCTTAGTGTATATTTTAAAATGCCTTCTGTTCCTGAACTGCTAGAAAATGATCAGAAAAGATAGATCAATGTTGATTACAAATGTAAATGGCGCCCCCTGGAGTTTTTCACAACTTATGCAACCACCTGTGGTGAAAGTGAAAGTGAAGTCAAGTCGCTCAGTCGTGCCCGACTGTTAGCGACCCCATGGACTGCAGCCTACCAGGCTCCTCCGTCCAGGGGATTTTCCAGGCAAGAGTACTGGAGTGGGGTGCCATTGCCTGGCCTGTTCTAAATCCCATTCATTAGCTGAGGTGTACAACAGAATTGGGCTTCCCTGGTAGCTCAGATGGTAAAAGAATTTGCCTGCAATGTAAGAGACCTGGGTTCTATCCCTGAGTCAGGAAGATCCCTGGAGAAGGAAATGGCAACCCACTCCAGTATTCTTGTCTGGAGAATCTCCATGGACAGAGGAGCCTGCTGGGCTACAGGCCATGGGGTTACAAAGAGCCAGACACAACTGAGCGACTAAGCGCGCGCGCGCGCACGCACACTCACACACACACACACACCCAGAATTAGCAGAGTTACAGGATCACCAGTGGGAGAAGGGAAGAAGATAGACAGTAGTACTGACAAGATGTAGCAAGAGGGTACAGTCCAGAGACAAAAATCAGGGACTTCCCTGGTGGTCCAGTGGTTAAGACCGCCCTCCCAATGCAGAGGGGCAGGCTCGATCCCTCATCAGGGAACTAGATCCCACATGCTGCAGTTAAGACCCAACATGGCCAAATAAAAGAGAGAGACAAAAATCAGGTATTTGAAGAGGGAAATTAAAGAATTTTTACTTAGATATAAAATTGAGGGTAACAAAAAAGGCAGAAAGAATCAAGTATCACAGAAGTGGCAATTGTAGGAAGAGCTGCCACCCCTAGTGATGGGGAATGAAAGGAAAGGAGTGGAATAATTAATATTTAGAAGCTAGAGGCTTCTCAGGTGGTGCAGGGGTAAAGAATCTGCCTCCCAATGCAGGAGAGGCAAAAGATGTGGGTTCAGTTCCAGGGTCGGGAAGATTCCCTGGAGAAGGAACCAGCAACCCACTCCAGAATTTTTGCCTGGAAAATTCCATGGACAGAGGAGTCTGGCTGGCTACAGCCCATGGGGTTGCAAAAAGTCTGACACAGCTAAGCACGCACAATTGAGCACCAATTGAAAAGCTAGAGCAGGGGCCCGTATGGTTGAAATTCAGACCTCTGCAGAAGGCACTGGGCTGGAAGGAGCTGTTGTTCCTGAGGAAAACACCACATGGCTGCTTCCAAGAGTGATGGAAAGCCTGCCAACTGGATTCAGCTGCTACCGTGGAAAGGCAGCAGAAAGCCCAGAATACGTGAAAGTCCCGGCTTCTTCCAGGCTCTCAGTGTCCATCTAGACTAACAGCGTCCCAGCTGGTAAGGAAAAAACATAACTGCAGAATCCCAACACAAGTATCATCAAGAGGAACACAGCTCTTGGGAACTAAGAGAATAATAAACAGCACACCAAGTTTGTTCTAAAGCAGAGGTGACAAATAGATTTTATCTTTTAATAGCAGCGTATGGTGTTGAGAAATGTTCTGAGGTTATACTTAATGCAACAGAAGAGCGTCTTGATCATTGAGAATATCTTCCATGGGCAGAAAGAGAGCACGGTGGTTTACAGTTGCCATTTCTGACCAAGGGCCACCTAATTGTCCTATAACTCTTTGGCATGTCAGTCTCTGGAGACTCAGCAGCATTAGAGGACCCATCTTTGTCCATCTGGCGGAATGTGCGATGGCGGCAAAATAAATTAGAGATCTTGACACAGTCATTTGTTTCTTGACTGTGCTTGAGCAACCCCAGGGATGGAGAATACATCATCTTCATCTTCAGGGATCCCGAGAAATGTCTTCCTCATAAAGAACTTTGACCAACCTCAATGTAAGTCCTGCCCTCTGGCCCCATATCTACCCCTTTCTGAAAGATAGCAGTAAGTCAAATTCTTTCTCCGCATGACTTCTTTCAGATGTTTGAATCCAGCCATCATATCCACCAGATCTTTCTTCTCAAGATGAAGTAGCCTTAATGCCTCCAATGCTTCCTTCCCTGGATGGTATAGAGATACTCTTGTCCTGTCTTCTGAGTGCACTTTGACACATCTCAACCCCTCATCAAAGGGGGCCTGAAATTAACACTCCAGATGTGGTTAGAAGAGAACCAAAGAATAAAACAGAGGATGCAGTTCATTCTTTTAAAGATACCATCAGCATTTCTAATGATCATATCACACAGAATTTTCTTTCATCTAAAATAATCCTCAGCCCTTCCACCCCCAATTAAACAATTTCCAGTTGCTTCAAACTTTCCCAAGGAAAAACACGTTGTGGTCAATGCAAACTACTAGGAAGTTGCCTTGGAGAAGAAGGCCAACAGCTTTGTGAATGCTTAACGAAGTTAGAAAATTAAGCTCTTTCTTGCTGATGGTGGTTGTCATAAATGTATGCTCCGATGAAAAGCAGCTTAAATCAATTTCCTTGTTCTCACTGAGCTGCAAACTTTGTTATTGTTCCTCCTGCACAATATAGGTGCCATAAACCATATCCAAGTGTGCAGAAAACAGTTACTTCCACTGGGGATTTCCAGTCAGTTGAGATTTTTATAAGTGATTCTATTCTACCTTTTAACTACATTTTAATTTAAATGTACATTTTAATTGTAACTTTATAATTATCTTCACTATGTAACCAAAGTTTAAAATGATGGCATATTTTAAAAATACATGCAAAAATCTCTTAGTCAGGGTCTTTAACTATTCCACTTGCATTATTTCTTTTAGGCTCATCTAATTGAACTATAATTTTATGGGGTTTTAGAGAGGTGGGGCATATGATGTGATTGCTGATTAGCGAGACCATATTTCTGGGCACATTATCAGAAGAATCTTGGAAATAACAGAGAGTTTAGCAAGAACAAAAGTCTTCAAGAAATTACCTGATGAAAGTTCCTCAGATACAAGTTCCTAAAGGTTGAGGAAAGAGAGATAAATATAGTTAAATATAGAGAAGTTGGGAGTGTGATATAGAGAGCAGTAGGAGAAGTTCTGATTTGTACATGGCAACCTGAAGGATGGATGATCTGCTGAAGTTAAACATCAACCTTCACATTCTTAAATTTGAGTCCAATCCTCACTTCCAGCGATTTCATTTTGAAGGACTAGGGAGTGTGTCACTAAAATGCAAACTAATTATTTTCTGGATATAAAAGATAAAATTGAAAGGTCAGATATAGATTTCTATGGAAAAAATGAATGTCTAAAGATTGTGGATATTAATTTTCTCTTGTCACTGTAACAAATTACCATAAACCCAGTGGCTTAAACAATGCAAATTTATTATCTTGCAGTTCTATAAATCAGAATTCTGCCATGGATCTCATGGTTCTGAAATCCACATGTTGGCAGGACTTTGTTCTCTCCTGGAACTTCTAGGTAAGTATCCATTTTGCTGCATTTTCCAGCCTCCATAGGCTGCCTTCATTTCTTAGCTCATAGTGCCTTCTGCCATCTTCAAAACTAGCAATATTACATCTCCGTCTGACCTCAGCTTGGAAAGGTTCTCCACTTAAAAGGACTCACATGACTTCATTGAGTTTACCTGGATGTTCCAGGATAGTCTCCCCATCTCAAGGCCCTTAACTTAATTATATCTGGAAAAATCCCATTTGCCATGCAAAGTGAGAGTCACAGGTTCTAGAGATTAGGGCAGGGACATCTTTGGGGCCCATTTTTCTGCCTATTATACTGAGTAAAGCAAAGATGTGACAACACTCCAGAAAGCAAATTGTTTGCAGGGGACTTCCTCAGAGGAAGATCATTTCCTTCCATCTCATGTACTTTTTTAGGACAAAATTCACAGTTTAATATGCCCTCCCCCAAGAAAAGGGGATTCTCAGATGGCACCAGTGGTAAAGAATCCACCTGCCGATGCAGGAGACACAAGAAACACAGGTTCAGTCCCTGGGTTGGGAAGATCCCCTGGAGGAAGAAATGACAACCCACTCCAGTATTCTTTCCTGGAAAATCCCAAGGACAGAGGAGCCTTGTGGGCTACAGTCTATGGGGTCACAAAGAGTCAGACATGACTGCACATGCATGCCCCAGAAAATATAAGAAGGCAGCTACCTACAAGAAAATGGATGAGAACTAACGGGAACTGATCTAGAATGATGGCTGAGTCCAGATGAGGTGCAGATTGGTTATGCCAGGGACTCTTCTTAATACTTTATGTAGATTAATTTATTTAGTCTGGCCATTTAATAGGGGGGTTGCAAGTGCTGTGGTTAGTCACTCAGTCATGTCCACCTCTTTGTGACCCCATGAACTGTAGCCCACCAGGCTTCTCTGTCCATGGAGACTCTCCAAGCAAGAATACCGGAGTGGGTAGCCATTCTCTTCTCCAGAGAATCTTCCTGACTCATGGATCGAGCCCAGTTCTCCTGCATTGCAGGCAGATTCTTTACCATCTGAGTCACCAGGGACACTAACAATGCTTTTACCAAAATTCAGTAATTTACATTTGAGTCAAGATTATCTCTATGACGGCACTCTTGCTGTTACATTATGATATGACTTTCTAGTTATCACATAGATGTTGGAGAAAGAACAAGCATTGACCTGAGTCGGTGGTTCTCACACTTCATTGGGCATAAGGATCACCAGGAGTACTTTGTGAAAATTCAGATTACTCAGCCCTAACCCCAGAGAGTCTTTTAGATCTTGGAATCTGTATTTCTTTGGGAAAAAAAAATTCTGAGAGTTTCTCTTTTTTAAATAATTTTATTTATTTATTTATTTTTGGCTGTGCTGGGTCTTCTTTGCTGTGTGGGCTTTTCTCTAGTTGATGTTCCTGGGCTTCTTATTGCAGCGGCTTCTCTTGTTGGGGCTTCCCTGGTGGCTCAGATCGTAAAGAGTCTGCCTGCAATGTGGGAGACCCGGGTTCGATCCTTGGATCGGGAAGATCCCCTGGAGAAGGAAATGGCAACCCACTCCAGTATTCTTGTTTGGAAAATCCCATGGATTAAGGATCCTGGTCAGCTATAGTCCATTGGGTCGCAAAGAGCCAGACATGACTGAGCAACTTCTCTTTCTTTTCTCTCATTGCAGAACACAGGCTCTAGGGCACACAGGCTTTGTAGTTGCAGCGTGTGGTTCCCAGGCTCTAAAGCACAGGCTCAATAGTTCTGGCACACGGGCTTAGTTGCTCTGCGGCATGTGAGATCTTCCCGGACCAGGAATCAAACCTGTGTCTCCTGCATTGGCAGGTGGATTCTTTACCACTGAGCCACCAGGGAAGCCCCCAGGCATTTCTGATAGAGGCTTCCCTGCACACATTATGTGCAACATAGAATGTTTGAAAAAACTGCTATTGGTTGATCTCCCTGGGGCATCCCACTAAGTCCTGATAAGGCACTCACAAAGAACTCCACATTTATCCCATTAAAGCACATACCACACTATATGGTAATTGCCCATTTGTTTATCTGTCTCCCCCTCTAGGCTTTAAGGTCAAGACTGTGCCTCTCTCAGTACCTCATCTCTATTGCCCACCCGACAGTTCACAGGTATAGGTGCTCAATTAGCCATTTGTTTTCAAATGCATGGGTGAATGAACAAATCAATGATGAAGCGATCTAAGATTACACAGAAACACATTTGGATGGGTGCATTGAGAGCCCCACATGCCTCGTTTAGTTGAAAGTATGTAGGTAGTAGGGGAAAAATATGAAAAAAATAAAGAACACCATAAGCTCACTGTTGAAGGACAGAACATAAGCATATGAACCAAAGCCCTCATAGAGCTGTAGAAATAGGCAGCAGTCTCAGCATTGTTAGGTGAGGACTTCTACCAGCAAGAGACAGTCAGCGGCCTCAGGGGCAGACAGTGTGCGAGTTCTTTTCACAATATTGTACTGACTTCAGGTTTATTTTGCATTTTGGAGAGCGAGTGATATCCTACAAATAAACCAATAAACAAGGACAAACATTTGTGATCTCTCAAAGCAATTGTGTTGCAGAAGGACTGACCTGAACCACCTAACATGACTATATAGTAGGGTGATTGTAAATATCGCCAGATCATTTATACAAACTATCTAGCACCAAGCTAGGCACAGAGCAGATACTCAATAAGTACTTGTTGGATAATCAAGTCTCAGGAAGCTTTGGTCAGCACATGCCAGTCTCAGCATGACTCTGTTTCTACCATGACAAGCTAAAGGGACCCACGTTTATCATTCCAGGAGGACCCCCTGCACTATTTTCCTTGGCCCCTCCTCCACTAAATTTTAAGATTTTTTTTTTTCTCCTGGAATATTTTCCTCTTGTAAGAAAAACGTTTCCTAATGAAGATGAAGATGTTGCTTTCATCTGCCAAGAAATTTAAACACAAAATTTGGGGAGTAAGCTGTGACTCTGAGGACAGACTGTAACTTATAAATTTTAACCCCATTGTCTTCCTGGACTAAGACCCAGTAGTGTGACTGTCAGCGACATGGCGGCCTTCAGTAATACAAAATGCTTGCTCACAGGCCATGCTTTCATGAAACTTGTTCTCACAGTTAGAGCATGGACAGGTGATGCCCTGATGCATATTAGCATTTATAGCCATTCCCCATAAGACAGCTAAGAGACTGATCAAAAATGATGTCTCTCAAACTAAAAAGTCTAAAACTTGGTATGCTCCTCACAGAACATGGACAAAAAGAAACACACAGTACAGCACCAAAATTTTTTAATACCATCAATTTATGCTTCACTAGTGCTAATGTGTTTCTCAAAGGCTTGTGGGGAATATTAATTTTCACAGAAATAATGATTAATGTGGGTCAGTCTACTATTGTATGGTGAATGATGAGAATTCCTTATTTTCTTAGTATATTACACTATAAATTTTTTCATTGAAATTGTTACTCTATAGCAGCTGTATTCTAAGGCTGGGCAGCATGATTCACTGTGTTTAGTAAATAAATTTAAATCTGAAGTAAGTGGTTAGATGTGAATCCAGGCAATATGGTTTCTGAGCTCAGAGCTTGAATGTATCCTTCCTTAATTGGGTGACTTTCTATGGAGTTTTGTTCCACAACTGAGCATATGGAATTATGAGAATAAGACCCAAAAGAGCAGACATAGGGAAGCTGTATTGGGTAATTCCCTGGTGGTCCAGTGGTTAGAATTCTGTACTTTCACTACCGAGGGCTTGGGTTCAATCCCCGGTTGGGGAACTAAGATCCCACAAACCGCTTGGTGCGAGCAAGAGAGAAAAAAAAAATTAACTGTATTTGACACACCTTTTAAGCATGACTTCATCTCCTTCTGTTCCCACCCCTGCCTCTAGTCACTGCTGTGGTGACTTTGATCAGCCTTGCACAGGGGCAGCCTGACAGCCTGACAACTCTTCACCTCCAGGCCTGTCCGTGCCTCCTGCCCTGGGGCCCCTCTGAAACTGGCAGCTGGTTTCCCCAGGACACACTCGGCACTCAGGTATGCAGTTTGGAAATGCAAAGGAGTTAGTGTCTCTGAGCCTCCCTTAACGGACAGGTGCGTGCTAAATAGCTTCAGTCATGTCTGACTCTTTTTGACCCAATGGACTGTAGCCCGCCAAGCTCCTCTGCCCATGGGGTTCTCCAGGCAAGAATACAGGATGAGTTGCCATGCCCTCCTCCAGAGGATCTTCCTGACCCAGGGATCAAACCCGTGTCATATGTCTTCCTGCACTGGCAGGCATGTTCTTTACAACTAGCGCCACCTGAAAGCCAAATATTAATAGTTCTTTCTTTTATTCCTGAGGCAAGTAATTGTGGGATACATTTCCTAAGGTTCCCCAGAAGATACTCTAGAATAAAGTATAGTCAGCATCTTTTAGCACAATAGCCAACTCAATAGTGCATTCTTGCATTGGTTTTCCCACATTCCCAGTTCACTCTCTGCCCAACAGTTGCTCTCTGGGATCACATTCCCCAAAATCCCTTTAATGCAGCCTTTACTTAAGGGTTAAGAAAATCCCCCTCCTACTGTTTTAAGTATTAATATTCATAAGGCATGCGTGCTGACATTCTTAATTATTCATTAGTTAGTCATGGAATTCTTCTATAGATATAAGCTCAGAATCCCTCTGAACACAAGATTCCCAGGAGACGTTGTCAGTTCATTATCTCCCTGTTCTCTGACTCTCTGTAATCAGTTGGAATCTATAAATGCTTGGAGATCTAAGATGCCCCTGCTAGCTAGTCAGTGTGGCCATTTGTTGTAATGTAGATATTGAGAAGTAGACTAGCCTAACTCATTAGCTTAGTAGCTCTTATCTTTTTAATCCAGAAGAGTTCCACCATCCTTTTTTATCTTTCACAGCATTTGCATCACATCGAGTTACATAACCAACGTCCACTCAAAAAAAAAAGAAAGATTACATAATGTCAGTTATTTCACTGTTAGATGATGTCATGTTTGATCATTTATTTAAACTCATGTTGGCTAGAATACTTTTAAGAATTTCTCCCTTTGAAACTATTTCTCCCCTTAAAATTGATAAGTGATCTATGAACTGGTATATTGAGGTTATGTGAACATCTTGTTTCCCAATATATTTCTACCTAATTGTTTTGGCAGCATCTGGTGATTCTTGGCTGAATAATTATTATATTGATCATTTCAAGATGGTGATTTTCTAATTTCATAATCGCTTTTATCTAGTGTCCTTCACTAAAAGAGGAGTTTCCCCTTGAGAAGGTGAATTTCTCAAATGGTATGTACTGAAATTTTCTTGTAAACGTTGGTGTAAAAAGTATTTAGTAGCCCATGAAGCATCTTGCCTGGTTCAGAAACAACTCTGAAATAAAACTATGGTGTTAACTCTTATGGATTTTCCAGACTATCAGTGTCCCAGTGACTCATAAAAGCATGAAAATACATAACCAGAAATGGATTTCCCAGGACGCGCTGGTGGTAAAGAACCTGCCTGCCAATCAGTGCAGGAGATGTAAGAGATATGGGTCAATTCCTGGGTCAGGAAAATCCTCTAAAGTAGGAAATGGCAACTCACTCCAGTCTTCCTGCCTGGAGAAACCCGTGGACAGAGGATCTTGGTGAGCTACAGTCCATAGGGTTGCAAAGAGTCAAACACAACTGAAGTGACTTATTCTCACATGCTAGCCTAATTACCTGTGTGCTGATGTCCTTAGTTTGAAAACTAAAAGTGAAATGGGGCATATTAGCTTTCATTGTATTTCTTTAACAAAACTGGAGATGGTCATTTTTCCAAGCACCATGACAGAGGGAAGAAAGGAAAATTATTCATCAGAGAGTTGCCAGAAGATCCTGGACTCCCTGGCGCTGCCTTTTCCCACTCCAGTCCTTTTCTTTGCACTAGTTTGCAAAAACTTCATAGACCAGGACCACAGGAAGGACTTCTGGGAAGGATCCACATGCGCCCAGCTACTTGCATATGCTTGTGTTTTGTGCTTTCAGGTGTTTCCCTATGACCAGAGGGAAATTCTGAAAGTGTATATAATGATGCAGCAGTCGTTTTCATTAGCATGACATCATGTGGGAGATGACAAAATAAGAATCTGAGTGTTAGAATCAGATGGTCACAGACTCACGTGAAGTGTCTGTGCTATGCTGCCTCAGGCAAGGCAAGAAAGAAAAAGAAGAGACATGGGCTCTGTCCTTAAGAAATTTATCATCTAGATTATACATTCATATGTATATATGTGTGTGTGTATCCATTATTTATTGCATACATATGTGGATAAAAGATACATTATTGAATACTTACTGTGTGATAAGCATCTCAAAGATACCATCATATACTTCATATGTGCCCTGTGTGGTTGGCATTATCATCTTCATTTTATTAATGATTAAACTAGACAATGGGCTTCCAAGGTGTTGCAGTGGTAAAGAATCCTCCTGCCAATGCAGGAGACACAAGTGATGTGAGTTTGATCCCTGGGTCAGTAAGATCCCCTGGAGTAGGAAATGGCAACCCACTCTAGTATTCTTGCCTGGAAAATTCCATGGACACAGGAGCCTGGTGGGCTAAATCCATGGGGTCCCAAAGAGTGGGACACAACAGAGCGACTGAGCATAGCATACAAACTAAACAATAGATGTAAAATGGGTAATTCTGAATATTCAGTCCTAGTACTGAGTATACACCATGAGCCAGGCAATACATGAAGCCATATGTGTTCTTTATGGTTCTTTACCATAAGAGAACATAAATGAGGGCTAACACAAATGAAATTTCAGAAAAGACCACAAGGATGGCTTCTATTAAGCATCAGGTTGAGTGATGTAAACTGTTGTGGAAGGTTAAGAGGAGATCAGCAAGAGGGTGTCAGAAAGGATAAAGGCAAACTGAAGAGTGGGTTTTCTAACAGGGGAACAACAAAAGAACAGAAATGTCATGTGGGAAACAGAAACATTCACATTGCAATTAGCGCTTTTTATCCAATATGGACGTTAGGATAAGATAGAACCCAAAGGGTCTAAGTCTATGAAAACTTTCTATGGTCTTGAATGTGTAGTTGGCATCTGTTACATTTTTGGTCTATTTCTTCCTAATGGAAACCTCTGTCCTACTCTCCATGTGATTCAGGTACAGTGGCCAGTCAAGGGGTTTCAAGGGGCTCACTATTCATATCTGAGAAATGAGTGAGAATATATGTGGGTCAGCCAAACAGAATCTTTCCTAGAGACTAACATGAGTTCTTTCTGGAAAATAGTGAGTTCTAGGGACCATTTCGGGCCACAGCTCTAGAGATTAGCTAGTCACTGGCAGGAGAGAGACTTGACAGAAAATAACCCAAATCAGGCTCATGTAGCCAGTGGTCAGAGATGACAGTCCTAGTGAGGTTGTTAGAATGCATGGATCGAACATGACCTGAAGGCAATCACTGGGCTTCCTAGGTTTGTCTGTTTGTTTTGATTAAATTACTTTGATTTAAGTTTTTGATACTTATCAACCAACACAATCCTGATTAATACAAAATGGAACAATGGATGGAATAAGATGTAACACCATAAGTCATAGGCACGGGGCCTCCAGCAGAAAGACTGGAGAAATTGCTGAGAAGTAGTCTCTTGTTCTGTATCATTTTTTGAGGGATAACTCCTATAATTTTCACTATCCAATCAATAAAACAAAGTTATGTCTTTAACCCCATAAAGAATTTGCGAAGTTCTAACTAAGCCTAGAAAAAGACTTTGAGATCTCTAAACCAAAGATAAAATAGTAAAAGACTAATATTTATCATTAAGCATCCTAAATAAGTATTGTTCCATTTCTTCTTATTTAGACACATTTGAGTGTGTTAGTAAGAGGAAATGCACTTTTCAAGAACCAAACATCATTTATTTAACTTGGACCATCTGTTTTATGATTTCTTTTTAGGAGACATTTCACACCCTGCTGCTTTCAAGAGAACTGCTGTCTTCCTGGTCTATAACCCTCTCATTTCTTCTGTATCTTCATCACTTAATTAGTCTGTCTGTCAGCCAATTCATCTTTCTCTCTTTTCTTTCCCCTCATTTTCCACCTCAGAAAGAAACCTCTAGCTGATTGAGGCAAATGACTCCTAGATAATTATCTTCTAAAAGGAATATAATGCATTTTTTATGTATCCACCAAATGACATGCTCTCCGTTCCTCCTCCTACTCTCATCCAGAAAGCAGTGACTTGCCTGCCTTCACATCTTAAATGAAAGTAAACTTTATTCTTTAGCTCTGGCTCCTAACAGCCATAACTTATAGCAATAAAGGTTAATGTATTGGGTGGAAAGGAAGTAAATTTAAGGTAATAATGAGAATGATTCTTTATCATTCCTGACAGATCTTGAGCTCTGTGTAGGCAGTAATTAAAGAAGAGCTTCAGAGACCATAAAAACATAAATAAGATTTCTAGTAAAAGTCTTTATTGTAGCTAGGACTTTTTTTTATTGTAGTCTGGGCTGAGTTGAGAATACCCTCATAGGCTTTGTTAAGCTTTTTCACCCAGAGGGGAAAGAGGCAGTACAAGAGTGGGTTCCCTGTCAATGGGCAGGTCTGCCCTCCAGCAGGCATGGAAATATGGAGAGGGTGTAGAGAGCTACCAAAGCTCTTTAAAGTTTGACCAGGGACATCCCTAGCGGACGTTGGTTAAGACTTCACCTTCCAATGCAGGTGGTGTTTGACCCGTGGTCAGGCAGCTAAGATCCCACCTGCGTTGTGGCTAAAAAAACCAAGCCAAAACCAAAACAGTATCATAACAAACTCAATAAAGACTTTAAAAATGGTCCACATCAAAAAAAATTTAAGGAAATGAAATTAAAAAATAAAGTTTGGCCACAATTGATCCCTAAAGAAAGCCATAGACACCAGGACCACCTGGGCCAGTTCAAGGTGCAAGCATGTCAGTCTAGCAGAAAAATAACTCAGCTACCAGCACCCAACATGCCTTGACTTGTTTGTTTTTAGAAATATGATTGACATATAACGTTATATTAGTTTCAAGTGCATAACATAATGATTCAGTATTTGTATGTATTGTGAAATAATAACCACAGTAAGTCTAGTTAACAACCACTACCACACATAAACTAATTTTTTTCTTGTGATGAGAACTTTTAAGATCTATTCTCTTTGCAACTTGCAAATTTGCAATTCAGTATTATTAACTATAGTTATCAAACTATACATTACATCCCCATGACTTATTTATTTTATAACTAGGTATTTGTATCTTTTGACCATTTCATCCATTTTACCCACCCCACCCCCCACCTCTGGCAACCACTAATCTGTTCTCTGTATCTATGTTCAGTTTTTCTGTTTTGTTTTTAGATTCTACATATAAATGACATCATATGGTATTTGTCTTTGCCTGGCTTATTTTACTTAGCATAATCCTCTCAAGATTCATCCATATTGTCACAAATGCAAGATTTCTTCTTTATTGTGGCTGAATTATATATATTGCATATATATGCAGCATATATAATCACATTTTCTTTATCCATTCACCCAATGATGAACACTTAGTTTGCTTCCATGTCTTGGTCATTGTAAATAATGCTTCAATGAACATTGAGGAGGGATATATATTTTTTAATTAATGTGTTTGCTTCCTTTGAATAAATACCTAGAAGTGAAACTCTGGATCATATGATAATTATATTTTAATTTTTTGAGGAGCTTCCATACTATTTTCCATAGTGCCTACAACAATTTACATTTCCACCAGTAGTGCATAAGGGTTCTCTTTTCTTCACATCCCCACTAACATTTGTTATCACCTGTCTTTTGAATAATAAGGATTCTAACACACATGAAGTGATATCTTATTGTGGTTTCAATTTGTGTATCCCTAATGATTTGTGATACTAAGTCCATTTACATGTACCTGTTGGCCATCTTAATGTCTTCTTTGGGAAAATGTGTATTCAGATTTTCTGCCCATTTTTTAATTGGATCATTTGGGGGGGTTGCTATTGAGTTTTATGGCTTCTTTATATATTTTGTATATTAACCCCTTATCAGATACATGATTTGCAAATATTTTCTTCCATTTGGTAAATTGTGTTTTCATTGTGTTGATGGTTTCCTTTGCTGTGCAAAAGCTTTTTTGTTTGACATAACCCCTGTTTATTTTTGCTTTCGTTGCATTTGTTTTTGGTGTCAAATTAAAATAATCATCACCAGTACTGATATAGAGGAGCTTACAGCCTGTGTTTATCTAGAATTTTTATGGTTTTGGATCTCATGTTCCAACTTTTTAATCCATTTTGAGTTGATTCTTATGCAAGGTTTAAGATATTGGTCTAGTTTTATTCTCTTGCATGTAGCTATCCATGCCTTAACCTGTCAGTCAAGGTAGGAGGAACATCTTTCATTATGGTATGAAGGCTGGAGATGGTGAGGTGTTTTATTAAGAATAAGGAACCATGCTAAGACTTACCAACTCAGTGGGCATAGAAAGGTGGGAAGGACTTGAAGAGAAGAGAACTAGAAAAATAATGGCCTCAGCAGGCTGTGGTTCCCTTGGCCAGCTTCATTTAACCCATCTTGCTGACCCAGAGTATAGCGAGTTCCCAGAAATAGGTTAGATCTAGCAAACGAAACTATGAAGGAACCCAGGATATAGCATTTAAGGCATTTTTTTGTTGCTCCTCACTATTTCTCTCTGTTTCTCCCTCTCTCTCTCCCCCCACCTCCTTCTCCAACCTCTCTTCAGTGCTACTGAGCCCACATGGTAGTAGAAGACAGTGGCTCCTCAACTCTGGTATTATTATTTCATAAGTAAAAACACAGCAAATATGGCTCTATACAAATCTCTAAATTCCAAGTCCAGATTCCTTGGAGAAGAAAGAGATTGACTCAAACTGAATCAAGGACCAGCCGGCGCACTATGGCTAGAGTATCATGGTCACACACAGTTGCCAGCTCACCCTTCTGCATCAGGAAGCCAATGTGAGTGAAGACCCAACAAAATGAAATGAAATAGAAGGAACTATTCCTGGCTCAAGTGAAATGGGGTCAAGGTGACAATGCTGGACATAGGAAAAGTAAACAGGAAGTAATTAAAGGAAGGTAATGTCAGGACCACACTCCACTCACCGTTAGGCCAATGGAGACTCTTCCATCACTCCGTCCATATTCATTTATGGAATGAATAGATCCCATCAATGCTTCCTTAAAGCATTCTATTTTTAATTTAGGTAAGAATGTTACTAAGCACAGTCCATGCACCAATTTTATGACCCCCAACTACAATGCTGTAAAAGTAAATCATGCTTAAATCAATTAATCTTTCTCTCTGTAACCTCTGTTTTGAGTTTATCAAACTTCCTATAACTGAAATAATGAATGCAAAAATATTTCTCCTCACATAAAGCAGACTGCCAACTGACACTCTCTGCAGCATCCACCTCCACCCAGTTGCACAAATAAATTCTACTGTCACTTTTATAGCACCTGTTGTATAAATCTGGATATTTTATTATTTGAGATTTTGCATTGACAAATTTTCAAAATTAGCTCATTTTATGTTTCCACAAATCATCACGCTGGGGTAATGAAGAATGAGTGTTCATGACAGGGAATGACTTAGCAGATGCCTCAGGGAACATCAGTCATTTCTTTGTCCTCTTCCTGACTGCCTTAGCTCCCTCCTCCACTCAGTTTCCTTCCTGAAGGATGGTAAAAGAATTAGATTAAGTTTCTAGAATAAAGGTTGCAAATAGGTTACCTCTCGTGAGCTCACTCTAGTTAACAGTGTTGCCCAGGCTCTGTGTTGAGAAGAATTCTGAGGTCTGGTCTGGGCTCAGTAGAAGAGAGTACTTGGCGATGACTGCCATGGGTGTGGGAAGGAAGAGTATCAGCACACATGCCAGATATTTCCTATTCCTGCATCTTTCAAAAGAGACAAGGGGCCAATAAAAGTTCATAAGCCAAAATAGAGATCAAATTTCATGGAGCCTGGTATCTGGGAAAATGCTGTTGCTACTATGCTGGCTTTAAATTATGTGGAATATGGTTCAACATTGATATTCTTGAGAGAGATCATTAGAGGATTTTTCAAACCTGCCATCTCAGAACTAATGATAGTATTTATTAAACATACAATGGGACTTCCCTGATGTTCCAGTGGTTAAGACTCTGTGCTTCCACTGGAGGGAGTGCATGTCTGATCCCTGGTCAGGAAACTAAGATCTCACAAGCTACTCCGTATGACCGAAAAACAAACAAAAAGCATATAGTATGAGCCAGGCATTATTCTACATGCTTTACATGTGTTTTTCTTTATAATTTTCACACTCGTATGAAGTAGGCACTATTATCTCTCTGTTTCAGAAGAGGAGACAGATGTAGAGAAGTGAAGTAATATGCCCCTGATTACAAACTTAGGGAGGGTGTGTCTGGCAATCCATGTCAGGGAGTCTGAGTTCAGTGCTCTTAACCCCTGTGTTGTGTAGACTCCAGAGTGTGGGGAACTAACTTTAGCTGAGGCATGGATGCCAATAGTCAGGTAGGGACTCTCAGTAGCTGCATAATATACTCCTTCACATCAGCCTCACAGCTAATTTGATTTAATCTTGTCTAGGCACTTTGCAGGCACTGCCTCATTCAAAAGAACCTGTAGGATTGCTATGATTATTCCTAAATATGCCCCTGCAAGGTTGCAAGCAAGTGGCCAAAACTGAGTACTGTAGACAGAAGCTCCAAGAGACTATAATGCCAACTAACTCTTACCACTACATTTAGAAAATCAGTATCTGGAAGACAACACTAGAGAGACAAGTAGAAAGCACATGTAGGTCACTATTCATTATCAATGATGAAACCATTCAATAAAAATTCAAAATTGTGGCATCCTAGAGAAAATCTAGATGCAGTGGTAAACTTAACTTGGTTCTTTATGTTCAGATAGCATCAAATTCCACTTCATTACAAGTAAATATTTTATGGAAATCATTTGCCCTTATAATTTACTGTGTATCTCATTTCTTTTCTGCTCAGTTATCTCTGGTTTATTTTAAAGTGTATCCCTTAGGAACACCATTTCAAAGGAGTTGGTTAATCAGGACATTGTTGTTGTCCAGTCACTCAGTTGTGTCTGATTCTCTAAGATCCCATGGACTGCACCTTGCCAGGCTTCCCTCTCCTTCACTATCTCCCAGAGTTTGCTCACATTCATGTCCACTGAGTTGGTGATGCTAACTAATCTCTCATCCTCTGCCACTCCCTTCTCCTTTTTCCTTTAATCTTTCCCAACATCAGTGTCTTTTCCAAAGAGTTGGCCCTTTGTATCAGGTGGCCAAATTATTGGAGTTTCAGCTTCAGCATCAGTCCTTCCAATGGATATTCAGGGTTGATTTCCTATAGGATTGATTGTTTTGATCTTCTTGCATACAAGGGACTCCCAAAAGTCCTCTCCAGCACCACAATTCAGAGGAATCAATTCTTCAGTGCTCAGCCTTCTTTATGGTCCAGCTCTCACATCTATACATGACTACTGGAAAAACCATAGCTTTGACTATACAGATCTTTGTAGGCAAAGTAATGTCTCTGTTTTTTATTACACTGCCTAGGTTTGTCATAGCTTTTCTTCCAAGAAGAAAGTGTCTCTTAATTTCATGGCTATAGTCCCCATCCACAGTGATTTTGGAGCCCAAGAAAATAAAATCTGTCATTGTTTTCACTTTCCCCCTTCTATTTGCCATGAAGTGATGGAAACAGATGCCATGATCTTAGTGTGGTTTTTTTTTCCCCAAGAAGCACATTATTTTATTTACAGTCCCACTGCTTTATATGTACATTTATGGGCTGTCCAAAAGCACTATTTTTTAAAAGCAATCCTGGAAATTTTAAATACTCTAAGCAGCTCCTGAAGATCAAGTTGTCAAATTCCTCACCAAGGACAGCCTCGGGTCATCTTTGCACTTCCAGATAGTTAACTATTCGGTTGGCAGCAGTCTATGCTTCCAGCGTCCATCTTTCACCTGCAAGGATGGTGATACTCATTTCCGCCAAATTCCGCACCATGACATAGTTCTCAAGATCTACACCTGAAATGGCACTCTCGCATTGACCTGATTTCACACCACGACATGGTCGGCATACGTGCTGTACACGGTGAAGCCTTTCCCTTTCACACGCACAAAATCCCCGCATTAGAAATTCCCTGACACACAGTCGATAAACTCAAAAGCCCCCACCCCCATCGCCCCGTCTCCTAGCATGGAAAAGCAGACTCGGGTCGCTTGGAGCCTCGTCAGGTCTCAACAACATGGCGGAGGCCAAAGCAGACCGCTGCCCTCTATGCGTTCAGGTCCCGGGAGGATCTTGCCCCGTTCGGTCTCGGCAGCAGCCTCCCAAGCCTCAGGGAAGCCGCATGGTCCTGCCCGGCGCCCCGGCCCTCAGAGGCCTGGCTGCGGGACTACCTGAGTCACGCGAAGCTCCAGCAAAGGAACATCCCCACCGAGAGCCGAGGCCAGAAAGCTAGTTTTTTTAATGTTGAGTTTTAAACCAGCTTTTTCACTCTCCTCTTTCACCCTCATCAAGAGGCTCTTTAGTTCCTCTTCACTTTCTGTCATTAGAGTGGTATCATCAGCATATCTGAGGTTGTTGGTATTTCTCCTGGCAATCTTGATTCCAGCTTGTGATTCATCCAGCCAGGATGAATCAGGACATTGGATCTTAATAAAAAGACGAGAGCCTCTTCATAGTGGGGCAGGGGATGGGATGGAGTGGGGAATCACCAAAGACACTTATACATGAGGCACTTTATGAGAAAGCAGTTAAACCTTTTAGAAGCAAATGCTAAGTAGAATCACCTTCTTAAAAGGTGTTTGACCTAAAAGAGATAGAGCCATTCGAGGACGGCATTTGAGATTACATTAAAAAAAGATAAACACAAACTATAGCCTCTTTTAGTCCAAGTCCCTAACCATTCCTGAAATTGTATTTAAGAAAATTACAATTCTTAAATATAATAAAAAGGGACCCCCGCCCCATGGATGAGAAATTGTTAGGCATCCCAAAACTATGGAAAGCAAAGGGAATGGATTGGAGAGGAAAACAGCCCAGCTGACTAGTGCAGGAGGTGGGAGCTACACCCAAAGCTTTCCATTCCTGGAAGTGGTGGATGCTGGAAACTGACCCAGGAGCTCTGACCTCACAGATCTTTTTATTGAAATGAAATGCACATAACATAAAATAAACTGTCTTAAAGTGAGCACTTCAGTGATATTTAGAACAATATTGTTTACCTGTTACATGACAAACCTGCTGTGTTACAGTGTGGTTAATAAATTTAAAGAGTACACCCTGATTTAATACAATGGGATTTAACTGTGAGGCTCTTTAAATGGGCAACTTTCCTTGTGTCTCTGTGTGTTTATTAATAACACATTAGCTAGAAAAGAATCTGAGAGAGCCGGAAAGAGCTTAGAACTAATGTGGAATTATAATGATCCACTGAGAATCAATATAAAATAAAGAGAGTGTATTTCTAAAGTGTTGATTAATGTCAAAAGAAGCAAATGCTTTTGACTTGTAAGAACTCAGCTTGCATCCCAACCATAAATGACTTAAGCATAATAAGACTTTCATATGAAAATAAAAAGTTGAAGGGTAACATTTATCTCTTCATATTGGACTCTAGGCTCCAATGACATCCTTGCATCCTCTTCTCCATGTTGGCCCCTTTTTCTTGTCATGGCTGGTGAGAGTTCCAGGCAGCATCTGTTTATTCCAGGAAAAAATAAACAGCTTGTCTCTCTCCTGATCACCTCAGTCAGTCCTAAGATTAGTTCTCATTGGTTCAGGCTGGTTCCATGTCTATCTCTGCATCCACTTTTTTTTGTGGCCAAGAGAATGGAGTGTGCTGATTGGCTCAGGTCTGAGGTCACATGCCCACCTCTGGAGCTGGAGGTGAGGTCAGCTTCATCCTAAACACATGCACTGAGAGTAGGGTGGCTTGGGATCTCTAGAGGTAAATGGAGGTATCTCTAGAGGTATTCTTTACCAAAAGAAGAAAAAATGAAAGGGAAGAATTTTTTTAAAAAAATGAACAAGGGTTCAGTATGCCCAGTTCATACATACATGAACTCACTAGGTTACGGTTTGGGTGTAAAGCTGGAACCAAGCAGGATTCTCACACCCACACCTGGGACAGGAGCTTTTGTGCCTTCGGCTGGGTAGAATGTTTGGCCTTGATCTAATACAGTCACCAGGAGATGCTCACTTATAGGACATGCCTCCAGTTGCCATGAGCATTGTCCACTGAGAATTTCAAGCAAATTCTTTACAGGCTAAACCTATGTATCTACACATACCTTCCTACAGCAATACCTTGTCATCTAGTGCCATCCCTGAGCAGTTGTTATTGTTTAATCACTAAGTCGTGTCCAACTCTTTTGTGACTCCATGGACTGTAGCCCTATCAGGCTCCTCTGTCCGTGGGATATCCCAGGCAGGAATACTGGAGTGGGTTGCCATTTCCTTCTCCAGGGGATCTTTCCAACACAGAGATCAAACCCATGTCCGCTACATTGGCAGGCAGATTCCTTACTAGTGAGCCACCTGGGAAGCCCATCCTTGAGCTGTACAAATGAGCAATATTGACCTGCTTAGAAAAGTCTAAAGGGGAAATACAAACTTTTTTTTTAATGTTCCAAGATTGAGTGAAAAAAGAGCATAAATCAGCCTTGCTTTAGTTTTCCAAGTGATCTGGGATTTAGCATAAGAGTAATCTAATTCTGTAATTCAGCACAACCAGGAAAAAGAACGTGATCCTGTTTTCATCTTATTTAAAGTGAATGAGGCTGCCAGTTCCCATTTCAACAGCAGTATTTTAGGAAGCTAAGTTTTGTATGTGAGTCCTGCTGCACAGGTGGCTTACTCCAGAGGTATGACTTGGACTTCCAAAACAGGAAAGTGATCTCTTGAGAACAGAGAAGAAACATAGGTGGAGTCAGGAAGATCTCTTGCTTTTGTCTCCCCTCCTTTCCATGTCTTCCTTCTCTTTGTACAGAGTTTTAGTTGTTCTCACAAGTGCTGCATTCAGTATCAGCTCAGTTGACCATCTTCTCTCCTCAAAGTAGAGCCCATTCCACATACTCCCAGGCCAAAGTCCTTGATGGAAAGAAGAGACTCAGTGCCAAATATCCAGTAAACCACACCATTATAGAAAGACTTAGGTGCCCCTGAAGATGGATCAAGAAATCTTTATCTAACACGTAATGGAGTCTTGACACTCAAGATCTCAGGTCTTACCTTGACTACTCTTAGAAGCAGCAACACAGAATTATAAATTCTTTATCTCAAATTCATCCATCCAATTCTGCACAAGCAATATTTGTATCTCCTCACATTTACCCCTATTGCCCTCAATCAAGAAAATGTTCATTTTATTCTCTGCCATTATCAAAATTCTGGCCCTATTATCTCCTTCTCAATCATAGCACCTCTTTCCAAGATCATTATTTTCTATACTAGTCAACTGTTTCCTGAAACCTTACTGCATTTATCACCAGTACCCATATTAATACTTAATCATACAACTGCTTGTTTTGCTATATGTTTCTTATGCTCTCACCTGTTTAGAGTCTAAATTGCACACCCCTAAAGGACTGGATCCATTATTTAGTATTCCAACGCCCCCCCCACCCCACACTGACACCTGGTTCATACTAATTCCCATTGCTAGAATGACCCCAATTCTTCTCTCAACCCTACAACAGTTCTCAAGTTGTCATATTCCTCCAAACATCAATTTCTGGATCCATTTGTTCGCTAATCCCCAAACTTCAGAGTCATCAAGGAGGCTTGTGAAAAGGGAGACTTCTGGCCTCCACACCAAAGATACTGTATTTCAGTAGATCCTTTATAGACTCAGCAATCTGCCTTTGTAAAAACTGGCCCATGTGATTCTAAAGCAGGTGAGCCAAGGACCAAATTCTGAGAAAGGCTTCCAGCGAAGCTTCCTACTTCCATCCAGGGGCTCCTCAGACATCAGGAAGCATTATCTCAAAGAATGAGTTCTGCCACACCTAATACTTCTGCCTCTGGGGGTGGTTTATTGGCCTAAGTTTCTGGCACTGATAGAACTTTCAGTTTGATGATTCAACAGAAGTAAAGCCACAATTTCGGTAGCCAAACTGTACAAGGCTCTCAGCAGCATGTAAAAGGAAATCAGCTGGAGTTCCATAGCCATTGATTTATCTAGTAAAGCGTGAAATGTGATTAACTTCCTTCTGTTGGTGCAGGATGCTGAGAAGTTCAGTGGTTCATCAAGGGCTCATCAGCAGCCCCACGACGCAATCCTCATCAGTGTCCACATAAAACCTTCAGTTTGTGACACTCCAGGAACTGGCGACAGAGAAGGCACATGAACCAGTGAGCACGTTGCAATGTAATACAACGGGAAGAACCTCAAACTTAATGTCTCAATGACTAGATTCTTTTTCCTAGTCTGCAAGGAATATCAATAGCTAACATGTGTTAACGTGAGTGTGTGTGTGTGTGTGTGTGTGCTAAGTCTCTTCAGTCATGTCCAATTCTTTGTAACACTAGGGACTGTAGCCCACCAGGCTCCTCTGTCATAGAATTCTCCAGACAAGAATACTGGAGTGGATTGCCACACCCTCCTCCAGGGGACCTTCTGACCCAGAAGTCAAATCCACATCTCTTGTGTCTTCTGCATTGACAGATTGACAGGGGTTTTTTTTTTTTTTTTAACTACTAGGGCCACCTGGGAATACCAACCTTTGTTAAGTATGCTGCCAAAAATTGTCTTACTTTTTCTCAGTTACTCTGATCTGGGCTTCTCTGCTGGCTCAGATGGTAAAGAGTCTGCCTGCGGTGTGGGGGACCAGGGTTCGATCCCTGGGTCAGGATTATCCCCTGGAGAAGGAAATAGCACCCCACTCCAGTATTCTTGCCTGGAAAATTCCATGGGTGGAGGAGCCTGGCAGGCTACAAAGAGTCGGACATGACTGAGCGACTTCACTTTCACTTTTCTTTCACTTTCTGATCAACAATGCTATGAGGTAGATACTGCCAGTATCAACCTCTTCATTTTAAGTTAAAGAAATCAAGTCTCATGTTTCTTGCCCATTAAGTGACAGAATTGAGATTTTGAAGCCAAGGAGTTTTATTCCAGAGATCCAGAAAGTACCTCACTACTTTTTTTTTTTTTTTTTTTTTTTTTTTTGCTTCTTTTCTATTACTTTGCCTTAAGTCTTTTCCAGAGAAATCCTGTGGAAAGCCCTTGCCCAAGGCATGTTAGGAATGCAGGCTTCCCTTCTAAGGGAAGCAACTAAGATGTATAAGTATGATTATACCAGCTCTGTTTATTACATAGGATTAATTTAAGGGTTCGAGTAAAAAGGTAGAGATGCAAGTGCTTATAAAGTATGTGTTTCTAGGCCAATGGTATCATGGAAAATACAAATATCTATAGAGGAAACTCTGACAATGTGAAGAATATGAGCCTATCTAACGAGTACTAGGCACCTTGGAGATCAATCCCATTGTTGCCATGTAGCAAAGCAAGATTTCCAATGTTCTAATGGAAGCCCTAAACCCATATATTTATTTGAATACTTTTGACTCTTAAAACACTGGTCCATTTTTTTAAAAAAAGCCTTTGCAGATCAATGAAATAGGTTTGGAAGACCCTGGCTTGAGACATATTAATATTAAATAAAAAGTCTTATTGTTGAAACAATGCCTTGTGTGAGGAGATAAAAGCTAGAAATAAATATATATCTCAAATCATGATGTTCTACCCTAAAATGAATGTTATATATATATCAATTATACCTCAATAAAAATACTTCAATGTATTTTTATAATAATAGTTTAACTTAAAAAACCTTTATGTAGTGACAAAATATTTTTACATAAATAACAGTTCAGTTTCTCAAATAGCAAATAAGGGGAATTAGGAAGTGAAAAAAAAAACAGGTACCTTATTGCATGAGTTAACTACTATAGGTTACCCGTGTTCTTCAGAAATCCAGACCAAGTAGAAAAGAGGATTTCTCTGGAAAGGACATAAGGCAGAGTAATAGAAAAGAAACAAAAAATGATGGGGGGGAAAAACCCTGAATTTTGAGAGCTAAATTGCACACTGATAGCACAAAATCTGGCTTCATATAAACTTTCTTGACAAATAGTTATACCAAGAGTTTCCAAGTGATTCTGAACAATTAGAAATGAGGGCCATTAAAAATATTTGGGTATAAAAGCAAAATATTGGCTTAAAAATTCTGATGAAATATTTGGTGGCTGTGTGTATTTTAAAAGTTTAGTTCCTCAAGTAAATTCTCTGACTGATGATCAAGTTTAGGGATTTTGAAAAAAAGAAGCAAGAAAACAAACTTCTCAGCAAGAGAAACAAGGCTTCAAAACTGCAGATACTTCCTCCAGGTTAAACAATGTATTCTTAAAGCTTGGAGATAGTGATCTTTCTAGAAAGTGCAATGTGTCCAAACCAGTGAGGGCTGTTCTGAAATCCTAAGTGGGAAAATGAAAACTTAGAAATGGTTCTCACTTTCCTTATTTGTCAGTCTTAGAAAGGCAGAAAATTTTGCTGCAAATGTACATACTAATTAGAGATGTTATTAATAGAAGATACTAGATATGAAATATATGGGAACTTGCCACACAATCTTTGCAATGTTTTTCTCTTAGTCTAAAGTTACTCAAACCACTGAACAGTTGCACTCATTTCACACGTTAGCAAAGTAATGCTCAAAATTCTCCAAGCCAGGCTTCAACAGTACATGAACTGTGAATTTCCAGTTGTTCAAGCTGGATTTAGAAAAGGCAGAGAAATCAGAGATCAAATTGCCAACATCCGCTGGATCCTCGAAAAAGCAATAGAGTTCCAGAAAAACATCTACTTCTGCTTTATTGACTATGCCAAAGCCTTTGACTGTGTGCATCACAACAAACTGTGGAAAGTTCTTCAAGAGATGGGAATACCAGACCACTTGACCTGCCTCCTGAGAAATCTGTATGCAGGTCAAGAAACAACAGTTAGAATTGGATATGGAACAGCAGACTGATTCCAAATTGGGAAAGGAGTACATCAAGGCTGTATATTGTTACCCTGCTTATTTATCTTATATGCAAAGTACATCATGAGAAATGCTGGACTGGATGAAGCACAAGCTGGAATCAAGATTGCTGGGACAAATATCAGTAACCTCAGTTATGCAGCTCACACCATACTTGTGGAAGAAAGTGAAGAAGAACTAAAGAGCCTCTTGATGAAAATGAAAAAGTTGGCTTAAAACTAAACATTCAGAAAACTAAGATCATGGCATCCGGTCCCATCACTTCATGGCAAATATATGGAGAAGCAATGGAAACATTGGTAGACTTTATTTTGGGGAGTTCCAAAATCACTACAAACGGTGACTGCAGCCATGAAATTAAAATATGCTTGCTTCTTAGAAAGAAATGCTATGAAAAACCTAGATAGCATATTAAAAACCATAAACATTACTTTGCCAACAAAGGTCTGTCTAGTCAAAGCTTTGGTTCTTCCAGTAGTCATGTATGGATGTGAGAGTTGGATTATAAAGAAAACTAAGCACCAAAGAATTGATGTTTTTGGACTGTGGTATTAGAGAAGACTCTTGAGAGTCCCTTGGACAGCAAGGAGATACAATTAGTCCATCCTAAAGAAATCATTCCTGAATATTCATTGGCAGGACTGATGCTGAAGCTGAAACTCCAATCCTTTGGCCATCTGATGTGAAGAACTGACTCATTTGAAAAGACCCTGATGCTGGGAATGATTGAATGTGGGAGGTGAAGGGATCAACAGAGGATGAGATGGTTGGATGGCATCACTGACTCAATGGACATGAGTTTGAGTAAGCTCCGGGAGTTGGTGATGAACAGGGAAGCCTGGCGTACTGCAGTCCATGGGGTCACAAAAAGTCAGACACAACTGAGTGACTAAATTGAACTGAACTGAAAGCTGTCCTAAAAAACAAAGAATACTTTTTCAACATTTAAGCACCCTTGATTTCATAAGAATGCTGGTGATTATCTTCTGAAAAGCTGGAGAGAATAGGGGGAATGATAGTGCCACCTCTGATCCATCGATCTGTAGTGAAGGTGAAAGTCTAGGTCGCTTAGTCATGTCTGACTCTTTGGGACTCCATGGACTGTAGCCCGCCAGGCTCCTCTGTCCATGGAATTCTCCAGGCAGGAATACTAGAGTGGGTTGCCATTTCCTTCTCCAGGGGATCTTCCCAACCCAAGGATCAAACCCCAGGTCTTACAGGCAGATTCTTCACTGTCTGAGCCACCCAGGAAGCCCCATGGATCTATAAGCATTATTTTACTCACAGGGCTTTGTGATCTGAGGCTAATGTGTAGCCCGGGAATTGTTGCCTTTCAGTTCCTCCCAGGGAGTCAGTCTTTTATAGCTGCTGTTTCACCTGTGATGGCTCTTGACAGAGGTGAAATTGGTGACCACGGCAAACACAATCCAAAGCAGCCCCGAAGCCAGGAAAGGCCTTCCACTCGCCCACGAGTGTGTTCTCAGAGTCTTCTCAAGATTTATTTTCTCTATTTCACTGCCATTCCCTGGAAATGATAGAGGATGTTGCTCATCAGAGACTGCACAACCTTCAGATCAGGTCACTGTCTGGAAAGACAGGGTGCTCCTACTAGCAGAGTGAGAGAGGAGGAGGCCAGGGATGTCAGAGCAGCTGTCACGGCCCCGCCTCCTGCTGCTGAGTCAAAAGATCGCTCTATTGCATTTCCAAGGAAAGATTGGTTTCAGTTAATACTATAATTTTTTAATAGCAGATTTTAGCTTGACTACTTTATTATGATTCACTCCTGTTCAATTATGTCTCATATTTTATTTAGGACCACCAGTGCTGGGTGGGGCCAGGAGGGGATACAGGGCACAGGGAGTTTTAGTGGTCCAGAAACCTGACTTCGTCCTGGATTCAGTTAACTCCTGTGAGCCCAGAGCCACTGCACCCAGTAATGAATAAACCATCTCCGTCAGGAAATGAGAGGCAAGTCCATGTTCTATGATCACTGTCTGGGGTTGTCTCCCCTAAAACATGGAGCATTTGGGTCCACTGTCTTATCACCAGCTTTATACCAACTTGACCTTCTTATGCAGTAGTCTGACTTGACTTGTATCTGGATCAGCTTGGGCTGCCATAATAAAATAACACATACTGTGTGACTTAAACTGCAGATCTTTATTTTCTCACACTCCTGGAGGCTGTGCCATCAGTGTTCGTACTGGTGAGGCCTCTCTTTTTGACTTGAAGATGACCACCTTCTTGCTGTATTCTCACATAGCCTGTTCTCTGATCCTGCATGGGGAGAAAGAGAGAGACCTCTGGTGTCCCTTCCTCCTCGAAGGACACCAGTCCTATTGGATTCAAATCCCACTCTTAAGACCGCAGTTAACCTTAGTCACCTCCTTATAGACCTTATCTCCAAATATAGTAACATTAGGGATTAGAGCTTCAACATATGAATTTTAGAAGGGCACAATTTACTTCATAATAATGTAAAAACATAGCACAAATAATTTAAATAAAGCAGTAGAAAAACCATGAGCATTGGAGAGAAAAAAAAGCTAAATTTGGAATTAGGGTTACTAAGAGGGGTCACAAAAAATAAGAGAAGTCATTCGGCTTCTCTAATTTGTTTCTTAATATAAAAAATGAACATAAAAACAATGCCTATAAATCAGAGTTGTCATAAAGCTAAAAATGTGACAAAGCATGTGAAAATGCATTATAATGGTTAGTAGCCTCCAATTATATTAAATTATGGGCCCACTGGTTCTGGAAGTGAATGCAGCAAAAGTGAAGGCTTCAAAACAAGGAGGCAGCAGACTCCAGTAGGGCCTCAGTCCATAGAGCAGCCAGGGCAAGCTTGGGGCATCCCAGAGTGTGACCAGCCATGCACTTCCTATATCTCTGCAGCCCCCAAAAGAACACAGGCTGTTTCCTCTAGTCAAACAAGTTCTCAATACAAAGCTCAGTCAGGTAAAATTTACACGCCAGGGCATTTACTACTGCTGATGGAAGGAATTTTGGAAATTAGATTGAGGTCATTGAGTGCTGTCAGTTGCCTGGGCCCAAGCTTCTCATAACTGATACCTCCATTTAAAGGATTGATCAATGAATGGACCTGATCTCCCAGGGCAGGACTTTTACCTTGAACAAATAAATTTCATTAACAAAGGACAGAATTTCTTTGATCCATGTGTTAAGTTGCTTCTGTCGTGCCCGACTCTGTGCAACCCTGTGGATTGTAGTCTGCCAGGCTCTTCTGTCCATGGGATTCTCCAGGCAAGAATACAAGAGTGGGTTGCCATGCCCTCCTCCAGAGGATCTTTCTGACCCAGGGATCAAACCTGAGTCTCTCACATTGGCAGGCGGGTTCTTTGCCACTAGCGCCACCTGGGATCCATGCAAGTCCTTTATCTCCAAGGCCATGCATCAATCCAAGGCAAGGCAGGCGCAGGTCCTACACCCAAGCCTTCTGGTTTACAGCTGTATAGTGTATCTAGTAAATATGGGGTTGGCCAAAAAGTTCCTTCAAATGTTTCTGAAAGGTAAGATGTTACAGTAAACACCCGAACGAACTTTTTGGCCAACCCAATAGTATTGCGCATCGCTGTGATGGGTTCCAAGAACACAGCAAGGACATAGGTAGATACTGTTCCTGTCATCATGGAGCTTATACTCTTGGAAGAGACAGATATTAATCAAGTAGTTATACACATTTTTAATGAAATATTTACTTTCAAAGGTAAATGGTGTCATGGGACTTTGAGGTGGGCGACTCTGATGACATAATTGACATGTGAGGATGAGTACCAGTTAACTAGGAAATCATTAGGAAAGAGAAAGAAAAGTGAGTAAGGTAGAAGTGCCAGAGGGGTCATGGCAGATGTGAGGGGTGTTAGCCGAGTGGTGTGGTTGGTGTGCTTAAAGCAAAGAAAGAGGGTGGCTTGAAGCAAAGAAAGAGGGTGGTGTGAGATAAGGCTGGAGGAACAGGCCATAGAAAAACTACAGAGACCCTTATAAGTCATGTTATAGATTTCTATTTTATCCTAGAAGCAATGAGAAACTATGAACATGTTTTAATCTGGGGAAAAAAAGATGATGTAGTAAGATTTGCTGTCTTGGATGGATCCCTTTGGTTGTGATATGGAACACTGTTTATTGGGGAAACATAGATTAGTGAGACCCCTATTAGGAAGCTCTGGTAGCTGTTCTGGCCAGAGATCACAGTAGCATGGACCTGGTGCCACTGTGGAGATTCATTCTTTCATCAGATGTTTATTGAATGCTTCTGTATGCCATTCCTGTGCCAGGGCTAGAGACTATTTGAATAGTTAAAAGGTTAGAAAAAGACAGGCTGATGACCTGTATGTGGAATGCAAGGAGAGAGAGCTGTTGAAAATAATATCTAAGTCTTTAACTCATCAGATACAGAACAGATAGTGGAGCTGGAGGCGGGCCATGTTTAGGGAAGACGAGTGAACACTTGGACCTGGACATTTTGGGTTTGCAGTGCCTTTGAGAGGACTTAGGGAGATATCGGGAGGGACAGCAGATTAAGAGTCCACAGCACAGAAGGGAGGTGTATGAGTCGCTGCTTAAGGATGGGAGAGGAAGTCACAGGTGCAGTGAGATCCTTCAGGGCCAGTGCAAAGTGTGAGTGAAAAAGAGCACCTAGGGCTGGCCCTCAAAGGGCAACTAGCTCTTTACAGCTGAGATTAGAGGAAGATTAAACCTGGAATGGAGTCCAAAAAAAGAATAAGAAGAGAAATAAAGGAAAAACATAGGGCAGTGTAAGTCATGAAAAGCAAGAGCAGCAGGAATTGGTCAATAGTGGAAAATTCCACTGATGGGTCAAGTGAGAAGAAGACTGAAAAATATTCATTTGATCTGTAACATGGAGATCATTGATTACATTTGTGAGAACAGTTAGTGTGAAGGGACAGTCATCAAATGGGAGCCAGAAGAGAAGTGAAGGAGAGGTGAGAATATAGAGAAAATTCGCTAGAGACCTTTGGCTCTGAAGCAGCTGAGGTGGGGGGAAGAGAGAAGACACAAGAGGTAACTGGATGATATTCCTACAATGCACTGTTCTGCTTTGCCTCTGATGGTCTAAGATTTCTACCTCTATATTCCCTGTTTCACAAAAAGCACATACACTTGGACCTCAAATGTCAGAGGGGAATCCCTCTAAGCTCAGAGCATCCACTCTGGCTCTAAATATAGGTGAACACACTGCATTTGTCAAATCATCCCACGAAATAAGGCCCCAGGAAAGCCATGGCCTACAGTCAGGAAGCTATTTGGAAGGGTTCCAAGAGTGAGAAGAAAACATTTGACAGCCTATATCTGTATTAAGAAAATTGCCGCTCTGGGTAAGGTTTCAGTAGGAGCAAGTGTTTCTGCTAACGCAGTACATTCGCCAGTAACAAATCCAGTGTTTGACACGGCAAGCAATGGTGACAGATCTGTGTTCCTAAATACTCCATTTCATTAACTGAAGCTGTCTCCTTCCTTAAGCGTTAACTCACTGAATTCTGCCACTCAGATAAACTGCCTGAAGCAGACAGGTATTCCTTGTGATCTCACAAAGAGTACTTCTCCACAGCTCCTTTTTGTTTTAATGCATGAGCTTTCAGGTGGTAAAAAGTTGCAAACTGTCATTTGTCACTTTTTGGTGGCAATAATTTAGCATCTAATGAGAAAAACTTGCAACTCCTGCCCCAGGCAGTGCAAAAGCTCAAGAACTACTGCTGGGGGTACAAATGGGAGAATTTACAAAGGAAATAAACGTGGCTCAGACATGGAAATCAGGCTGAGAAAACAAGCGCTTGAGTATGTCTGGGGAGCAAATACAGGAAAGAAACTTTAAAGGCGGGTCACTGATGCATTTTAAACTTAAAGGCGGCAGCTAATGCCACAGGAGTGATAAAAATAAAGTAATAATCATAATATTGACATAGCCCTCATTTATCAAGTGCCACATACTGTGTCCCTTGCACTGTGACAAGGGCTTTGCCAGATGATCTCTTTGGGTCATTACAGTAATCTCATGAACTGTTCAAAGAATCCAACAGCTCTGAACTTCAATTTAGAAATCCTCAAAACAGAAGTTATAATGATGACAGGTCAAAGCTAACAAGTTTTAGAGATAGATTTTGAATTCAGGTGCATCTGACTTAGGAGAACAAAGCTTTTAAACATTGTGTCAGGGACCAGACAAGAAATAAAAGAGATCTGGAATTTTTACTACAGTGCCTGCATGCTAAGTCGCTTCAGTCGTGTCCAACTCTGTACAACCCTATGGACTGTAGCCCGCCAGGTTCCTCTGTCCATGGGATTCTCCAGGCAAGGGTACTGGAGTGGGTTGCCATGCCCTCCCCCAGTGAATCTTCCCCACCCAGGGATCAAACCACCTCTCCTGTGGCCCCTGCATTGCACACAGATTCTCTGTCACTGAGCCACCACGGAAGCCAGTTTTTATCACACCTGGCTACAAATGAACTGTGTGGCTCAGGATCAGAAAAGGACAAAAATTTTTTCTGAGTTTCACATCTACAAAATGAAGTTTTGTTTTTCTATGAAAAAAATGCCGCTGGAATTTTTATGAGGATTACATTGAATCTACAGATTTCTTCAGTTGATGTGACCATTTTAATAATATTAACTCTTTCAATGAGCACAAAAAGTCTTTCCTTTCCTGTCTTCAGTTTCTTTCATCACTGTCTAATAATTTTCAGTTTACAAGTCTTTCACATCCTTGTTAAATTTATCCCTACATATTTTATTCTTTTTGATGGAATTGTAAATGAGATTGTTTTCTTAATTTCTCTTTCTGATAGGGCATAATAAGTGACCAAAAAATGCAACAGATTTTTGTATATGGATATTGTATCCTACAACTTCACTGAATTCATTTATTAGTCCTAACATTTCTCTTTTTTCCTAATTGCTCTGGCTAGTGTTTTCAGTACTGAGTCAAATAAAAGTAATGAGTGCATGCACCTTTGTCTTGTCCATATCTTAGAGGAAGGGCTTTCAGCTTTTCACCGTTGAGTGTGATGTTAACTTGACTTTATTGTCTGTATTGTCTTGAGGTACATTCCCTCTATATACTCGCTTTACCCACTTCATTAATCCTCTGGCTGCTTTTAAGATTTTTCTCTTTGTCGTTGGTTTTGAGAAATGTTATTATAATGTGCCATGGTATTGTTTTCTTCATATCATTTGCACTTGGGATTTATTGAACTTGTATCTGTTGATATACAGTTTTATCAAATTTGGAAAAAATTAGTCATTATTTCTGCAAATAATTTTTGTCCATTTCTCCCCTTATTTCAAAGAATCCAATTACATGTATTTTCTGCCACTCGAAGTTATCACACAGCTCACTCATGCTCTTTTTATTTGCTTTAAAATGCTTCTCTGTATTTTATTTTGGATACTTTCCTATGTGTTCCAGTTTACAAATCATTATTTCTGAGGTACACAAGTCACTGTCAACTTGCCCAATGTATTTTTCATCTCAGATATTGTAGTTTTCATCTCTAGAAATTTGATTTAGATCTTTTTATATCTTTTCCATCATAACATAACATGATTAATCTTTTCTCTGGCTTGTTGTAGAGTACAGTTACAATAACTGTCTTAATGATCTTGACTGCTAATTCCTTCATCTAGTCATTTCTAAGTTGGTTTTGATAGATTGGATTTTATCCTCACTCTGAGTTTTATTTTCCGGCTTCTTCGTATATCTAGTAGTGTTTGGCTGCATGCTGACCTTATGAATTTCACCTTCCTGGGTGCCAGATAGTTTTATATTCCTAGAAATATTCCTGAGCTTTGTTCTGAGATAACAGTTACATTACTTGGAATTCATTTGAGCCTTTTGAATCTTGCTATTAATCTTTGTTAGATACGACCAAGGCAATGTTTAATCTGGGACTCATTTTGTTCTGTTACTAGGGCAAAACTCCTGAGTACACTAACCATTGCCCTATAAATTATAATGTTTTTCCATTTGGCTGATAAGAGTGAAAACTCTTCCTGGCTCTGCATGAGCTCTGGACAGTATTACCTCTAATCTTTTTGAATACTTTTTGCCCTTGTCTCTAGTAGTTTCTTTACACCCATGCTGACTGGGGCTCAGATGAAGAAGCCAGGGGTCTCTAGAGTTCCCTGCAGAACTCTAGAATTCCTGGGATTCCTTCTGTGGAATTCCTTCTCTGTGAAGCTCTCTCTAACCTAGCTCTCTGCTCTGTGAACTCTAGAAACCCTTGGCCCTCCTGACTTCTCAACTCTGTCTTCTAAATTCAGGCCACAGTGCCCCATCTAGGGGCCTCCTCTGCCTACAATGCCTGGAAACTCTCTCCAGGCAGTAACCTGGGACAATCACGGGACTCATCTTACTTGTTTCCTGTCTCTCAGAGATCATCCTTCTTCACTGTCCAGTGTCTTGAAAACTACTGCCTTAAATATTGTACTCAGTCTTTTTGTTTTTGTAAATCCAGTCCCTGTTATTCTATCCAAGCTGAAAGTGACTACTTTTAATATAGCATAGTTAGTAACAGCTATATTATAGTAGAGCAAAATATGAGTGGTAGAATTCTTAACACATATTTGTAATTCCTAAACTTGACATGAAAATGCTGCTTGTATCATATGTATGTGAATATCTGCTCTAAGTCAGCCACTATGGTAGACAAAATATGTTATATTGTACTTTAAATATCCATTATCATAAATTTGTAAATTAAAAATGACAGCTTTAAATATTAAAAAATAAAATACAAAAAATATATGACACCCGGTTAGTGAATGACAGAGAAATGATGGAGTAAACTCAGACCTATATAACTTCAAATCTTGCCACCCTTTCAGAAAGACATGCTACCACCAATGTGTTCATTTGATGAGCTGGTTGAAATGATTATAATGTGTCCAATCTGTGGCAGACTTTGTGATAACAGAGATGATACAAGAGAGGGCATTGTTCTGGCGCTCAAGTAGCTTATAGGCTGTTATAGAATGGGACACAAATGTGAAATAACTGGAGAAAAAGGAGTTGCTCGACCATGTTCTATACTTCTGAATGAAAGCCAGTAAGAGAAAGACCAAAAAAAAAGAAAGAAATTTATAAATTGGTACCTTCTCACCCTTTCTCTCCCATCACGATGTGTGCAATTTACTCTCTTCCTTGTTATCTCCTACAGGACTTTTAGGATCAAGCAATTCCTGGCCAAGATGCAAAAGCATAATAACCCATTCTCAGATGAATTCAGATGAAACTAATAATAAAATCAGGTTCCATTCCAAGAAGAGATATTGAAGAAGAACCAAGCTGGGCCTATGAGGAATTGCATATGCAATGGCGTGCATATTTATGCTGTATCAAATTCACTAATGTCTTACCATATCAAGCTGAAAATGTCACCACTATCTGGAAACTTGCATGTTTTGTTAGGAAAATGATTTTTCTCTTTCTTTTTATGCTTCTTCACTAGTTTGATTCCATAATAATACATGAAAACATTTGTTTGGAAAGAAGAAATTGATGTCTTTCATCTGTAATTTTTCGCCTGAAGTTCTGCAACTCTCTGATGAAGAGTATGTCCTCCTCATTAAGACAAATGTCTTCTTTTCTATTAGAAAACTATGTTCACTAAGTCTGACTCATTTGGGGGACCACTCAGTGTCTCTGGGAAAAATAACAGTATACAGTGGCCTTGCAAATGGAGCTACCATTGGGTATATCAAAAGGAAAGAATAAAAGGAAGACAGGGACAGGAAGAAATAAGCAAAAGATAGAAGTTCACTCAGCAGATAAATGTTACCATGGATCAAATTTAGAACATTTTAATAAGCATATTGCCTGGAATTTAAAATATAAAAGCAATTGTTCAATAAAACAAAAACTCAAAGCAGAGAGCTAAAAGGGCTCATGGAAGATGAGACCACAGAAAGAGTTGAAATGCTGTCCTCAGGAGGGAAGTAGAGAGAAATAGTGAAACATTATGAAATGAAGGTCGTGTTGGGAGCAGCACAAAGGAGACGAGACATGACTGAAAGTTCACTAGAAACATGGGCAATAGACTTAAGGAAAAAACAAGCAAATGTAAATAGAAATCCACAAAAACATTAACAAGATATGGATACAATTTAAAACGGAAAGATTAAATAAATCCAACATATTTAAAATTAGTGCTCCTAAAGAATAGAGAATAACTAAAATTATTCTTACATGTGTGACATACAAATAATATTTAAATAGATACAGATATGTGTACACAAATTTTTTAGAAACAGAAGAAGCATTGCATATATAGATCAAAAAGTTATCCCATGTCCCTGGAAATTTTGATGCAGAGTGGTCATCACAAAAATGAAATTCAAACAAGTGTCTGCCAAGGTATGAATGGATAAAGAAGATGTGTGATACATATACATGTGTGTGTGTGTGTGTGTGTGTGTGTGTGTGTGTGTGTGTGTGTACATATACACAATGTAATATTATCCATGAGAAAGAAGGAAATCCTTCCGAGTATGGTAACAGGGATGGACCTTGAGGGCATTATGCTAAGTGAGAAGTCAGACATGCTTGTGTGCTAAGTCACTTCAGTCATGTCAGACTGTGCGACCCTATGGACTGTAGCCCGCCTGGCTCCCCTGTCCACGGGATTCTCCAGGCAAGAATACTGGGGTGGGTTGCCATGCCCCCCTCCAGGGGGTCTTCCCAATCCAGGGATCAAACCCAAGTCTCTTACGTCTCCTGCATTGGCAGGCAGATTCTTTACTGCTAGCACCATCTCAGAAGCCCAAGATGTTAGACAAAGACAAATACGTACTGTGTAATATACCTTCTTTGTGGACTCCTAAAAAGTTGAACTCATAAAAACAGAGTAAGATGGTCATTACCAGAGGCTGGGGGCAGGAGAAACTGGGGAAATGTTGTTTGATGGTTCAGACTTGCAACTAGTAGGTAAATAAGTTCTAGAAATGTAATGCACAGCATAGTGGTTATAGTCAGCAATACTATATTAGAAACTTCAAAGTTGCTGAGAGATTATATCTTAATTATTCTCACCACAGAAAGAAATACTAATTATGTGATGTGATAGAAGTGCTAGGTAATGCTACCATGGTAATTATACAATGGTTTATAAATGTATCAAATCAACACATTGCACACCTTAAACTTATATGTCAATTATAAAAAATGAAATTCAAACAAAATACTGGATTTCAAAAGTTAAGAATTCTCTGTGCAACCAGGCAAAATGATTATATAAATCAACTCATCTCAGACTCTCTTCCCCAGTGAGAGTCAATCTAGAAAACAATAGAACAAAACCTAAAAGTCTCCACAGAAATGAATGAGACCAAAACTTTTATTCCCAGCCAAATCAACATTCTAGTCTAAAGACAACAAACAACTCTGAGCATGCAAGAACTCTGGGAATGTAATCTCCATGAGACTTCTAGAAAGTTGACTTTCTAGAAGATTCTCAAGAGCAAAATTCAACCAAGTAAGAGCTGAATAGAGAAACTCTGGCTAAACTTAATCTGATTAAGGAAGGGTGTAAAACTGAAATAAATATGGGGTTATAGTTACTGAACAGAATGTAAATGTTTAATAAGCCCTGACAAAGTGGAAAAGATAGAACAAAGTTGGGATAGGAAAGAGGAGAGAAAAATGGGAAATAGTGTAAACACCTTCACAGCATGTAAACCAAGTAACAGAATTCTATATCAAGAACTGTGAAGAATGAGCTTTTACTTTGCATTCAAGCTAACAAGTTGTTCTTCCACGGTTCCACTGATGCTTACAGAAAGCCTGAGACTCCTGGGTGGGAGGCAAAGCAACATGAATCTCATGCTCACTTCAGTTCCCCTGTCTCCCAAACTCTATGGGGACAATGCAGAGCAGCCTGAATCGATACTGCATGCAGTGGGTCTACATCACAGCTAAGGAACCCAGGGTTTAGGGAACCCCAATCATTTATAAGGGGTCCACTGGAAAACCTGCCCAAACTTTGCCCCAGAGGGAGACATTATCTTTAATGTCATGGGCAGCAAATAAATCTTTCCCCTGCCTATAATCATTATAATCAGGAAGTGGATGAAAAAGGGGCAAGTTGAGAGGAAGATGAAGTGCACTGATTTCACTGCAGTTCATAAGGAGTAAATGGTACTAGCTAAAAATTGTGAGTTAATATAAAGAAACAGTCCAGATATACTGGCAGCATAAGAGGAAAGGCATGCAGCATCATTTGTAAAAACAAAAACCCTTATTTAACCTTGAAGTTTCAGCTGAAATGTCACTTATCTACAGAGGCCTCTCCTGAACACCAGACCAAGTTTGCTGTCCTTGGTATCATCTCTCATAGCTGCCAAGGTCACAGTTAGTGAGTGGTGGAGCTGAGATTCAGGCCTAAAATTGTTCATGCTCAAAGTCTGCACTCTTAGTAACTCATCTCTGCAGGCCACTCACTGATGCATCTAATTATATTCCATTCACACCTGATAGCACAGAGTTTTGTCTGGTCCTCTGAGCTTTCATACATACAAGGCTTAATTCTCCAATGCCTTGTAATATTTGAGACATATCTTATGTGTCCTGAGCATGGCCCCCAGAACCCAGCAGAAAACAAACACCCTTTAAAATCATTCAATACATAATATGGAACACAAATGAACATCTGGGGAGCCCAACTAAATGCCTATTGATCACCCTGCTTTGCAGCACACAAGTAGCAGTTTGAAGGAGAAAAGCCAGGACCAACTCTATCTTCTGGTCCTATGCACTAGATTATTATCTGTCTCTAATGAATTATGTGTGAAATTCCTGAGGTTATAAGGGGAAACCACACACAGTCCTTGAAATAGATTGCAAGGGTGAATAATGAATGCTCTATATTTAATGCATGAGAATGCAACATGCAGAAAATTGAACAAGAGGTCAAACTCCCATTCCTTGCAACAAGAGATCTTCCTGTCTTCCCACCAATAAATGAATCACTGATCATTAACTATTTTAAAACATCTAAACAGGATCCATAAAGCCTGGGTTTCTCTAATCTCTTTGCTTCAAGCCTTCTCCTAACCATGGGCATCATCGCCTGATTAAGTGATGCCATGGATTATTTGCCTTTCTGAGAAGTGGTCACCCCACAGCTCTACTCCCTATAAAACTGGCTACCGTGTTGCAATTTGAGGAAAAGTAAATCTCACCATCATGATGATAGAATGTGCAGTTGAAGCCAGAATAGAAATGGCTCCGAGAAAATGGAATCCTTGACAGCAGAATTTTAATGCTGTCAAATTATTCAGCTTTTTTCTTAAAAGTCACATAATATTCCACACAGATATTACTTTTGAAATCAAATATCACTTTGGTAAAAGTTAACAATTTAGGAACTTTTACATATCTTTTATAAAGGGCTCATACAACAAATGCATGAGATGCATAACCAGAGAGCCCTCTCACCCTGTGAGTTTTGTGTGATTGCGTCAGTCGGCATCATTAACATAGGGGATGTAGAGGCTGGGTGAGACTGTAGCATTGTGGGTGTCTTCACTGGGGCTCCAGTTTTTCCACGCAGTTGCCCAGTTTACAGCTATGTGTAGAGGGAGAGAGGACCAAGTGTACCTTGACACAGTCAGTAAAGCCTTTGTTTTTTTTTGAAACCTCAGAGTGATAACTCTGGGCTATAATCCATCTCTCTCCTCCAGTACATCTCTCACTCATGGGATTATCTCCATGGCAACCAGGAATGCATCCACAACCTTGAGGATATGTTTATCTGCCTTTCTACCTTTCTTAGGGTTAACTTTGTTAACCTAAGTGTGTCAAAACATGATGGTTTCCAGCGCACTTTTGAATTAACTTAGTGATGCATCATGAAATCCTGGGAATCAAGCTGCCCCTTTTCAAACCCATGAGATGCAGTTTGTTAACTGTGAGCAAGTTAGCCTCAGTGAGACTCAGCCTCCTTTCTCATGCGTACAATGAGGGTAGAAATATAAGAACATTAGGAGGATTGGATGGATTTGCTGTAACATGTGAAAATAAAACCTAGGATCATAATTGGTCTTTAGGAGTGCTTCAAAAACACCAGCTCCATCTTTGGAGAGCATCCCTTTAACTGTATAATGTGTCGATTTAATGGACATGGCAGGTGTGTCCCAGGCTTTTACTCTCAAAGGCTTACAAATCCTATTCCTTTTGAGGATATTGATAGCGCCTCCCACAGCGCAATGAGTCAATTACGTTTCCCAGTTGAAATGAGTCTGTGGCTCATCTCAGAAGCCTGGTGGAGAAAAATTGGGGACATCCAGATTAGAGAAACTTGTGGTGAAACATAGGTTAGGAAACAGCCAGCCTCACACACTGAAATCCAAATACATTGATGTTTAAGAGAATTGGCTTTAATTACCAAAATACCCTTGTCTAAATTGCCTCTCTGTTTGAGAAAATGAGCTTAAAAGGGATTGAAGAAAAACACTTCTTTCCTATCTTCAGATCTTCAGGAGTGAAAGGAATAAAGCCCACCCCTCACCACACCACCCAACAGGAAACTGGAAGGGCCAGTTTTCTTCTGGGAATTTGACAAAGGAGACCTGAGTGAATGGTTCTGAATGGTCAGCTGTTCCACAGAGATGCCTCACAATGAGACTCAAAATACAATTAAATCCAGCCCAGCCTCCCAGATGTCCACTAACTGGAGCAGGACCTTTTCTGTAACAAATGGCAGAGCTAAATTTTGTGTGCTGTATTCTTTTAAATGCTTCTATATTCCAACTAATAACAAAATCAGTAGTAATTCCTACCTTTCCTCAGTGCACACCATCTAACCTGATCAAACCCATTAACTTGCTGCAACCACACAAGAACCTTGTATACACAGGTCTTCATACCTTTGTACACACAGAATGCTTCTCTTCACTTCCATCCCGCTATTCATCCTCCAAACCTAGAGCATCCTCTATCCCTTCCGCGTGGCTTTCTCTGCCACCTGCTGCTCTCACTGATGTCTGTCCTCAGAAACCCAAAGGAGCTTACCATCCCTTCTGAGCAACTTTTCTTATACCCTGACTATTTACTCATTTTCTGTAAATGCTAAGAATTGCTTTTCTTCACAACTAATAATTATTTAAAGGCAAAAACTATGTCAGTTGTTTTTTCCATCTTTTCACAGCATAATAGGCTCAGTAAATATTTGTTGGTTGGTAAATAATGACTTCTATGTAAACGAATCCTGCCAAATTTGTAACAAATGATCAGTTCGAATACTTCACAGCAAAATATTTTTCCCCAGCTCTCATCTTAAGAATATAGCATTTAAAGCCAGAGATGACTCTCAACCCATCTCCTCATTCTTTAGATGAATCAACTGAAGCTAAGGAAGGTGAAGTGACTTGATTAAGATCACACATCTAAATAGAAGCCAATTAGGGCCACAGCCCAAATCTGCAGACTTATAGCGATGTACCTTTTCTGATACATAGCACGATGCCCCAGGGTAACACTCTACTTGTAAAATTGTTTGAACTTTTTATTTTATATTAAGATATTGGAACGATCCCCTGGAGTAGGAAGTGGCAACCCACTCCAGTATTCTTCCCTGGAAATTCCACAGGCACATGAGCTTGGTGGGCTATAGTCCATGGACCTGCAAAGAGTCAGACACAACTGAGGAACTGAGCATGATAGCTGATGTTGTAATAGTTTCAGGTAGACAGCAGTCTACTTGTAATCTGACCATCACAGTTCAGTAAAGAAAGACTGGGAGCTAGCTGACATGGGGCCACCTCCTTGTTCCTTCATTAATTCTTTCTGTGACCTTGGGAAAATCATTTAACCCTTTGGGCTCAGGCTCCACAGCTGCAAGATGAAGGATGATAATTCTGTACGATCTTACCTCAAAGTTCAGCATACTACAGCCTACAAGCCAAATCCAGTACACACCTGTTTTGGCAAATAAAATTTTACTGGCTTACCCACTTATTTACCTATTGTAAATGCCTGTAATGCCGAAGTTGAGTAATAGTGAACACAGAGGCCACATGACCCACAAGACCATATTTACAGTTTGGCCCTTTGCAAAAAAAAAAAAAAAAAATGTTGGCTCTCAATCTAACCTGTTATATAGTACAGTTGTATGAATCTAATACAGTTTAATAGTGTATGCAAAGATTATTTTCACCTGCAAAGGGCTAAGCCCAACTTTAAAAAAAAAAAATCATTGACAACAATAGTAGCAATAGTAAATTGTGAAATATCAATATCAAAAAATTCTCTTTGTTTAATAGGTGTCATCTAATGACAGTATTGCTCTATTCGAGGTTGCCTCACCTCCCTATTGTTCATCGTAATGAGTTCTTGCAGAGCCAAGTGACAACTTTAACAGATCCAGGAATATTTCAGAAATAATTAGAATACTTGTATATAAAATATAAAACTAGTGTTTTCAGAAGAATAGCAGGTCATCCATGGAGGGCATCTGCCCTCATTTTCATACTATAAAACGAAATTAACGTTCACCTGGAAATACTGATGACGCGCACTGACCTTTGACACTTGACTCTGTTACTCTGAATGTGTTAAGCATTTCCACTGGCAGGATTGTGTTTTGGAGTCTAATTGCTACAACGTTGTGTTAGTTTCTGCTGTACAAGGAAGTGAGTCAGCTGCATGTGTACATATATCCCCTCCCTCTTGAGGCTCCTCCCCACCTCTCCACTCCAGCCACTTAGGTCATCACAGAGCACCGAGCTGAGCTCCCTGTGCTATGCAGAAGCTTCCCGCTAGATATCTATTTTACATATTTTTTTGTTTAGTCACTTTAGTCGTGTCTGACTCTTTGTGACCCCATGGGCTGTATAGCCTGCTAGGCTCCTCTGTTCATGGGATTTTCCAGGCAAAAATACTGGAATGGGTTGCCATTTCCTTCTCCAATTTTACATAGGATGGTGTATATATATCAATACTACTCTCTCAATTGGTCCCACCCACCCCCACCCCTCAGTGGCATTTTTGAGAAGGAAATTAGTGGCTCTCAGTGGTTTTCCCCTACCATGTACTCTGGGCATGGACATTAGCCAAGGAAAGCAAATTGTTTTCAGGCAAGTGCGAGATTAATTATTGGCCACGTCCAACTTGGGGGCTTACTGGTGGCTCAGAAGGTAAAAAATCTGCCTGCAATGTAGAAGACCGGGATTCAATCCCCTGAAGAATGGAATGGCCACCCATTCCAGTGTTCTTGCCTGGAGAATTCCATGAACAGAGGAGCTTGGGGAGCTACAGTCCATGGGGTTGCAAAGAGTCAGACACAACTAGGCAACTAACACACACACATACGCGCACACACACACACATACACACACACATGTACACACATCCATAGACATAATGGATCCATATGACCTATGGATGCATAATGGCATGAGATTTGATCCTAAGAAATACAGCATTCAAAGGCCTTAGAAGAGTTTCTCTGAAACTGGAGCCACAGTGTGGAGAATAAGTCGGGTGGTACAAGAGCTGGTATGGAAAATGGCACAGAGGCTAGAGGACTAGCTCAAGCAGGAGACAGGAGTGGCTTTGACTAGAGTTGACATGGAAATTCCCAGGTGATGCTGGTAGCAAAGAATCCACCTGCCAATGCAGGAGATATAAGAGATGCAGATTTGATCCCTGGGTCAGGAAGATCCCCTGGAGGAGGGCATGGCAACCCACTCCAGTATTCTTGCCTAGAGAATCCCATGGACAGAGGAGCCTGGCAGGCTACAGCCCATAGGGTCGCACAGAGTCGGACATGACTGAAGTGACTTAGCACACATTCATGACATGGAGGTGGGGATTTGCAAACCATCAAGGACAAGCTGAAGCCAGAGGCTGCTGTGGGAAGAATGAGGGGAGGCAGGACAGGGGCTGACCCAGCCCAGGGCTGCACGAGAGGGCAGATAGTGAGAATCCAACAAGATTACCTTTGTCTCAAATCCATCTCCTGCTCCTATTTCAATTGGACTGAGAGGCCCATAAAACCAATTCCTGTTAGGGTTCTTTATTCTTCACAGACAGAACTTAAAACTTTCATTTGATTCAGTAAAATTCTTAACATCTTTTTATTTCCTTCTTTAAAATGCCATTTTTACATGATCTAAATATAACAGTTATTTAGTAGTGACAAATACATTCCTAGTTAAATAACTATTTTCTTACAGATTTTCAGCCTAAAAATGTTTAAAGCCTGAGATCCATCAGGGAAATATATTATTTTATTTATAGGAATTGATATGAGAGACCGGATCTTCTTGGTATAAATGAGCCAGAAATGACCAGGATAAGATGAGGCAGGATTTATTAGGTTCTATATCTGGGGTTCCTGTTTTCTTTGAAGTATACTCTGCCTGCCTGTATTTGTATGTAAGCGATTGTTCATACATGTGTGTGTGTTTGTCACTCAGTCATGTCCGACTCTTCAACGCTCTGGACTGTAGCCTGCCAGGCTCCTCTCTCCATGGAATTCTCCAGGTAACAGGGTGTGAATGGGTAGCTTTTTCCTTCTCCAGAGGATCTTCCCAACCCAGGGACCTAACCAAGGTCTCCTGCATTATAGGCAAATCCTTTACTATCTGAGCCACCAGGGAAGCCTGTATGTGTGTGTATACAGGGCAATTTCCCATGAAAGATTAGAAATGTCTATGTAATATGAATCCTTTCCTACCTCCATCACTAAAACATCCCTCTGAAATTTCTATGTCAAAAAAAGGGCCTGACAGCTTCCCTTGTGGCTCGGTGGTAAAGAATCCACTTGCAAATGCAGGGGACACGGATTCAATCCCTGGTCCGGGAAAATCCCACATGCCGCAGAGCAACTAAGCATGTGCGCCACAACCATTGATCCTGTGCTCCTGAGCCTGGGAGCCACAACAACTGAGCCTTCATGCAGCAACTTCTGAGGCCCAAATGCTCTAGGGCCTGTGCTCGACATCAAGAGGAACCACGGCAATGAGAAGTCTGAGCACTTGCAACAAAGGGCAGCCTCTGCTTTCTCCTCTGCCCACGCAGCAATGAAGACCCAGTACGGCCAGAAATAAAATTATTTTTTTAAAAACAGAGCCTGAAATTTCTAAATGTTAAATCCATATACCCCTCAGAGAGGTGAAATAGGAAACTTTGATCAGCTATTAATGACTCAATGGAAATTTACATATCTTCTCGAATAGCTAAGAATAAAGCATTGAGGCCCTGGGAGTTTTGATGCAGGATATGTTGAAATCATAAATTGGGACCTAGGACTTTTAGACACCACAATAGAAGTATCTTGGATACTAGACACTGTTATGCTATTTCTTGAGAACAGCAACCAAAGACCAGATTTTTACTTTTATAACTTTGCAGAGGCCAGCCCTCACTCCTAATCAAACCATATGTTAAATTTGGGCTTTATTTCTGCCCACTTGACTTCTCCAAGGCTTGTCTTGGCCCACCCCACTGCTGCAGAAGTTGATTTTCCTTATGTTATGAGAATGAGGTTTCTAATAATGTGGAACATTCACCCAGCCTTGTGAGTTAATTTTTGAATAACAAGAGTGGGTGTATATAAACCTAGCCACACTCTATTTTTTGGAACACCTCAACATCAAAGTCCATATAAAGAGGCTGGAATAGGGACTGAAGTGTAGGTCATCTTTGCCCACATAATAAGAAGAATGATCTAAATTGTGCATCCTTCTGTGCAACCATTTTTTTCATCAGTTCATTCATTTACTCAACTATTCAGCAGTTATTTCCTCAATATCCACCTATTCTGGACCCTGTGCTAGAGACTAGGGATATAGGAGCAAGAAAGACAGTTCAGATCCTGGGCTCATGAAGATAAGACCTGGTAGTAGGCCAAGATTGAACTTCATTGGAAAATGTCATCCATCCTAGAAGGACAGTGGATAAAGTCACCAACTCTGTCTCTATTTTACCACATGACCTTGGGAAATTCTCTTGCCCTCTGAGACTCAGGTTCCTTATCTAGGCTTCAGACCAGATGGTCTCCAGGATCTAAACCATTGTCTCTTGTAGCCTCCAAACAAACATGACCTGCTGATTGGCAGCCGTGCTTCTCAGCAACATATATATACCTGGATTCCTAGGAAACGCCTCTGGGGAGTTCGGAAGTGGATAAGACTGTGTCATTGGGAGTGGTTTCACTAAGCATTCTGGTTTTTATTTTTCCATTCTCCCTTCATTGTTCTAAATCTCAGCTATATACTTGTTCGAGAAAGGAAGGCACATGCCTGGCACTCTCAGTATGTTTTTTCTGAAAGTGAGGGTGATGAGACTGGAGGAGGAGGGTGCATCTTAGGGATTCTTTATCCACCCTCTTCACTTTTCAGGGAAATAACCTAAAATCCAGGAAGCAGATTAACTTGATTAAGACCCCACAGCAAAAAGGAATCAGTCTAGGGCCGAGATGTGCACCACTAGCCTTGCAGTGGCACGCACCTTCTGTGGCAGCACACCGCCAGTGTTCCACCATCCAGGTCACTTGGTCCTCATGGTCGATTGGGGAGTCCGTGCTTTCTCCCCAGTCCATTGTGCAGCCAAATCACTTAACTCCTGTGGCCTCAGCGCCCGCAGCTGCAAGAGGACAGATGTCTAGTGTATAATGCCGTCAAGCAAACAGAATGCAGGTCACTGGTCAGACAAAGGAGCTTTTCAACTCAACCATGCTATATTCTTGCAAACCACTGGAATCATTGTAGAAATAATAGCCATAGTGAATCATGAAAGATACACTTCACCCAAGTCCATCAGGATCTTTGTCCATTAAATGTGTGGCAGCCAAATCGCCTCTGTGGTGTCTGTAAAAAAAAAAAAAAAAAAAAATGTTTTATAAAACTAGATTATACCTTAGAAGATTTGTGAATAACTCTAGAAGCAATTAATATAAAGATTTGTGTACAAAACACAAGTGGATGTTGTCAGATCAGCAGCTCAACCCCGGAAGGCATCAGCCACTACTATCACTAATGTGACCCACGGAGGGCTCTTTTACGAGCCATGAGTGTGTCGTTAGAGCTCACACCTGAGACCCTGACTTTGGAGCAGACTTTTTATGTTCAGATGCTGTTGTTTTTGAGTCTCCAAGTCGTGTATGACTCTTTGCGACCCCATGGGCTGCAGCACACCAGGCTTCTCTAATGCATTGGATTTGTTATTATTATTCTGTTAGAATCATTATTAGCATAGGATTAGCATTTGCATTTTTGAGAGAGAGGTTTGTGCTTCCAAATGGTTGATTTCCTGGTCTGCTATGGACATTCTCTTTCCTTAGTTGAGGAAAATACTATTCTCAGAAAAATAGGAAAATTAATCATTGAACCCATCCAGCTCCCTATCCTTCCAGCTCTTGGGAGAGGGTTTATTTATGGGAAGTGCCAGCTTCAAAATCAGAAAGCCAGTTTCTGCTTTATGTTCCAAATTCCCCAGATACCTTTCTGGGTTTGTTTTCTCCTTAAATACATGGAGCCAATACCTTTTTTTTTTCTCCTTATAAAGGGTTTTGAGAAGAAAATGAAAACCAAAATAACCGTTATGATCAACGTGGAATGTTTAAAAAGAATAAAGTACATCCCAGGTAATTGTATAATATAGAGAGAAACTAGCCAATATGTAAAAGTATTTTGTGCCAGACACCATTCTAAGCATTTTACATAAAATAAACACTATTGACTAGTAATAACAATAAACAGTACATTTAATAGAAACTTATCCATATGGATATTCATGGATAAAGCAGAGTATCAGCACTTTTCAGCTCTATCCACATGCGTAGCTGGGTCTCAGTTACAGGACAGGAAGTAGAAGAGTGAAGGAGCCTCCTCCAATCTGTAGGAAAATCTGTGCAGACCATTCCAGCCCTATAGAGTCTTGAGTGACTGGCTTGTGACCTAAAGTCCTCGGTTTAGTGGATGGAAAAATAGCCTTTCCCACAGGGAAAGGGGAAGAGAGTGAAATTGTTTGCTCCCCTTCTGATACAATGCTTATGCCAGGATTATGGTGTGAGCCTCAGTTGTAAACCCCATGGATAAAAAGGTAACTTAAAATGCACATTTCATCCCATGCATGGGTATTTCAAAGGACTTCAGAGTTGATCAGGAGACTGGAGAGTAATAACATGGCAGTTGTTTAAAGACCCAGAGGATTGAATGACTTTGTTCAACTACTGCTGAACTGTCGTTGTTCAGTCGCTCAATCCTGATCCACTCTCTTGAAACCCCGTGCACTGTAGCCCAGGCACCTCTGTGACTGCTGAACTGATGTGTCCACAAATAGAAGATTTAAAATGCTGACTTCCAGCCGCAGGAGCTAAATAAACCCTCTTTGTTGTTGCTATCACTGTTGCCATTATTTTCTTTTTCCGGAAGGTAATCTTTGCTGTGTAATAATTGGAAGTTTCTCCAAGACAAACACCCATTAACAATTTATAAAAGGGATGAAGCATGACTGGGGCCAATAGAATGTGCAGTCTTGTTGATCATTGGTGGGAGCCACTTCAGAACTAAAAGAAAAAGGAGACTGCCTAGCAGATGAAGTCCTATAAGAAGCAGCAGGGTACCTGGCATAAGGAGCAGAAGAACTGTGGCTATGTATATGTACAGTGAAATATTACTTAGCCTTAAAAAGGAATGAAATGTTTTCATTTGCGCCAACATGCTTGGACCTAGAGATTATCATACTAAGTGAAATAAGTCAGATGAAGATACATCACTTGTATGTGGGATCTGAAAAATAACACAAATGATTTATTTAAAAACAGAAGCAGACTCACAGTCATAGAAAGCAAACTTATGGCTACCAAAGGGTAAAGGGAAGTGGTGAGAGATAAATTAGGAGTATGGGATTAACAGATACAATTTACTATACCTAAAACAGATATTCAACAAGGGTTTACTGTACAGCACAGGAAACTGTATATGTTGAATACTGTATATTCAACATCTTGTAATAACCTGTAATGGAAAAAAATCTGAAAAAAATATATACATAACTGAACCACTTTGTTGTATACCTGAAACTAACTCATTAATTTAAATCAACTGTACTTTAATTTTTAAAATGAGGTAGATGCTGTTATTATCACTGCTGTACATATGAGGAAACTGAGACACAGAGAGGTTAAGTAACTTACTCAAGGTCACTGGCTAGTGATTGGAGTTGCTGGACTTTGAGTCCCAGCAATCTGGATTCTTAGACAGCATATTAAAAAGCAGAGACATTACTTTGCCAACAAAGGTCCATCTAGTCAAGGCTGTGGTTTTTCCAGTAGTCATGTATGGATGAGAGAGTTGAACTATAAAAATTGCTAAGCATGGAAGAATTGATGCTTTTGAACTGTGGTGTTGGAGAAGACTCTTGAGAGTCCTTTGGGCTACAGGGAGATCCAACCAGTCCATCCTAAAGGAGATCAGTCCTGAGTGTTCATTGGAAGGACTGATGTTGAAGCTGAAACTCCAATACATTGGCCACCTGATGCGAAGAACTCACTCATTGGAAAAGACCCTGATGCTGGGAAAGATTGAAGGCGGGAGGAGAAGGGGACGACAGAGGATGAGATGGTTGGATGGCATCACCGACTCAACGGACATGAGTTTGAGTAAACTCCGGGAGTTAATGATGGACGGGGAGGCCTGGCGTGCTGCAGTCCATGGGGTTGCAAAGAGTCAGACATGACTGAGCGATTGAACTGAATCTGGACTCAGTGCTCATTAGACCAACGACTGCACTCCACCACCTGTCCTGTGGCAGAGGGGACAGGACAAGCATCGGCACGATCACACCCTTTGCTGAGTGTTACCCAAGTGCTTTGTAATTACGTGCTTCAGAAAAGGGACACGGTTGATTAAAGAAGCCTTCATGGAGGCAGAAGGCTGTACTAGTCTTCTCTGTTGCCTCTTTGTTATGAAGCATGTAGAGCTCCACAGGTACGTATGGGTGGAGGTCACCTGCAGCTAGTGGGAATGGCGTGAGCCACGTCATCCTGGTATAAAAAGCTGCTTCTCAAACTCTAATGTGAGTACGAGTCACCTGTTTATTGTTGAAAGGCAGTTCAAGCACAAGGTAGTGAGATTCCAACTAGATGAGGCTTTTCCCCAAATTCATTCTCTGCCCCTGTTTAAAATGAACATGCAGGTACATAAAACCAAGTCCTATTAGATTTTTCTCCAACAAAACTTGGAAAATTCATTTGATCCAGTAAAATTCTTAATAACCTTTTATGTCCCTCTTTTTAAATCAATTTTATATGTTCTAAGTAAAAATAATTACTGACTAGTGAGAATGTTTCCCTGATTCCACAGTTACTTTCTTAAAATTCCCTACTTAAAAATGCTTCAAGCCGGAGATGTGCCTAGAAAATAAATTATTTACTTAATGTGTATTATAATTTTCTCTTAAATAATTATCTAAGGGTTGGAAAGAAAACAGATTGGGCTGAAAAGCTCAAGTGTGTAACTTTAGACCTGATCTACCTGAAAGAAATCGAGAGAATGTGTTACCATGCAATGAGGATTGATGAGCCTCTGTGATTGAGGCCCTGGTTTTCTGTGGAGTGTGTGTGTGTGTGTGTGTTTTCACATAAGTTCATTGCCTGTGCACATGCATATGTGTGTACCCATGAATGATCATTAAGGAATAGGTGTCTTTAAACAAGAGGCTCATTTCCAGCCCCAGTGGTTAGAAGTTGAAGTAAGTGCCTATGTGGCAACTCTTCACCCACTCCCCTGAAAGATTCCTCTCCCTTTCTCTAGGACAGCACTTGAAATGTGTGTTTTGTAGCTAATTCCCTAGAAAGGTGGTAGAGGATATTTCAGTTAGCTACTTAATGAGTCCGTGGAAGTATAATTATCAAATACTCTGTGCTGCAGGAGGGGGGTCCCTTCCAGGGTCCGAGAGTGGGCTCTTGTCTAACACTTGGAAATAACCTGTCAGAGGAGACACACATGCTGACAGACCAAGAGCCTTTGTCGGGAACGGGTGCCCGGGCAGACAGCAGCAGAGTAAGGGAACCCAGGAGAACTGCTCTGCCACATGGCTCACAGTCTGGGGTTTTATGGTGATGGAGTTAGTTTCCATATTGTCTCTGGCCAATCATTCTGACTCCAAGTCCTTCCTGGTTACACCCGCATTGCTCAGCCAAGGTGGATTCCAGCAAGAAGGATTCTGGGAGGTTGGTAGGACATATGAACTGGTGTTTCCTCTTTCCTTTTGACTTTTCCCAAATTCTTCTGGTTGGTGGTATCTTGTTAGTTCTGCGTTCCTTACCAGGACCTCTTGTCTTAAATTAACTCCTGCAAGTGTAACTATCTTGCCTGGCCAGGGTGGGAAGCTTCTGCCTGTGCTCTTCGGGTCATCTGATAAAACAAATATAGAGCCCTAGGCACTAATAATAACTCTCACTGGCTGAAAAAACAAATGTGTTACCTAAAAGTTGAGAGTTATGTTTTTTTCGGTGGATATTCTGAGGACTTCAAGACTGGAAGACAGAAATCTCAGATTGCTCTGAGGAATTGCTCTAAAGATGCAAAGGGGCAGGAGCAGAAAGAGCAGCCAGAATATATGAGTTTTTGCAACAAAAACCAGGTAGTTGAAACAGCAAACAATTACTGTTGATTAAAGAAAACCAGACATCTCAGGTTAATAAAATCAGTGCTTTTCTATGTACGGAAAGATGAAAAGCCTGGGCTCATTGAAATCATGCCTTTGACATGCACCTCAGCTATCTGGGGCCAGTGTCTGGTGTTTACTCTTCCTGAGTCTCCTCAGCATGCACTGTTGAGGGGTGACTGCAGCAGTTGACTGCTAGATGGCAGGTGTCCTATTTCCCTTTCAAGTTCCCTCAGGGCTCACCTTCTATTTTGGTGCAGCCTAAGTTTGCAATGAATGGGGTGTAGACAGTTGAGGGTTCAGTTCAGTTCAGTCGCTCAGTCGTGTCCAACTCTTCGTGACCTCATGGACCGCAGCACACCAGGCCTACCTGTCCATCACCAACTTCTGGAGTTTACTCAAACTCATGTCCATTGAGTCGGTGATACCATTCAACCATCTCATCCTCTGTCGTCCCCTTCTCCTCCCACCATCAATCTTTCCCAGCATCAGGGTCTTTTCCAATGAACGAGTTCTTCGCATCAGGTGGCCAATGTATTGGAGTTTCAGCTTCAGCGTCAGTCCTGCCAATGAATATTCAGGACTGATCTTTAGAATGGACTGTTGGATCTCCTTGCAGTCCGAAGGACTCTCAAGAGTCTTCTCCAACACCACAGTTCAAAAGCATCAATTCTTCAGTGCTCAGCCTTCTTTATAGTCCAACTCTCACATCCATACATGACTACTGGAAAAACCATAGCCTTGACTAGACGGACCTTTGTTGGCAAAGTAATGTCTCTGCTTTTTAATACGCTGTCTAGGTTGGTCATAACTTTTCTCCCAAGGAGTAAGTGTCTTTTAATTTCATGACTGCAGTCACCACCTGCAGTGATTTTGGAGGCCAAAAAAAAATAAAGTCTGCCACTGTTTCCACTGTTTCTCCATCTATTTGCCATGAAGTGGAAGGACTGATGCTGAAGCTGAAACTCCAGTACTTTGGCCAACTCATGCAAAGAGTTGACTCATTGGAAAAGACCCTGATGCTGGAAGGGATTGGGGGCAGGAGGAGAAGGGGACGACAGAGGATGAGATGGCTGGATGGCATCACTGATTCAATGGGCATGAGTTTGAGTAGACTCTGGGGTTTGTGATGGACAGGGAGGCCTGGTATGCTGCGATTCATGGGGTCACAAAGAATCGGACATGACTGAGTGACTGAACTGAACTGAACTGATGGAACCAGATGCCATGTTCTTAGTTTTCTGAATGTTGAGTTTTAAGCCAATTGTTTCACTCTCCTCTTTCACTTTCAAGAGGCTCTTTAGTTCTTCACTTTCTGCCATAAAGGTGGTGTCATCTGCATATCTGAGGTTATTGATATTTCTCCCTGCAATCTTTTTTTTCATTTATTTTTATTAGTTGGAGGCTAATTACTTTACAATATTGTAGTGGTTTCTCCCTGCAATCTTGATTCCAGCTTATGCTTTATCCAGCCCAGCGTTTCTCATGATGTACTCTGCATATAAGTTAAATAAGCACGGTGACAATATATAACCTTGACATACTCATTTCCCGATTTGGAGCCAGTCTTTTGTACCATGTCCAGTTCTAACTGTTGCTTCCTGACCTGGATACAGATTTCTCAAGAGGCAGGTCAGGTGGTCTGGTACTCCCAACTCTTTAAGAATTTTCCACAGTTTGTTGTGGTACACACAGTCAAAGGCTTTGGCATAATCAATAAAGCAGAAGTAGATGTTTTTCTGGAACTCTCTTGTTTTTTCAATGATCTGACAGATGTTGGCAATTTCATCTCTGGTCCCTCTGCCTTTTCTAAATCCAGCTTGAACATCTACAGGTTCACGGTTCACTTACTGTTGAAGCCTGGCTTGGAGAATTTTGAGCATTATTTTATTAGCATGTGAGATAAGTGCAATTGTGTGGTAGTTTGAACAGTCTTTGGCATTGCCCTTCTTTGCTATTAGAATGAAAACTGACCTTTTCCCATGCTGTGGCCACTGCTGAGTTTTCCAAATTTGCTGGCATATTGAGTAAAGCACTTTAACAGCATCATCTTTTAGGACTTGAAATAGTTCAACTAGAATTCCATCACCTCTGCTAGGTTTGTTCATAGTGATGCTTCCTAAAAAAGATCTTCATGACCCAGATAATCATGATGGTATGATCACTCACACTCACGTAGAGCCTGACATCCTGGAATGTGAAGTCAAGTGGGCCTTAGGAAGCACGACTGAGCGAATGAACCGAACTGAACTGAACTGATCTGATGCTTCTTAAGGCCCATTTGACTTTGTATTCCAGGATGTCTGGCTCTAGGTGAGTGATCATACCATCGTGACTATCTGGGTCATGAAGATCTTTTTTGTATAGTTCTTCTGTGTATTGTTGCCACCTATTCTTAATATCTTCTGCTTCAGTTAGGTTCATACCACTTCTGTCCTTTATTGTGCCCATCTTTGCATGAAACATTCCCTCGGTATCTCTAATTTTCTTGAAGAACTCTCTAGTCTTTCCCATTCTATTGCTTTCCTCTATTTCTTTGCACTGATCACTGAGGAAGTCTTTCTTATCTCTCCTTGCTATTCTTTGGAACTCTGCCTTCAAATGGGTGTATCTTTCCTTTTCTCCTTTGCCTTTTACATCTCTTCTTTTCTCAGCTATCTGTAAGGCCTGCTCAGACAGCCATTTTGCTTTTTTGCATTTCTTTTTCTTGGATATGGTCTTGATTCCTGTCTCCTGTACAATGTCACGAACCTCCGTCCATAGTTCTTCAGGCACTCTGTCTATCAGATCTAATCCCTTGAATCGTATTTCTGACTTCCACTGTATCATCGTAAGGGATTTGATTTAGGTCATACCTGAATGGTCTAGTGGTTCTCCCCACTTTCTTCAATTTAAGTCTGAATTTGGCAATAAGGAGTTCATGATCTGAGCCACAGTCAGATCCTGGTCTTGTCTTGCTTTTGCTGACTGTATAGAGCTTCTCCATCTTTGGCTGCAAAGAATATAATCAATCTGATTTCAATATTGAGCATCTGGTGATGTCCATGTGTAGAGTCTTCTCTTTTATTGTTAGAAGAGGGTGTTTGCCATGACCAGTGCATTCTCTTGACAAAACTCTATTGCCCTGCTTCATTCTGTACTCCAAAGCCAAATTTGCCTGTTACTCCAGGTGTTTCTTGATGTCCTACTTTTGCATTCCAGTCCTCTATAATAAAAAAGACATTTTGGAGGGTGTTAGTTCTAAAGAGTCTTGTAGGGTTTCATAGAACCATTCAACTTCAGCTTCTTCAGCATTACTGGTTGGGGCATAGCCTTGGATTACTGTGATATTGAATGGTTTGCCTTGGAAACAAACATTCTGTTTCTTTTTGAAATTGCATCCAAGTACTGCATTTCACACTTTTGTTAACTATGATGGCTACTCCATTTCTTCTAAGGAATTCTTGCCCACAGTAGTAGATATAATGGTCATCTGAGTTAAGTTCACCCATTCCAGTCCATTTTAGTTCGCTGATTCCTAAAGTGTCGACGTTTACTCTTACCATCTTCTGTTTGACCACTTCCAATTTGCCTTGATTCATGGACCTAATATTCCAGGTTCCTATGCAATATTGCTCTTTACAACATCGGACTTTGCTTCTATCACCAGTCACATCCACAACTGGGTGTTGTTTTTGCTTTGGTTCCGTCTCTTCATTCTTTTTGGAGTTATTTCTCCACTGATCTCCAGTAGCATATTGGGTACCCATCAACTTGGGGAGTTCATCTTTCAGTGTCCTATTTTTTTTCCTTTTCTTACTGTTTATGGAGTTCTCAAGGCAAGAATACTGAAGTCGTTTGCCATTCCCTTCTCCAATGGACCACATTTTGTCAGAACACAGTTGAGTGTTGGGAGGAAGAAACTCAATACTACAGACACTGAGACAGCACAACAGCCTTAGCTTAGAAACAGCTCCATAGTGGGGGAAGGGGAATATCTCTTGAAGCACTGTGGGTCACAGCCCCAGCCCTTGAATCAGCATACCCCAGAGCTAACCCTCGGGCAGGCTTGTCAACAAAGCACATCCTCCGGCAGAAGTCAGCACCTAAAAAGACACGCGTTAGTGTTAGAAAACTGAAGTCTTAGAAATATGGATTCATGGGCATGTGAATTAGTACAACCACTTTGAATCATTATCCAACAGTCTGGATAAAGTTGAGGACATGTGCACCTCTTGTGACTCAGCAATCCTTCTCCTCAGAATGGGCCCAATAGAATCCAGCCCACAGGTGCCCATGGAGACACAGGCAAGACAGTGCTAGCTGCATTGCTTTTCATTTCATCAACACAAGAATGGATGCATAAATTGTAATACATTCGCACAAAGGAGAAGATACCTGGACAAAAATGATGTGTATCAACGTGCATTTGTCTCACAGATCTACTTTTGATTATAAATGCAAGTTTCAGAAGAATACAGTATGGTAATAATTTGTAAATTTTAAAACAGGTCAAAAAATACCATAATTTTTGTTAGGTATCCATGTATATGTAGTAAAGATATAAATGAGGAACACCAAGTTCAATAGCCTCCCTGAGAAGGATGGGGGCAGATTTGTACAGGGAACCATAGGAGACATTCCTGGTATGAATCACTATAATATACTTCATCCTATTAGTCTTTATATCTTTTTGCATATCCAGTCTTTTATGCAGTTTTTTTTAAAAGTAATGTAAAAAATAAGAGCAAGATTTACTTGTTCATTCTTCCACCTGTATGTTCATTTATTCAGTATGTATTTATGAACATCTACTTTGTGCCAGGCACCTCCCTAGAGCCAGAGGAAAATGAGGAAAATTAAAAGGATAAGTCACTGACCTCAGAGTGCTCTTCAGGCTAAGGAAACACAAGGAACTTAGACAACAGTGTAACCATTCACAGTGAAGGAATCTGTGTCAAAAAAGAAGACACAGCATGGGGCAAAATACGCACAGAACCTGGCTTCCAGGGGTGTGGCTAAAGATGGAGGGAAGCCACCCCAGCTCCAGGGTCACGGGACACAGAGCTCCCATCGGATCCTCGCCTCTCCCTCCCAGGATGCATTGCTTCCCATCATCCTGGCAGGTGCACCAATTCACGCCTGGGCTGTTTCAGACAATTTGCGCAACCGCTGAAATTCTGCACAGAGGGTGATTTCATGCTGTGCTGTGCTTCTCTTTCAGTATGAGTGTCACGATCCTTGGCAGAGGTGTAACAATGATAGCGGTACATTCATCAGTCATTCTAATGCCTTGTGTTGGAAGAGCACTTTGAAGCTATTTTTCCCCCCAAGAGTACTTTACATCAGAACATATTGGTTCAGACCACAGCCCTCTTTTCTGCTGTCCCTCACAAATGAACCAAGAAACGCAATGAAGGAAGGCTCTGTCATCTTTGTTACAACTGCTTGTGGAGAGCTGGTGGGGATGTTAATGGTCATCACATGTTATCAGAAACTGAGCAAGTCAGGAGGATGGGGCAGTGTTCTATCACATCCAAGAAAAAAATAACTTTCAATCTTTTTTTACAACCTGTGTGATGCTGATGACAGCAATAAACTAAATAGGAAATGACATACATACATACTATTTGAGTCATAATTCCAAGGATATCCATTATCATTAAATGACATACAGAAAGTCCAGAAGTAGTTTGTGGTAGAAATAATATTACTCTTGCATTCAGAGCCTATTAGACATCTGGAACGAAAAAATGGTGGCTAAATATTACTAACATTTTCAACATCCACAGTTCTAAATGCTTTGAAAATATGCCTGTGTGTTAATTTGTACTTTATAGCTTTACAGCCTTTTGCAGGAGGATTAACTCTCTCACACATACACTTGTGCAGATGGGTTAAACAGCAAAATCTAATGATTTGTGAGAGCTGGAACAAGAATGGATAATTCTGAAATAACTTGGCCTTTATTCCTAGGCAGCCAGGGGCTGTAAACAATGAAGATTGTTTTCCCTTCCGAGTAGGGGGAGGGTGGGTAGCTGCCTGCTGTATGCAGGATTCATTAGCCGTGAGGCTTCCTTGTTTAGAAATACTTAATAAAGATGACGTCTCTCCTCTGTCAAGAGTGGCATCTATGCTGCAAAGAAATCAGAGTGTTGAGTGCAAGAAACACGAAGTGTATCAAGTCCAAAGTAAAAAGCAAGGGCTTTAACTTTCCTTGAAAGATAAGGTGGAGTGAATCACTGGGTGCAGTTTGGTTGGTTTGTTCACATTTACTTTTACCTCCAGGGGGACAGGAGATGTAAGATTTTCCCTGCGCCTGGACCATATGTCTGTGGGCAAACTTTGGTGTCACCACAGAGAACCTAGCATCTTACCACTCACACTGGAAGCAAGCCATTCATCTTATTAATACTTTCCATTAGTTCCTTCGGGTCTGAGCACTAATGTCTGAATTGCTCTAGGGTATAAAACTCTCTGGAGTCCAAGAGAGGTCCATGCAGTCATAGAAATGCCTACTACTTGCATATCTAATCTGAGTTCTCCATGTGAGGGCCTTTTGGGGGTCCAGTTTTTTCCTAATCAGAGATAGGGATCACCTAGATGGCCCTGACTGCCTCATTTTACCCAGCAAGCAGTAATCATAGGGCTCATTTGGCAGCCTCTCAAGATGGCTCTGGATTTAGCACAAGTGCCCTCTGTTGACCGCACAGTACTTATTTTCCCAATGCACTGATCTCCAGACCTCCGATTCTCCTGTGTTTGTCTTGTTACTCTGGATCTAATCACCTTTCCATCTGTGGTTTACAGTCTCTAGGAACTGGCTGAAGGGTGGTATCAATCTTGAACTTACTGTTTTTCCCAGGGTTAGGCGCATCTCAAGCCATACATCTTTCAGAGAACTAGCAGCAGGGTCAAACCCTGCCCTGATCTGACACACCACGAACTGCACCAACAGGGTCCCTGCAATGGTACCCATAGCACCACATGCTGTAAAGAGCCACACGGTTCAATGTGGACATGACCCCTTGTCACATAAAGCGCAAAGCTACCAGAGCAGGAATGCAGCCAAGATGTCACAGAGGCAGGTGTTGATCCCCTTGTGACTTTGGTTCTTTTTGTCCCTTTATTATCTGGATGGTGTAGGGCAGTTACTTCCTTCAGCCTTAATTTCATCATTTGTAAAATGGGAATAACAATACCAACGCAACTCAGTGGGGATTACACCTAATGTTTCCTGCTGGGGGAGTGGCTGGTACTTAAAGAACTTTTAATAAACGGTGGCTCTTATCATTATTACTCTGATTAGTGGAACATGTGAAAATGCCTGGAATATGGTAGTTGACAAACAGGTATTTGTAGAAGGATGTTGGGTTATTTCAAGGCATTTTTTTAAAAATCTCCTTACAGATATAGAAAAGCAGGGGCCCATCAATCCTTTCACTGACTCCTACCTTTACTTGTCTTTGCTTTCCTGCACCATGTAATTATCCCTATGGTTTTGTAGAGCCCCAGGAAGCACAGCATCATGTCAATAGTGATGCTTCGGCATTTGCATGGCACTGAACAGTGTTTTCTTCCACATCTCTTGCATCCTTACAATAGCCAGGAGGTGCATTTGAACAGGTCTTGTCCCCTTTCAGTTGATGAGGTCATCAAATAGTATCTAACCAGTTAAGTATCAGAAAAGAAACCAGAGCCCAGATTTTAAGATTTCTCACTGCAAACTGTGGTTCCATATTACAGGCTGAGTCTACTATATGTTCCACATCTCCCCAAAACTTGAATCAGAGAGTTAAAAGTAACTATGTCACCTGTAACCTCTTTCCTCTGTCATAAGTCTGTATTGAACAAAGCCATTCTGCAGGGCATCAGACATTAACTCTGTGTAGAGGACAGGGTGACCCTGAATCACCTCTGTTCATATTGTGTCTCTCGTCTCTTTGGAGGGGACAGGATGACTGTGATGACAGCAGCCTAGGCCAGATATAATTTTGTAGCCACTATGTTAAGAAGCATTAGAAGACTTGTATTAGAACCTAATCCATGTAGATCAGGTGCTTGATTTTGTATAATTCATTTGTATTCTCTGATAGCAAGTTACTCACAAAAGGGTTTTGGCTATTCCTCTCCTAGAAGAGACCTAGAAACAAGATGAGCAAAAGGAACTCTTGGGCAAACAGAGATGAATAGGATTGCCAATTGAAAATCTGCCCTAGGGTGGAGAAAAAGTTTCTCTCTCTCTCTCTCTCTCTCACACACACACACGCACACACACACCAAGAGTATTGGCATGATATAACTAGAAGCAAAAGGTATTCCATTATTTCTAAACCTGTCTGGGCCTGGGAGGCATCACTTTACTTCTGATTACAACACCCTAGGAGCTGCCATTGGGTTTGTCAAAGTGCCTTAACTTCCTGATGAACGTCTTCACATCTTTGACATACGTAGATCAGAAAGAAATAAAGCTCTGGGTAAATAGAGTTAAGACATTGCAGGATGGTGACCCATTAAGAAAGCCAGCCCACATTAAGGGGAATGAAGATTGGGAAGAATTGTTGAAGCCACCTATGTCATTAGATTCCTTCGCAAAACATGTTGCTGTGCACAGAAAAGACATATTTGTAGCACAAGACTTTATGGAAAGTGGGCAGTTATATATTCACAGCTGTCTCCCCTCAGGGTTTGAGTTTTGTTCCATAGCCAGTTTCAGAGACTTATTTCAATTGAAAACTTTTACCCAATCTGATATGTATTAAGATTCCATCAGGTAGAATCCATTGAGGGAAATTATTTCCTGCAATGATATATGATTCATTCATTCACATCTCTGAGCTATTTTAGAGGAAATTATCCATGGATTGTATCATTAGTTTAAAAGCCACTGCAGTTGTTTTTCTGTCAGTATAATTTAAGCCATGTAAGATCATTAGTTGGGAAAACATATATGAAAAGAGTATATAACTTGTTCTCTCCCTGGAACAGCATGATTTATGTCAGAGAAACCTAGCGTTGGAAATTAAACTTCTAAGCATAAATCATCCTGGGGAATAACATCCGAGCCCCTCTTCTTCCTTGAAGTGCCCCATTGTAAAGGTGTCCCAAAAGTACAAGGATATTTCTAGGGGTCCAGAACACTATAGTGAAGATATCTACGTTGCAGCTGCAAAATTACTGTGATGACAAAATCCATCTCCATGGGCTCACTCAGCAAAAAGCCCAGAAGTTTATTTGCCATTATTCTATTGTACCATTCATCGGCCTGAGCCTCCTTTCTCAGCTTGGTGGCCTCCTTGAGGGTTATCAGTGTCTAGCTGCCGATAGTTTCCTTAAGTATGAATTAGGAGGCAGAAGTGCCAATAACCTCTCTGCCCATATTGCTGACACTGCCATCTTATTTAGAGACCTGTTCTTGACTTTTAGATCACCTCTTCCTCTCTCTTCTATATGAGAGTAAAATTCAGTGTGAGATGAAATTTAGTATGAGATTCATAAATGTCATGTTGTGGTTTTAAACATCCAGAAACATCAGGACAGAAATGTGCTCAGAATCTTACCTTTTGTTCTCACTGTACTTAACTATCCAGCACCAGCTGAGTCATTCCAATCTTTCTTAGGAATGAAACATAGTCTGAAACATTTCCATAAGCTACATAAGGAGAGAGACAATAGAAAAGGCGAGGGTGAGTGCAGCCAAACAAGTTTAATAGAAGAAAAAAATGACAGTTTGCTTGGCCATTCTCTGGGCTACCATCAGAACTTGATTTTGATGGTATGTGCTACATATTAGGAGCTACAGAGGGGTTTTCAGTGACACTGATTCTCAGGGAACAGAATTTGGTGTCAGTTTCACGGCATTCCCCTGATTCCTCTGTGACGAAAGCGCTGGAGTTCAGTCTCAGCTTTGTCACCTTAATAGTTTTATGACGTTAAGAATTATTCAAAACAAAAAAGAATTATTCAACCACACCAAGTTTATAATCTTCATATGTAAATCTAGGGCCATAATAACAAGCATAATTTTGAAAACTACATAACAGAATGTATGCAAAGAACTTAGTACAGTACCTGGTTTATATCAAGCAAGTAAAGAATAGTCATCACTCTTAAATAATAATAATAATACTATTATATTTCTTCCTAGTGAACTTTTTACAGTCATTTTAAAAATCAGTTTATCACTCCAGTGTGAAAATAAAGGGAAAAAGTATTCCCCAAATGTCAAGTCACATGATTATATAATAGTCAAAGTCTTTTAAAACAGCCCACTCTTTCCAAAGTACACGTTTATGGAAGGTAAACCAATATAAACCAGCAGAGCACTGGCAGAATCTGTAGGATCTGTCTTTCAAGGAATGATAAGCAAAATTTCAAAAGGGAAAGCAATATGAGTATTTGCTGCTAAGAGCTTATTTTCTCTTTATATCAGAAAATAATTATGTGTACCTCTTCAAGATTTATAAATACCTGTCATTAAAATAATATCACTCAGTTATACATAGTGCCCAAATCAGGATCATGTATTGGATTTTAATGTCATGTCATACTTTTTGGCTTTCCTTGTGGCTCAGTGGTAAAAAATCTGCCTGCCAATGTAGGAGATGCAGGTTTCACCCCTGTCTGGAAGATTCCCTGGAGAAGGAAATGGCAACCCATTCCAGTATTCTTGTCTGGGAAATCCCATGGACAGAGGAGTCTGGTGGGGCTACAGTCTATGGGGTCACAGAAGAGTCAGATTTGATGTAGCAACTAAATAACAACATATCTCTTTGGTCTCTGTGTGTAACAGTCCTCAATTTTTCCTTGCCTTTCATGACCTCACCATTTAGAAAGTACTTTAAGTTTTTCTACTGTTCTGTCATGATTTTTGCATTTTAAACAGGAATCCCATTGAAATTATGCTTTACTGGTCTCAGTGATCATATCAAGAGGCATATAGCAGGGGCATCATATCCATGAGCCTTGTAATGAGAGCTGTGAACTTTCATCCCTTGTTCTGGTGCCGGCCAGGTTTCTCCTTTGTAGAGTTAATTGATAAATATTTTGTACTTACTTGAAGTCCTGTCTCAGGAATCTTCAGCTCTGAAACCATGAAATGTCTTCCTATCTGGAGGAAAAAAGTGTTCCCTAATTCTCAGGAGATGGCTGACTGTCATAGTTTTAAACAAAGAGTGAGGATTATTTAAATAATTTAAATAGATTAATAGAAGAGTCTGACTTACCTCATTACCTTGTCATTAAAATCAATGGATAGATCTTTATCTTCATCTTGTTTGACATTTTAGTAGCATTTGACATTTTGACCCTTCCTTATGTGAGACTCACTTCTGTATTTTCTGTGATGTCAGTTTCTAGTGCTTCTCTTCCTAAACAGGTGGCCAGACTTGCTCCTCTGACTACTTCTACAAACTTTCAGTTCTCTATTTTTGTAATGATATATAACAATAATAATATTTTAATAGCAAGGACAGATAAGAAATCCTTCCTCAGTGATCAATGCAAATAAATAGAGGAAAACAATAGGATGGGAAATACTAGAGATTTCTTCAAGAAAATAAGATACGAAGGGAATATTTCATGCAAAGATGGGCACAATAAAGGACAGTAATGGTATGGACCTAACAGAAGCAGAAGCTATTAAGAAGAGGTGGCACAGTCATCAAGACAGTGTGGTACTGGCACAAAGACAGAAATATAGATCAATGGAACAAAATAGAAAGCCCAGAGATAAATCCACACACCTATGGACACCTTATCTTTGACAAAGGAAGCAAGAATATACAATGGAGAAAAGACAACCTCTTTAACAAGTGGTGCTGGGAAAACTGGTCAACCACTTTTAAAAGAATGAAACTAGAACACTTTCTAACACCATATACAAAAAAAAAAAAAAAAAAAAACCTCAAAATGGATTAAAGATTTAAATGTAAGACCAGAAACTATAAAACTCCTAGAGGAAAACATAGGCAAAACACTCTCCAAAATAAACCACAGCAGGATCCTCTATGACCCACCTCCCAGAATATTGGAAATAAAAGCAAAAATAAACAAATGGGACCTAATTAAAATTAGAAGCTTCTGCACAACAAAGGAAACCAAAAGCAAAATGAAAAGACAACCTCCAGAATGGGAGAAAATAATAGCAAATGAAGCAACGGACAAAGAATTAATCTCAAAAATATACAAGCAACTCCTGCAGCTCAATTCCAGAAAAATAAATGACCCAATCAAAAAGTGGGCCAAAGAACTAAACAGACATTTCTCCAAAGAAGACATACAGATGGCTAACAAACACATGAAAAGATACTCAACATCACTCATTATCAGAGAAATGCAAATCAAAACCACGATGAGGTACCATTACACGCCAATCAGAATGGCTGCTATCCAAAAGTCTACAAGCGATAAATGCTGGAGAGGGTGTGGAGAAAAGGTAACCCTCTTATACTGTTGGTGGGAATGCAAACTAGTATAGCCAATATGGAGAACAGTGTGGAGATTCCTTAAAAAACTGGAAATAGAACTACCATATGACCCAGCAATCCTGCTGCTGGGCATACACACTGAGGAAACCAGATCTGAAAGAGACACGTGCTCCCCAATGTTCATCACAGCACTGTTTTTAACAGCCAGGACATGGAAGAAACCTAGATGCCCATCAGCAGATGAATGGATAAGGAAGCTGTGGTACATATACACCATGGAATATTACTCAGCCATTAAAAAGAATTCATTTGAATCAGTTCCAATGAGGTTAATGAAACTGGAGCCTATTACACAGAATGAAGTAAGTCAGAAAGAAAAACACCAATACAGTATACTAAGGCATATATATGGAATTTAGAAAGATGGTAATGATAACCCTGTTTGCGAGACAGCAAGAGAGACACAGATGTATAGACCAGTCTTTTGGACTCTGTGGGAGAGGGCGAGGGTGGGATGATATGGGAGAATGGCATTGAAACATGTAAATTATCATATGTGAAACGCATCGCCAGTCCAGGTTCGATGGATGATGCAGGATGCTCAGGGCTGGTGCACTGGGATGACACAAAGGGGTGGGAGGGGGGGTTTCAGAATGGGGATCACATGTACACACAAGGCGGATTCAAGTCAATGTATGGCAAAACCAATACAATGTTGTAAAGTAAAATAAATAAATAATTTAAATTTTTTTAAAAAATAGGTGACAAAAATACACAGAAAAACTATACAAAAAATATCTTCATGACCCAGATAGCCACAATGGTGTGATCACTCACCTAGAACCAGACATCCTAGAATGCAAAGCTAACGGGGCCTTAGGAAGCATCACTATGAACAAAGCTACTGGAGGTGATGGATTTCCAGCTGAGCTATTTCAAATCCTGGAAGATGAGGCTGTTAAAGTGCTTTACTCAATATGCCAGCAAATTTGGAACACTCAGCAGTGGCCACAGGATTGGAAGAGGTCAGTTTTCATTCCAGTCCCAAAGAAAGGCAATGCCAAAGAATGTTCAAACTACCGCACAATTGCACTCATCTCACACGCTAGCCAAATAAGGCTCAAAATTCTCCAAGCCAGACTTCAACAGTATGTGAACCGTGAACTTCCAGATGTTCAAGCTGGTTTTAGAAAAGGCAGAGGAACCAGAGATCAAATTGCCAACATCTGTTGAATCACTGAAAAAGCAAGAGAGTTCCAGAAAAACATCTGCTTCTGCTTTATTGACTATGCCAAAGCCTTTGACTGTGTGGATCACAACAAACTGTGGAAAATTCTGAGAGAGATGGGAATAGCGGACCACCTGACCTGCCTCCTGAGGAATCTGTATGCAGGTCAAGAAGCAACAGTTAGAACTGGACATGGAACAGCAGACTGGTTCCAAATAGGGAAAGGAGTACACCAAGTCTGTATATTGTCACCCGTCTTATTTAACTTCTATGCAGACAGAATACACCATGCGAAATGCCAGATGAAACACAGGCTGGAATCAAGACTACTGGGAGAAATACCATTAACCTCAGACATGCAGATGACACCAACCTAATGGCAGAAAGCGAAGAAGAACTAAAGTGTCTCTTGATGAAAGTGAAAGAGGAGATTGAAAAAGTTGGCTAAAAACTCAACATTGATGTTACTCTTCCATACATCTCATCCTCTCCCCATGTCCATAAGTCTATTCTCTATGTCTGTTCTTCATTGCTGCCCTGTAAATAAATTCAACAGAAAACAACAAAATTCTGTAAAGCAATTATCCTTAATAAAAAATAAATAATTTAAAAACTCAACATTCAGAAAACTAAAATCATGGCATCCAGTCCCATCACTTTATGGCAAATAGATAGGGAAACAATGGAAACAGTGGCAGACTTTACTTTTGGGGCTCCAAAATCACTGCAGATGATGATTGCAGCCATGAAATTAAAAGACACTTGCTCCCTGGAAGAAAAGCTATGACCAACCTAGACAGCATATTAAAAAAGAGAGACATTACTTTGCCAACAAAGGTTCATCTAGTCAAGGCTATGGTTTTTCCAGGAGTCATGTATGGATGTGAGAGTTTGACTATAAAGAAGGCTGAGCACCAAAGAATTGATGCTTTTGAACTTTGGTATTGGTTAAGACTCTTGAGAGTCCCTTGGACTGCAAGGAGATCCAACCAGTACACCCTAAAGGAAATCAATCTTGAATATTCATTGGAAGGACTGATGCTGAAGCTGAAACTCCAATACTTTGACCACCTCATGCAAAGAGTTGACTCATTGGAAAAGACCCTGATGCTGGGGAAGATTGAAGGCAGGAGGAGAAGGGGACGGCAGGATGAGATGGTTGGATGGCATCACTGACTCGGACATGAGTTTGAGTAAATTCCTGGAGTTGATGATGGACATGGGAAGCCTGACATGCTGCAGTCTGTGGGGTCTCAAAGAGTGGAACAGGACTGAGCAACAGAACTGAACTGATGTTCAAAAAAAAAAAATTAGCAACGACTCTCCAAACTGTTTAAAAGAAGCAGGGCTTAACCCTTTCCCAGCCTGGACACAAGCCAACCTCAAACAATGCACATTAAATTGCAAAGCAATCCAGCTGGAAGGCCTAGAAGACCCAAATTTGTTTTGTAGTGAGAGCTAAGAGGTCCCAAATTGTGAAGTGACTTTCCAAGGGTCCCTCTTGAGTCAGTGATAAAATTAGAAGGAGAGAGCTTTTTCGGCGTCCAGGACAGCAGAGTTTCCCACACCATCCTGCCACTCGGCCAGGTGCCTTACCAGAGCCACATTTCTCTTCTGCCAAGAACAGTCATTGGTTGACCCAGCGTCCTTGGAAGCTTTGTGCAATACCTCTGTCTATCCCAAACTAAACCTCAACTATGCTCTGCCTTTCACCTTGACAAAAGAAAGAGATTGGGAAATGAACTAGGAAAAACTGGCCTGGAAAAGTAGTTTGTATATTTAACAACTCTCATTACTTTATCATGATTTTAGCAAGGGAATAGATATTTAGGGAAGAATATTTAGAAACTACATGAGCAGAAAAGCTCTCAAATGAAAATAAAAATGAGCTGTAGTCCTGTCACAAAAGCGTAAGTATTTGCTCTTCTAAATCTAGGTCTCTATATATGCATATGTAACAATAGATAATAATATTTTTTTCTAGCTGCTAACCTGCTGCTTTTTTAACAAAACAAATGGAGCTTACTAGATTTCATAATTGTTTGTAGACTGTTTAACTAATTTATATCCTGGCAACTTTTTTCTATATCATTAATATTCACATAAATAATATTAATGCTTGCTTAGCAAGCATTAGTGTGTCCAATAATGCATCATTATTTACTTAGCCAATTTTGGAAACTTTAGAGCATTTACTGTAAAAAAAATAAATAAATAAACATTGTTTCAGTACATTTCTTAATAGAATGAATAGTCTATGATAAGGCAATCCCAAAGGCAGTGCCAAAGAATGTTCAAACTACCGCACAATTGCACTCATCTTACATGCTAGCCAAGTAATGCTCAAATTTCTCCAAGCCAGGCTTCAACAGTACATGAACCATGAACTTCCAGATGTTCAAGCTGGTTTTAGAAAAGGCAGAGGAACCAGAAATCAAATTGCCAAAATCCGCTGGATCACTGAAAAAGCAAAAGAATTCCAGAAAAACATCTACTTTTGCTTTATTGACTACACCAAAGCCTTTGACTGTGTGGATCACAGCAAACTGTGGAAAATTCTGAGAGAGATGGGAATACCAGACCACCTGACCTGCCTCCTGAGAAATCTGTATACAGGTCAAGAAGCAACAGTTAGAACTGGACATGGAACAACAGACTGGTTCCAAAAAGGAAAAGGAGTACGTCAAGGTTGTATATTGTCACCCTGCTTATTTAACTTATTTGCAGAGTACATCATGAGAAACGCTGGGCTGGAAGAAGCACAAGCTAGAATCAAGATTGCCGCAAGAAATATGAATAACCTCAGATATGCAGATGACACCACCCTCATGGCAGAAAGTGAAGAAGAACAAAAGAGCCTCTTGATGAAAGTGAAAGAGGAGGCTGAAAAAGTTGGCTTAAAGTTCAACATTCAGAAAACTAAGATCATGGCATCCAGTCCCATCACTTCATGGCAAATAGATGGTGAAACAATGGAAACAGTGAAAGACTTTATTTTGGAGGCTCCAAAATCACTGCAGATGGTGATTGCAGCCATGAAATTAAAAGACACTTACTCCTTGAAAGGAAAGCTATGACCAACCTACACAACATGTTAAAAAGCAGAGACATTACTTTGCCAACAAAGGTCCGTCTAGTCAAAACTATGGTTTTTCCAGTAGTCATGTGTGGATGTGAGAGTTGGACTGTAAAGAAAGCTGAGCACTGAAGAATTGATGCTTTTGAATTGTGGTGTTGGAGAAGACTCTTGAGAGTTCCCTGAACTGCAAGGAGATCCAACCAGTCAATCCTAAAGGAAATCAGTCCTGAATATTCATTGGAAAGACTGATGCTGAGCTGAAACTCCAATACTGTGGCCCCCTGGTGCAAAGAACTGACTCACTAGAAGAGACCCTGATACTGGGAAAGATTGAAGGTGGGAGGAGAAGGGGACAACAGGATAAGATGGTTTGATGGCATCACTGACTCGATGGACATGAGTTTGTGTAAGCTGCAGGTATTGGTGATAGTCAAGGAAGTCTGGCATGCTGCAGTCTATGGGGCCACAAAGAGTCAGACACAACTGAGTGACTGAACTGACTGATAACTATGATAATCTCCTAGGAGAGAAAATTAGGTCATTGTATATATATAAATCCTGGAGAAAGAAATGACAACCCACTCCAGTATTCTTGCCTGAAAAATTCCATGGACAGAGGAGTCTGGAAGGCTACAGTCCATGGGGTCGCAAAGATTCAGACACAACTAAGCAAATGGACAAAGACACACACACGTTTTAAGGACCACTGCATTCTCGAAAGATTATACCAACTTATTGTCCTGTCAGAAGTACATTAGCAAACGCACAGTGTGTTATCATTGGTGGGGAGGGGGGGGGGGGAAGCAACTTTGCTAATATAAGTGAAAACATTTTTTTAATTGTGGTAAAATATGCATAACATAAAACTTACTTCAATTATTTTTCATTGCACTGTTCAGAAGTCTTAAAGACATTCACTTTGTACAAGCATTACTACCATCCATCTCCGAAATGTTCTTCATCTTCCCAAATGAAACTTCATACCTATGAAACACTCCTACCCATTCCCTTCCCCGTCAGACTCTGTCAACCACCATTCTATTTTCTATCTCTGTGAATTTGACTATATTACTTACCTTATATAAATAGAGTCAAACATTGTCTTTTTGTGACTGATATCACTTAGCATATCATCTTCAAGTTTCGTTCATGTTACGGTATGTCAGAATTTCTTTCCTCTTTTTTTTATGACCACGCAGTGTGGCATGAGGGATCTTAATTCCCTGATCAGGGACCAAACCCATGCCCCCTGTATTGGGAGCATGAAGTCTTACCACTAGACCACCAGGGAAGTCTCTTTTTTGATAACATATTATTTTAATTTAGTTCCTAATATTGTTTATCTGAATCACTAGCAAGTAATGTAGAATTCTTCTGAACCAAAGAATAACAAATTTTTCTAAACCTCTGAATTATATATCTGAAGAAACTATAAAGGAGTGGTCAGGTTTTTACATCTGTATTAAGGAACTTTGGTGCACATTACTGTGTATGATTGTGCATTATGGTGGTAGTTAAACAAGTTTGGATTGCTGAAGAAGACTCACAGAACCCAAAATGATGATGCTTGTAGATCCCCCGTTCGCTACAGAAAATGTACACTCAGAATGGCAAGGGCACTGAATAAAGGTATGCATCATAGCCAGAATCTGGAGCACCCAGGTGAAAGCTGCTCATGCCCCCACCATAAGGCCCCAGCAGAATATACTTTCTCAGAAAGATCAGTAACCACCGATGTGTGCAGAGAACACCCCAGAGCTAGGAAATCTAAAATGCAGTCTCAGCTGGAAACTTTCATATTTTCCTGGTCACATAGGCATCTTTCTGCTAAGTAGCCAGCCTCCACAGCAGAGCCCTCCAGGGGGCTCACTGAGACCAGTTGCAGCTCATCAGTCTCTCTGTTAAAATAAAGAGCACTGGCACTCAGCCCTGAAACTCCTCAGACCCAAGACTGCAAAGCAACACCATTAATCAGTACACCTCATGCCTTGATCGGGGATTAGTGCCATGCAAAACAGCTCAGCCTGATTCCAGATCTGCTGAAACTAACCCTCATGGCACAGAGTGTAGCATTTCAGGGCACGCGTGAATTACCTGGTTCTATTTCCACTTACTGTCAAGATAGCTTCAGGTTTTCACAAATACTAGTTACTAATACACTACAGTTACGGAATGGTGTTATGAAAGAATCATATATTTACTCTTTATCTAATCCCATCATTCTTTAAACAAAGAGGTAAGTCTTCTCACACCAGACACTGCCAGGAGGTATCTATTAAACTGCTGCTGCTGCTGCTCTAAGTCGCTTCGGTTGTGTCCAACTCTGTGTGACCCCAAAGACAGCAGCCCACCAGGCTCCTCTGTCCACAGGATTCTCTAGGCAATCATACTGGAGTGGGTTGCCATGCCCTTCTCCACTATTAAACTGCATATATCCAGTTTATGTATATATATACAGTGTTGCTGTATATATCTTCTCTTAGAGCAGATAAACCTATGGTTTATTGCATATATTGCATATATTGCTATATTGCATAGTAATTCTATTTTTAACTTTTTGAGTGAATGAATAGTTGAATACATTTTAATTTTTCAATTTATATATCTTAAATTTTTTAGTGAGGAGTGACATTTAGAATAATTTTATAGGTCTTGGCATTTCTTTCGTTGTGATTTATGAGCCCATATTTTTGAACATTTATAATTTTTATGAACATTAATAAGAGTAACTATTTCCTCTTAATAGAAGTTGCAAATATTTTTCCATTTATTACTTACTTTTTACTTCATTAAACGTGGTGTGTGTATTTGTGCATGTGTTAATTTTAGAAGTGGGATGAGAGGAATGGAAACATTCTAAAATAAATATGTGCACTGTGAAAATTCAGAGTTCATATGCTGACTTGAAGCATAGTCTGACCAAAGTGGTTTCCAGAGAACAACACATCTGGCATTTGATTCTGCCTTTGCCACAATTCTTGACAAGCAGGCACAGCTGTTCACAGAATAAGTTCCCTCTGCCCAGCGTTTAAGCAGGAAGATGTTCTCACAGGAAAAGCAGTAAATCTACAGGAGAGATGCCCATAAAGTCTCATTCAAGATACTTAGTGTGAGAGACTCAGGTGGAAAAAGAAAATTCCGACTATATTGTCACTGAACTGTTTGAAAAACAGGCAATCAGGTCTTGATTAATGAGCATTTCCTGCATCATCTGTACTCAACCTCTCTGCAGCTCGCTTCTGCAAACTCTATACATGGTCCTGGAGGAAGTACTATCTTCTCTGGTTTTGAGGACTCTTTGCTTCCTATGTCCACTCCTGCTTTCTTGATAACACAGATGGCAACCAGGTTACAAAAAGAGCAGAAGAAAGATCAGGATTAAAAAACAAACAAGACAAAGAAAAACCAAGCAACTCTCAAATATGAAGAGTCTAGTTTAAACCTTCACCCACAGATATATTTAGATTTCTTAAGGCTCTTTTTCTTGATCTCTAGACTATCAATTAGCTCTGTTTTTCTTTCTCACTCAATGTGGCATCTGTATGAATTAGTCAAACTGAAAGGCAAGTGGGAAATCTATATCTTTGCTCTAATCCTAAGCTCAAACCTACTTCCTTTACAACAGTGTTTTCAAACATTTTTTCCATTATTATCCTCCCAAAGAGCCCTTTCAGACAATTTTTACTAATTACCCTCCTCTAATGAAATTCACTGCGCGGGCGCAGGAGGGCCGAGAGGAGCTACTCCACATTCAAGGTCAGGAGGGGTGGCCGTGAGGAGATACCCCTCGTCCAAGGTAAGGAGCAGTGGCTTCGCTTTGCTGGAGCAGCCGTGAAGGGATACCCCACATCCAAGGTAAGAGAAACCCAAGTAAGATGGTAGGTGTTGCAAGAGGGATCAGAGGGCAGACACTCTGAAACCATAATCACAGAAAACTAGCCAATTTGATCACAAGGACCACAGTCTTGTCTAACTCAGAGAAACTAAGCCATGCCGTGTGGGGCCACCCAAGATGGTCGGGTCATGGTGGCGAGGTCTGACAGAATGTGGTCCACTGGAGAAGGGAATGGCAAACCACTTCAGTATTCTTGCCTTGAGAACCCCGTGAACAGCATGAAAAGGCAAAATGATAGGATACTGAAAGAGGAACTCCCCAGGTCGGTAGGTGCCCAATATGCTACTGGAGATCAGTGGAGAAATAACTCCAGAAAGAATGAAGAGATGGAGCCAAAGCAAAAACAATACCCAGTCGTGGATGTGACTGGTGATAGAAGCAAGGTCCAATGCTGTAAAGAGCAATATTGCATACGAACCTGGAATGTTAGGTCCATTAATCAAGGCAAATTAGAAGTGGTCAAACAGGAGAGGGCAAGAGTGAATGTCGACATTCTAGATATAGCGAACTTAAATGGACTGGAATGGGTGAATTTAACTTAGATGACCATTATATCTACTACTGTGGGCAGGAATCCCTTAGAAGAAATGGAGTAGCCATCATAGTCAACAAAAGAGTCCAAAATGCAGTACTTGGATGCAATCTCAAAAATGACAGAATGATCTCTGTTTGTTTCCAAGGCAAACCATTCAATATCACGGTAATCCAAGCCTATGCCCCAACCAGTAATGCTGAAGAAACTGAAGTCGAACAGTTCTCTGAAAACCTATAAGACCTTTTAGAACTAACACTCAAAAAAGATGTCCTTTTCATTATAGGGGACTGGAATGTAAAAGTAGGAAGTCAAGAAACACCTGGAGTAACAGGCAAATTTGGCCTTGGAGTACAGAATGAAGCAGGGCAAAGGCTAATAGCGTTTTGCCAAGAGAATGCACTGGTCATAGCAAACACCCTCTTCCAACAACACAAGAGAAGACTCTACACATGGACATCACCAGATGGTCAACACCAAAATCAGATTGATTATATTCTTTGCAGCCAAAGATGGAGAAGCTCTATACAGTCAGCAAAAACAAGATCAGGAGCTCTAACTGTGGCTCAGATCATGAACTCCTTATTGCCAAATTCAGCTAAATCAAGGAAAGTAGGGAAAACCACTAGACCATTCAGGTGTGACCTAAATCAAATCCCTTATGACTATACAGTGGAAGTGAGAAATAGATTTAAGGGACTAGATCTGATAGACAGAGTGCCTGATGAACTATGGACAGAGGTTCGTGACATTGTACAGGAGACAGGGATCAAGACCATCCCCATGGAAAAGAAATGCAAAATGGCAAAATGGTTGTCTGAGGAGGCCTTCCAAATAGCTGTGAAATGAAGAGAAGCGAAAAGCAAAGGAGAAAAGGAAAAATATTCCCATTTGAATGCAGAGTTCCAACGAATAGCAAGAAGAGATAAGAAAGCCTCCCTCAGTGATCAATTCAAAGAAATAGAGGAAAACAACAGAATGGGAAAGACTACAGATCTCTTCAAGAAAATTAGAGATATAAAGGGAACATTTCATGCAAAGATGGGCTCAATAAAGGACAGAAATGGTAGGGACCTAACAGAAGCAAAAGATATTAAGAAGAGGTGGCAAGAATACAAGAAGAACTGTACAAAAAAGATCTTCATGACCCAGATAATCACGATGATGTGATCACTCACCTAGAGCCAGATATCCTGGAATGTGAAGTCAAGTGGGCCTTAGAAAGCATCACTACAAACAAAGCTAGTGGAGGTGATGGGATTCTAATTGAGCTATTTCAAATCCTGAAAGATGATGCTGTGAAAGTGCTGTATTCTATATGCCAGCAAATTTGGAAAACTCAACAGTTGCCACAAGACTGGAAGAGGTCAGTTTTCATTCCAATCCCAAAGAAAGACAATGCCAAAGAATGCTCAAACTACCGCACAATTGCACTCATCTCACACGCTAGTAAAGTAATGCTCAAAATTCTCCAAGCCAGGCTTCAGCAATACATGAACCATGAACTTCCAGATGTTCAAGCTGGATTTAGAAAAGGCAGAGGAACCAGAGATCAAATTGCCAACATCCACTGGATCATCAAAAGCAAGAGAGTTCCAGAAAAACATCTATTTCTGCTTTATTGACTATGTCAAAGCCTTCGACTGTGTGGATCACAATAAACTGTGGAAGATTCTGAAAGAGATGGGAATACCAGACCACCTGACCTGCCTCTTGAGAAACCTATATGCAGGTCAGGAAGCAACAGTTAGAACTGAACATGGAAAAACAGACTGGTTCCAAATAAGGAAAGGAGTACACCAAGCCTATATATTGTCACCCTGCTTATTTAACTTATATGCAGAGTACATCATGAGAAATGCTGGGCTGGAAGAAGCACAAGCTGGAATCAAGATTGCCGGGAGAAATATCAATAACCTCAGATATGCAGATGACACAACCCTTATGGCAGAAAGTGAAGAGGAACTTTTTAAAAAGCCTCTTGATGAAATGAAAGAGGAGAGTGAAAAAGTTGACTTAAAGCTCAACATTCAGAAAACTAATATCATGGCATCTGGTCCCATCACTTCAAGGCAAATAGATGGAGAAACAGTGGAAACAGTGTCAGACTTTATTTTTGGGGGCTCCAAAATCACTGCAGATGGTGATTGCAGCCATGAAATTCAGACGCTTACTCCTTGGAAGGAAAGTTATGACCAACCTAGATAGCATATTAAAAAGCAGAGACATTACTTTGCCAACAAAGGTCCATCTGGTCAAGGCTATGGTTTTTCCAGTGGTCATGTATGGATGTGAGAGTTGGACTATAAAGAAAGCTGAGTGCCGAAAAATTGATGCTTTTGAACTGTGGTGTTGGAGAAGACTCTTGAGAGTCCCTTGGATGGCAAGGAGATCCAACCAGTTCATCCTAAAGGAGATCAGTCCAGGGTGTTCATTGGAAGGACTGATGCTGAAGCTGAAACGCCAATACTTTGGCCACCTCACGCGAAGAGTTGACTCTTTGGAAAAGACCATGATGCTGGGAGGAATTGGGGGCAGGAGGAGTAGGGGATGACAGAGGATGAGATGGGTGGATGGTGTCACTGACTCGATGGACATGAGTTTGAGTAAACTCCAGGAGTTGGTGATGGACAGGGAGGCCTGGCATGCTACGGTTCATGGGGTCACAAAGAGTCGGACACGACTGAGCGACTGAACTGAATGAAATTCACTGGAAGGACTAATGCTGAAGCTGAGGCTCCAATACTTTGGCCACCTGATGCGAAGAGCCGACTCATTGGAAAAAACCATGCTGGGAAAGATTGAAGGCAAAAGGAGAAGAGGGCGGCAGAGGATGAGATGGCTAGATAGTGCCATCGACTCAATGAACATGAGTTTGAGCAAAATCCAGGAGATAGTGGAGGACAGGAAAGCCTGGCATGCTGAAATCCATGGGGTTGCAAAGAGTCGGACTAGACTAAATGACTGAACTACAACAACAAATGAAATTTTAATATCACGGATATGTTTAAGAGCTGATGGGATTTACTTGCACCGTGCAATAAATTCCAGAAACATCTTCAAAGTTCTGGTTGATCTCTTTTCCTAGGACAGAGTTATACTCCTAGAGCCTTTGGTGATAAATTAAATCTTTGACCCTAGGACTATTTCCTTGTGGAGCTTCTGATTTCATAGAGTGGTATCTGCATATCTCCTCTGTAGTAAAACCTCATTGACTTGTATGAGAAGACTAATAGAGAATAGGAAGATATGAAAAAAGAGGAAAAATAGGATCCACAGAGGCTATATCCACTTGATAAATTCATGCAACTGAATAAAGTCAATGAGGCGTGAGTCAGGCATAGAATGTAGAGAAGGTCAGTGGCTGAGAAAAGGGGAGGTGACCTCTGAGGAGGATGAGGATGGAATACTGAGAGAGGAGGTGATGGACTTCAATGAGTGTGACCTGGAGAGAGTATGCACCAGTGTGAGATCTGCTCAACCATTCACGGGAGATTTTAAATCAAATGATTGGGTGTCTGCACGTCTTTGGTATGAAATCTGGACTGGCCCAGGGGTAGAGGTTGATTTGGTAAGATAAATGAATGAGGTTGGTCCTATGGGGCTTTGCGGGGGAACAGTCAAATTGCTCTGGTGGATGAAACAGAGACCTTCCTGGCCGTTCTCTTCCATGGTCCCTTCTCTGGGTGGGGCGGGAGGCATTCCGTTCCCTCTGATACATTCTCTTTCTCTTCCTGTGTCAGCCCACAAATAGATATTCTTTTGCCTCCAGATAACAACGAACCCAAACCCATGCATTTTTTTTAAGAATTTTTATTTCATTTATTTAGTTAGTTTTGGCTGCACTGGGTCTTCGGTGGTATGCAGGGGCTTTTCTCTAGTCATGGCAAGTGGGGACAGCTCTCTAGTTGTAGCGTGTGGGCTTCTCATTGCGGTGGCTTCTCTTGCTGTGGATCACAGGCTCTAGGGCACACAGGCTTCAATAGCTGCGGCCCAGAAACTTAGTTGCTCCACAGCATGTGGGATCTTCCTAGACCAGGGATTGAACCCAAGCCATGTGTTTTAATTCCTACCAATCTGTGCCCTGCTTCCAGCCAGGCCTCCTTGCTAAGTGAGGACAGAGGCAAACAAGGCTCTCCAGACTCAGGTTGCGCATCTTCCCCCAAAAGTTTCCCTGCTGAGGCTTTAACAAGTGAAAATTTGCTTTTTAAAAAAGTGCCCTGCAAAGGGCAGCCCTGTATTTCTCTGTGACTTGAGCAATGTCACTACTGCCCAGAGGATGGAGGGAGATAGGATTTACTGCTTAAAGGGCCCCTCCATAAGTCACCAGCCTCAGCAGAGATGCATATCCATAATTTATGGAGGAAGTGATCAATCACTAGAAAACACATCCTGCCCAGTGAGCTGCTGGCCTCGGGACTCCTGTCAGCCCATCACGCTGAACTGAAGGGTCTGGGCCAAGGACCTGGTATTGCCTTTCTCTGCCACTGGTGTTTAGAGCACAGACAGGAATTTTGTCATTGTCTCAGACGCTTTAGAGGCTTCCTGAGTGGCTCAGATGGTAAAGAATCTGCCCGCAATGTGGGAGACCTGGGTTTCCTATCCCTGGGTTGGGAAGATCCCCTGGAGAAGGGACTGGCTACCGACTCCAGTGTTCTTGCCTGGAGAATAGCTAGATAGAGGAGCCTGGCAGGCTACAGTCCATGAGATCACAAAGAGTCAGACACAACTGAGCAACTAACATTTTCACTTTTCAGAGGCTTTATGACCTCTAATGGAGTCCAGGCTTGGAAAATAGGTTCATATAAGGGAAACTAGGAGAGGCAGAGGGATCTATACTTCATCAGGTCTACCTTAAAGGGAGAAGATTTCAGCTATTTCTACAGGTGATGGGGAAGCATGCAGGAGTCAAGTCTTCCATGTGTGGCCAGAAATGAGATTTGGAGATTGACGGCTGGTGGTCAAGCTGAGGATACAGAGACATACAATGAGCATTGGCTTATCTAATCCACTTGCAAAATAAAAGGAGGGGCAAGAGGGACACTGAAGGGAAAGCAAGGGAACAAGTGAAAGACAGAAATAACCAGAGAAGGAAAATGAAAATGAACTCTTTACTCATTAAAGAACCAAAGGGAGCAAGAAGAAGTTGAAAGCTAGAACCATAATATGTCTAGAATTGCTCAACAATGTGGCAAACTTGGCCCAGATATAATATTATTCTCATTTTCAAAAGCTCAGGAACTTTAAGAGGTATCTGTTTTGGATCCCTACAATTTACAGAAATGGAAAAACCCAGACACCAGAGCAATTCAGCAGACTTTCACAAGTCACTGGCCTGAGCTCCCGCTGTTTCTTCAGACCATACACACCTTCCTGCCCTGGTTCCCATCAGGTCCTCTGGAGAGGAGGAGGCTTTGACCAATAGGAGCAGCCGGGAGATATTTTCCTCCTGGTTCCATTGAGACTGTAAGGGCCTCTATGGGCGAAAGTGAGAAGCAACTCGCCCCCCCCCCCCCCCCCCCCCGCCGATCCCCGTCCCCGTGTTCTTTGTTCTTCCGTTCAGGACTGTCACTCCTCCCCTAATACAGCCAGTTAACAGAGACATCATTTATACCAAGATATCAGTGGAATTTCCTCTTCTCTGTGTTTTCACATTTTAATGGAGACCAAGTCCTAAATCTAAAAGAATGAATTGCTAGGAATGGAATTTTAGTCATCGCCAGCCTTGTGAGTAGGCTGTGCATGCGTGCATGCTCTTGCTCAGTCATGTCCAACTCTTTGCAGCCCCATGGACTACAGCCTGCCAGGTTCCTCTGTCCTTGGGATTTTCCAGGCAAGAATACGGAAGTGGGTTGCCAGTTCCTCCTCCAGGAGATCTTCCCAACCCAGGGATTGAACATACACCTCCTGAGTCTCTTGCATTGGCAGGTGGATTCTTTACCACTGCATCACCTGGGAAGTCCCCATGAGCAGGTGCAGGCAAATCACTGGGCCCAGGCAAATCACTCTTGATATGGCCTGTTAGACAATGAAGGATCCAGCTTCTGCCCAGGTTGACTTATGTCCACCTGTGATACTTGTCTCCCTTCTCAAACACACCACCCTGTCATCAGCCCCAGGGCCTTTGCACTTGCTCTTGTATCTATCTACAGCTCTCTTCCTTAGCCCTTCGCATAGTTAATAGTCCAGGACTATTTATCCCAGGACAATGTCACTCCTTCAGGGAAATCTTCCCTGCTTCCCAAGACAAGGTCTTGCTCCCTAACGGAAGCTCCCCAGGACCGCACACCACACCTCCATGCCTTCTTTGTCCTAAAGGCCTCAGATCACAACAAGCTTGACAGTTTCCAGATACTTATAAAATATCAGTGTGACTAGGGTATAGTGGGCAGGAGGGCTCAGTAGGTCAGAGAGGCAAATTAGCTAGGCCCAGGAAAGCTTAATTCAGGATTTTATTCTAAGGACAATCAGAAAACACTGGGGTTTTAGGGCAGTGGAGTGGATTTATATTGTAAATAATTGCTCCAGCTACTGTGTGGAAATGGATGGAGGTAGGAGACAACCTTAGAAGCTGAGAGGTTAGTTGGAACACTGTTGTGCTCTGTGCTAAGTCACTTCAGTTGTGTCTGACTCTGCGACCCTATGGACTGTAGCCCACCAGGCTCGCTTTCATGAGATTCTCTAGGCAAGAATACTGGAGTGGGTTGCCATTTCCTTCTCTAGGGGATCTTCCTGGCCCAGGAATCAAACCCGCGTCCACTGCATCTCCTGCATTCCAGGCAGATTCTTTACCACTGAGCCACCAGGGAAGCCAGTGAATTGTATGAGAGGTATTTAGTGGAGGTGCAGAGGAATAAACGGATTCAGTGCATGTTTGGGAAGAAGATACCAAAGATGTATTCAGATTGAATGTGGTGTTTGAGGGAAAGAGAGCAACTAGTTTTTTATTTGCGTAACTAGTAAATGCAGCACTGTTTATTGACATTAAAAAGATTGATAGGAGTAGGAAAGTGAGGGAAATCGATGATGTTTTGGGAAGTTAAATTTCAAGTCTCTTAGACGTCCAAGTGGAAATGTCAAGAAAGCAGATGGAATTGCTAAGAAAGGTCAGAGCAGGAAAAAGATATTGTGCAATTATTGATCTATAGATTGGTTTACCAGGCCAAGGTTCCTACTATTAAGTACAATGGAGAAGGGGACTGATATCAATGTTTGCAAGTTAGAACCTTGGAGCCTGAGTGAGTGAGAAGGGAAGAAAGGACCCAAGAGCAGTGAGAACAGGGGAAACATCAATAGCATAAGAGAATCGAAAGCATCAGTGAGTGACTTCTCTGGTGGTCCAGTGGTTAAGAATCCATCTGCCAATGCAGGGGTCATGGGTTCGATCCCTGGGCCAGGAAGATTCCACACGCCGCAGGGAGACTAAGCCCCTGCACCACAACTACTGAAACCCACACACCTAGAGCCCAAGCTCTGAAACAAGAGAAGCCACTTCAACAAGAAACTTGTGCACCATACCTAAAGAATAGCCCCCACTTTCTGCAACTAGAAAAAACCTACCCTACATACAGCAACAAAGACCCCATTGCAAAAAAAGGAAAGAAATCAAAAAGCAACAATGCGGTTACGTAATTGCTCATGTAGCAGATCCAGAGTAGGCGAGATGGAAGCACAGAAGATGGTTGTCAGAGAGTGGATTTAAGAGACAGAGACCTTACACATTCCAGATCCCAAGCCTTTGCTATGCTGGTGATGTTGGCCTGCTCCAAAACATCTTCCCTCCGTTTCAGCACCAGCCCCTCCGTGGATGTTGTTACCCACTCTGTAGCTTTAAACCAGCTTGATGCCCTTTAAGTCGCCTACACACTGACCACGAAGTAGCCACTGAACAGGCTCCATCAGCGATCACCTTCCCACATCACTCCTGCTGCTGTGGCTCTGCCTGATTCCTCACCCTGCAGAACTCTGTGGGGCTCTTCTCCTCTTTGTTCTGGTCTAGAGTCTCGGTTCCTTTATCCACGCGACACCATGCCTCCAGCTCTGGATCCTCTCAGATGGTAACTACTACTGCAGTCCGCTTTTTGGAACTCCGCCTCTGGCTGACATGGCAGCCCCTCCGGCTCCACCTGGTTCTCCACGAGGGAAAGGATGAGAAAACACCCACGACTTCCTCACCCTCCCTTCCCCACAGCCTTCCCTCGCAGATGCCACACTGATGAGCTCCTCTTCCCGTTTTCTCTCTACGCCTGAGAATATGCTCCCATCAGCTATGTAAACATATTCCTCTGGCCTGCTTTGACTGTAGGAATCTTATGCTGCTCCTTATTCCTTTTTTTTTTTTAAACACCTTTATGTGAAATTTGATCTTGATCTTTTTGTCATTCATTTTTACATGGAATTGGTTGCTTTCCTTCCTTGCTTCATGGCTCTCGAGCTCCCTCTTCTGCTGTTTTTGTGAAATGTTCACAACATGTTCTTTCTGACAATTTCTCCCTGGTCTCTCCTCCCTCCCTCTGAACTTTCTTCCTTCCTTGCCTCTGTTGACCCCTGATGCTCACTTTGAATCTTATTCCGGGCAGTTTCAATTCAGTGAGGGGTGGTGTCATCTTAGAAGAAATTTCGTCCGATTAGCATTGAAAGTTCATCAGGTCCTGAATGCCAGGACCCTTGGAAACTCAGCAGGGGTACACAGGCTGGCAGAGTCTGAAAACCTCCTGGTTTCAGCAGCTGTTCTCAGGTTGGCCCTCCAACCTCCAGTGCACACCTGTCTGCTTATGGTACCCATCAGATGCCCGCTGCTTTCCTTTGCTTTCCCAACACACGTGTGGCTATAATTCCAGTCTTGGAATTTTGATGGTTTGACTCTATCTACTCATATTTACTGCTCATACAGATACTTTGTCAGCTAGCTTTTTTGTAGATGTTGACCATAGATTTGAAGGAGTTGGGGCTTTTCCTACCTTGTTGGTCTGTTTCACTTTATAGGTATACTTGTGTCTAGTCGCTCAGTCATGTCCGACTCTTTGCCACCCCATGGACTGTAGCCCACCAGGCTCCTCTGTCCATGGGACTTTCCAGGCAAGAATACTGGAGTGGGTTGCCATTTCCTTCCAGAGAAATGACAAAATTATGCCACCACTGTTGTTTTCCCAGACTCCCTTGGGTTACCTGTTTAAGCCTTTTAACAATCCTCTTAAGTACTTACCATCATTATTCTCATTATATAGATGAGGAGACCAGAGCTTAGAGAGGTTAAGCAGATTTCCCAAGGTCAAATACTGTAATCAATAGAAATCAGATAGGAAAGTGCCATCACATGACCAGAGGAATAAGTAGAAACTGGACAAATGATCAATAGGGAGAAACCTGTTCTGAGTTGAAAGAATAGAATAGAGAAAGTCCTGAGGCTTTCCTGCTTCTGAGGAATCAGAAGTCAGTGTGGTTACAGGCTTCTGAGACACAAGGTGGTGCATGAACAGGAATCAATGTAGATTATTCAGGACACTGCAAGACAGGGAGAGATTTTGGATTTTATTCTATATGCGATGCAACATCATTAATAAGGCTGTCTGCAGCCTTCCAAAAGAGCTTGGAGGAAGGATCACTCTGCTCCACTTAAAGAACAGAGTATCTTTGCGGTCTTATCCTTCCAGTTTTATTAATGTATAATTGACATACAGCGCTGTGTAAGTTTAAGGTTTACAACATAATGATTTGACTTACATACATCAAGAAATGGTTACCACAGTAAGCCTAGTGAACATTCATCACCTCATATAGATTAAAAAAAGAAAAAGGAAAAATATTTTTCCTTGTGATGAGAACTTTAGGATTTATTCTCTTAACAACTTTCATACATAACATATAGAAGCATTAATTTTAGTAACCATGTTGTATGTTATATCCCTAGTACTTATAATTGGAAGTTTGTATCTGCTGGCTGCCTTCGTCACCAAAGAGATTACATAATTATGGACTATATTCCTCACACTGTACCTTTCATTCCTATGACTCACACTGTACCTTTCATTCCTATGACTCATTTATTTTGTAACTGGAAGTTTGTGCCTCTTAATTCCCTCATCTATTCACTCATCTTCTCACCCCCACACCTCTATATTAGGTATCTTTGAATGTAAAAAATGATTAGGCCACAGAGAAGATGAATTTTGTTGTTATTCAGTCACTAAGTGGTGTCCAGCAGCACGCCAGGCTTCCCTGTCCTTCACTGTCTCCTGGAGTTTGCTCAGACTCATGTCCATTGAGTTGGCAATGCCATCCAACCATCTCACCCTCTATCATCCCCTTCTCCTCCTGCCTTCAATCTTCCCCAGCCTCAGAGTCAGCTCTTCAAATCAGGTGGCCAAAGTACTGGAGCTTCAGCTTCAGCTTCAGTCCTTCCAATGAATATTCAAGGTTAATTTCCTTTGAGATTGGCTGGTTTGATCTCTTTGCTGTCCAAGGGACTCTCAAGAGTCTTCTCCAGCACCACAGTTCGAAATCATCAATTCTTCGGGGCTCAGCCTTTTTTATGGTCCAACTCTCTTAAACGCATACATGACTACTAGAAGGGGAAGCATCATGAGAAAGGAGACTAGGGAGCTTGGCTAGGGGCCAGATTGAGAAGGCCCTGGACAAGAACTTACTCAGTGGGTTCCTGGGAGCAATGGCCTTTCTTCACACCAAGTGCTTTTGGGAGAAGAGTGGTGACAGAGCCGCAGTACCTGTGACACAGTCAGAATTAAAGAGAACCACTGCTTTACACTCAACAGAGCAGAGCATCTTTTCAGGAGGCTGCTTCCACTTTTACAGCTTTCCAGACTCTGCCTGAGAAGGTCAGCCCCACTCCCCTGTTGAGATATTTTGGGTAGTAATGACTCCCTTTCTCGCTGTTCACATCAGTTGCCTTTTGTTACAGTCACCGAGGCTTTGTGAGCTGCCTTTGTGAGAAGTGATCTGTATAATATTCGGCATTTTCCTATTCTTCTTTAAACCTCACAAAAGTATCAGAAAAAATGGAAAAAAAAAAAAAAGGATGATGCCTATGACACGGGTATTATTTTTATCTACATCTCATGGAAGAAAGATGCTTAAATGCAGTGGGATTATTTTTCTAGGATGTCAGTATGCAGTAAACAGATAAACCAGACTCCCTTTTCTACACCCTTGCTGATGAGTTTACTTCTAGAGCTGCTCTGGGTTTCTACTCGAAACTCTACCTTCTTGTTTTAAGTCTGCAATCATTGGGAATCTCTGTGGAAAGGCCACTGAATGAAGAGACAAAGGCCATAAACTGAAAGAAGATTGAGACAGGTCTAGTCAGCCAGGGGTTATCATGTGGAAGAGAGTGCAAGTATGAGAAACTGCCGCTAGTGGGCACCAGTGGGATGTGGGCACCAGCCTGGCCAAGGGAGTCTGGGTGAGGCACCAGGAACACCTGCCACCTCGGCCTAGGTGGCACCACTGCCTTAATATTTCCAACAACACTTTGGTCTGGTTGTAAAAGGATCTACTCAGTAATCAGTCAGTTCAGTCATTCAGTTGTGTCCAACTCTTTGTGACCCCATGGACTGCAGCACTTCCTGAACATTACCAACTCCTGGAGCCTACTCAAACTCATATCCATTGAGTCAGTGATGCCATCCAACCATCTCATCCTCTGTCATCCCCTTCTCCTCCTGCCCTCAATCTTTCCCAGCATCAGGGTTTTTCCAGTGAGTCAGTTCTTCACATCAGGTGGCCAAAGGATTGCAGTTTCAACTTCGGTGTCAGTCCTTCCAATGAATATTCAGGACTGATTTCCCTTAGGATGGACTCGTTGGATCTCCTTGCAGCCCAAGGGACTCGCAAGAGTCTTCTCCAACACCACAGTTCAAAAGCACCAATTCTTCGGTGCTCAGCTCTCTTTATAGTCCAACTCTCACATCCATACATGACCACTGGAAAAACCATAGCTTTGATTAGACGGACGTTTGTTGGCAAAGTAATGTCTCTGCTTTTTAATATACTGTCTAGGTTTTTCATAACTTTTCTTCCAAGGAGCAATGGTCTTTTGATTTCATGACTGCAGTCACCATCTGCAGTGATTTTGGAGCCTACTCAGTAAGATCTTAGTCTTTTTGGAAATGTTAACAAAGACTGTGACATTTGTTTGCTCTGAGATTTTGTCTTGGGGTCATGCTCTGGCTTTGGTCTTACTGCTAAGCGTGGTTGCGGGGGCAGAGGAGAGGGACTGCTCTCCTACACTCCACTTCATATGAGATGATGGTGATGGTGATGATGATGGTGACATATTTGTCCTTCTAAAATAATGAGATGGATGTGCTGTGGAGGCTGGCAGAAGGGCTTGAAAGACCACCTCCTCCAAGAATCTTCCATACTACAAAAAGGAGGCAACATTTTTTTCCTCTTGCCCATCACTCAAAATCCCTTCTAGAATCACTGGCATAAATGTTTGAAATAAATCTAAGCTGGAGGCACAGATTTTGTTTTCATTGTTGTATAGTATTCTTTTTAAAATAACATTTTGAAGTAGAAACTTTGGAATCAGAAAAATTTGAGCTTAAATCTGAGTTAACTTACTTATTTTATATCTTGTTATCTTAAGCAATTGACTTAGCTTTACTTAACCCTTCTAAGTCTTGGTTTTCTCATCTGTTTAGTGAAGATAATAACATCTGCCTTATAGTGTTATTGTGAAAATTATAATACAATTATTTATGCTTACTAATAGAGTAAGTACTTTTTTGTCTCTTTTTCTTTTATCTCTTTTGGGGCTTCCCTGCTAGCTCAGTTGGTAAAGAATCCTCCTGCAATGCAGGAGACCCCGGTTTGATTCCTGGATCAGGAAGATCTGTTGGAGAAGGAATAAGCTACCCACTCCAGTACTCTTGGGCTTCCCTTGTGGCTCAGCTGGTAAAGAATCTGCCTGCAATGAGGGAGACCTGGGTTCGATCCCTGAGTTGGGAAAATCCCCTGGAGAAGGGAAAGGCTACCCACTCCAGTATTCCGGCCTGGAGAATTCCACAGACTTCAGTCCATGAGGTCGGAAAGAGTCGGGCATGACTGAGTGACTTTCAGTCTCTTATCTCTTTTACTTGCCTTGTGTAATGTCAATGCACACAGGAACCCCAAGGGTGTTCACAGGGGAAAATGAAAGGCATAACTTCCAATAATCCTTTTATTGGTAATGATCAAATCCCCCACTGAACAGATACAGTCCTTAAACCTTCGAGGTTTGTGTTCCATCTCTCTAGAATGTTAGAACCAGAAAGGGTCTTCAAATTGGTCTACTTAATAAAAGCTCTTTATTTTCTAGATGAAAAAAATTGTGTCCACAAAAGTTGAGATAACTAATTCAAAGTCATTTGGCTAGATGGGAGCAAAGCACAGATTATAATTTATTCTAGTTCATCTTTGTCTCTGTTATCCTAATAGCTGAAATTGAAGACACCAGGATTTTCTCCTGCTAAATTTTTAGCTTGAAAAAAGGAAAAGAATCTGATTTCTCTTCCCACTTCATCTTGGCTCCAGATCATGTGCCTAAGTTTTTAAATCAGAGGACAATGGAATAGACATGATTATGGACATTTTCGAAGAGCAGCAAGAGCAAAACAACTCCATGGAACTCAAATACTTTTTTTAAAAAAATAATCTTTGCAGAATCCAGTAAGGAAACACAAGAGCCCTCCCGGACCACCCACATGGTTGTACATCCAGAAACATCCAGAAGGAGGCCAACAGTGTGACCCAGAGAGGAGGCAAATTAAAGCACACAGCAGGGAATGAAACTGGCACACCTGCATCATCAATAACTAGGGTTTGTTTGAGCAACTGTAGCCCTGAGAGAAGAAAAAGAAAGAAAATTCCACTATTGTAGTTGATTCAGAGAGAGGCATGCTGCAGTTTCTTTGATATTCTACCAGAGCTATCTGCAACAAGCAGCCAGGCTTGAGAATACACAGCTGTTTTGTGGGAAGGTTAGCATTAAGACCAAACGATGTCAGGAAAGCTCGATGGGAGGGACCCGGTGATTTCTACACATGTGACTTGGATGCAGGGCAAGACTGCTTACCCCTGTCAGGCTTGTGCGGCAACCATCTCTGTACCATGCCCTGGGGTGGCCAGGATAGTGGCAGGAGATAGACCATGGTCTCCTTGATCTAACTGGAGAGACACAAGGCAGCCCCACACTAATGATGCTAACTGCCAGGACCATCAAACCCCAGTGGCCGGTGAGTGAAACAGCCGCGACAGCAGGAGGAATTGGGCTGAGCAAAGACCCCCTGGGGTGGAGCTGAAGGAGGACTTGAATTAGACAGGAGGTCCTGACTCTCTCGCCCTCCTGACCACCTGCCTCTGGGCCTGTGGAATTTCACCTTGAGAGTTCACGTAGGGCCACTGTAGTATCGTCCATTACTGCCCTCCTCATGTTCCTACGCAGGACTGATAGAAAAGTTGGGAACCTGAACTCCTGCTCCTCTGCCACCTCCTCGTGTTCCCACACTGGCCAAGGATGCCTGGGAGGCTCTTCACCAGTTCAGCCTTAACACCGTACGGTAATGATGGTGTTGTGTTCCTGCTAACACACTCTTCAAGCCCCGTGTCTTCCTCGCAAGGAAGACAGACTCCTTCCTACAGAAAGGAGTAAGATTCCAGAAAGGGCAGAAATTCAAAGGTCCAGGGGATACAGTGGTGAGCAAAGCAGACAAGGTCGCTGTCTTCTTTGAGGTTACAGTGCAGTGCAGTGGACACGGTCACTTGTGTACCTGTGTGATTGTGTGTCCGATTATACCTGCTCTGGAGGTACAGTCTTGTGAGAGCTCAGGTAAGGGACGGGGATACAAACTAGTCCAGGAATGCAAGTGGTCAGAGTTTTCTTTGAAAATGGGTGATTAAGCAATGGTGTGAGAGGTGGAGATGGGGAGAGAGCATCTGGACGTCCACTAGCACAGGAAAGGTGACACATTTGAGAAAACTGGACAATGCTGATCAGTGTAACTAGAATGCAGACAAGACTGGTCAGACACGGGTTCCAAGAGCCAAACCAAGACCAGATGAGGCAGGTCTTGTGGCTCACATAGACAATCTTCAATTTTATTTCAGGAACAATGGTGAGTCACTGGGGTGTGTTAAACAATTGGATTTGTGGTGCAGTATCTATGAAGGGTGGAGCAAGGCATGAATGTTTAAAGCAGGCTTGCCTCTGACCGATACGAAATAGTGCATTGAATCTCTCTCAAAGGTGTGTGTGTCTTTCTGCAGGAGAACCTTAAAACTGTAAGGGGAGGCTTTTATACTCTCAACATCTTCATGGAATCTCTGCTCTTGACTGCCCAGATGGGGTGAACCATCTGGAGAAAGTGGAGCCCTCTTGTGTGCTGTACGTCTGCCCTCCTGTGTTTCCTTCAGAAATCCACCCCTCTGTAAGCTGGAGCTCGATCGTGGAGTAACTCGGGAGGTGACCAAGGAGCAGGGCATGGGTCAGGTCTATGGGGAAACCACGGCCAAGTTCCCACGTGGAGGAGGGTAACTGGAACTTCCTTACCCTCACTCCCAGCCCTCCGGGGACAGGTGTTCAAACCTTGGGTTGCCAGCTAACATGAACAGCTATGGAGTTTGGGCAATAATTCAGTATCCATTTAAAGTTAGCAACCTAAAAATTGAGCAAATCCAAAAAGATGACTGAAATTAGTGTCTTGAGGCACACCTCAGCTTAGAGAGCTCAAAATTAAGAAGGAAACTTTGCTGCTGCTTCTGAACCCCTGCTGCCTTTTTTGGTTCATCCCCGAGGACTTTCTCCCTCCTCTTGCCCTTTCTTCAGGCATCTCCCGGCACAACCCACTTCCTCTCCTCCTCTTCCCAGCCAGCAACTCCTGCTCACCTACCCAGTCTGTCTCCTAACCACTTTCTTTTCTCTTTTTTTTTAACTCTCATTGATTTCCTTACAGAATGGAACCGAAAAAAGGAAAATATATGAAGAAACTGTACACAACAATATTATGTCAAGAAGAACTTCCTCAGCATCAGGTCCAGTACATGGTAGATTGAGTTCCCAAGAAAAATAATGAGACCAATCACCCAAGTTATTTAAAAATCAACTGGACAAAGATACGGAGGATGTGCTGGCAGGAAGGCCCCAGTCTCAGTCACATTGGAATGAAGAAAATGACTCTAATCTGATTCTTCTCTTTTCATCTTACTTTTGCTCTGGGCTGAATTCTTTAACTCATGCTAAAATCAGTTCTACCCAAAGATAGCAGGATACACTACTTTCCTGTGGCCAAATTCATCAGAAACTAGAACAAAAGCAAGGAGTGGGGATATTAAAGAATCCCTTTTTCTTTTACTTTTTTATACCTTGGCCATACTGCACAGCATCAAATATCCTAGTTCCCCAACTAGGGATCAAATCCATGGAATTCCCTTGCATTGGAAGCTTGGAGTCTTAACCATTGGACCTCCAGGGAAGTCCCAAGAACCCCTTTTTCAACTATCAAGAAACACCGTGTTCCCATGGGAGAAAATCAATGGAGTTCCCATTCTTGGCCTGTCTTGCTTCTGTGATCAAAGGAAAAACTTTCTGGAAACAGGAGGGTAAATTCTGCTAACATTTCATGGTTAAAAACTTCTATGTTATACATAGCTTCCTGCAGTGTCTGCATATAATTTTTGTCCATCAACAAGTAAAATTTTATCCCCAAAACAGCATGTGTTCTCCCATTACATGTTTATGGCGATTTCTCTGAAATCCATTTATTTTTTTTATACAGCTTTGCAGAACATTGCAGAAAACTTTCAGACTTAAAATGTATGAAATATGAGCATTTCTATATTGGGGCAGATCAATGTCCTTGCCACCTAGCATTCTACGGTCCAAGCAAAGATGTTATGGTTTTCTATCTTAGCATCAACAGATAAACATATCCCTTTACTTGACCCAAGACATCAATGAAAAATCTACCATGATTTGATAATCAGATAGTACCTCATACTTGAAGCACTTATACTTTATAAATTCTTTCACTAATATCCACTCTTTTGATTTTCAATTTGAATGTTATTAAGTCCAGTTTACAAATGAAGGATCTGAAGCTCAAAACCGAGGAAATAATTTGCTCAATGAATGATACAGAGATAGCAAGGACAGACTGGAACACAATCCTGGATCTGTCTCCAAAACCCTGGGTTCTTCCCATTCTACCATCTTGCCCTTCTTGGGGAGTTAAAGGAGCCTCAGCCTAGAAACATGCAGATGATGAGTTTTAGATGCTGAATGCATCCTTTCTATATGTCAAACCAAAAACCTACACCCTCCAATAGACAGGTTGTATCAATAAAAACAGTGTTCTACAGCATCAAAACATGTATATTATCAAGGGTGAAACAGATCACCAGCCCAGGTTCATGCATGAGACAAGTGCTCGGGGCTGGTGCACTGGGAAGACCCAGAGGGATCGGGTGGAGAGGGAGGTGGGAGGGGGGATCGGGATGGGGAATACATGTAAATCCATGGTTGATTCATGTCAATGTATGGCAAAAACCATGACAATATTGTAAAGTAATTAGCCTCCAACTAATAAAAATAAATGGGAAATAAAAAGCAGTGTTCTAATCACTGACCCAGATGAAATAGCTGCTTATCTACTTTCAAGTATTTTTCATTCATGGGGAATCAAGTATGCAAATTAATTTGAACTTTGTGTCTCTGGGTTGAAGGAACTCACCTGGTTCCTGAAAACAGGATCCATTCTGCCTGTTCCCTTTTTGGGACCCTCTCCTCCTGGCCTCTTTACACCCCCAGGACACCTACAAGTGTTCCTACTGAGAACACTGTGTGTTGGAGTAACAATAGCTTACCCCTGATTAGATTTAAAGGGGAGATCAAGAAATGTAAACCCACTCAATGCCTTGAGCAGGAACTTACTGTCTCCTGCAGCTGACTGGTCCTCTACCATTTCCAGGGACCATCAAAAACTGCCAAAATTGACCCTAAGTGTTGCAAAGAGTAAAGGAAACAACCTTATGAATGTGGAATTAATGCCTTGCTGAAGGGAGTGTTAGTCACTCAGTAATGTCTGACTCTGTGCAACCCCATGGACTATAGCCTTCCAGGCTCCTCTGTCCATGGGATTCTCCAGGCAAGAATCCTGGATTGGGTTGCCATTCCCTTCTCCAAAGGATTTTCCCAACCCGGGATGGAACGTGGGTCTCCTGCATTGCAGGCAGATTCTTTACTGCCTGAGCTACCAGGGAAGCAACCCTACTGAAGGGAACCTCGGTAAAAATTTTAACAAGGTTAACCACTACCCCTGAGTGTAGGCAGGACCTGACACCTGCTTCTAAGTAATAGAATATTGCAAAGGTGGTGGGATGCTATTCCCAGCTGGACTTGGTGAAGTAAACACTCGTGTTCACAGGGCTCATCTCTTAAGATTAAGATAATGGTGTGCGGCATTGTTTTCCAGTTTTTGTTGCTTGCAACAGGAGTTATCCTCACTGATATTATACCACTGGCAAACTAGAAGTCTGGTTTCCCAGGTTGATCTCCACAGCAACATAGATCAATCAGAATTATAGATTTTTAAGGGCTGAAAAGAACCCACTGAGTTTCTAGTCCAGCACACTTTCTTTATGAATTAATAAAGTCTACAGTGTTTGGAAAAGAATCCTCAAGTAGGTGACAAACTATATATCAAGACCAAATTTCTTGACTTGAAGTCAAATGAATTTTTTCGACTACTCCACACTTCTTCAATAATACATTAAGAATCTTTTAGATAGTGATATTTGATAATCAACTATGTGCTCAGATTTCTGCTCTCCCTTTAAAAAGACAATATTGAGAAATACAGCCCTTTGAAAAAATCAAAGAAAGGCATAAGAACATCTGTGCAACCAACAAAATAACAATAAAATTTCTGTGCCACCTCCAAACACTCTTAAGACTTTGTAGGACTTATATTTTCCCACATCTAACTTTCTCAATCTTCAAAATAGCCTATTTTTTCCAATTTTTTACTGTGGTAAAATACACAGAGCATAATATTCATAATAAAAGTAGTGAGTAGAAATCTAGTTGAACTATACTTGTTAAGGACCTCTTAACTGTGTATTTAACTCCAATACTTTGGCCACCTGATGCAAAGAACTGACTCATTGGAAAAGACCCTGATGCTAGAAAAGATTGAAGGTGGAAGGAAAAGGGGACGACGGAGGATGAAATGGTTGGATGGCATCACCAACTTGATGGACATGAGTTTGAGTAAGCACCAGGAGTTGGTGATGGACAGGGAAGCCTGGCATACTGCGTTCCATGGGATCACAAAGAATCGGACATGACTGAGAGACTGAACTGAACTATGTATTTGCAATTACTCCCTCTTTTCCTTCGTGCTATCATTGTCATGTATTTTAATTTTATGTGTGCTATAAATACACAAAATATTGTTACTATATTTGCTTTAAACAAGCATGTATCATTTAGAGCAGTTAAACTTAAGTAACTTTTTATTGAAAAAGACTTAATAGGCTATTATCCCCTCTCTCCTGTTTCTCTTCTTCCCTTTTATCAGCCATCATATCATTTATTGCAAGATATATTTTAGTCAATGAACTTGATCACAGTCTAATTTAATTGACAGGTTCTTAAAATCTATTTTAATAGAACTATTTTTAATGGGATTCTGGATATAGGATGGAGGTAAGAAAGTCCTTATTTGACGATAATTTTCAATTCCTTGTCATGTAATAAGTAATTTCTGAATTATAGCTATTAATAAAATTAAATTATCTATCCACAAAATGTAATATTATCTAGAAATTGTAAACTTTTCTTTGGTCATTTTTAAAAAATACATAGTTCTACATGATGCTGGAGCCAGAAGTGATAATTTGGACCTCCCATTTTACTTGTTTTCAGTGGGAAAAAAAATTATAATACCAAGAAACTATTCTTTTTAGAAAGGAACCAGTGAAAAGCACTGGATCAGGAATGATCTCTAAATGTGGATTGGAGTTACATCTGCTTCAAGAGGGCTTTGGGGACCTGTTTCAATCTGATTTAATTATGGGATGTACATTCAAATGTAAAGGAAAGAGATTTTGCTCCTGGCCATAATAGAATAGCTAAAGCATCCTATCTTTTATTCTATTCTGTAACCAGCTTGTCCTAATGGATATCTACAGAACATCCTACCCTAAACTGCAGAATGCACGTTGTTTTCAATTTCACATCTGATACCCACCATAATAGATCAGATGCTAGGCCATAAAATAAGAATCAACACATTTGAAATCAAGGAAAATATGTTCTCTGACCAAAATACATTTAAATTAGATATTTATAGCAAAAAGATATTTTTAAAAATCTCCACATATTTAAAAATTAAATAACATACATCTAAAATGTGTCAAAGAAATCATAAAAGAAATGAGAAACATGTTGAATTCATGAAAATTAAAATACCATATCAAAATATGTATGATGTAATTAAACAAATGTCTGCAATGTATCCATGTACAGCATAAGAAATATGACCAATATTTTGTAATAACTATAAATGGAGTGTGTATGTGTTAGTTGCTCAGTCATGTCCAACTCTTTGCAACCCTATAGTCTATAGCCCACCAGGCTTCTCAGTTCAAGGAATTAATACTGGTGAAAGAGTGGGTAGTCATTCCCTCCTCCAGAGGATCTTCCCAACCCAGGGATCGAACCTGAGTCTCCTGCATTGCAGGCAGATTCTTTACCATCTTAGCCACCAGGGAAGCCTATAAATGGAGTACAGCCTTTAAAAATTGTGAATCACTGTGTTACACCTGAAACATGTAATGTTGTAGCTCAACTATACTTCAATTTAAATAAGTAATTAAATAAAAAGAAGTGTCTGCAGGAAAACTTATAACTTTGATTGCATTCTTAAATGATAAGCATATAAAAATCAGTGTATGACAAAGATATTATAAGAAAAGACAACTACAGGCGGACATCCCTTCTGAACATGGATTTTTTTAATTATTTTTATTTTTTTTTTTTATTTAGAAGGTAAATCCAACAATATATTAAGAAGCCAAGAAATTATGATCAAGTGGAAGCAGATATTTCACAAAAGAAGACACATGAATGGGCAATAAGCATATGAAAAGATGCTCAACATTGTTAGTCACCAGGAAAATAGAAATACAATTACCACTTCACATACACTAAAATGACTAAAGTTAAAAGGCTAATGATACTATGTGTTGGTGAGGATACAGAGCAACTGGAACTATTGTGTGTTGCTAATGGAAATATAAATTAGTACAAATACTTTAGAGATCATTGGGCAATTTGTTAAAAATTTAAATCTACACTTACCATATGATCTTGTAGTTCTTCTCCTAGATACTCACCTAGGAGAAATGAAAATGTATGTCTACAAAAAAGACATTTGTTCACAGAAACTTCATCCTTAGTAGTCCAAAACTGAACACTATGCAAGTGTCCCTCAACAGGTAAATGGATACATTGTGGTATATTTATACAATGGAATACCACGCAAAAACAAAAGGAAAAGACTACTGAAATGCACAACAATGTGGAAGAATCTCAGAAACCACAGGCTGAATAAAAGAAGCCAGAAACAAAAGAGTATATGCCATATTGTTCCATTCATCTATAAATTTTGAGTAGGTACACCTAATCCTTAGTAACAAAACACAGAGGTTTCCTGGATCTAAGAGTGAGGGGCATTGAGTGGAAAGGGATACGAAACCATTTGGGAGGGTGATAAAAATGTTCTGTACCTTGATCATGGTGATGGCTACATGGATGCATATATTTGCCAAAACATTAAACCATACACTTAAAACAAGTGCATTTGATTGTAGATAAATCACAATAAAGTTGGTTTTTAGAAAGAAAAAACAATAACAAAAAAGAAGTCAGCTGCAGGGGCAAAAATACTCTTCCTCATTCAGATTACTCCCCAGATTACTCCTCCAATTACTCAGATTTTTCACGTGGTATTGGTCCTTCCAAAGGACAGAGTGCTGAATATGCTGATGAGCCCATGTGCCAAACTGACAGCTTCCTTTTAGTGACATCCAACTGCCAGAAGCAGTGCCTGAGAGATGTCTTTGAGATGTCCTTTAAATGGGTCTTATGTCTATGAACACTGGAAGGATGGCAGCTCTGCTTTCCTGTCTCGGGGGATGAAGATGGCGTTCTGATTTAAGGACTGAGTAACTTCCTTGTCAGCATAACCAATGTGTTCTCCCAATGGCTGTAATCAAGGGAGACTTGCTCCCTGGCCCCTAGCAGTGAGCAGACCTTCTCCCAGTTTGTTAGGATGGAGCAGGAAGAGCTGGCCGATTATGCAGAGGGAAACCAGAGGTGTTATATATCACCGTTGCCACATAATTCTCGCACTTGTCAACATCTAGTCGTCTCTATAACTCAGCCATGCTTTAAAATGGCAAGCAGTTGTTTACTGGAGCCAACAGAGGTCTAGCAATTATAAAACTAATTACTAAGATGTCCCTGCAAAAAAAAAAAAAAAGCAGCAATGAATAAGTATTCTCCTTGCAGTTTTGTTTTTTTTTTTTTTTTTTTACTAAGTTGTTATCAAGAAGCAAGTAACTTAGCTGGCATCCCCAGAGAGGGTCATGGTGTGATTTTAGAGAAGACACATAGCTGAAAGGAGTTTTTCATGAATATTTTCCACTTAATGTACCAGGGATGTTGAGAAGCATAGTTCCAGGAAGAAATAAACCAGACAATGAAAGATACTTTACTGAACTCAAGGATTTACTAAATAAAGTGGCTCAGCCAGTAAAGAATCTGTCTGCATTGCAGGAGACCCAGGTTTCATCCCGGGTTCAGGGAGATCCCCTGGAGAAGGGAACGGCTAGCCACTCCAGTATTCTTGCCTGGAGAATTCCATGGACAGAGGAGCCTGGTGGGTCACAATCCATGGGGTTGCAAAGAGTCGGACATGACTGAGTGACTAACGCTTTCACTACTTTCACTTAACTTCCTCATCAAAACTGACGTTCAGATCAGAATACAGTGAAACAAGGAAAGGAAATGTGGGCAGTCTGAAAGGAGCCATCTGCTTCAATTCTGTTTAAAATGTTGTGAAGTTTGGTAGCTAGAGGGACCTAGAGCCATCTAGTTCTGAGGTTCTAACCCTAGAGGAATGAGGTGGTAATGCCTGTGGGGACTAGGAGTCCAAGGCAAATATGCCTCCACTTCCAAGATAATTGTGTGCATGGAGATTTTCTGCAAACACATTCTGTATTAAATAGTACACACACAGTTGTATTAAGTCAAGTGAGCAATTTGTCTGACATTTTTTAAGCAACACTGTCAAAGTCATCCAAGACTGAGTCCACGATTGCCTCTTCTGTCCCTTGCTAAGACAGGCCCCACCTCTCACTGCCTGCCTGCCTCCACATGCCACGACTTGGCCTCCCTGTCTAGACCCACTGGTCCAGCCCCACCTCGGGCTAGCCTGCCTCTCGGCTCCTTCATACACATCATGCCCTTTCTGCCCCTAGCTCACCCATGGTACCTTTGCTGAGAATGTCCCCTCTCCCTTCTGTTCACCCTCTTTAAGTCACCCTGGCCTTCCCTGATCACTGTCTTCGCTGAAAACCTCCTCTAGCTACTGCACTCCACAAGATCCTGACACCAACACATTTCATTTCTCAGCAGTCCTCAGCACTGTAATGGTTGACTGAATTGTTTTCCCTCTTGACTTGCTATGTCTGTGTTGCTCACGTCTTTCCACAGGTGATATGTCCTCTGAGGGCGAGGTTTGTGTTTGTGTGGCTCTCCTGCTCCCCTGGCTGTCTTTCTCTGTCCTTCCTGATGCTCTGTGTTTCCCTCCATCCTGTTGAAGGAGCAAGTGCCAGGGAGCAACTGTGCTCATCCCCTAAACCTTCCCAGAAGGAGGAGACCCTAGATTTCAGAGGCCAACCAGTCAAGTAACATCTAACAGTGTGGCAGAACCAATGCCGACAAACGATTTTTGACGGGTAGGTTTTGTCTCAAAGCATCACTCTATCTTGCCATTCACTACATCTCTCCATGTTTTGCTTTTTTTTTTTTAATGGCAGCACCTTTCCCTTTCTGATTCACAAGACTGAATTTTCTTTTTATGCTAATCCAGTGAAGTAGGAGCTCTGGAATCTCAAAGACTAGGATTGACAGACACCAGCTGGGTTTGTGAGCAGTTTCGTGATTTCTCATCCAGATTCTTCTTATCCAGTTAGGAGATTACAGAAATGTTTTCTTTGTGTATACTTCATTACCAGAACTTTAATACTTACAATTTTGCTTGATCCTTGCTGTTGGTCCTTTAATGGACCGGAACCTGGTGGTCTGGAGAGTGAGAGAGAGAAAGAGGCTGATATCCCCTGGTTTACGCGGAAAGCCAATAGAGCCCTGTTCTTAGGGCTCACGCTGCTGCACGTGGGCACCAGGCGCCCTCTCGAGTGGGTGAAGGCGCACTTCTCGAGAGGGTCTTAGAAGCCCAGACAAGAAAGTGAGCTCAGCGGGCCTCCGCGCTCCAAGGAATTAGCCAGAAATAGAGAAATAGAGAGAGAAAGACAGAAAGAATAGGAAGAAAGAAAGACACGGGGACCAAAGCTCTGATGGAGCAAAGGTGTTTTAATCAACATGGCGTGGGCCTATATACTGTCTTACAAGGTGGTTATTCTCAGCAAAGATAAAGATTAAAATTCCAGACTTGCAAAACATAAGAAGATCCCTATCAAAGAGAGAGTTGCAAACAATCACCTTTTACCGAATGGCTCATAAAAAGGAAGAGGGTAAAAAAAAAAAAAAAAAAAAAAAAAAAGGAAGAGGGTACTTATCACCCTAATGAGAAATGTCTGGATTCCTCAGCCCCGGGAAAGGCGGGAAAGGCGTCCTTCTCCTCTTAATTCCTGAATATTCAGGAATCAATAAGGGCCAGAGGGTTCCTGACAGATCCAAAACAGCACACAGGAAGCCTTTTGTTAAATGCTTCCTGACACCTTGCCACAAAGTTATGAGGATTTTTATTATACTGTGGAAGAAACTTATTCAACCAGAATTTACCACGTGTCCTCATGGGCCAACACTGCGTGGTGGATATGAAGTGGAACCACACACCTCTTGTTTTTTAAATAAATGTATTTATTTACTTATTTGGCTGCTCCGAGAGTTGCAGCACACAGACTCTTTAGTTGTGACCCGTGGGCTCAGTAGTTGTGGCTCGGGCTTAGTTGCTCCTTGGCATGTGGGATCTTCATTCCTTGATCAGGGGTCAAATCTGTGTCCCCTGCATTGCAAGATGGATTCTTAACCATTGGACCACCAGGGAAGTCCAGTTTTGTTTTGTTTTGATTTGCATAGTTGTTATTTATTAATCAGACACAAATTTAACCAGCAATGGACTTCAATTGTGTCTCTCCCTGAACAGAAAGAGGAGTGCACGTGCTTCTACTCTGCCATTTTAGAAAATCACCGGTTCCCTGTTCACTGTCTTGTGTTGTATCCAAAGAAAAGGCATCTCAGATTTCAGTTGAGCTGGACTCAGATTCCTCTGCTGGAAGTGCCTGGGTTCCCAGGGAGCCACCAACACTTTACCTTTGGCCTCCTTCCTCCCGAGAAATCTGTATGCAGGTCAAGAAGCAACAGTTAGAACTGAACATGGAACAACAGATTGGTTCCAAATCAGGAAAGGAGTACTTCAAGGCTGTATATTATCACCCTGCTTATTTAACTTATATGCAAAATACATCATGAGAAATGCTGGACTGGATGAAGCAGAAGCTGGAATCAAGATTGCCGGGAGAAATATCAATAACCTCAGATATGCAGATGACACCACCCTTATGGCAGAAGGCGAAGAAGAACTAAAGAGCCTCTTGATGAAAGTGAAAGAGGAGAGTTTAAAAGTTGGCTTAAAACTCAACATTTAGAAAACTAAGATCATGGCATTAGGTCCCATCACTTCATGGCAAATAGATGGGGAAACAATGGAAACAGTGACAGACTTTATTTTGGGGGGCTCCAAAATCACTACAGATGGTGATTGCAGCCATGAAATTAAAAGACACTTGCTCCTTGGAAGAAAAGCTATAACCAACCTAGATAGCAAATTAAAAAGCAGAGACATTACTTTGCCATCAAAGATCCATCTAGTCAAAGCTTTGGTTTTTCCAGTAGTCATCTATGGATGTGAGAGTTGGACTGTGAAGAAAACTGAGTGCAGAAGAATTGATGCATTTGAACTGTGGTGTTGGGGAAGACTCCTGAAAGTCCCTTGGACTGCAAGGAGATCCAACCTGTCAATCCTAAAGGAAATCAACCCTGAATATTCATTGGAAGGACTGATGCTGAAGCTGAAACTCCAATATTTGGCCACATGATGTGAAGAACTGACTCCTTGGGAAAGACCCTGATCCTGGGAAAGATTGAAGGCAGGAGGAGAAGGGGACAACAGAGGATGAGATGGTTGAATGGCATCAGTGACTTGACGGACATGAGTTTGAGTAAACTCCAGAAGTTGGTGATGGACTGGGAAGCCTGGTGTGCTGCAGTCCATGGGGACACAGAGCTGGACACAACTGAGTGACTGAACTGAACTGAACAGAAAGTTTTGTGGGAAAGCATGCTGAAAAAAAAAATCAGTAAGAAATATCTGGTAACAACAAAGGAAGCAATCACTCTCCTATCAGAAATGCTATTATGGCTTTCCCCTGAAACAGTAGCAACAAAAATTATTCCAGGCAGCTTGAAGAGGTGATTATTTTCCATCCAACCTGAAACACTGCACATGACCCAAGGGGTGATGATGTCCCAGTGGGTCGTACAGCTACCACGGTGCAGACTCAGTCACAGAGCAGACGGAATGTGACAGGCTGTTCTGGATCCACTGGAAACCCCATGTCCAGCTCCAGGTCCAAATGGAGAACTGTTGCCATGTCTTCCATCTCCTGTCTCCTGAGATCCTGGGGAAGACCCCTCATCACCACAAGTTTCTGCTATCTCATACTTGGAACCAAGCTTCTTTTTTTTTTTTTTTTACTCATACCTCCTGAAGGTGTGTGAAAAAAAGAATTAAAAAAGAAGTTTGGTCAGCAAATAGACAAATAGAGCTTCCCTGCCCTGATGGCTCAGTTGTAAAGAATCTGCCTGCAATGCAGGAGACTCAGGTTTGATCCCTGGGTCAGGAAGATCCCCTGGAGACAAGAACAGCAACCCCCTCCAGTATTCCTGCCTGGAGAATTCCATGGACAGAGGAGTCTGGCAACAAGTTACAGTCCATGTGGTTACAAAGGGTCAGACATGACTGAGCAACTAACACACACATGCAAATAGGTAAATAACTCTGTGATATGTGAACCCTGCTACCACCAGACTGCCTTAATGTGTGGCATTAATAAATGTGAATGGTTGTCCTTAGTCGTCTGCTCTACCCAGAGAGACCAGGGCAAGGTCTAATGATGGGATGATGTTTTTTGAAGGAAGACAGTTCACCAAGCTTTAGAGAGAAAGAAGAGGGCTTTCTCTACAGAAGGAACAGGGTATGCAGAGATCTGGCAGCACTGGTTTGATGAACAGTGTTCAAAAACTTCATCCTGGGGGCAGGGCTAAGTTTCTTGGATCCAAGATCCTGCTGCTGTTCAAGGCTAGACTTTAAGGATAATTCTCTTTCCATGGCATCTTTATTGTTAGTGGGAAGTGCCAGGCTCTCCCAAACACACTAAGTAAGCGTCTTCAAATGGAATGCTGCCGGCCCATTTGCCCTCCAAATGGGTGCTCACAGCAAATCATCTCTGTTATTCTTGATTTCAAGCCGCCTCTCTCCGGACAAGTCATCTCTATATACTGGCAAATTGCAACAGCTATGATCATAATAATAACATCACAAGAATAATCAAATGCTATTGAAACAAAATGCACCAATTTAGGCCAGGCTTCAGCTACTGTAATGTGCATTAAAGTTCATGCATATTTGTGATTTATGATAAAGACAGTGCCCTTTATGATTCCCTGGAAGCTGTGATAGACTACACTCTGCAATCCAGTTTTGTTGGGCCATTTATCTCCCCTTCCCCCCATCCTCAAGCTTAAAAGGGAGGGAAACCAACCACTTGCTGCTACCTGAGCCCAGGCATACTAAGGCAAAGCTGAAGCCATGTGCATGCGTGCATGCCAAGCCACTTCAGTCATGTCTGATGCTCTGTGACCCTATGGACTGTAGCCTACCAGGCTCCTCTGCCCATGGAGTTCTCCAGGCAAGAATACTGGAGTGGGTTGCCATGCCCTCCTCCAGATCTGCCTGACCCAGGAACTGAAACTGCATCTCTCACATCTCCTACATTGACAGGTGCGTTCTTTACCACTACCACCACCTGAGAGGCCCAGGTTGAAGCCATGATGAACCACTAATTGATAATTCCATTCAATCCACGTTCCACCAACAGGACCAGGCTGGATCTGTGTAAATTACCTTCTCTCAGTCCCTTTATCACTTCTCTGAGGCTGGATGGACGCTATGTACCCTGTGTCAACTGGTTTCATGCTGCCTGCTCTGGTAGCTTTCAGACTCTTGAAAGCAGACAGTGTCTGCCACTAATTTGCTCTATGGAAAGAAGCAATCTGGCTGGAATAGGGGCCAGAAGACCTTTTTTGAAGCTATCTTATTTGCGTGTCAAGGACACTAGATTTATTCCAATCTTGTGTTTACTTGGGATGACCTGGGAAAAGTTGATGCAAGGTGGAATTAGAACTCTTCCAGCTCAGGGTAGGAGGACATGGCAACCCACTCCAGTATTCTTGTCTGGAAAATCCCATGGACAGAGGAGCCTGGCAGGCTATAGTCCATTGGATCACAAAGAGTTGGACATAACTGAAGTGACTTAGCGCACACACACACAGCTCAGGGACTTCCCTGGTGGTCCAGCGGTTAAGACTCTGCACTTTCAATGCAGAGGACTTGAGTTCAATCCCTGGCCAAGGAACTAAGATTCCACATGCTGCATGGTGTGGCCAAAAAAAAATTTTTTTTAATAATAAAAGCGAACTCTCCCAGTTCAGGCCTCAGTATGGGTAGCAGGAGGCCCCATTGCTCTTCCACACCCATTTTAAATTTCATATTCCCCAGGTAGAAGTCCTCTTTCCATCTGTACAGTTACCTGGGTACTCTTCACCTAGCTGAGCACTTTTTACAGTCTGACAGGTACAAGGATCCCTTAGATCCATAGATCTTTTCTCAATTCCATGGTGAGCTCTGAGAGAAGAGAGTCATAGTTATCTCTGCTGCCCCCATCCCCACATGTATGTTAGAGGTTCAGTAAAGCCTGGGCAACTTGTCAAAGGCAAAAACCAGTCAATAATATCTCAATAAAGCTGGCGGAGGAAAAAAAAATGAAGACTGATTGTATTCAGGCTATTGCAATTAAAAGATCCCACAATCAGAATGTCTCTGCAGGGGGGTTTGTTTTGCCCTTAAATGGGAAGCAAAGGAGAATAAAAAAGTTACAGATGAGGCGATTTACAGTCAGGTTGTTTTGCAAGCAGGACAAGTCTCAATCAGTTGTCAGACCAGGAAATGTTTTTCTCTGTGGTTAGCTAGTTTCAGGGGACAAAGGGTTCTAACCTCAGCTGATCAATCATGAGACAAAGACCAGGAAGTTGGAGGGGCTGTGTCCAGCCTTGTCAGCAGGCTCAGACAAAGGGGGCAAGGTCTGTGCTTGGCCTTGTCACAGGTAAATAAGGCAGCCACCCACAAGTCTGGTGAGAGTCCTGAGAAAGCGTGTACTGTCGGCCTCATCTAAGCCACGTGGGGAAGGCTAATTCTTTGTGGTAAACTGTCTATAGGGACGCAAAGGTTGGGGGAACTTCTTAACTGTCACTGTTTCCAGGAACCCAGGGCTCAGGTAAAGTTCAACATTGTCAAACTGAATGAAAGAAAGCATGCAATATAGATAAATAGACAGACAGACAGGCCAGTGGTCTCTTCAAAGAAAGATTAGTCCTGCTCTCTGTCCTTGACTCAGCTCGCTATTTGTGAACTACTAAACTGGGAAGCAAGACAGAAAAGACAGGAACTTCCAAATGGAAGAATTGCCTTTAAGGTTACTAGACTTTATAACTTGCAGTATAAATGTCACACTGGTAATTCTGCACCAGGGTTGAAGATGTGAGAAGCAATGAGTGCAAAGGATGTTTCTGCATGTGTATTCAGGAGAAGATGGTGGTCACAAGGACTGTGATCTGAGGAGCTTTAGTCAAGAAAGTCATTGTCATTTAGATTTTGTTTCTGTTTTTTAGCTTATTTTATTGAAGTACAGTTGATGCACATTGTTTTAAATTCTGCTGTACAGAAAGTGATTCAGTTATACATTCTTTATACATGCCATGCTAAGTTGCTCCAGTCATGTCTGACTCTCTATGATCGTATGGACTGTAGCCCTCTCGTCTCCTCTGTCCATGGGATCCTCCAGGCAAGAATACCGGAGTGGGTTGCCGTGCCCTCCACCTGGGGATTTTCCCAACCCAGGGATCAAACCAGCATCTCTTACGTCTCCTGCATTGGCAGGCTGGTTCTTACCACTAGCACCACCTGGGAAGCCCCGTTTATACATATATACATTCTTTTTTATATTCTCGTTACAATTTGGCTTGATTCTTGCTTACTCAGCAGAGATCCATTACTCACCACCCCTGCAGTTCGAAACTCCATATACAGGTTTTTTCTGCAGCCACCAACCTGTACCTGAGGCTCACTGGGTTAGGGTCCCAAGGAAGGAATGAAGCTCACTCAGAAATCAAACATTCTTCCTCCTGACACACTTTTGCCTATGTTTCTAGCCCAGGCTTGAGAGGAAAGAGTTAGGAGTCTTGAGCCAGAAGGAAAATAGTCGTAAGCTGAGGAAGTTCTTTGAAAAGCAAGCGTTGTTTGAAGTCTGAGCACAAGTTCTAGTTTATTTTTAATCACTTTATCCCTAACAGCAGACAAGCAATGCTGGGAATTTTCCGTTGTTCAGTCACTAAGTTCTGTCTGATTCTTTGTGACCCCATGGACTATAGCAGGCCAGGCTCCTCTATCTTCCACTATCTCCTGGAGTTTGCTCAGATCTATGTTCATTGAGTGGGTGATGCTATCTAGCCATCTCATCCTCTGCCATTCACCTTTTCCTTCTCCCTGCTTTCAGTTTTTCCCAGCATCAGGGTCTTCCCCCAATGACTTGGCTCTTCACACCAGGTAGCCAAAGTATTGGAGCTTCAGCTGCAGCTTCAGTTCTTCCAAAGAATATTCAGGGTTGATTTACTTTAGGATTGACTGGTTTGATCTCCTTGCAGTCCAAGGGACTCCCAAGAGTCTTCTCTAGCACCACAGTTCAGAAGCATCAATTCTTTGGTGCTCAGCTTTCTTTATGGTCCAAGTCTCACATCCATACATGACTACTAGAAAAACTATAGCTTTGACTGTATGGACCTTTGTTGGCAAAGTGATGTCTTTGCTTTTTAATATACTATCTAGGTTTGTTGGGTCTTCCCTGGTGCCTCAGACAGTGAAGAATCTGCCCGCAAAGCAGGAGATAAAGGGGACTCAGGTTCAATCCCTGGATTGGGAAGATCCCCTAGAGAAGGGAATGGGAACCCACTCCAGTATTCTTGCCTGGAGAATTCCATGGACAGAGGAGCCGGGCATGACCCGTATCCAGGAGAGAAATCAATCAATAGAACAAATATAGAAATGAAAGGCATAATGGGAGTAGCAGAAAAGACTTTAAAATAATCATTACAGGAGATAGAATAACACCCTAAGTAATTTTCAGTTAATCTTTTTTTTTTAATTTTCAATTCATCTTAATGATCAAAGGATCAATCCAAGAAGAAGATATAACAATTATAAATATATATGCACCCAACATAGGAGCACCGCAATATGTACGGGAAACACTAACGAGTATGAAAGAGGAAATTAATAGTAACACAATAATAGTGGGAGACTTTAATACCCCACTCACAACCATGGATAGATCAACTAAACAGAAAATCAACAAGGAAACACAAACCTTAAATGATACAATGGACCAGCTAGACCTAATTGATATCTATAGGACATTTCACCCCAAAACAATCAACTTCACCTTTTTCTCAAGTGCACACGGAACCTTCTCCAGAATAGATCACATCCTGGGCCATAAATCTGGTCTTGGAAAATTCAAAAAAATTGAAATCATTCCAGTCATCTTTTCTGACCACAGTGCAGTAAGATTAGATCTCAATTACAGGAAAAAAATTGTTAAAAATTCCAACATATGGAGGCTAAATAACACGCTTCTGAATAACCAACAAATCATAGAAGAAATCAAAAAAGAAATCAAAGTATGTATAGAAATAAATGAAAATGAAAACACAACAACCCAAAACCTATGGGACACTGTAAAAGCAGTGCTAAGGGGAAGGTTCATAGCATTACAGGCACACATCAAGAAACAAGAAAAAAGCCAAATAAATAACCTAACTCTACACCTAAAACAATTAGAGAAGGAAGAAATGAAGAACCCCAGGGTTAGCAGAAGGAAAGAAATCTTAAAAATTAGGGCAGAAATAAATGCAAAAGAAACTAAAGAGACCATAGCAAAAATCAACAAAGCTAAAAGCTGGTTTTTTGAAAAAATAAACAAAATTGACAAACCATTAGCAAGACTCATTAAGAAACAAAGAGAGAAGAACCAAATTAACAAAATAACAAAATAAGAAATGAAAAGGGTGAGATCACAACAGACAACACTGAAATACAAAGGATCATAAGAGACTACTACCAGCAGCTCTATGCCAATAAAATGGACAACTTGGATGAAATGGACAAATTCTTAGAAAAGTATAACTTTCCAAAACTGAACCAGGAAGAAATAGAAGATCTTAACAGAGCCATCACAAGCAAGGAAATCGAAACTGTAATCAGAAATCTTCCAGCAAACAAAAGCCCAGGACCAGATGGCTTCACAGCTGAATTCTACCAAAAATTTAGAGAAGAGCTAACACCTATCTTACTCAAACTCTTCCAGAAAATTGCAGAAGAAGGTAAACTTCCAAACTCATTCTATGAGGCCACCATCACCCTAATTCCAAAACCAGACAAAGATGCCACAAAAAAAGAAAACTACAGGCCAATATCACTGATGAACATAGATGCAAAAATCCTTAACAAAATTCTAGCAAACAGAATCCAACAACATATTAAAAAAATCATACACCATGACCAAGTGGGCTTTATCCCAGGAATGCAAGGATTCAATTCATCTTAAAGAAAGCAGGAAGGGAGGTAAAAGAATGGATGGCCCAAATAGAAAACAAACAGCAAGATGCTAGACTCAAACCCAGCTGAAAATAAGTAGATCAAACACTCCAATTAAAGGGTAGAGGGTATTTGGATAAAGTAAAACTGGGGAGAAAAAAAAAAAAGTAAAACTGGAAATAATCATGTGGTTCTACTTCTTTTTTTGTTATATTCACTATGTTTTTGTATTTTTTTAATGGTTACCAGTGACGGGGGAGGGCACTATAGGAGTAGGGGATTAAGAAGCACAAACTATTATGTATAAAATAAGCTACAAGGATATATTGTACAATACAGGGAATATAGCCAATATTTTACCATAACTATACATGGAACATAACTTTTAAAAATTGTAAATCACTATATTGTATTCCTGTAATTTATATAATATGAATCAACTGTACTTCAATTAAAATAAATAAAGATACAAGAGGGGAAAAAAGAAAACCAAAATGTAAAATAAAATTAAAATGTCTTCTTGTAAAACTAAAAAAGAAAAGAATCACGTAGGAAATGACAAATGTCCAGTTTAACCAACTCATCAGATTTGGAAAGGTTAGAAACAAGAGATAAGCCTGGGAAGTTTGATGAAGCCAGATTATGTTGCATCATAGATGTCAAAAACCTATACTTGCACCTTCTATGTGCAAATAAATAGTCCACCTTGTAAAATGAAATGACCTTCTGGGAAAACAGATATAAAGTTGACTTACTTTCCAGAATAATTTATTTCTTAAGAAAAGCAAATATTTCTCCTATCTCCTGGTTTTCCGTTTCGTGAGAAAACAGGGTGGCTACGGTCATGCATTTCAGCTGCCTGAGCCTCCACCTTGCATAAATAGGCCAGGTGACAAAACGTTCACCTGTAAGCTACAAGCTATGATCTTTCTTTTAAAGTGAAATGTACTTGTTATCTGAAGAAAACAGTAAGTCTAATCTTCCCTTGTCATTAAATCAATAAAGAAATTAAAGACAACATTACTCGAAACTGTGGTTCTTAAAAGACATCACTTTTTTTTATTATTGTCATTATTATTATTGCTATTTCATTTTTCAGTGGCCAACAAGTATGAAGGTTTCTGAAGTTAAAGGCATAGCAAGATATAGGAAAGATATTGCTTTTGCCTGAGTTTTATGAAGCTGATATCAATCTTTTATTTCATAAACTTCAGGCTGGTTATTGCTTTAAACACGTGCTTTGGTGCATTAAATGTGGTACTGAGAGGAATACAAATAAGAGAATTCCCAGTGATACTAAGCAGGGGTGGGGGCGGTGAGGAAGAACTGACTTCCCTCCCACGCCTGGAGAATGGAATTCAAGAAAGGTCACAAAACAGCCAGACTTTGGGGTTAAATCTGAGCTAAACTGACTCAATGAACAGCACAGAGGGACAGCTTTCACTGCTGTTTTTTCCCAGTAAGAAGAGAAAGGACAAAGGATTTGGTTGAACCTCCAAAAGGCGTCTGTGTTGAGGCTGAAGGGGCCCAGACCTCAGTGTCAGACAGTCTGGAGTTTACCCCTAACTCAGCCCCTAAATAACCTACCCGTCTGAGCCTCAGTTAGATCTGTGAGATGACAGCATTTTGCAGCAGTTAATCTCTAAAACTCCTTTCTGACTTGAAATTTTAAGGCCCTAGTACATACCTCCATGGAGCAATCGTTCATATATGGGAAATACTTTCCAAAACACCAGTGGTCTTGATACTAATCACAGCCTTGAGAGGAATAAAGGATTGAGCTGAGTGAACTGAGGTTAGCTAAGCTGAAGGACGCACAAGTAGCTAAACGTTGATAGGTCTGGTCCTGAGCTGCAGGTCTCCTGGCTTCTAATCACGTGTCCCTTATCCCATCCCACACTGCCTCTCAACAAAGAGAAGATGAGTCTTATTTAAAGGGAGCATTCAACCCAAATGGGGAAAAGGTGCTTTTGAGTTTCTCAGGAAGGATGGATATTGGACCAAACTGAAAATGAAATGGGATTGTCCATCAGATCAGGATGAAGGGAGTTTGCCCACTTTGGGGTATTTGCACAAAAAAATTGAAAATAGGTGCTCAAATCACCTATGTCTTTAATATCAGAGGATATAAACAGGACATCTGGATAATTTCTTCTTGGACTACAGGTTAAAGGGCAAAGTCCTTAACTTCCAAAATGCCCCCAGTCTGGCCTTCTCTTGCCTCCCTAGTCTAACGTTCACTTCTCCCCTTCATGCACCTACCTACGCGTTCCTCTGCCATGTCCTTGCTCACACTAAATCCTCCGTCCAAAGTTGTATCCTTTTTGTTCATCTAAACCCATCTCCATTGTTCCAAGTGTTCTCTGATTCTTCCAGCTGTAAGAATTTCTTTCTCCTAAACACTTGCCTCTTTCTCCTCTACAAACTTTACTTCTCTCCTATGTTATAATTATTCCTGAACCTGCCTTAAATTCCCATCTTAAATGGTACATTCCTTTAAGGCTAGAGGAATATGGACTTTCACAGGCCATGGATTTAGGGGTTCGAATCCATTTAAACTTGATCTTTGAGGTACCAGGAGCTGCTAAGTGTCATCTCAAGTTGGATAATAAACAGCTCAATACATAGAACGTGCTCAATAAAATTTATTGAACAGTATTTGGGTTTTTCATTTTATTTCAAGGCCACTTCAACATTTAAACCTTGTCTTCCATCTTTATTGGTTAATTTATTTTAAAACAGAGTAATATTAGCTAATATGAAAACAAATTTGTGAAATAGCTGAGAATGTCTGTGAACATTTTAGGGAATTTTCTTTTATAAAAGAAAAATAAGAACCTAAAGTCCAAGACTCAGGATCTCTCAGCCATCATCAATTGTGCTATCACCAGGAGAAACTTAGCTTTTTTTCTTTTTTGGCTGTGCCCAGTCTTGCAGCATGAGTTGCAATTTAGTTGAGTTCTCTGACCAGGGACGGAACCCTGAGCCCCCCTGCATTGGAGCATGGAGTCTTAGTCGCTGGACAACCAGGAAAACCCAGGAGAACCTCAGCTTTGAAGATAGAATTTTTTCTATGACATATTCTTAAAGCCCTCAGATGAAAATATGCTGAACTTGAAGGAAACATTTTCTTTTCATTGCTTTAAACCCATATTCATTTAACTACCAAAACACACACCTAATCACGGCATATATTTAAGGCCGTGAAATACTGACAGTACAATGCCTAAGGCAGATGATGTATAGTGTATTCATTCTACGCTTCAGTAAATTCTGGATACAAAGACTCAAACTGATGCTCTCAAGCGACTGTGTCAGTACAAACAAGCTTCCCTTAAAAGACAGTTCTTCCTCACCAGAATTTGATTTCCATTCTGAAATATGGTCTTTTCTAGATACATCTTAGCTGACAAACAAAGCTAAGCTCTAGCTCTTTCCTACAGTCATCAAAGTTCATTCTACCTTGTGACTGAAAATCTAAACAGCTAAGACTCTTCCCATTGCTCATAACATGTAAGAGCTACCCCATCAAAGACTCTGCCTAGGTACATATTTGCTAGTAAAAATTCTCTATTGAATTTCCCAGAGTTCTGAACAACCCCCCACTACTTTCCCAGACCTCTTGCCAAAACTTCTCTAAGTTTTCTAGCTGCTTCACCTTCCTAGTCTGCCTTCTCTGACCGCTAGATCAAGGTGCTCAACAGGCTGGCTCAAGATGGCTTTATCTCCCTAATCAGTCTACAAGCCCCGTGAGAATGGAGACCTTTGTCATAATTGTGTCTATAATGCTCATACATCCTGGCATCTTGCATCACTTAATGTTAGACCTAGCTTGCTTTGGGATATAACTTGTGATTTAATTAAGCACTGCATGCCCAGCCCTTACAGAGCCTAGCTTGCAACATCCCCCAGAGACGGCAAAGAGCTTGAGGCTCTGGAACTGGATCCTCGGCTGAATTGAGCATTTCTATGATCACCTGGCACTACAGCTCACTGTGTCATTCTGCCTCCTACCATCCTGGCAGGCTGAGAAAACTGAGGCTCACAAGACTTTCCCAAAGTCACTCGGTCAATAATGAGGAGATCCAGGATTTAAACCTAAGTTACTCTGACAAGCAAGCCTGTGATTGTGGTCACTAGGCCATGATGTAGGCATATAAGGAAACAGACTCAGAGAGGTCTCATAGTTGGGACAGAAATTGTCCCTCTGACCAATGAGGAAACAGATCCAACTGCCCCCTGCCAGGGTCCCACCTCCTGCCAGCCAGTCCCCCATTCTCCCTGCCTTCTGGCCTCTGTGCAAACCCCCTGTTCTGCAGAGGCTCCTGGTTACCCACGAGGTAAGCCTTTCACGGTCTGCAGCCTCTCAGAACTCATCAGTTCTCTTGGGTGCTGCCTCAGCTGCCCAAGAGTATGTGATGGGCTTCTCTGAGAATGTTCTTAAGTCGTTTGTGTGTGTGTGTGTGTACGCACACACATGTGTTCTTTCCCCATCAGCTTTCTGTTCCCTTGTGGCAGAGAGACCTGGATGGTCTTCACGGCACCGACTTTGGAGCCTGCACACAGACCCTGCACACCGTGGCATTAAACAGCTTCTGTCCTGGACACGCCGAGGGAGACAGCAGGGCTAATGACTACAGGCAGGAGACAAGAAGACACAGGAACAGTGGCAAGTGACCTGTTGTGGATAAACTATATTCAGACAAAATGCAGAGTAAAAAGTGCAGTAGCCATTGAAGGGATTCAGAGTTCTAGAGAAAACTTCCAGTTTGGGTTGTGGGAAAAATCCAGACAGGCTACAAGGAGAGGGTGATGTTTCCTCTGGGCTTTGAAGGATGGTAGAAGTTGGGCATCTGGGAGGGTATGGGTGTCTCAGAGGGCAGTGGGGACAAATCTCTGAGGTGGGTATCACAGGCAGGATGTGCGAGAGAAAGATTAAGTCCATTGAGCTGGTTCATCCAGCACAGGCAGGGCGCAGCAGCAGAATGAAGTTGGTTAGGCAGGTGGGGTCCAGGTGGTGGAGCTGGAACAGCTAAACTGGAGATTTGAGATCTAGTCTGTGGACTGTAGGAGGTTTTAGAGCAGAAGAGTAATGCAATCGGAAATGTGCTTCAGAAAATATTCAACTGCTATTCACATGGAAAATGGACTGGAAAGGGAGGGGACTTGCAGCAGAGATACTGGTATGAATAGGTCAAGAAGAAACAAGCCTCTGGAACAATTAGGGCAGCGGCAGTGGGAAGGGAGAGGCGAGGGTTTTGGGGGGCCCAGGAGCAGGATGGATAAGATGGGGGTAAGGAAGAGGAAGGAACCCATCAGGACCCCTGAGACGCTGGAAATAGCACAGCACTTACTGGATGTTCACTAGTGGGAGGCATTTGGTACAAGTCTCAGCCCACAGGATCCTCACTACCACCCTAGAGGGGGGGCAGTCCCATTTCACAGGTGTGGTCACTGAGACACCCAGAGGTTAAACAAAGTGCCTAAGCACACTCAGCTGGTTAAACGGCGCAAGGATTCAAACTGTAACATCTGTTGCACAGCTGACACTCTTCATCACAAGACTGGACTGAATCACAGAAATTGGGAAGCTGAGAATTCAAGTAAGTTAGGGCAGGAGAGGCTGAAAAGCCAGAGAAGAACCTAGAAAGCATCAGAGAGCTGGAGGAGACCCGGGGAGTCCAGGCGTAGGAGGAGGGAGCTTCGGGAAGCTCCTTACCAAGCACTTATCTCATGCCCAGAGCCACACCAGGTACTTAAAGCTCTTCCCTCTCTGAAGCCAGCAGCTGCTCTATGAAGCAGGTACAATTACTCTTATTGCTCTGATTACTGATAAAAACATTGAAGCTCAGGGCTTGTGCATAGATGAGGTTCTGGGATTGAAAGTCACAACTGTTTTTTATCAAAGCCTGAGCTTTAATCAACACTTGGCCAAAACTGACACAAAGTTAACACAAATGAGCAGAAGAGGCCACTGTACATGACTACCAAGGGGCAGTGTGACCAGATAGCTTAAATTAACATCCATGTCAGAACACTTCAGAGAGAGCGAAATGGGGTCCTAGTCCTAATTATGCTAAGAGAACGTGGGTGAGATGGGACCGTCCCAGGCAACCTACGCATGGGTTCATCTGGCTCAAAGGACGCTGGCTTTGTAAAATGAATTATTTAAACAGCAAAGTAAAATGGTAGTGAGGCTGGAGTCAGGTAGCAGTGAGTGGAAGAGAAATAGGAACATGAGGAGCTGGAAAGAGCACAGAGGGATTCAGCTTCCTCAGAAAGTCTGAAAATATTGAAAATAACTTGTGCAGCAGCAGGACCTGCCTGTCTGTGACCAGGGACACTGTCCGTCCTGTCCTTGGACAGGGCCCAGCGTAGGCACTTCCCACGTACATACTGATTCATTAACAGGACCAGGAAAGGGGTTGTTTGGAGAGAAAAATACTGAATATATTCATAGTCAGAAGGATAAGACTCTATGGGGCGGGGGAGAGAGAAAAGATGCAAATACAAAAGAATTTAATAACAATTTGATTATTATAAATTAATAATACCCTCAAGTGTATAAGTGGGCAAAGAATTTGCCTTGAAAAGGAGAACTTTCTTCTCTAAAGAAATAATAAAATGAAGCTGTTGTGAGCAAAGGACTTGCCAGTGGAAGTAGACAGCTCTTCCGCAGAGGGAATTGAAGAGCCTCGGGGTAAGGACAGCTCCCGCGGTGAGGGTGTCAGCAACACACACTCCACACTTCAGCCATCAGCTGAGCCCCACCAGGTGAGACCCTTCACCTTCCTTGAGCCCCACCCACCACCCCAGACAGCCAGGACACTTCCCGCACTAACACAGCCTTCAGCTCCGTGGTTCCTAAAGAACAAGGAAGCCAGAAGCTGCCAGCAAACGAACTGGTCGAGAACGCAATTACCAGAGTACCTAGGAAAATAAGACTCAGAAAGATGGGGTTGAGAGGGATGGAGTCCGCTTGCGTCTGACTCCGCCGACTTTATTGAAAATACCACACCTATTTATACGCTAACAGGAGTTACTAAGAATAGATTGAGGGTTTGCATACGTGCAGAGCTACAGATGTTTTAAATTCCCACACTCAAGATCAGTAAAGCATTAATTACCCTAGCGCCCAACATGATTAAGATCAATAGAACATTAGATAGAAAACAGGCTTCATCAATAGAACATTAACTAGATGGAAACTAGTTAATTAGTTAACTAGTTTATCAGCACCAGGAAAACAGGCAAAAGGTCACCGGGGTGTTTTTTCCCTGAAGGAGACAAATGCCAGTCTATACTTAACAAGAAGGGGTGGCAGGACAAAGAGAGACCCTTTGTTCTCTCTTAGGGCCGTAAGGGGCCTGTACGTTCAGGCCGGCTCCCTGCAAGAAGCAGCAAGGGTTCCCAGAGCTAAGCTTCAAGCTGCAGACTTATTTTGGTCAGTGACTTGCTTTGTCACCCAGAACGGGTGCCTCCCTTCTCAGGGGCTCAATTTCCTCCTCTATCAAACGTGGAGGTTGAACTTGATCAGTGGGTCCCAAAGAACTAAAGACTCAGGGTAGGCAATGATGAAGCATGTGTTTTTAACACTTAATTCCTGTGTAAGGCATACAGAAAAGTACAAGTTTTATAAGCGCAGAGTTCTCTGGATTTTCACAAACTGGACATGCTGTGAAACCAGCACCCAGATGAAGCAGCAGAGCATCACCAGCAGCTTTAGAGTCTTTCATGTTCCCTTCCAGCTACTTACCCCCCAAGCCCAGGCAACCAGATCCTGACCTCTGGCCACATAGATCAGCCTTACCTGTGTCTCCTGGAGGGAGTCTCACCTATGCTCATCCTTTCTCTATGTGACTCCTGGAGGGTGCCCTATTTGGGGCCTGGTTTCTTCCATTTAGCATCCATGGTGCTATGTGTAATAAGGATATTTGCAACAAAACAATCCCCCAAAATGAAAAAAAAAAGTGAAGCCAATATCATAAGTTTTACCATGAGTTAAAATGCATTTAAGTTAACTGACTGTCCTCTATTCTGAGATGTTTGCGTTTCTATTTTGTAATAGTGTCCTGGAGGTTTGGTTGGTTTTTGTTTTGTTTAATGGTTGGTATATTTGGGTTGTCCCTGTTTAGCAAATTCCCTCTTTAAATTATGTTGGCTTGAAATTTGACTGGGCCAGGATGGTGAGGCCTGCTAGTCTGAGGTCCAGGATTCTGGGCCCTGTGATGTACTGGGCAGAGTTTCAAGTCTCAGCTTTCTGATTGGAACCCCCTCTGATGGCTGACTCTAAAATGAGAGAAGTCCACAGATTTTCAGCTGTGCCTGGGAAGCTGCAGAACTAAAATGCTTGACTTTTCTTGAAAGGAGAGAGAAACTGGGGGAGGGATTTGTAGCCTCCCTGTACTGGGTCCACACAGTGACCCATAAACAATACCTTCAAATTCTCTTTTTAAAAAAAGACTGCTGTTCAGTTGATAAATTATGTCCAATTCTTTGCAATCCCAGGCCTCCCTGTCCTTTGCTATCTCCTGGAGTTCACTCAAATTCATGTCAATCCTTACATGAACTTTGAAACAGTATGCCTCCCTTTCTTCCTTAGTCCTTCATGCTGTTGTTTTTACATTTTAACAACTTCAGTCCGTTCAGTTCAGTCACTCAGTCGTGTCTGACTCTTTGCGACCCCATAGACTGCAGCACGCCAGGCTTCCCTGTCCATCACCAACTCCCAAAGTTGATCAAACTCATGACCATTGAGTCGGTGATGCCATTCAACCATCTCATCCTGTCGTCCCCTTCTCCTCTTGCCTTCAATCTTTCCCAGCACCAGGGTCTTTTCCAATGAGTCAGTTCTGCTCATCAGGTGGCCAAAGTATTGGAGCTTCAGCTTCAGCATCAGTCCTTCCAATGAATAGTCAGGATTGATTTCCTTTAGGATTGACTGGTTTGATTTCCTTGCAGTTCAAGGAATTCTGAAATAAGACTAGATGAGGGTTTTTCAGGCAAGGGAGAAGTCTGTAATCCACTCACAGGACAGGACCAGAAAACAGAGCAAGAAAGCATCAATTCAACTCTGATAGTCCTCAACCCAGGGTGTCAGGGAAGAGGAGAATGGGCCATGGGCTGTGTCCTCAGGCCCTCAGGGCCAAAGCAGGACTTTGAAGAGATGGCAGTGCCTTGTGATAGGTTTTAAAAAAAAAAAAAAAGGACATGTTGCACTGACTTCTGGGGCAGAAGATAAGAAAATGGCCCGGGCTGCTATAAACATACCTGCTGTGGTGGAGTGGCGCCTGTCTATACCAGCATCCATTCAACATGCACCATATGGAGAAACCTCAAAAGAAAAACTAGTCTCCTTCCTGCCCTGAAAGAGCCATGGAGGCAAATGGACAAACATGAAACAGAAAAGTAAGAAAATCCCAGTGTTCCCAGTTCTCAAGAAATAATTGTCTGGTGAGATTTTGATTCCATCAAAATCAATTCAAGGAGAACACCCTTCCCTGAATGTGTGCAGTGTCAGAGGCAACTGAATCTCCCCACCCCTACCATCATGGTCCAATCCATTAGCTCTAATTTTGCCCACATGGTCACTGTTAGTTTTTAACATAGTTATTGTTAATTATGTTAAACATATTTAACATAACATACAAAACATGTGAAAGAAATCTGAGCCTAATAAACAATAACAAACACCTTGTAACCACAGCCCTGTGTTACTCCATTTCTTCTCCAAAGTGTTGCTGCAAAAGCTAATGGCAACCTCATATATTTTCTACTGTGTGACTGGACCATTCATTTGACTACTAAAGAATTCATTTTCCTTTAAGGTAGAATAATTTTTCTGATGGTTATTTTGGGTTTCTCGAGTCCATCAAACACCCCTTCATAATTTCCTTCAGTGTCCTTCGGCACAGCTGCTGACAAAAACACTTTAGTTACCCTGCACTAACTCAGTTTGAGAAGGTGAAACATTCAGGATGAGGATGATTGTTGACAGTTGCACAACAATGTGAATATACTTAGTGCCACTGAAATGTACAGTTAAATATGGTTAAAATTGTTTTATAATATATGACTTCTACAATTTAAAAAAAATTTTTTTTAAGTTTGTGGGGCTACATGTCCCATATACTTGGTATAAATCTCATCTATGAGTTTTCATGTGCTATCCCAGCTTCTCTGTGTTCTTAGGGAATGATTTGAAGAGATTCAAAACCTATGACACAACGGCCATCACCTTGCCGGAATCTGAATTTTTGTTTTTAAATTCTGATCCTATGAGTTTCTCATTCTTTGTACTCCATCTGCTTTCAGGAACCAGCCCCCACAGTACTGGCACTAAAATTGCCAAGCACCCCTCCTGTCTTCTCCCAGCCCTCCGACCGCCTGCTTCTGTCTCTCCCTAGGAGCCAGCAGGGTTCAAGCTGAAAGGTGACACCAAAGGCAGCCTGTGAGTCTTTGTATCATTGTTGGTATAAACCCCCAGCTGCCAGGAAAAACCAAGGGCAAGCCTCCCTCACAGCTTGTGAGTACATGGATACACGCTCCAACCTGACGGTAAATGGTGGTTACTGTGGGGCAGCTAAATGCTGGCACCAGCCTTTGGGCTGGATAGCTGCTAAGAGAGAGGATGGTGGGGCGGAACCCTCTCACAGCATAAGCAACACAGGTGGTTTTTTGTTTTTTTTTTTTGGCTGAACTGGGTCTTCGTCGTGATGCTCAGGCTTCTCACTGCGGTGGCTTCTCGTGTTGCAGGGCACAGACTCTAGGGCGCACGAGATCAATAGTTGTGCAGGAGCTCAGTTCCTCCATGGCAAGTGGGATCTTTCTGGACCAGGGATCAAACCCATGTCCCTGGCACTGACAGGCAGATGCCTAACCACTGGACCACCAGGGAAGCCCCCCATGGATGGATTTTTAACCAGAGGGTGAGCAAGCTTCTAGAAGGCAGCCTCTGGGCTATTCACAGCAGAGGCTCTGTATCACAGCCATTTTTTGAATCCCATCTTGTACCTAAAACTTCAAGAGAAGGTAAAGGAAACAAGACAAAGACACAGAAGAGCAGCTTCCCTGAAATTCTTCCACAAATTTAGCATAATGCCTGCTTTTGCACCCAAACTTTTATTTATCATTTAGAGTGAAGAAGAGTGATTCATTTGCTCCTCATTTTTATCTCCCCATCGTCTCCTGAGCTCTTGCACATCAGTTTTGTTTTGGTCCTCGGTCTTTTTGGGGCCATCTCGCCTAGTTTATGGCTCTTGGACTTCATGCCAAGACACGCAGGTCTGGGCAGGAAGCTCTTGGCACCAGGAAATTTTTTGTTTCTTGGGCTTGAGCCAATTAAATCAAACTCTGCTCTAAGGCTGCCTTGGGAAGTGACAGGCTTAACAGCCTGGTGAACGAAAAGTGGAGTTGCCGTCACACTTGAGTTACAGTCTGTTTAAACTCCAAAACAGCTGCAATTCACAGCTCCCATTTCCTGAGAAAGGGGAAGTTTCAGGATGTCACAGAGGAGAAGGTCTGAGTCCTCAAGGGGGTAGGGGTGGGGCTCCAACTTTCAGGAGGATGAGAGGCTGATTTGTAAGTTCTATCATCAGAGAGAAAACATCTGTTTTAAGTCTAATCTTATGGAACATATTAGAAATATGAGCGAGGGTGAACCAAAGGCATTCAAGAATTGATCTCTGGCTGATCAAAATATATCCTGCTACTGTGTGGCATTGCTTCTGTGTTTTCCTAGCTTTGTTACAAATATAACCTCAGAACTGGCTGTCTATCTTGCTTCCTCCCACACAGCAAGTTGGAATCAATGATCCTTGGGAGGAAAGAAGGCAGGAGGGGTGGTGTAAATGTTGACAAGTCCATTTGTAGGTATTCTGTCAATTTAGTTTCACCCTATCAGTCAAGTTTTCTTTGCTGCCACCCTGGTTCAATACAGATTGAAAGTGAATGTGTTAGTTGCTCAGTTGTTTCCAACTCTTTGTGACCCCACGAACTATAGCCCACCAGCCTTCTCTGTCCATGGAATTCTTCAGGCAAGAGTACGGGAGTGGGTAGCCATTCCCTTCTCCAGGGGATCTTCCCAACCCAGGGATGGAACCTGGGTCTCCCGCATTGCAGGCAGATTCTTTACCATCTGAGCCACCAGGGAAGCCCTAGTAAATACAGATTAGTTCATTTTCTGCTCCCCAGCTGGAGAAAGTAATGGGCACTGGCCCGTGCCAGCCATGCTTTGGTGAAAAGTCAACGTATGCTTCTACTTATCTTTCACAAATCAAAGATGATTTGATTTACCACCCAAATCAAAGATGTAATTTAAGATTCAATGAGACTGGATTTAAAAAGATATAACCATGCAACAGAATAGTCTACAGTCATTAAAAACAATTGGATCTATGTGTACCAATATGGAAAAATAACTTGGTATATATATTGCCAAGTTAAAAAAGGAAATTGCATATGTATAGAATGGCCTGATGTCTGTATATATGATGTGTGTATGTGCAGAAATATTCTTTTATCTGTGCACACACATTCTACATACTACTGAATACTAAACACAAAGAAAGAAATTGGCAAAAATATGCCACAAACAGAGTATGTCTTGGGTTCCTAAAGAAGCAGACCCAAAGACAAGGATTTGCACGGAATGACCTCTTGGGAGAGGACTCCAGGAAATACTGGGGGGAGAAAAGGAAAATGAGCCCCAGGAGGGAAGGAAGAAAATAAAGGGTGTGTCACTGAACAAGATCCCATGTCAGCAAGAAGGGCTCAGTCCCACTGAGAAACCCCAGGAGACAGTGTAGACCACACCTCGGACATCCCGGCTAAGGGCGGAGGGGTTCATCTTCCCAACCCAGGCCTCACAGTCTGAGGCTGCAGAGTCCTAAGCTCTGCCAGCCCTTCAGGCTGCCCCACGTGTGCGAGTCCAGGGGAGGCCCAAGGACAGGAAGTTGCAAGCACCAGCCAAAGACCACTTCCTACGAGCAATGAGACAATGGGACGTCCACACTGTCCACTGTGGACTGGATCATGGAAGGCTGTCATTGACGGCATGATTTTTTGTTGGGTTTTTGGGGGGTTGTTTTTTTGGTCTATCAATGACATTTTAAAACCAGAGGCAGGGAAGGAAAATAAAAATACTCAACAAAAACACTGGGCTTTCTAGAGAAAAGAAAAAGAAGCTGAAAATTAAGTCAGAAGACACACAGGGAGGCCAGGGATATCTCCCCAAAGTGCACCCCCCTACCTAGAGCACATGCCCTAAAGAGAAGCCTACCCCACACACAGTAGGGTAGATGATGCCGGGAGGACAGAAAACAGCAGAGACGAAGCCCGTTCTGACATTTTAATCTCAAGTCATAAATACAGTCTCGTGTGCATGAAGGGGATCATGAATGAGGGACTAGCACCGGGAACCTGGCCATCGCAGAGCACTGCCTGCTTCACCAGCGCCGGCCAGAGGGCTGTGGCCACTCAGGGCACCCACCCGATCGAGTGCTCGGCTTGTGGGAACCCTCCTTCTGGGGCAGCAATTTACTCTTGGCTCATTCAATTAAAAAAAAAAAATCATAAAAGATTGAGTGTCTGCAAGAAAATATCAAAGAGGATAAGAACATTCTCAGTTCTTCTCAGAGTCTAAAAGTAAAAAGGGGGGCAGTAAGGAAGAAGGAGGGGACATGGGGGAGACGTCAGGGGTGTGCCGGGCTTCTTCCTTTCCCCAGAGCATTTTTGTTTGGTTTTGTTTGGTTTCGTTTTTTTATAAAAACCAAGGAGGTATTAAGGCTTCTTGGAGATGGGCTGCGTCTCTCTGATGAGCCACTCGAGCGCCTCCTGGCGGCCCTGCACTTGCAGCTCCTTCCCGATCACGTCCCTGCAGGTCAGGTGGTAGTTGTTGAGCCAGTCGCGCTGCAAGAGGAAGGAAGACAGACGCGTCTGCACCACCACACCTGCACCAGAGCCTGCCCGTGAGCAGCGGGCCCCGCATGCAGAGCTCGCAGGCTGGGAGGAGAGGCGCACGGGGCCCTCTCCCCGCCCAGGGACAGCGACTCCTTGCGTCCTGCCTCCCTGGAAACAGGACGAGCCCCAGGGCTGACGTTGAAAACGTTCCCAGAACCGTCTGCCGCACATGGGCTTCAGTGACTCTGAGGGAACGGTGAACACCTGACAGCAGACTGTGTTTCTGGGCTCCCCTGGGTGCAGGGGAACTTGTAACCAGAGTTCCCTCCAACAGACCCCCTGCCTGGAAGCCACGATGAAACAGAGGGGCAGGGGGTCTCGTGGCTCCTGCACCCACCCTTACTGCCTCGACTGCTGTGAAGACACACCTGAGGCTGTCCTACCGAGGCACTGAATCTCCTATTCCGAATCCACCTACAGAGCTGAATATAGTGGGATCAGCTGGGTCCGTAAGAGTCTTGCCAGCGTGGCCGTCCAGACGCACCCAAAGCCTCTGGTGGTCGAGCGCTGTGCTGCAGAGTCGGGTAGGGAGGAAGCTTGACTTTCAGACGCTCAACTGAATGAGGCCACCACACCAGGAGATTAAAAAGGAGGCAAAAAGGGAAGACTTGGGGTGTGTGTGGCGGGGGGTGGGGTGTTGACGTGCTGAACCTGATGACAGAGGTTGTGTATGTGTAAAAGGTTAGGTCTCCTCCTCGTGAGGAGGGAGGGAGGCTGAAGGATGGAAGAAAGCAACTTCTACCTAGAGCAGAACCCACTCTCTACTGTCCATGAAGGGGGCCTGCCCACTTCACATTAGACAGATGGGGTGATGCCGCCAATGGCTTTGACCCAACTGGGACTCCAACTCCCACTGATAAGAGTCACTAGTCTCTCTGGGAGGTGGGGGCATGAAGGGGGGTCGGTACCAAAAACAAGCAAGCTGCTGGTACATGTCAGCAGCAGGCCAGGCAGGGCTGTAAGGCAGCTCAACAGTGCAAGAGACAGGCGCAATGAGGGGCCACAGAGAAACTCCCAAGACCTTTCTGCGTGGGGGAAAAGGGACCCCCGGTCAGCAGTCAAAGCATCACCACAAAGGCCCCGGCAGCCTGCAGCGCCCACACTCACGTCCAAAGTCCTCTGCTGCCACCTGGTGACAGATGGATGGGACTGCAGACCCAACCCCAAAACTGCCAAGACCGAGACAGTAAAGGGTAACGACTGGGCGTTTCAAAGCCCGGTGGGCAGTATCTTGTTGTGGGGTATCTCTATGCCTTAAGACAGCATAGAGCAGTCCCAGATTTATTGAGTGGTATATGGGAGATGAACCCTTTTGCTGAAAGATAATAAACATACTCTGCTTGGTTATATTAAATACTGTCCTCTACCTGTTATTTGTGGAAACGCGAATGATTCCAAGGTAAGAAGATATTCCCTGTCCTACAAAAACTAACTGGCTAAAAGAACAGTTCAGTGATTTGAGTCCATAAGATAAAGTAATCAACACTGGACCAGACAGAGTGTACCGGTCTTTGCCAATGTCATGAGGGAGTCACAGGTTAACAAAACTCTCCCTCAAGGAAAAACTGGCCTCGCTTAACTTTCCTCACGCACTGTTTCCCTGGATAAAGTGGAAGATCACATGGGAGAAATGTCTCCTGACCAGTACAGCTGACATGGACAGCAAGGCCTCTTTGACCCGGGATTACTTGGCAGACGATACAGCCTTCAGCGTCCAAGAGTGCAAAGCAGCTTATTGGTAGAGACTCCCTTGCTAAGACCCTGGGAGCTGTGCTTGGGGGCCATGAGAGGAGACTGGTTCCTTGGGGCCGAGGGCTGTAAGCAGTGGGGCTCCCATGCTCACTTCTGTGTTCTCACCCGCTCCCACCTAAGCTCGCCCTGTGGGGACCAGGGAGGAGCCCCGGGACTGCAGGACAGAGTCTTTCTGCTGAAGAGACAGCTGGTGCTGCTTCCTGTTCCATATCCATCTCTGACCTGAAAAAAGCGGCCTCGGGGGCCTGTGTGGGGCCTGTGAGCAGGAACGTTTGGCTGAACCAAGGGCACTGAAGGTCAAGAAGAAGTGCCCACACACGGAGGGCATCAGAGTGAGAAGTGGGTGACCTGCCTGTCAGCCATCTGTGAGCTGGATGAGGCGGAAGAAGGGGCCACTGGTGGGGAAAGCCCCATCCCACAGGCCTGGAGCAGGGGCTCCTCAGCCCGCAGAGGCACCTCCCTCTGGTGCCAAGCACAAGGCCCACGTGGGCTCCACTGAGGATACAATCCCTCCTCACAGCCCCTGGGATGAGGCCAGAGGCTGTCCCCGGTAACAACCACCTCTTATTCCCCACCACGCTGTCCTGCCTTTGGCTCCTGTTAGTCTGTTTCTTGCTGGACTTTCAGCCACCTGCCTTGCTCTGGAACTGGTATCCTTCTGGCTTCTGTCTTCATGGCTCAAGCCTGACTACTTCACAGCAGATAGCTGGAGTGGTGTTGTTTGTACCATTTTTGACCCTCGTCCCTGCTCTGACCTTGATCGCCTGCCTGACCCTTCCAGTCTGCCTCCAGAGTTCTGGACCTGAGCCTAGGGACCCACCCGAGGGTCTGAAAGGGTTTCAAGACCTGTCATCCTGTGAGCTTGACAGGTGAGCAGGCCATGCTTCTGCTCTGTGAAGGGTTTCAGGGCCCAGAGCAACCACCCGCCTCCTTGTCTGTGTGAAAACCATGCATATGATCATAGATTGTGCTTCTCAGTTCCTTAGTGTTTCAAGCAACACGAGAAAACAATCTGGCGTGTGCAACAGCCAACAGCCCCTCTGCCCACCTGGCTTTTTGTGGGAAGACACATGGTCCATGTTTGCTAAACATGCCTCCCAGCAGTTATGGCTCCTGCCCTCCCGAGAGGCAAGAGCATACGGTTCATTCCCACCTGTGAACACTACAGCCTCTGAGGCTGGGGCAAACAGGGCTGTTATCTACCTCGAAACCCAACAACTACAGGAAAAGCACCTACAGTCCTCAGGAAACCTAGGATGTTCCAACTCAACCGGCCTAGACTCTGACTTCAAAGTGAGGATGGAAGGGAGCACGCAGGGCGGAGAAGGACTTAAAAGTGAGGATGGACAGGAGGACTCAGGGCGGCTCTCCACCCCCCCACCCCACACACACACTTCTGCCCCCCGCCCCAAGACCCCCTTGTTACCTCTTTGTCTGTTAGAGAATCCACATCTATCATTTTGGTCTGTATTGGAACCAAAGTCAGAGGTTCAAAGGTCAGGCTTCCCCGGTTGTTGAAGTTATACTACGGAAGAGGGAAGACAATAGGGAAGACAATAGGAGCGTTTACTCCTCTTCACCACGATGACCCACCCTGAGGTCACTCCCTGCAAACATGACCGCCCCTCAGCCACATGTAGTGAGAAATCAAGAGTGGTTAGCCGGTCACCATTTCTAAGAGATGAAAGAGACAGGGACAGGGCAGGATCACTTTCCAAGAGCTGCTCCGCTGTGCAGACCACAGCCTGCGCCTTCAGGAAAGGCCAGGCAGAGTGCCGAGGACCTGCTCAGCAGGTGCACAAAGCTCCTGTCTGCTGTCATGGAGAGGAGGCATGGCAGGGGCAGGGGCATCTAGAAGCAGGCGCATCTCTGGTTTGGTTCTCAAGCCTCTGCTAAGCTGTAGGCCCCCAGCAGATCTTTTTTTTTTTTTTTTTTTTTTAACATCAAGTACGCGGCCTGCCTTGCCCCAGCCAGGCCTCTCAGGTGACGTTAAGAGGTCTGTCCGGTGCACGAGGCATGGGACGCCAGGGCACACGGGCCATGCTGGGTCTCTCTTCCTGGCAGGGCCTGTGGGATGGGAGGGGCAAGGCCGCTCCAGTGACGTCTGCGTGCAAGCAGAGAGCAGACCCCAGTGCCAGCCTCCCTGCAGGCATAGGCAGTCACTTCCCTCCAGCTGTGCAGGAGGAGCAAACAGGTCTTGGAGGTAAAGCCCAGCACCTAAAACCTGCCTCCTCTTGGTAATGCGATGGGGAGAGGGCACCGCACCTGTCTTATCGCCCATCTGTGGTACCTGACCCAGCGGCTAGCTCAGGCTTCCTCAGTTTTACCTGATAAAACTCATCTGGGGCATTTGTTGAAAACAGTTCCCAGGTCCCAGCCCTGGAGATTTGGTTTCAACATCTGGAGGGAGCTTTTAAACAAGCACTCCCCCCACCCGCCCCCCTCCATGCCCACACACACACAGTGAAGGTTTCATGACCCTGCCTCCAGTAAACTCAGAGCCCCAAGTTACATGAAGCAGGGGCCTGCCTGAGGCTCCGTGAGGTCCCATTCAGGGTCCCCGTTCACTCAGCATTTTCTTTCTAGCTTTGCAGAAGAGAACGAATTCCAGGTAAGACCCCAATACCAAGGGAAGGAGACTCCATTTTGACCCCAGAATGCTCTTGGTTTGAAGGACAAAAGTCCTCATCTTCCCCCATTAAGGAATAAGGGAATTTTTAAAAGAAAATAAATACATCATTACTCACCTTAGTCTTAACAGGCACCACTAGAACAACATTCTCAATGCGAATTCCAAAAGCCCCATCTTCATAATACCCTGGCTCTGAAACAAACCAAACCCTGAATGAGGAGCAACCCGCGAGGAAGACACACGCAGAGAAGCTGTCACTCCTGGGACGACTACGCTTCTCCAAAGGAGAAACAGAGGAAGGGCCACTCAATCCAGTGCAAGAGCCCAGATACACCTCTTCCCATGAGGCACTTTTATCTAGAGGTCCAGAGAGAGAAAAGCTTGGGATTCCTGAGAACTGGCTACAGGGTAGGGAGTAAAATAACAGAAAATCCACCAAATGAGGTATGGGGCAGAGCCATAAGATACAATGATGAGGGTGTTAAAATACATTCACTGAGATTTGGTAATGACATAGGGACATATTAGGTAAGAAAGCAGAATAGAAACCATATGTCCAGTGTAATTTCAATGATACTAAAAAAGGTATGCACATATATAAAGAAACAAGAAGTTAACATATCCAAATGTTAGGTCGTGGTTCCCCTGGGTGGCTGGATTACAAATGATTTTCATTTTCTTCCTTATATCATTCCACAGTCTCACATTTTCTACAATGAATATTTATCACTTTTACAAGCAAAAAATGTTGTTGTTGTCTAATTCAAAGTGATGGGAAGTCAAAGTGTTAGTTGCTCAGTTGGGCCTGACTCTTTGTGACCCCATGGACTGTAGCCCACCATGCTTCTCTGTTCATGGAATTCTCCAAGCAAGAATCCTGGAGAGGGTTGCTAGTCCCTTCTCCGGGGCATCTTCCCAACCCAGGGATAGAACCCAGGTCTCCTGCATTGCAGGCAGATTTTTTACCATCTCAGTCATGAGGGAAGCCCAAAGTGATGGAAGGAGCAAATTTTTTCCAATTTACTTTATAATAATTAAAATATAAGAAACAACACAGAACTTTCAAAAAGGCAGAGGATCCACACGCAGCCTCTAGGTTAGGGACACCTACCATCAGTGACGATCATGCCGGCCTCCAAGGGCTCATCAGAGAATGTTTTATAACTGATGCCACATGGACCCTCATGAACATTCAGAAAAGACCCAACACCATGCCCCGTTCCGTGCAGGTAATCCAGGCCAGAATCCCATAACGCTGAGCGGGCAAAGGAGTCAAGGAGGTGGCCTGAAAGACACATAAAGGACCACCTGGTGATATCTGTACAGTACTTTCCAACTGGCAAAGCACTTGAGATTAGATTTGTTAGGTTTGGCTCCGGAAGATGAAACAGAAATGAGTGCATAAGAGTTACTGGAGGATTCAGGTTTCAGTCCAGCACAAAGAACTTTCTGGCAACCAGAGCCCCTGAGCAGGACGGCTCCCCCACCAGCTGGAGCTCAGTCTACAGCTGGAGGATGCTGGTCAGGGACGTCGCCAGCAGCAGGTGAAGGCTGCGGGAGATGACACGAACGTTCCCTTCCCAGTGCTGGAACCCTACGGTTTCGGAACTACGAGACGAGATCCTAACCAGACTGCAAGCATGAGGAAAGTGGTGCCCGGGGAGATGAGTGCCAGGGCAGTCTAAGCAGATTCGAGGCCCAGGTCTTATCAACTTCCCATGCAGTGGCCCACCCACCAGTCCTCAGGCAACAAGGTCTAGTCCTCAAGTCAGGCTCCCCGTAAAATAAATCCCAACACGAGTCCTAAAAGGAGCGCTGGCCCAACACCCAGGGCAGACAGGAGACTGCACCAGGCCCCCCTGGGGCCTCCATGCCTCGCTGTCCTCTCCTGAGAGCCACCCACCCAAGGTCACCCAACACAAGTGGTCAGGAGGGAGGGACAGCTGACCCTGGGCCCGATCCCAAGTCTGGCTCCCTGGAGGTCCTCTCTGCTCAGTCCAACAGCACCCCCACCTGCCCAGGCTGGGCCTGGAGTAGTCTGGGGCTGTTATGGCAAGGGAAGGACATGTGTTTTCACCCAAATTTAGACACGCTTGATGCCTGAACCAGATACAGCCCGCCATGTGGCAGAAGGCACCACCTACCTTTGGTTCCAGTCGGGAAAACAGCTGCGCTCACAGCTATGTGGCCCTTGAGAACATATGTGAAGCATTCCTGCCAAAGAAAAACCCGGAGGGCATGTTCAGGACAGGCACAGATGCTTTCATCCTGCAGTCTTCAGGTAGTTCGGAAAACCTTGCCTCTTAGGGTTTTATAGCAACACCACAGAGAAAATCAGGGGAACAGGAAAGAACTGGTGGGAAAAAAAAAAAAACCTGGCCTTGGGACCAATTGTCTAGAAAATCTGGAAATTCAATTTAGTAAAAGAGAACTGTCCAAGAGATGACCCCACTAGTCTTTCCCTTGAAATGAACTCTCTGCCATCAGAGCCTCAGAAAGACAGAAAAAGGAGTAAGAAGTACTGATGACACTAGCTAACACTGTCAAGCTACTCCCCGGTGCCAAGCACAGTACTAAGCACTGTACGTCTAAGCCCACACGTCATGATGGAGGCACTCCTGCCACCCTCACCTTCCAGGGGAATGAAGTAACTAACATGCCAGGCCGTGCAGTCCGTAAGTGGCAGCATCTGGCCTTGGAGCCAGGTGGTCTTGCTGCTCCTCTGGGCCCCTCGCCACCATCTCTACTCAGGGTTCAGTCCTTACCGCCCAGACAAGAAAAGTGCTGTTTGGATGGGTAGTGGCTTGCCAGTAAGGTGCAGAGTCAGCACTAAACCGCTCACTGTCCAATCTGGCCCAGACTGAACACAGCGCAGGAAGCAGTGTGTTCTACACACCCCTGGTAATACACACACCAAAGGGGTGTGTGCATTAGTCACTCAGTCGTGTCTGACCCTTTGTGACTCCATGGCTCCCCTGTTCGTGCAATTTTCCAAGCAAGAATGCTGGAGTGGGTAGCCATTCCCTTCTCCAGGGGATGTTTCTGACCCAGGGATTGAACTCAGATCCCCTGCACTGCAGGCAGATTCTTTACCATCTAAGCCACCAAGGAAGCCCCAAACTAAAGGTATCTGGACCCAAGGTCAAACTTGTCCAAGGTCCTGGTGCCAACTAATGAAGGACATGAGGGACCAGCACTGGGAAATATGCCCTGCT